>NC_138082.1:91185539-91859878 GCF_964212035.1 Myotis nattereri | reverse complement strand
CTGCTGAAAGCAGGTCTCTGGGTTTTTTTGGATTCTATAATTGTAACACTGTTGGGGTCCTGCTTGCTCCAGCTCTGACAGCTGAAAGCAGGTTTCTGAGGATTGTTTAGGTTCTATAATTGAAATATTGTTTCTTAGAGTGCATCTCAGAGGCCGGCAGTGGCAGGCGGGGAACCTTGGCTTCCTCTATCACTGGAGCAAGCAAGCCTCCTGTTTGCTTCAGCTGCCTGGCTGCTGGCCGCCATCTTGGCTGGCAGTTAATTTGCCTAGCGCCCTGATTAGCCAATGGGAAGGGTAGCAAAGTTACAGTTAATTATCATGTTTCTCTATTATTAGATAGGATAATTCAAATGAATTATGTACCTACCACAATAAACTACCTGTAGCTCCAGCAGCTGCTCCAGCTAGAGCTCAAAGACAGTTTGTGAAAGGACCTCTGCATGTCCATTATTCCTTCCTCCCACCCATGACACTAACTACTTCTTATTGTGGGATCGTCATAAAGGAATTAAGAGAAATAAATGTACACCCCTCCTCACTGTTTACCAAGCACTCTGCTCTTTTCAAAGATCCTATTCAAATGCCCAAGAACCTATCACAGCACAGATCATGCCCCGGTGTGAATTTAGAAATGGAAAAAAAATGACTCTTAAATGACTGTAGAGTCCATGACTCTGAGCTCCAAGGCAAGGCTGGCTCTCTGTCATCCATCTCCTCCCAGTTGGAAAGAGAGCTCTAAGGTAGGGTCATGAAAGAAAGTCGCTCAATGAGTCGTTATTTCAAAATCTTCCCAAGAGCCCCATAGCTGGTGTATTCTTGAAGGAACAGGGAAAGGCAGGGCATCAACTGGAGATGTTGACTATGAATAAACACTGGTGAAGAGAGGAAGGTGACAGAATGGTAAAGATTGAGGAGGATGGATAAAAGAAAGGCACCATTACACACTGCAAATCTGGAACACGCCTAGGCATTCCAAAAGACAGGGTTCCAACCTCAGCACTATTGGCATTTGAACTGGATACCACTTTGTTCTGGGATCTTTGCTGGGATGTAGGATGCTAAACAGTGTAGGATGTTTATTAACATCCCTATTAGCTGCCATTAGTACTACCCCACTTCCAAATTTTAATATTCAGAAATGTGTGAAGATATTGCCAAATATTGCCCATGGGTGTATTTGTTTCCAGTTGAGAGCCACAGTCCTAAGGTATACGAATTGATTCCAGCCCAGCCTGTGGTGCCAGACTTGTTTTACCAGGAAAGAGAGAGTGGATACTCACATCGAGCATATTACGGGCCAGACATCTTTGACAGTAGTTTATATATAAACTCATCTAACCCTTAGATAAACTCCATGGGTTTGTGTGTGTGTGTGTGTGTGTATATATATATATATATATATATATATATATATATATATATATAATACTAGTGGCCCGGTGCACAAAAATTTGTGCACTCGGGGGGCATCCCTCAGCCCAGCCTGCCCCCTCTAACAGTCTGGGAGCCCTCACAGGGAGTCCTACTGATGTCCCTGTGAGGAGCAGGCCTAAGCCGCAGTCTGGCCTCCCTCTGTGGAAGGCAACTGGCTGACCAGGTATATAGATACTTTCTGAAGGCAGCACAGACTCCTTCCTTATTTCTTTCCTCTGTGGTTGGAGAATAGGGGACTAAAAGGTGGAGACAGAACTGTGGCCAGGCCTGGGGCTCTTGTAGGCAGCAGAAAGAAGGAGAGGGCTGGGGAAAGTCTAGACACGGTTTTCTTCAATTGTCCTCCCGTCCTCCGGGCCCCTCACTCTGTTCTTTCCTTGTCGTGGTGGACGCTTGGA
This sequence comes from Myotis nattereri, assembly GCF_964212035.1. Classification (NCBI taxonomy): domain Eukaryota; kingdom Metazoa; phylum Chordata; class Mammalia; order Chiroptera; family Vespertilionidae; genus Myotis; species Myotis nattereri. The sequence goes on along the minus strand of NC_138082.1, from coordinate 91,858,049 downwards.
CCTCGGACTGACAGGAGCCCAGCGACGGTGGAGTTCAGCCCCCTCACTTTTCAGCTGAACATACAACCACCTCACATTCCAAGTGGAGCTGTTTTCAAGTGGCTACAGTGCTAGCAATTCATGCCTCCCGGCCTTTCCCCTCTCGGCTTTCCTCCTTGGGTCAGTTGCAAACTTCACTGAGACACCGAAGCAACTGTGCCCTGGTACTTCTGCACCAGCCCCTGCCTGGGCCCACACCAACAGGATCCCAGCTGAGGTCCCCTCCCTGCACCCAGCCCTCTCCTCCCTGTTCTACCACTGGGGGAAGGGAACAGCTCACCTTCTCTGGACCCTGCCAACCTGGCAGGCTGAGGCACAGGCCAGGCGGTGCAGCCTAGGGTGCTGGTGGCTGCCAGCCTTCTCCCCCTCCCTGAAGCATGGGGTGGGGTGCAGCAGCTCACAGCCGCCCCTGGGCACCATGCATGGAGATACCACTCTCCACTGAGCCACCCTCTGCCCAGGACCTGTGGGGGTTGGGGTGGCCTCGGGCTCCCACTGGCCCCACTGTAGCCAGACTCGGCTTGGCCGGCCACCCCTACTGCCGGAGGGCTGTGCATGCCCCATGGGCCTCATTGCCCTCATGAATCCCCGTGGTCTGGCCATCCCATCCCAGGAAGTGGCCATCCTGATTGCCATAACTCACTCTCCGATGCAGTTGGGCCTGCCTAGCAAGCATGTAGGCAGGAGCTGGGCCTCTGAGGGGAAGGAGGAGGGATGTGGGCCAAGGCAGAAGTGGGGAAGTTAGTGGTGTAAACACAGCCCCCCCCCCCCATGCTTGCCCCTTGCTGCACTGCATTCCCGAACCACTGGGTGCTTCTGCCCAGCACTGTGCTCTCGGGCCTGGGGTGGGGATGAGGGACCTGGAGCTGCGGCCTGAAGGCAGCCCTCGCTGGCCTGAATCACAGTGGTTGATCAGGGAGGGATGAGGGGTGCCAAATTCCGCCTCTCTCTCTCTCTCTCTCTCTCTCTCTCTCTCTCTCTCTCTCTCGGCCCGTGTCCAGGTGGGCGGGCGGGGCTCAGGCCCTGCTCACCATTATATTGCTGCCCTCTCTGTTGCTGCTGAGGCCACAGGAGGGGCTGCTGTCCTGGCCTAGGCCCCTGGCCAGCCTCCTGCACCTGGACCCCAAGCAGTAGCAGAGCTTCCAGCAGCCAAAGCAGCAGCAGTAGCCAGTGCACCAAGTGCCTGGAGCCAGCTGGGGGGCGGCGGTGGTGGTGGCCAGAGTCCCAGTTCCCCTCTGCCATGGCCCCACCGGGAGCTCCTGGCACAAAGTTCCCAGCTCCCTGCGCTGGAGGCCAGGGACTTCTTAGGTGCCTCCTCCTCCCCACTGCCCTCGCTTCATGAATCTCAAGTTTCCCCAGAGGCAGTGGCTGCAGGACTCAGAGTAGGAGACAGGGGACCAGGCTGAGTGTGGCTCGGGCTGGACAGAGGGCACCGGCACAGAGGAGATCTCCCCAGCGGCAGGGGGAGTAGCTGCCCCCTGGGGAGATCTCCTCCATGCGCGGGTGCCCTCCATCAAGCCCAAGCCAGAGCTGCGCTTGGCCCACTCCCCTGTCCCCCCTCTGGGTCCTGCAGCCGTCGCCTCCGCGGAAAATTGGGATTCATGAAGCACGGACAGCTGGGAGAGCCAGGTGGCTCCAGCGCTCCAGGGTCGCCTCCTGTCTTTCTGGCCCTGAGCTGGATGGCTCCCAGCGGGCGGGCAGGGCTCATGCTAAGGCAAGTGATGCCACTGATCCCCCGCCCACCCCTGGGTCGCACACAGGAGTGGGCCCCCTGTCTCTGGTAGGCAGTGGAAGTGATCAGCACTGCTTGCCTTGGCCCCAGCCCCTGCCCACCCCCCAGATCACACATGGAAGTAGGCCCCGTGTCTCTGATAGGCAGGCGAAGCGATCGGCACCACTTGCCTTGGCCCCAGCCCCCGCCTGCCCGGATGGCACATGGGAGCCTGGATGGCAGCTTGCACTGTCCTACCCTGCCTTCAGTATGCAAATTAGCCGCCATCTTTGTTAGCGGTTAACCGCCATCTAGGTTGGCAGTTAATTTGCATATCTCCCTGATTAGCCAATGGGAAGGGTAGCGGATGTACGGCTAATTACCATGTTTCTCTTTTATTAGATAAGATTTGTTATTGTCTGCATTTTATAGATGAGGAAGCTGAAGCACAGATCAGGTGAGGAACCTGCCGGAGGTCATATTTCTAGTAAGTAACAGAACCAGTTGCTCCCCCTGTGTGCTGCTCCACAGGGCAGCCCGCTCCCTGGGCTTGCCCAGGTCGGTTCCCTGCCCAGGAGACTCAGAATCGTACTCCAAGCAAGGCCTTTCTCCTTCTACCACATAAAGATGTCTTCTAAAACAAAAGGCAGGATGGTACACTATAGGATGATAGTTACTCATGAGCACAACTCTGAAACACCCATATTTCAATGAGAAAGAACACATTCCACTTTGTAATCCAAATTCAGCACATGGTCTCCCACTCACATGAAGAATCCACCAGACTTAGGAGCAGTCAGGTGTCCCCAGGAATGAGAGGTAGTATTTTCCCCAGAAAACAATTTTTACTCATCCTTTCCATGTTCAGAACCTCATTCCTCTTTGCTCACCCATCTCAAACAACATATTCCACCATAGATCATTTATCTATTAGTGGCCCGGTGCATAAAATTTGTGCATTCACTGAGGGGTTGGTGCCTCAGCCCAGCCTGAACCCTCTCACAGTCCAGGAAACCTCAGGGGATGTCCAACTGATGGCTTAAGAGTGGGCCTAAGCCGTCAGTCGCTCATCCTTAGGGCGGCTGTGGAGGCAAAAGAGGCTTCCGCCACCACCACTGAGCTCACCAGCCATGAGTCCAACTTCTGGCTGAGTGGCACTCCCCCTGTGGGAGCACACTGACCACCAGGGGGCAGCTCCTGCATTGAATGTCTGCCTCGTGGTGGTCAGTGCATGTCATAGTGACTGGTTGTCCCACTGTATAGCCGAAATCGGCTCTTCAACATCCCCTAAGGGGTCCCAGATTGTGAAAGGGCACAGGCCAGGCTGAGGGACCCCACCAGTGCACAAAAGGGGCTAGGGAGGGCACGAAAGGGGCTGGGAGGTTGGCCAGCCAGGGAGGGACCTCAAGAGGGCTCCAGGGTGTGTTTGGCCCATCTCACTCAGTCCTGACCAGCCAGCTGGACCCCAGCACCAAGCTAACCTACCAGTCAGAGCATCTGTCCCTTGGTGGTCAGTGCACATCATAGAAATTGGCCGACTATCTTCCCCCTGGTGGTCAGTGCATGTCATGTGGAGTGGTTGAGCGGCCTTAGCATATCATTAACATATTAGGCTTTGATCAGTTGAACTGCCAACCAGACGACTGGATACTTATCATATTAGGCTTTTATTATATAGGATAAGAGTAATAAAATTTTGCACTATGCCTATGATGGTTTTGTGCCAACTTGCCTGGGCTAAGGGACTCAGATAGTTGGTAAAACATGATTTCTGGGTATATCTCTCGGGGTGTTTTGGGAAGAGATTAGCAATCTTTATTGAACCAGTAGATTGAGTAAAGATTATCCTCCCCAAAGTGATTGAGCATCATCCATCCTTTGAGAGTCTGACCAGAACAAAATGGCAGAGGAAGAGCACATTTCTCTCTTTGCTTGAACTGGGAAATTGATCTTTTTCTGCCCTCAGACATCAATGTTCCTGGTTCTTAGGCCTTTGGACTCTGGTGGGGACTTAATCATCTGCCCACTGCTCCCGGCTGCCAGATTGCTCTGAATTATGCCATCAGCTGTCCCGGGCCTCCAGCTTGCAGATGGCAGTCAGATAGTGGGACTTCTTTGCCCCCATTATATATACAGAAACTCACTATAAAATATTATATGCTGATGTGCTATCAATTTATCATATACCTATCTTTTCTGTTTCTCTGGAGGATGCTAACGAATACAGCATTCTAAGTACTTCTTTGTACAATATAGAAGCAGAAATGTTGGCTGGATTTAATTATCAATTAATGATTAATGAATAAGCAAGAAAGCCTACTTACTAAGTACACAGGCATCACTATCTCCAGCTCTTCAAGTCAAGGTGTGGAGTCATCAGCCAGATGGCATAACAAGCACCACTTCCAGAGAGCTCAGGCCCACAGTCCACAAAGCCCCATGGGAAGCCGAAGTAAGCACTGGATAGTCTGAAGGAGGATGTGAATGGATGGGGGTGGGTATGAGAGGGGATACAGATGCTGAGCTTCCTCCTCACACTGCCTTTCCTCACAGGACAGAATGGGAAGGTTAATTCTTTGTGCCATTGATTGGCAAGTTCCAGACCAACAGTAGCAGCTTCTTTTGTCCCTGAAATAAGACAGCCTATTGATTCTGCTTTGAAAAATGAACATCTGATTTCAGGAAACACATTCCTTTTTGGGTTTCTAAAAAAGCAATCCTAAAAAATAAAAATGCATATGTATTCCTCTACAGCGTTGATGCAATGAGTTGAGGCAGTAAAAGTGGCTCTTCCATTATTCCATTTTTGTAATAACACTTCTCTCTGGAGCATAAATATTAATACAGTCACACTCTCCAAAAAGGTGAATTGCTAACTCTGCCAAGCCCCCAGGAATAATACACTTCAAGTCATTGTCTCCAGGATCACAGAGCAATGCTCAGCCCTCCTGGGTAGAAATGCTAATGGCTACAAGTCATACCTCACTGGCAGGCAAAGGCAGCTGGAGGGATAGTCAGGAAGGAAAGACACCTGAGAATGCATACATAGGACTTCCTAGACATTAAGGTAATGTCAGCCACGCCACTGGACTCCCTAAGTCATAATCTCCCTTATCCTTAGTCCCTTCCTGCTCTGCACGATCACCTCTCTGGCATCCTGCCAGAGAGAAAAGCCTAGATGAGGACTGGTGAAGAATTTGCAATTCATATGGCAGCTATTTGCAATAAGGTGCTTAGCTCATGCCTGTCCAGTTTTCTTCTTAAGAAGCACCCAAGTCCTACTTTCTGCCTCATTTCCCCATTGGTGCCTTCCCACTCCTGTCTCCGGAGAACAGGCCAAAGCGCTGCTTCTCCTCAACCATCTCTCTTCTTTTCGTCCAGAAAATCAAAGATTTAGAACAAAGATCTTACTGACCTAGTTTGAACTGAGCAACTTATTCCTTCCTAAGGATTAGAACATTAAACTGATTTTTCCCAAAATATGCCTAAATGGATACCTCTTTAACAATAAACAGTAATACCAGCAAATAACACATTCAAAGGTAAAAATTTACAAGGTAAATGTTTCTAAATTTTGTTACATTTTTTTCTTTCTTTTACTAACTCTTGATCGAAGCTAACTTTAATCTCCTTACATTCCCTAGTCTTTGGAATTATCTTTTATAATCTCTACATATCTTTACTTTTAACTTTATTTTTATTATTGGCCCTATTACAGATGTCCCATTTCCCACCCTTTGCCCACATCCACCCAACACCCCCGCATTGCTTCCATGTGGCCATCAGCACACTGCTGTCTGTGTCCATGGGCTGTGCGTAATGTTTTCTGGCTAATTCCTTCACCGTCTTCATGCAGTCCGCCCTTCCTTCCGACCTCTGACAGCTATCAGTCTGCTTCATGTATCCATGCCTCTGATTCTATTTTGTTCTTCAGTTCATATTGCTCATTAGATTCCACATGTAAGTGAAATCATATGGTATTTATAGATCTCTGACTGGCTTATTTCACTTAGCATAATAATCTCCAGGTCCATCATGCTATCGCAAACAGTATGATTTTTTTTTTTTCTGGGTGCATATATTTTACTAGAGGCCCGGTGCACAAAAATTTGTGCACTCGGGGGGGAGGGGGGGTCCCTCAGCCCGGCCTGTGCCCTCTCGCAGTCTGGGACCCCTGGGGAGATAACGACCTGCTGGCTTAGGCCTGCTCCCGGGTGGCAGAGGGCAGGCCCAATCCCTAGGTGCAGCCCCTGGTCGGGCTCAGAGCAGGGCCGATTGGGGAGTTGGGGCGCCGCCCCGTCATGCACAGAGCAGGGCAGATTAGGAGGTTGTGATGCCACCCTCAGTCACGCTCAGGGTAGGGCCAATTGGGGGGTTGGGGCACCGTCCCCTGTCACACTCAAGGCAGGGTCGATGGGGAGGTTGCGGCGCCACCCCCATCACACACAGAGCAGGGCCCATCAGGGGGTTGGGGCACTGCCCTCTATCACCCACAGAGCAGGGCCGATCAGGGGGTTGGGGCACTGCCACTCTCACACTCAGGGCAGGGCCGATGGGGAGGTTATGGCTCTACCCCATCACACACAGAGCAGGGCCCGTGGGGGAGGGGGGTTGGGGAGCTTCCCCCTATCAGGCACAGAGCAGGGCTGCTCAGGGGGTTGGGGCCCCACCCCCTGTCACACACAGAGCCGCAGGGCAATCAGGGGGTTTGGGCGCTGCCCCCTGTCACGCTGATCCTGGTGCCAGGAGGCATATTACCCTTTTACTGTATAAGGTAGAGGCCTGGTGCATGGGTGGGGCCGGCTGGTTTGCCCTGAAGGGTGTCCTGGATCAGGGTGGGGGTCCCCACTGGGGTGCCTGGCCAGTCTGGGTAAGGGGCTGAGGGCTGTTTTCAGGCTGGGAGTGACTGAAGTTCCCAACCGCTCCTTTTTTTCTTTTTTTCTTTTTTATTCTGGGCCAGCTTTACCTTGAGGCTTGCCTCCAGCTCTTAGGCCTCTGCAGCTGAAAGTAGGTTTCTGGCCTTTGCTTACAATGTTGCAAATCTGCTGGCTGAAGTCCGGCGGTATTTGTTACAATGTTTCTTAAACTGCCCACTCAGAGGCCTGCAGCCGCAGGCGGGGAACGTTGGTTTCCTCCAACGATCCTCCGTCACTGAGGCAAGCAAGCCACATCTTAGTTTCAAGCTGCCTGGCTGCCGGCTGCCATCTTGGCTGACAGTTAATTTGCATATCTCGCTAATTAGCCAATGAAAAGGGTAGCGGTCATACGCCAATTACCATGTTTCTCTCTTATTAGTGTAGATTGTGAAAATGTACCACACCTTTTTTATTCAATTCTCTACTGATGGGCACTTGGGCTGTGTTCAGATCTTAGCTATTGTAAATAACACTGCAATGAACATGGGGATGCATATATTCTTGCAAAATAATGTTTCGGAATCCTTCAGATATATTCACAGAAGTGGATATCTGGGCCAAAAGTCAGTTTCAGTTTTAATCCTTTGAGAAAACTCCATACAGTTTTCCACAGTGGCTGCATTAGTCTGCATTCTCACCAACAATGCACCAGGATTAACTTTTCTTCACATTCTCACCAGCACTTATTTGTTGGTTTATTGATGGTAGCCATTCTGACAGGTGTGAGATGATGCCTCATTGTGGTTTTAGTTTGCATTTCTCTGATGATTAGTGACATTGAGCATCTTTTCATATATCTATTTGCCATCTGCATGTCCTGTTTGGAGAAGTAACTAGATTCATGTCCTTTGCCCATTTGGATTATTTGTCTTCTTGGTGTTGAGTTGGGTAAGTTCTTTATATATTTTGGAAATTAACCACTTATCAGATGTATAATTGACAAATATGTTCTCCCACACAATAGGTTCCACTTTCATTTTGTTGATTTTGTTTTGTTTTGTCTTGTTTTGTTTTTTGTTTGTTTATTTCTTCTGACCAAAAGCTTTTTAGTTTAATGTAGTGTTGTTTGTTGTTTTTCCTTTGAGTCCCTTGTCCTAGGAGATATATCAACAAAAAATATTGTTATGAGAGATGTCTGAGATTTTAATGCCTGTGTTTTCTTCTAGGATTTTTATGGTCTCATGACTTACATTTGTCCTTTATCAATTTTGAAAGTTTATTCTTGTGTGTGATGTTAAGTTGATGGGCTAGTTTCTTCCTTTTTCTTTCTTCCTCTCTCTCTCTCTTTCTTTCTTTCTCTCTTTGTTTTTCTTTCTTTTTTCTTTCTTCTTCATGTACCTGTCTAATTTTTCCAACTGAATAGAATGTTTTTACCCCATTGTATATTTTTGCCTCCTTTGTAAAATATTAATTGATCATAAAAGCATGGATTTATTTCTAGGCTCTCAGTTCTATTGCATTGATCTTCATACCTATTATTATTATTAAGTACCAGGCTATTGTGATTACACTGGCCTTCTAGAATAGTTTGATATCAGGTATTGTGATACCTCCAAATTTGTTCTTCTTTCTCAAAATTGCTGAGGGTATAGGGGATCTCTTGGAGTTTTTGGAATATTTGTTCTGGATCTGTGAAATATGTCATTGGTATTTTAATAAGAATCACATTTAATCTATAGACTGTTTTGGGTAGTATGGCTACTTTAATTATGTTAATTATTCTAATCGATAGACATGGTATTCGCTTCAGATTATTTGTATCTTCTTCAATTTCTTCTTTAATGTTCTATAGTTTTCCAAGTATAGGTCTTTGACCTTTTGGCTAAGTTTATTCCTAGTTTACTTATTATTTATTGCAATAGTAAATGGGATTGTTTTCTTTCTGATAGTTTTTTATTGGTATATAAATATGCCATCAATTTCTGAATATTGATTTTGTGTCCTGCTACTTTTCTGAATTCATTTATTAGAACTAGTAGTTTTTTGGTGTTATGAGTAATAACAGTTTTACTCCCTCTTTTCCAATTTGGTTGCCTTTTATTTGTTCTTCTTGTCCGATGGCTGTAGGTGGCTAGAACTCCCAGTACTCCATTAAATAATAGTAGTAACAGCCATTTCCACCAGAACCCAGGTCAAGCAGAGGGAGCCAGAGCTGTGGATCACTGATAGTTCCAAAAAGGTTGCCCAGGGCCAGTCAGAGCCAGTGTCTGATCTTGCCTGCACCAGAGTCCCTTTGTAGAGACCCAAAACCAACACAAACAGTGGCCAGTTCAGACAACAGAGCAGGATCCAATAAGCTTCACAGGCAGCATTTCCACAGGAAGATATTGGCAAGCACCAAACGCTCCTGAGGCCGAATTCTATTTTCTGTGATCACCACCTGCCTGCTGTGTTAGCGGATCAGCCTCACTGTCAACCAGCCTGAGGGATAGTCCCATCCACAAATATGCCAATAGAAATCAAGGCTCAGTTCACATGAGGCTGACATAACACTCCCAAGAGGCATTTTTAGAGCACCCAGCTCAGTTGATCAGGCAGATTAAACCACTGGAACCCACAGGTCACCTATAACATAAGGACACCCTCCCAAGACTCAGGGTTGTAGCAGATAAACCTAACACATCGGGACAAACACAAAGTGACAGCCATAATGGAGAGACAAAGAAAAAAAGCCCCAACTTAAATAACAAGAGAATTCTTACCCAGCTGGCATGGCTAAGTGGTTGGGCATCGACATTTGAACCAGCAGATGATGGTTCAATTCCCAGTCAGGGCACATGCCTAGGTGGTGGGTTCAATTCCAAGTAGAGAATGTGTAGGAGACAGCCAATAGATGATTTTATTTCATCATTGATGTTTATCTCTCTCTTTCCCTCTCCCCTTCTCTCTGAAATCAATAAAAATATAAATGATAGATAGATTAGATAGATAGATAGATAGATAGATGATAGAACAGTTTAGGGGACATGTGAGACAACATAAATCATAACCAAATCTGCATCCTCATTGTACCAGAAGAAGAATAGAGAGAGCAAGAGATCAGAAGCATATTTGAAGAAATAACAGCTAAAAACTTCCTAACCTGGTGAAGAAAAAATACATACAAATACAGGAAGTACATAAAGTGATAAACAAGATGAATCCAAAGAGGGCCACAGCAAGACATATCATAATTAAAATGTCAAAAGTTAAAGACAAAGAGAGAATCTAAAAGGGCACAAAAGAAAGGCAGTCAGTTACCTACAAGGGAGCTCCCATAAAACTATAAGCTGGTTTCTCAACAGAAACATTTCAGGCTGGAAGGAATTGGCATGAAATATTTAAAGTGATTAAAATCAAGGACCTACAACCACAACTACTTTACACAGCAAGGCTATCATTTAAAATTCAAGGAGAAATAAAGAGCTTCTGAGACAAGAAAAATGTAAAGGAGTTCATTACCACCAAACCAGTATTGCAAGAAAGGTTAAAGGGCTTGAACTAAGAAGAAGAAAAATAAAGACAACAGGGGAATATAGTTTTTTTTTAAAAATGGCAATAGATATGTACTTATCAATAATCACTTTAAAGATAAATGGCTTAAGTGCATTAATCAAAATAATTGGATAACAAAAGTAGACCCATGTATATGTGATCTTCAGTAGACCAACCTTAGAAAGAAAGATACACACAGGCTAATAGTAAAGTGATGGAAAAAAATATTTCATGCAAATGGAAACAAACAAACAAAAAAGCTGGGGTAGCAATATTAATATCTGTCAAATTGATTTCAAAATAAAGGTCATATAAAACAAAGAGGGTCACCACATAATACTAAAGAAGGGATCAATCCAATAAGAGGACATAACCCTGGTAAACATATATGCACCCAAAATAGAAGCATCTAAATATAAAAAGAAAATCTTGGCAGACATTAAAGGAGAGATTGACAGCAATATAGATACCAGGGGACTTTAACACTCCACTGCAATCAATGGATAGATCTTTCAGACAAAAAAAATCAACAAGGAAACAGAAATCTTAAATAACCCCCTGGATATAATGGATTTAATTGTTATTTACAGAATATTTCATCCAAAAGCACCAGAATATACATTTTTCTCAAGTGTATATGGACCATTCTCAAAGATAGACCACATATTAGGACACAAAATAAATCCTAATAAATTCAAATAGTTGTTCATAGTATCCTATCTAATAAAGAGGGAATATGCTAATTGACCCTCACACTGTTGCAAATATGGCAGAGCCCACAGCCAATAAGGAGGGAATATGCTAATTGACTGCCTTGTCCTCAAAGATGGTGGTGCCCACAGACAATAAGGAGGGAATATGCTAATTGACTGCCTTGTCCTCAAAGATGGTGGTGCCCACAGCCAATAAGGAGAGAATATGCTAATTGACTGCCTTGTCCTCAAAGATGGCGGTGCCCACAGCCAATAAGGAGGGAATATGCAAATTGACTGCCTTGTCCTCAAAGATGGTGGTGCCCACAGCCAATAAGGAGGGAATATGCAAATTGACGGCCTTGTCCTCAAAGATGGTGGTGCCCACAGCCAATAAGGAGAGGATATGCTAATTGACTGCCTTGTACTCAAAGATGGCGGTGCCCACAGCCAATAAGGAGGGAATATGCAAATTGACTGCCTTGTCCTCAAAGATGGTGGTGCCCACAGCCAATAAGGAGGGAATATGCTAATTGACTGCCTTGTCCTCAAAGATGGTGGTGCCCACAGACAATAAGAAGGGAATATGCTAATTGACTGTCACACCCTCAAAGATGGCAGCAACCACAGCCACAAGATGGAGGCGCCCAGTCCCCTCAACACTGCTGGGGCGGTGGCAGGCATGTGGCAAGGCCGGGCCTGCCCCAAGGCGAGTCTGGCTGTTCCACGTGCCTGCCTCCAGAGACCCCAGTCCCCTCAGACCCCCAGCCACCCAGTGCCGGCCTAAAGCACAGGCAGGCCTTAGATGGCAGCTTCCTAGTCACCCAGGGATGGCTCGAGGCTCAGGTAACGAGGGACAGCCCAGGCTTGTGCTGCTGGCAGTGGCAGCAGCAGAGGTGTGATGGGGTGTTGCCATCCCCTGATCGTCGGGTTGCCTCCTGCCCCTGAGGGCTCCTGGACTGTGAGAGGGGACAGGCCGGGCAGAGGGACCACCCCCTCCAGTGTATGAATTTTCATGCACTGGGCCTCTAGTTTTCCTATAATCATTTGTATTTCTGTGATGTTTGTTGTTAACTTTGCTGTTTTATTTATTATTTTATTTACTTGGCCCACTCTCTTTGTTTCTTGATGATTTTGATTAAAGATTCATCAATCTTGTTTATCCTTTCATAGAAAAAATTTTTGTTTCATTGAACTTTTGTTTTGTTTGTTTTGGTTTCTGCATCATTTATTTCTGCTCTGTTTTTTACTATTTCCTTCTCTCTACATACTCTGGGATTCTTCTGCTCTTCTTTTTCCAATTCTTTTAGCCATAGGGTTAGATTGTTTACTAGAGACTGTTCTTGCTTTTTGAGGCATGTCTGTAATGCTATGAAATTTTCTTTCAGGACTGCTTTCACTGTGTCCCATAAGTTTTTGGTGATTGTGTATTCAGTTTTATTTGTTTCCAGATAATTTCTGACATTTTCCTAAATCTCATTGGTAACCCATTCATTGTTTAATGACATGCTATTTAGCCTCCATGTGTTTGAATAATTTTTAGCTTTTTTATCATGGTTGATTTATAGTTTTATGCCATTGTGATCAGAGAAGATGGTTAACATGATTTCAATCTTCTTAAATTTATTGAGATGTCTTTTGTATCCTAATGTGTGGTCTATATTTGAATATGTTCAGTGTGCACTTGAGAAGAACGTATATTCTGCTGCTTTGGAATGAAATGTATGCAAATTTCAATTAATTGCATCTGCTCTAGTGTGTCATTTAAGGTCTCTGTTTCTTTGTTGATACTTTGTCTGGAAGATCTATCCATTGATGAGAGTGGGATGTTAAAGTCCCCTGGTATGACTGTGTTGATGTCACTCTCTCCCTTTAAGTCCACCAAGATATTTTTATATATGTTTAGGTCCTCCCATTTTGGATGCATAAATGTTTATGAGGGTTATATCCCCTTGTTGGATTGATCCCTTTAGCATTATGCAATGTCATTCTTTGTGTCTTATAGTTATTTTTAAAATCTATTTTGTCTGATATAAGTATTGCTACCCCAGCTTTTTATTTTACACTTGTATAAAATAACTTTTTTTCATTCCTTAATTTTAAGTCTGTGTGTATTCTTTGATCTGAAGTGGATGTCTTGTCGACAGCATATATATAGGTCTTGTTTTGTTATCCATTCAGCTACTCTATTACTTTTATCATTTAATCCATTTTCATTTAAGTTTATTATTAATAGACTAGAGGCCCGGTGTGTGAAATTCATGCATGGGGAGGGGGGTCCCCTCAGCCCAGCCTGCACCCTCTCCAATCTGGGACTTCTGGCTCTTAACTGCTCACCTGCCTGCCTGCCTGATCTCCCCAAACCACTCTGCCTGCCTGCCTGATTGCCCATAACCACCTCTGCCTGCCTGCCTGATCACCCCTAACTGCCCTCCCCTGCCTGCTTAATTGCCCTTAACTGCCCTCCCCTGATGGCCTGATCCCCCCTAACTGCCCTCCCCTGCCAGCCTGATCCCCCCTAACTGCCCTCCCCTGCCAGCCTGATCCCCCCTAACTGCCCTCCCCTGCTGGTCTGATCACCCCTAACTGCTCTCCCCTGCCGGCCTGATCACCCCTAATCCCCTACACTTTGGCCCCTGCCACCATGGCTTTGTCTGGAAGGAGGACCAGACAACCAAAAGATGTCTGGTAAACCCAGTCTAATTAGCATATTATCCTTTTATTAGTATAGATAATTATTGCCATTTTTTCTTTATACCTATGTTTCTCTATATATTTCTTCTTCTTTTTAAATCAGTCCTTTTAACATTTCTTGCAATAATGGTGTTGTGGTAATTAACTCCTTTAGCCTTTATATGTCTGAGAAACTCTTTATTTAAGCTTCAATTTTAAATGATAGCCTTGCTGGGGAGAATAGTCTTGGTTGCAGGTCCTTGCTTTTCATCAAACTGAATATTTCATGCCAATTCCTTCTGGCCTGAAGTGGTTTTGTTTAGAAATAAACTGGCAGCCTTATGGGAGCTCCCTTGTAGGTACCTGTCTTTTTCTTGCTGCCTTTAAAATTCTTTCTTTGCCATTTTGATTATAATGTGTCTTAATGTGGTTCCATCAGGGCCTTCTTGATTGGGACCGTCTGTGCTTCCTGAGCTTGTGTGACTTTTTCCTTCACCAGGTTAAGGAAGTTTCAGCCATCATTTATTCAAACAGGTTCTCTATCCCTGGCTCGCTCTTTTCTCCTGGTACACCTATGATATAGATTTTATTATGCTTGATGTTGTCCAAGAGGTTCTTTAAACTTGCCTCATTTCTTTTAGTTCTCTTTCCTTTTTGATGCTCTGCTTGACTACTTACTGTTATCTTGTCCTCCAATTTGCTGATTTATCCTCTGCTTCATCTGACCTGCTGTTGATTTCTTCTAGTGTATTCTTAATTTCAGATATTGTATTATTCATTTCTGACTTGTTATTTTTTTGGCTTTTCTGTCCTCTTTAATGCTTATAGTCTCTTTGGTTAAATTTTCACTGAGATCATGCTTTCTTTTCCTAAGGTCCTTGCACATCCTTATAACCATTGTTTTAAACTCTGCATTGGGTATTTTCATTGCTTCCATTCCACAATTTCATTAATTCTTTTCTGGGGATTTCTCTTGTTCTTTCATTTGGGGAATTTTTCTTTGTCTCCTCTTTTTGGTCTCTGTGTTTTAGGTATATTTTCTATAACTCCCAAACTTGTTCTGATGGTTTTATGATGAAGGAGTCTTGTTGGGCTCAGTGGCATAATCTTCCCGATCACCTGAGCTCCATGCCCAAGGAATGTTTCATGTCAGTTATGTGCACCCCTTGTTGTAGTTGAGTCTTAAATGCTGTTGGCCCTTTTCTCAGTGGAGTTAACCCTTCAGGCTTGGTGTTTATAAGGGTAAACCTCAATCACCACGTATGAGGCACTATACAGGGGCGGTACCCTGAGGTAGAGTGTTTCCTAGCAGGGTCTGATGCCTGTGGAAATCCCCTTTTGGTGTGCTGCTAGTTGGGTCAAGCTCTGGTGTGGTCTGAAGCCTACCACTGGTTGTGTCGGTCCTTTGTCTGCTTGGTTGGTGTTCAGGTATAGGTTGATGTCAGATCTTGTATGTAATTGGCCTTGGGCTATGTGTCTGGAGCTACCATGCTGTTCACTGCTTGTTTCTGCATCTACTGGACCTGTGTGTGCATGGGAGGGGCCAATCTGTGTACAAGGGTCAGTTTCCTCAAGTTTAGACCTGGGGCAAATTTTGAAGGGACTAAGGTCCCTCAGGTCTGCCTCTACCTGTCAGCTACTCCATATCCCCATGAGGTTGCCTATTCTTCCAGGGCCTTACAAAGAAAGACTGAAGACTGAGCCCATGCTAGCTGTGATCCTCAGACCCTTCTACAGGTTTCAAGCTTTATAGGGTGGGGAAAACAGTGTCAGGTGGACAGGACTAATGTGTCTCTTAGTTGAGGGTCACAGTTAAGGCATCCCTGGAGGGTCTCACTGCAGGTTCAGCTCGGGTGGAGCCAGTTGTCCTCTCTGCAGAAGCAAGCTCAACTGCTATAGGCTCAGGGGGATACATGGAAAGAGTCTCTCATTGGAGATTATGCTG
This sequence comes from Myotis nattereri, assembly GCF_964212035.1. NCBI lineage: Eukaryota > Metazoa > Chordata > Mammalia > Chiroptera > Vespertilionidae > Myotis > Myotis nattereri. The sequence continues at coordinate 91,842,599 of NC_138082.1, read as the reverse complement.
CCCCAGCCTGAAGGACATGGCTAATCACTGTGCCCTAGTCCCAGACACTAGCCTCCAAGGGTCTCACACTTTGAACGTGCAAGCTCTGAGCCACTCTCCCTTCCCTCAACCCCCCAACCATGGAACTGAGCCCAGTGGTGCAGAGTATCCATAACATGACAGGGCTAATCCAAACAGTTTCCTGTTGGGGCCAGTGCCCAGAAACCCATAGGAGGAAGGCGAAGGGGGGCACTTCTTTTTCCCAGGATAGCTTGGGCTGAACTCTCAGGGGAGATTGGATTTACATTCCCACAGTGTAGCCACACAGCCAAGCACTTGCCCATCTGGTTCCCAGACAAAAGGTTCCTGGGAGACATGGTCTAAAAGTCCCAGCTCTGCACAGCCTATCACTGGTTGTGTTGGTTCTTTATCCACTTGGTTGGTGTTTAGGTGTAGATTGATTTCAGATGTTGTATGTAATTGGCCTCGGGCTACCTGTCTGGAGCTACCATGCTGTTCGCCTTGCACTCTGGTCCCCCTGTGCTGCTGAACTCAGCAAGATGAGGCCGGACAATTCAACAGGTGGGGGAATGGGTGTCAGCTGTGCACTTAATGTCAGGAAAACTGGCGCTCTTTCCCAAACCACACAGTCTAGTCACTATCTGGGATTCTGCCAAAGCTCCCTCCCAAAGGGCCTCTAGTAGGCAATGTTGTGTGTAACCACAGACCCCTCTGCAGGACCTGAGTTTGCACCGATGGCCTTGCAGCAGTTGGAGTCCAGACTGCACTCCCCAGGCTGCTGCTGTAACAATAGGAGTACTGGATCCAGGGATGGTGGGGTTTGGGTCTCCCAGGTGGACTGAATCCCCACTGATCATCCCAGCCACATGCTATGCAGTCTCCTCTCCCCACTCCTGTTGCTCTGTGTTGTGAATCCCTGCATGCGGCTGAGGCCCCACACTCCTAGAGGGAGGGAGTTTTGCAGCCCGTCCAGCTTCTCAGCCACCGGACCTGAGTGCTGAGCTGGCCATTCTGTGTCTCCACCCTTCCTGTCAGTCCTTGTGGCTTCTGCTGTAAATCTTTTATCACAATATTTCAGTCCAGTTAGACTTTAGTTGGTTGTTCATGTTGATGCTCTGCAATTTAACTGTAAACCTATTTGGGCCTGAGAGCAGGTGGGTGTGGCTTCTATCTACTCTGCAGCCATCTTTTTTTTTTTTTTAATATATTTTATTGATTTTTTTACAGAGAGGAAGGGAGAGGGATAGAGAGTTAGAAACATCGATCAGCTGCCTCCTGCACACTCCCTACTGGGGATGTACCAGCAACCAAGGTACATGACCTTGACCGGAATCGAACCTGGGACCCTTAAGTCCGCAGGCTGAGGCTCTATCCACTGAGCCAAACCAGTTAGGGCAATCTGCAGCCATCTTAGAATCTCTTATCTATCTTTTATTAATTCAAAACTGTCCTTAAAAATCAAGATATTCCACTTTGCCATAAAAAAGAATCCCTACAGAGATGACTGCCATGGGTGTTTCAGGCATTACTGATATTTGAAGTCATTTACTAGAGTCATTTACTAAAGTCATTTGATAGAGGTGTTAGTGCCTCTATCAAATCTTTCAATTATATAAAGAGAAGACATACCCTTGTGATGGAGAACCTAACAATCTAGGAAGAGCAGAAATGACTTCCAATCAGGAAGATATTCTATACCTAAAAGGGGTAATCTTTAGTTCAACACATATTTTAGTGGCTGCTAATGACTAGCTGGATGAAAATCTACATACCACTGCTTAATGGCAAGTATTTGAGCACAAAAGCAACCGGCTTCTCTTGGCCTCAAGGTATCATTTAAGATTCTAAAAAACCAGAACTCTTGGAAAGCAAATTTAAACAAGAGTTTAATTTGTTTCTGTATGGTTTAGCTAATGGTTAATATATCTTGGTCACATTTTCTCAGAGATCTTTGCCTTTTAAAAGAAGATGCCCAACTTGGCAATCCAAAGCATTACATTTAGCACATTGTAATGTAAAAAAAAATATGCATCATTCTGATTGCTATACTATTACCAAGTAGCATGCATTCTTTCACTCATAGAAAATTTACTAGGGGCCTATTGTGTGTCAGATCCTGTTCTAGGGGACTGGGAACATCAGTGAACAAAAAAGACTAAAATCCTCCGCTTCATGAGATTGGAAATTTGTGAATCTTCTAACTCTGGAACGTAGGGACATATTTTTATTTTCTAAATATCTTGGCAGACACAATGATAGCTGTTCCTTTAGTAGCCAATATGTATTTAATACATTTTGTATGCCCAACACTGAATAACAAAAATATATCTTGATCCTTTCTCATGAGTAATTACCATCTCTTAGCACTGGCTGCTACATTGGAAGTACATACGGCTCCAGAAAGGCAACAGGAATGGGCATGACTAGTTAGTGGAGGCAGGGCAGGCTAATTACAACAGATATTGCTAGAGTTGACTGTTGGAGAATGAGGAGCTGATCCCTAGGTAAATAGAGACAGGTGTAAGGCAATGGAAAAGATAAATATTCCAGAGAAAATATATTGACCAAAGCAGAGACAGAAAACAAAGCCTGGTGTGTTTAAATGTCCAGAAGATAGTAAATAGGGTCTTATCCCAAACTAAAAGCGGGGTCTGTAGAATTAATGTTCAAGGTTTTCTCAGTCTCTTGAGGCAAACAAGTCCAATCAAAGCCCATTTCACTTCCAATAAATGAGCTAGCCTTCATGCTTCTGTGAAGAGAAGACTTAAAATATTGAGTCAGGGAAAAAGCATTTTGAGGCTCGCAGGACAGAAATGGTGCAGGGCTTAGTCCCATCAACACTACCAAACCCAAAGGAAGTTGACAAGTCATCCAATTTTCTGAAAGAGACACTTTTTAGGGCTTCTGTGTGGGTCACTTTGATGGCCAGTCTTTAATACACCCTCAAACTCATCCTTCCATGATGGGCCTGTTTGTCTTCTCAGCCTTGCTCACTGTGGAGAACTAAATATGCCTTTAATATTTATCTGTGCTGTGAAAGCTGCTTCTGCATGCATCCCTTTGAGGGAAATAGCCAAGATCAATGCAGGATGACATATACTAGATGAAGAACAAACAAAAATATTTATCTCTCTGTCCATAGACCGCAGTGCCTCCTGAGGGTGAGAACAAATTGGCAGCAACAACAGAGTATTCCAAACGGGCACTGACTGTCTCCATGAAGGCCAGTGAAGTGAGGAGTATTTTTTCTTCTTATATGAGAGAAGTCTATGCACAAACGTAGTAACAGGAAAAATATTTATAACTTCAGTCCAGTTTCTTTATTACAGCTCTGGGAGTATATATATCAAAACTTATTTTGTTTGGGGTTATAATAAGTAGTACCACTGAGTACGAGGTACTTTAAATACTTTATCCCACTAAATTCAGGCTCTTCCAATTTAGGTGTCATTATTGACGTTCCACACATTATGAAACGAGGAGGTTTAACTTGCCCAAGGGCCTCAGAAACAGTGGTTGGGTTTGCAATTAAGGAAGATTCATCTGGCTCCCAACACCCTGTTCTTTCTTTCAGGAACATGACTCTGCGTGAGCTCTGTGCGTGACCGAATGTATCAATATGTAGCATACAGACGTGCACACTGCAGTCTAAGGTGATTTTCCCCAGAAGCAAATCCCGAGGAAGGGATCATGAGCAAATCACTTGTTAAGGAGAAACTAATGAGAGAGAGAGACAGACGGAAAAGGAGAACCAAGAAAAGGGCAAATTCATACAAACATCATCGAGCAGAAAGCTTCAGGCTATGCTGCAGCAGGGTCAGGAGTGTAATTTATGTTTGGAGCCATCTTGCCCAAGTAAGGAAGCCAGACCCCCATGATCTTGCACCTTCAAGTCACCCAGAAGGGCTACCCTGGAATGATATAAACTCCCAGGACTCTGGCTGTCTGCAGGAATCATTCTATGGGCCTGAAACAGTACCTGAAATAAGGCAAGAGCTCCCCAAATTGGGCAGAATTGCATAGAAACATTAAAATGATTCCCGGAACATTCATGCAGAGCACCAAAGTTCCGCCATGATATTTCAAAGCAAATTATCACAACCAAAAATATGAGCACAGGTTCATTCTCCAAACAGCATCAGTACCAGCCCCTTCCCACTAACCTGCAGACAGAGGTCTGGATCTGCAGGTGCCCCTCCTGCACTCTCTCCCTGGCCACTGCATCAATGCTGATAAAGGCAGCCTGGAGCTGAGATTTGGTGCCACCAGTTGTGGGAGGGTGGAAGCGGGGATCTTCCCTTCCCTGCAGGTGCCTGCTCAGGGTGCCTGGAGTATAGCTACTGGATGCCCTGACCCTCGAAGCCTCAGGCTATTTGTCACCAGGCACGCCCTGTCTTCACAGGTCTGGAGTCTTTGTTTGGTTCTTGCAATTTCCATCTCTGAGAAGCATGACCTGCCTGCTGTAGGCATGATGAAGAGCTCTATATTATAAGGTTATCAAGATTGTAAAGAGATTGTTCCATACCTGGCTTCTGCCGCAACTAGCCCTGGATTTGGGTGAGTGACATTACTCCTCTCAGTTTCCTCGTCTGTGAAGTGGAGAACAAGAAGACTGGCTCAGGGTTCTTGTGAGGATTGAATGCAGTTAAGGATAAAACATCTACTCGATGAATAGCTTCCATTTTTATAATTACAGTGTTGTTTTAATTTGCTCTCTTGGAACCATTACCCTCTAGGGCAGCCGTGGGCAAACTACGGCCCGCGGGCCGGATCTGGCCTGTTTGAAATGAATAAACTAAAAAAAAAAAAAGACCGTACCCTTTTATGTAATGATGTTTACTTTGAATTTATAATAGTTCACACGAACACTCCATCCATGCTTTTGTTCCGGCCCTCCAGTCCAGTTCAAGAACCCATTGTGGCCCTCGAGTCAAAAAGTTTGCCCACCCCTGCTCTAGGGTATCAGTGGTAGGCCAAATTGAAATTAAATTCATAATTCTCTTTGGTAAACTAAGTGAAACCATTGGTCCATCAGAAGGATAGCTCAAAAGGCCCATTAGATCACCAGAGTTCTCCTTACTTACTTTTCTTGGACCACTGAGATTTCAATTTTCAATGAAACGGAACCTATGACAATGTCAACCTAGGCCTCATCAGCATGTAGACCAAACTCTGTAACTCCAGCTGAGATTTATATGATATAGAGAAGTGTGCTATATACTAACACCTGGTGACCTAGCTAAGTTATTCATAATGTGGACTCCTGGATTGCAGGTTCGTAGAGGATAGAGCAGGACCAATTTAAAAGCAACAGCAGAACCCAGCAGCATTCTAAGAGAACTAAGCCTGAATTCATGAAGGCATCCATTGTATGGAATTCATAAAATCATCTCCTTGCATTTAGATTGTTACTACTTATATACCATCGTTAGAAGAACCAAGAAATTAGCCATTCCCATCGTTGTCTGTGTCTGTGGTTCACATAGGAGCCCTGGTTGAGAGGCTAATGTTAAACTAATGCTTCACTAATATACATGCAAACTGAAGCTGCAGAGTATAGAGGATCTGCCCATTCTGCAGCAGATGGAAAAACTAAAGGTAGGAAATTTATTTGCTAAATAACTTAGTGTGTTATATAAACTTATCTCTAGGAACCATCTTAAAATAAATCCTTTAAATCTTTCCCCCTCTTTCCCTTTCCCTTCCCCTGTTTCTTCTCTTCTTCCTGTCATCCCCCATTCTCCCCCTCCTCCTTTCTTCCTTATCTCTCTAGACCAGTGATGGCGAACCTATGTCACCTCTGACACGCGAACTCATTTTTTTGGTTGATTTTTCTTTGTTAAATGGAATTTAAATATATAAAATAAATATCAAAAATATAAGTCTTTGTTTTACTATGGTTGCAAATATAAAAAAATGTCTATATGTGACATGGCACCAGAGTTAAGTTAGGGTTTTTCAAAATGCTGACACGCCGAGCTCAAAGGGTCGCCATCACTGCTCTAGACACGTCACACACAGTAGAAGTGCTAAGTAAGGTACAAGATATTCAAGAGATTGCTGGAGCTATTCGGGGCTATAAAATTTTCGGAACAAATAAATTAACAAAATATATTTGTTCTATATCTGTGAAATATTCATTGGTAATTTAATAGGGATTTCATTGAATCTATAGATTGTTTTCAGTAGTATGGATATTTTAATCATGTTAATTCTACCATCTATAAAAATGGTATATTCTTCCACGAGTTTATATCTTCCTCTATCTCTTTTTTCAGTGTCTTATAGCTTTCTGATTATAGGTCATTTACCTCCTTGGTTAAGTTTATTCCTAAGTATCTTAATTTTTGTTGCAACAGTAAATGAATTTTTTTGTTTTTTTAGTTTCTCTTCTGAGAGTTCATTATTGGTGTTTAAAAATGCCATAGATTTCTGGGTGCTGATTTCATTTCCTGCTACTTTGCCAAATTCATTTATTACATCTAACACTTTTTTGGTGGAGTCTTTAAGGGTTGTATATACAATATCATGTCATCTGCAAATAAAGAGTTTTACTTACTCCTTTACAACCTGGATGCTTTATATTTTTTTCTTCTGGTCTGATCACTGTGGCTAGGACTTCCAGGACTATATTGAACAAGAGTGGTGAAAGTGGGCATCTCTGTCTTGTTCCTGTTCTTAGGGGAAATGCTTTTAGTTTTTGTCCACTGAGGATTATATTGGCTGTAGATTTGTCATATATGCTTTTGATTATTTTTAGGTATGATCTCTCTATTCTCACTTTGCTGAAAGTATTTTTCAAAGGTGGGTTTTGGATTTTGTTGAACACTTTTTCTGAATCTATTGGTATGATCATGTTATTTTTATATTTTTATTTGTTTATGTGCTGTATCACATTTATTGATTTGGGAATATTATACCAGCCTTGAACCCCTGAAATAAATTCCACTTGGTCATGGTGTATTATCTTTTTAATATATTGCTGGATCCAAAAAGACACCAAATAGCCACAGCAATATTAGGAAAGAAGAGCAAAGTTGTAGGGATCACAATGCCAAATATAAAGTTTTACTACAAAGCCATTGGTACTAGCACAAGAACAAGTGTATATATCAACTAGAGGCCAGGTGCATGGGGGGGTGGGTTGTCCCTCAGCCCAGCCTGTACCCTCTCCAATCTGGGACCCCTGTGGGGCCGAGTCTAACCCGGCAGTCGGACATCCCTCTCACAATCCAGGACTGCTGGCTCCCAACTGCTCACCTGCCTACCTGCCTGATTGCCCCTAACCGCTTCTGCCTGTCAGCCTGATCACCCCCTAGCTCAGTGATGGCGAACCTATGACACACGTGTGAGAGGTGACACGCAAATTCATTTTTTTGCGTTGATTTTTCTTTGCTAAATGGCATTTAAATATATACAATAAATATCAAAAATATAAGTCTTTGTTTTACTAAAGTTGCAAATATCAAAAAATTTCTATATGTGACATGTCACCAGAGTTAAGTTAGGGTTTTTCAAAATGCTGACACGCTGAGCTCAAAAGGTTCGCCATCACTGCCCTAGCTACTCCCCTGACAGTCTGGTCACGCAAACTGCCCTCCCCTGCAGGCCTGATCACCCATAACTGCCCTACCCTGCTGGTCTGATTGCCCACAACTGCCCTCCCCTGCTGGCCATCTTGTTGCTGTGGGCACCACCATAATTGAGGGCATGGCAGTCAGTTAGCATATTCCCTCCTTATTGGCTGTGGGCGCCACCATCTTTGTGAGGGTGTGAGTGTCAATTAGCATATTCCCTCTTTATTAGATAGGATGGAACAGAATAAAGAATCCAGAAATTGATTCAATCCATTATCCTCAATTAATATTTGAAAAAGGAGGCAAGAGCATACAATGGAGTCAAGACAGTCACTTCAAGATCTTGGTAATTGTAAATAACACTCCTATGAACATAGGGGTGCATATATTCTTTCTGATTGGTGCTTCAAGTTTCTTAGGATATATCCATAGAAGTGGAATCAGAGGGTCAAATGGCAGTTCTTTTTTTATTTTTTTGAGGAAACTCCATACTGTTTTCCATAGTGGTTGTGCCAGTCTGTATTCCCACCAACAGTGTGCTAGGGTCACTTTTTCTCCACATCCTCGTCAGCAATTGTTTTTAGTTGATTTATTGATGATAGCCATCTGGCAGGTGTGATGTTGAGCATTTTTTCATATGTCTCTCATCCATTTGTATGTCTTTTTTGGAGAAGTGTCTATTCAGGTCTTCTGCCCATTTTTCAATTGGAGTGTTTGTCTTCATTTTGGGGGGCTGTATGATCAGGATTATTTACAATACCTCAGATCTGGAAACAGCCCAAGTGCCCATCAGTAGATTAATGGATTAAAAAACTGTGGGACATATACACAATGGAATACTATGCAGCTATAAAATAAGAAAGATTTCTTACCCTTTGAAACAGCATGGAGGGGCCTGGAGAGTATTATGCTAAGTGAAATAAGCCAGTCAGAGAAAGACAAGTATCATACGATCTTACTTATATGTGGAATCTAATTAACAAAATAAACTGACTAACAAAATAAATCCAGAGACAAAAGCATGCAACAGACTGACATATTTCAGAGGGAAGGGGAGGAGGTGGGAATAGATGAACCAAAGAACTAATATGCATATATGCATAACCCATGGACATGGACAATAATGTGGTGAAGGTTTGGGGAGGGGGAGAAATACGGATGAGGGGGAACAATGGGTGGGAAGAGGGGTTTTGCAATATTTTCAACAATAAAGGTAAATTTCTTAAAAAGACAGTTGCTTCAATAAATGGTGTTGGAAAAATTGGACAGATACATGCAAAAAAATCAAACTAGACCACCAACTTATACTATATTAAGAATACATTCTATCTGGATACAATACTTAAATGTAAGTCAGGAAACCATAAAATCCTAGAAGAATTACATAGGCCAGAAAATCTCAGACATCTCTCATAGCAACATTTTTGCCATTACATCTCCTAGGGCAGTGATGGCGAACCTTTTGAGCTCAGCGTGTCAGCATTTTGAAAAACCCTAACTTAACTATGGTGCCGTGTCACATATAGAAATTTTTTGATATTTGCAACCATAGTAAAACAAAGACTTATATTTTTGATATTTATTTTATATATTTAAATGCCATTTAACAAAGAAAAATCAACCAAAATAATGAGTTCACGTGTCACCTCTCACACGTGTGTTTGCCATCACTGTCCTAGGGCAAGAAAAACAAAGGAGACAATAAACAAATGGGACTGCATCAAAATAAAAACCTGCACAGCTAAAGAAACCACCAACAAAATGAAAAGGGATCCACTGAATGGGAGAACATATTTGCCAGTGATATATCTGATAAGGGATTAAGTTTAAAAATATATGAAGTACTCATACAACTAAAAAAAAGAATGACAAACAAGCCAATTAAAAATGGGCAAAGGACCTAAAGAGACACTTCTCCAAAGAGGACATACAAATGGCCAAGAGATATATGAAAAAAATCCTCAACCGCACTAATCATCAGAGAGATGCAAATTAAAATGATAATGAGGTATCACCTCATACCTGCCAGAATGGCTACCACTAATAAATCAACAAACAAGTGCTGGTGAGGATGTGGACAAAAAGGAAATCTAGTACACTGATGGAGGGAATGCAGACTGGTGTAGCCAGTATTAAAAACAGTGTGGTTTCCTCAAAAAATTAAAAATGGAACTGCCATTTGACCCAGTGGTCCCACTTCTAGGAATATATCCTAAGAATCCTGAAAACCAACCAAAAAGAATATATGTACCCCTATGTTCATCGCAGCACAACTTACAATACCTAAGATCTGGAAACAGTCCAAGTGCCCATCAGTAGATGAGTGGTAAAAAAAAAGCTGTGGTAATTTTACACAATGGAATATTATGCAGCTGTAAAAAAAGGAAGGACCTCTTACCGCTTGATACAGCATGGATGGATCTAGAAAATATTATGTTAAGCAAAATAAACCAATCAGAAAAAGACAAATATCACATGAGCTAATTTATATTTAGAATCTAATGAACAAAATAAACTGACAAATAAAATAAAACCAGTGATATGAAAACATGGAACAGACTAATGAATCTCAGAGAAAAGGGTAGGAGAGTAGGAACAGATTGATCAAATAAATTATATGTATGTACGCATAGCCCACAGACACAGACAATAGGGTGGTGAAGGTGGCAATGGGGGAGAAAAGGGGACATCTGTAATACTGTCAGCATTAAAGATTTTAAAAAAGATATTCAACAGAGAACAAAGAAGCTTGGGAGTATCCACACTAGACTTCCTCATTTATTGATGTCAGTGGTACCTCTACTCTGAGATTCCATAATGCTCACACTCTCCCAGAATTTATCCCACTGAACCACAATTGTCTGCCTTTATATTTATCTTCCCACTGAATCACGATAGCAGGGAAAGAAGTTTAATCTTTTCTAATCTCAGTCTCCTAGCACTGTCTGGCTCATAAAATATATCCATACAGAGGAAGTGAGTAAACAAATAAACCCACTAATGAAGCAGTTTCAGAAATGATAGCACAATGGGCTCAGGTGGTTTATCCAACATGGGAGATACCTACTGCCAAAGTGAATCAACTTATCAGTTCTTTACAATACTTTGATATTAGAAAAAATCATAATTCATGTTTATTTACTCAATCAGAACCATATACATTTTCTTTTGGCATATCAAAAACATAATTTAAGTAGAATTTTACACCATTCAAATTAGTATTCAAACAATGTAACACAAAAGAAAACAATTTTCTTATCTTGAGAAATGTTTGTAGCTGAGCTACATTGGGTTGTATTGGAAGAAACCTCAAGTTGCAATAATTTATATGCTAAATAAATCTTGTAGACCAATGATTGAAAACTCAATTGACTATAAGGCTTATCTGGGTAATTTAAATCAATAAACTAGGCTGAGGTAGACTTTGACAAGCTGAAGGCTGAATGCAGGCCCTGTCTACATGGGATAGCAGCAGCTAAGCTCCAGCCTATTATTGGGCCAGTTTTTCAAAAGAAACCAGAAATATGGATGTACATGTCCAGTCTCCCAACACTGTGTACAGCAAACAAATATGCTTGTTGCCTGGATTTAGCCTGAGGGCTTAAGAGTCTAAATGACCATATGGCAAAAAAACAAAATTTGAGAAGTCTGCAGCATCTACACATTGATCAAAGTGAGTCAACTAGAAGATTTATGCTTCTATTTTTTTTTTTAGTTCTTTGTTATGCCCCAGGCAATTAGTCTACATTTCTGAAAACAATGGGTGTTCCAGATGCTGATTTTACTTACTAGAAGATTACATTTTTTTTTTTAAGAGAGATCAGAGAGGGGAGAGACCCAGATCATAACATCACCTCCACAAAGGAATGCTAAAGTTCCAACAGAGGGCCAGCCTATGGTATTCGCATTGGCTTTTAACTTCCTTTTCCTTACTTTTTTAAATATATTTTTTATTGATTTCAGAGAAGAAGGGAGAGGGGGAGAGTGATAGAAGCATCAATAATGAGAGAGATCATTGATCAGTTGCCTCCTGCACACCTCCTATTGGGGTTTGAGCCCATAAATCAGGCATGTACCCTGACGAGGAATTGATCCAGGACTTCCTGGTTCATAGATCAATGCTCAATCACTGAGCCATGACAGCTAAAGATTACAATTTAGAACAAGCAAGTTATCTATAATAATAAAAGTGTAATATGCTAATTAGATCGGACAACCAAACAACCTTCCGGATGTCCTTCTGGATGACCTTCTGGACGAAACTGTGGTTGTGAGGACCAAGGCAGCCACTGCAGCTGAGAGGGCCAACCCCCTTGCACAAATTTTGTGCATTGGGCCTCTAGTCAATAAATAAGCAACATAGGAAAATTGACTATTTCTATTTTTGTGCTCAAATTGTGCATGTTTTTCTATCACAACTCCATACAACTCTTTGTTTTCAGCTCATGAAATTTATAACTTTAATTTCTGAATTTTCAATTAAATGTCATTAGACCCAAAGGTGAATAATATGTAGAAAATTGCCTGTTTGCTAAGATAACTGTGAAATACAAATGTGATGGGATCAACATAACTAGTGAGACAGCTTGTCCACAGTCCCACAGCCCAACTCAAAACATATTCATCTTCTTTTTTTCTCTAATTATAACACATAATATATTTTATAAAGAATTTAAAATACTGTTTTTGTTTAAAGCTATCACTAGTTCTTATTACATTTAGACAAAAATCCAACTTTTAAGGCTAGTAACAAACAAGAAAAGAAAGTGTGGCCTTCACCTTAAGTTAGACTCAGCAGCCTGTCCAAGTTGGAGGGTAGCACCTTGAAGCATGTCTTCACTTGGCATTCAGGGCCACACTTCCTCTTGGCACCGCTTGTGTCTTACTATTCACCCCTCTCACTCCCTTCTCCAGGTTCCTCTTCATCTTCCCAACATCTACATTTTGGAGTGGTTTAGAGTTCAATCCTTATGCCTCTCCTTTCTCTGTGCTCACTCCCCAGGGGATCTAAGCTGCAAATAACGCCCACACTTGGGACTCTCAAATCCTCATCACCAGCCCAGACTTCTCCTCTGACCCCAACCCAACCTTCAGACTCATGCATCTAGCTGCCCACTCACCATATCCACTTATTTCCTATTCCAAAATGCATCAAGCCCAAACTTTCTCCTCATTCCTCTCCGGAAATACTCATCCAATAAACCTCCACTTTTGGCTACCAGACACTTAGGACAAAAGTCTAGATGTGTTCTTGTTTTTTTGTTCGTTTGTTTGTTTTTAGTTTTTATTTCTCATACCACATCACAAAGTAACATCAAATATTGTTGGCTCTTCCTTTAACATATATCTAGAGTCTGCCATTCTCACTATCTCCAATCAAGATCAACCTAACAACACCTTCTACCAAAACCAATAACAGTTCATTACCTGCTCTCCTTTGTTCACCCTTGCCATCTTCCTGGCTATTCCCAACATACCAGGTAGAATGATTTGGTAAAATAAAAATGTAGGAGGGGGAAAAATTTACTTATTTTTTTTCCTCTGCACTCTCAGGTTCTCCAGCTAGGGTCCTGAAAATTAGACAGCTCAAAGACAGATTAATAAAAATAAAAACAAACTTATTAATGTGTGCATTGCATACATACATGGGAATATTCACAAGGGTAGTTGGAACTTGGACTTATATACTAGTAACATTATAACAAAAGTGTAATAACTTTCTAGAGATCTGACAAGACACAGGAAAGAGACTTTGAACTGGCAAGGGCAGTAATTATGTAAAAGTAAATAACAGGGGAAACTAATGGAGGATGAAGACAATTTAGGGCAAGATTTGCGATGTAGATTCCTCTAGTACCAACCATGGGCTGAGAAGCATCTGGAGTTGTCTCCAGTGTGATTAAGGAAAGTCCTATCCTTCCTGGTGGAAAGCGGGAGGGCAAAGAGTTTTCTTCTCTCTGCTTGTTCTTGTCTTTAAATCAAAATAACCCACATGCCAGTTGGGCATATCTTAGGGTGGCATACTCTCAAATTCTTCAAAAGCCAGATCATTATTTTCCTGTTCAAAACCCACTACAAGCTCTCCACATCTTTCCTCATATTAGTTGGCCATAAGGTTTGTAAATTCATAGTTATTTTATTGTACTATAACATTATCTATACTAATAAAAGGGTAATATGCTAATTAGACCAGGTTGACCAGACATCTTCCAGTCATCCAGTCCTCCTTCTGGACAAAGCCACAGTGATGGGGGCTGAGGCAGAGGTGGTTAGGGGCTATCAGGCCATAGTCAGATGAAGTTAGGGGAAATCAGGCAGGCAGGCAGATGAGCAGTTAGGAGCCAGCGGTCCCGGATTGTGAGAGGGATGTCCTGAGGATTGGGCCAAAACCCACAATCGGACAACCCCTGAGGGGTCCAGTTTGAAGACGTTGCAGGCTGGGCTGAGGGGAACCCCCTTGTGTATGAATTTCATGCACCAGGCCTCTAGTCTATACATAAGAGAGCTTCACTACTCTTCCACATCACTTACTTCCCCCTCCTCTTCTACAGCCAAGTTGATTTCCTGGTTTTGCTTTGAACATGCCCAGCTCACTGCTGCCCTTGAACTTGCAGATACTTGATATCTATAGAACTCACTCCTTCCCTGTTCAAATGTCCCTGTATCAAAGAGGCCTTCCCTTAGCACCCACATCTACCCCATCAACTGCCTTTATTCCTCACTGCCTTTATCACCATCTGACATAAATACAAGTTTTATGAGAGTTCCTGAAACTTAGTGCATGATCAATATATATTTTTTATTGTCTTATTGCTTAAAAAATTACAAAGAGTATTACATAAGTCTCCTTTTTTCCCCCCACCCTTGAAAATCCCCTGGCCTCCCCTACCCCCCAGTGTCTTATGTCCATTGGTTATGCTTATATGCATGCATACAAGTCCTTTGGTTGATCTCTTACCCCTCCCCTCTTGCCCCCCAACCCTCCCCAACCTTCCTGCTGTAGTTTGACAGTTTGTTCAAGGCAGCTCTGCCTATGTATCTATTTTTGTTCATAAGTTTATAATGGTCTTTATTATCCAGAAATGAGTGAGATCATGTGGTATTTTTCCTTCATTGACTGGCTTATTTCACTTAGCATAATGCTCTCCAGTTCCATCCAGGCCGTTGCAAATGGTAAGAGTTCTTTCTTTTTCACAGCAGCATAGTATTCCATCGTGTAGATGTACCACAGGATTCTAATCCATTCATCTACTGATGGGCACATAGGCTGTTTCCAGATCCTAGCTATGGTGAATTGTGCTGCTATGAACATAGGAGTGCATATATCCTTTCTGATTGGTGTTTCTGGTTTCTTGGGATATATTCCTAGAAGTGGGATCACAGGGTCAAATGGGAGTTCCACTTTAGTTTTCTGAGGAAACTCCATACTGTCTTCCATAGTGGCTGCACCAGTCTGCATTCCCACCAACAGTGCACGAGTGTTCCTTTTTCTCCACATCCCCTCCAGTACTTGTCATTTGTTGATTTGTTGATGATAGCCATTCTGACAGGTGTGCGATGGTACCTCATCTATGAATTTATAGATTGCTTTGGGTAGTATGGACATTTTAATGATGTTGTTTTGATTTGCATCTCTCGGATGATTAGTGACTTTGAGCATGTTTTCATATGTCTCTTGGCTTTCTGGATGTCCTCTTTTGAAAGGTGTCTATTTAGGTCCTTTGCCCATTTTTTGATTGGATTGTTTATCTTCCTTTTGTTAAGTTGTATTACTTCCCTATAAATTCTGGAGATTAGGCCCTTATCAGATATGACATTGGTAAATATGTTTTCCCATGCAGTGGGTTTTCTTGTTGTTTTGTTGATGGTTTCTTTTGCTGTGCAGAAGCTTTTTATTTTGATGTAGTCCCATTTGTTCATTTTCTATTTAGTTTCAAGTGCCCTAGGAGCTGTATCAGTGCAGAAATTGCTTTGGCATATGTCTGAGATTTTGTTGCCTTTGGATTTTTCAAGAATTTTTATGGTTTCCCATCGTACATTTAAGTCCTTTATCCATTTTGAGTTTATTTTTGCTTATGGTGTAAGTTGGTGATCTAGTTTCATTTTCTTGCATATATTTGTCCAATTTTCCCAACACCATTTATTGAAGAGACTATCTTGGTTCCATTGTATGTTCTTGCCTCCTTTGTCAAATATTAATTGAGCATATTGGTTCGGGCAGATTTCTGGACTCTCTATTCTATTCCATTGATCTATATGTCTGTTCTTGTGCCAGTACCAGGCAGTTTTGAGAACAGTGGCTTTGTAATACATCTTGAAATCTGGTATTGATATCCCACATACTTTGTTCTTTCTCAGGATTGCTGCAGCTATTCGGGGTCTTTTTTTTTATTCCAGATGAATTTTTGGAGAGTTCGTTCTAGATCTGTGAAGTATGCCGTTGGTGTTTTAATGGGAAGTGCATTGAATTTATAGATTGCTTTGGGTAGTATGGACATTTTAATGATGTTGATTCTACCAATCCATGAACACGGTATGTTCTTCCATCTGTTTATGTCTTCCTCTATCTCTTTTTTCAACGTCCTGTAGTTTTCTGAGTAGAGGTCTTTTACCTCTTTAGTTAAGTTTATTCCTAGGTAGCTTAATTTTTTTGGTGTGATGGTAAATGGGATTGTTTTTATAATCTCTCTTTCTGAAAGTTCACTATTGATGTATAGAAATGCCTCAGATTTCATGGGGTTAATTTTGTATCCTGCTACATTGCCAAATTCATGTATTAAGTCTAGTAGCTTTTTGCTGGAGTCTCTAGGGTTTTGTATGTATAATATCATGTCGTCTGCAAATAAGGACAGTTTTACTTCCTCTTTTCCAATTTGGATGCCTTTTATTTCTTCTTCTTGCCTAATTGGAATGGCTAGTACTTCCAGTACTATGTTGAACAGGAGTGGTGAGAGTGGGCATCCCTGTCTTATTCCTGTTCTTAGGGGAAATGGTGTTAGTTTTTTTCCATTGAGTGTGATGTTGGCTGTGGGCCTGTCATATATGGCTTTTATTATGTTGAGGTATGATCCTTCTACTCCCACCTTGCTGAGAGTTTTCATCAAAAATGGGTGTTAGATTTTGTCAAATGCTTTTTCTGCATCAATTGATATGACGATGTGGTTTTTTTCTTTCAATTTGTTTATGTGATGTATCACATTTATTGATTTGCGAATATTGTACCATCCTTGCATCCCTGGGATAAATCCTACTTGGTCATGGTGTATGATCTTTCTGATGAACTGCTGGATCCGATTTGCTAAGATTTTGTTGAGGATTTTGGCATCTATGTTCATGAGGGATATTGGCCTGTAATTCTCTTTCATTGTGTTGTCTTTACCTGGTTTTGGTATTAGGGTGATGCTGGCTTCATAGAATGAGCTTGGAAGTGTTCCTTCCTCTTGAATTTTTTGTAGTAGTCTGAGGAGGATAGGTTTTAGTTCTTCCTTGAATGTTTGGTAAAACTCCGGTGTGAAGCCATCTGGTCCTGGGCTTTTGTTTGCTGGAAGCTTTTTGATGACTGCTTCAATTTCTTCCATAGTTATTGGCCTATTGAGATTTTCAGATTCTTCCTGATTGAGTTTTGGAATGTTGTATTTTTCTAGGAATATGTCCATTTCCTCCAGGTTGTCTAGTTTGTTGGAGTACAGCTGTCCATAGTATTTTTTAACAATCATTTGTATTTCTGTGGGGTCTGTTGTTATTTCGCCTCTATCATTTCTGATTTTGTTTATTTGGGTCCTCTCTCTTTGTTTCTTGGTGAGTCTGGCTAGAGGTTTGTCAATTTTGTTTATCCTTTCAAAGAATCAGCTCTTGGTTTCATTGATTTTCTGTATTGTTTTTTAGGTCTCTATGTCATTTATTTCTGCTCTAATCTTTATTATCTCCTTCCTTCTGCTCACTCTGGGGTTTTCTTGTTGCTGTCTTTCTAATTCTTTGAGTTGTAGAGTTAGCTGATTTACTACCATTTTTTCTTATTTTTTGAGATAGGCCTGTAGGACTATAAACTTCTCTTTAAGGACTGCTTTCATTGTGTCCCATAGGTTTGGGATTGTTGTGTTTTCATTGTCATTAGTTTCCAGGATGTTTTTGATTTCTTCCTTGTCCTCATTGTTAATCCAGTCAATATTTAATAACATGCTATTCAGCTTCCAAATTTTGAGTGTTTTGGGTTGTTTTTATTGTAGTTTATTTCTAGTATTATGCCCTTGTGGTCTGAGAAGATGCTTGGTATGATTTCAATCTTCTTGAGTTTGGGCAGACTTTGTTTGTTACCCAATATGTGGTCTATTTTTGAATATGTCCCATGAGCACTTGAGAATAATGTATATTTCATGGGTTTGGGGTGAAATGTTCTGAAGATGTCAATTACGTCCACCTGATCTAGTGAGTCATTTAGGATTGCGGTTTCTTTGCTGATTTTTTGTCTAGAGGATTTATCGAGTGATGTCAGTGGTGTATTAAAGTCCTCTACTATGATTGTATTGTTGTCAGTCTCTCCCTTGATATCTTCCAGGAGTTTTTTTTATGTATTTCGGTGCTCCTGAATTGGATGCATATACGTTTATCAGGGTTATAACCTCTTGTTGTATTGATCCCTTTAGTATTATGAAGTGGCCTCCCTTATCTCTTGTTATGGCCTTCTCTTTGTGGTCTATTTTGTCTGATATAAGTATTGCTACCCCAGCTTTCTTTTCCTTTTTCATTGATTTTATGTATTTTTTTTTTTTTTGGCCTCCATGTCATTTATTTCTGCTCTAATCTTTATTATCTCCTTCCTTCTGCTCACTCTGGGGTTTTCTTGTTGCTCTCTTTCTAATTCTTTGAGATGTAGATTTGGATGATTTACTACCATTTTTTCTTGTTTGTTGAGATAGGCCTGTAGAGCTATAAACTTCCCTCTCAAGAATGCTTTCATTGTCTCACATACTCTTTGGATTGTTGTGTTTTCATTGTCATTAGTTTCCAGGATATTTTTAATTTCTTCTTTGATCTCATTGGTAACCCAATCATTATTTAATAACATGCTATTCAGTTTCCAAGTGTTTGAGTGTTTTGGGTTGTTTTTATTGTAGTTTATTTCTAATATTATGCCCTTGTGGTCTGAGAAGATGCTTGGTATGATTTCAATCTTCTTGAGTTTGGGCAGACTTTGTTTGTTACCCAATATGTGGTCTATTTTTGAATATGTCCCATGAGCACTTGAGAATAATGTATATTTCATGGGTTTGGGGTGAAATGTTCTGAAGATGTCAATTACGTCCACCTGATCTAGTGAGTCATTTAGGATTGCGGTTTCTTTGCTGATTTTTTGTCTAGAGGATTTATCGAGTGATGTCAGTGGTGTATTAAAGTCCTCTACTATGATTGTATTGTTGTCAGTCTCTCCCTTGATATCTTCCAGGAGTTTTTTTTATGTATTTGGGTGCTCCTGCATTGGGTGCATATACGTTTATCAGGGTTATAACCTCTTGTTGTATTGATCCCTTTAGTATTATGAAGTGGCCTCCTTTATCTCTTGTTATGGCCTTCACTTTGAAGTCTATTTTGTCTGATATAAGTATTGCTAGCCCAGCTTTCTTTCCCTTTCCATTTGCCTGAAAGATATTTTTCCATCCCTTCACTTTCAGTCTGTGTGAGTCCCTTCTTCTGAGGTGGGTCTCTTGTAGACAGCAAATGTATGGGTCATGTTTTTTTATCCATTCAGCCACTCGATGTCTTTTGATTGGAGCATTTACCCCATTTACATTTAGAGTTATTATTGAAAGGTATTTGTTTGTAGCCATTTCTATTTTTTGTGGCTGTTTTCTTTCTGAGCTTTATATTATTTCTTTTTTACAGCAGTCCCTTTAACATTTCTTGCATTGCTGGCTTGGTGATGATAAACTCCCTTAGCCTTTTTTTTTTGTCCGTGAAGCTTCTTATTTCCCCTTCAAGTTTGAATGATAGCCTTGCTGGATAGAGTATTCTTGTATTCAGTCCTTTTCTTTGCATCACTTTGTAAATTTCCATCCATTCTTTTCTGGCCTGATGTGTTTCTGTTGAGAAATCATTTGATAATATAATAGGAGATCCCTTGTATGTAACTTTCCGTCTCTCTCTTGCCGCCTTTAAGATTCTCTCTTTATCCTGAACATTTGCCATGGTAATTAGGATGTGTCTTGGTGTGGGTCTTTTTGGGTTCACCTTGTTTGGGACTCTTTGTGCTTGTGTGACTTTTTTCTCCCCATCTCAGGGAAGTTTTCTGATATTATTTCTTCAAATATATTTTCTAATTCTTGTTCTTCTTTCTGTTGTTCTGGCACCCCTATTATTTCTATGTTGTTTCGTTTCATGTTGTCCCATAGCTCCCTTAGGCTCTCCTCCTATCTTTTAATTTTTTTCTCCAATTGCAGTTCAGTTTAGGTGTGTTTTGTTTCCTTGTCTTCTAATTTGCTAATTCAGTCCTCTGCATCTCCTGGTCTACCGTTGAAACTTTCCATGGTGTTTTTTATTGCAGCTATATCACTCTTCATTTCTTCTTGGTTCTTACATAATTTATTGATTTTTTTCATCTGTTTCTTCTTGCTTCTTGCATAAGTTGTTGATTTTTTCCTCCATCTGGTTTTTGCATTCTAAGACCCTTAATCTGAATTTTTTTTTCTGTCATGCTGCATGCCTCAGTTTCACTTAGCTGCTTTTCTGGCGAGTCCTCCTTTTCTTTCCTTTGGGGGTTTCTTTGTCTACCCATGTTTGATCTCACCAACATATCTAGATGTTGAGTTGTTAAGGGGCTGCTCGTTGCATGGCAGTGGCTGCCCGGGCTGTTGTTGCTCCTCTGGCAGTTGTTGTAGCAGCTGCTCCTCAGTTGGCTGCAGCTCCTCTGGTGGGTGCTGTTCACCACCGTGGCAGCTCCTCTGGCTGATGGGGGGAAGCTTCACACACAGCTGCTATTCCTCAGACAGAGGATGTGCTGATGACGATGCTGCTGTTCCTTGGATGGGGAGGGCTACACGTGCAGCTGCTACTCCTTGAACTTGGGCGGACTGCTCATGTGGCTGCTGATCTGTGAATGGGGGCTGTCTGCATGATTCTGTTGTTCCTCTGATGTGGTGGGCTGATTGTGGGGCTACTGCTCCTAGGACAGGCTTCTGCTTGTCGCACAGGTGCAGGCTGTTGTGGCTCTGCTCCTGGGACTGGTGTGTGCTGCATAGAGCTGCCACTCCTCACATGTGGCCGGTATGCTCATGTGGTTGCTGTTCCTCAGACTTTGGTGGGCTTCCGCTGCTTCTTGAATGGGGCCGGGCCACTCGCAGAACTGCTGCTCCTCGGATGGGGGCAGGCTGCTCACACAGCTGCTGTTCCTCTGATTGGGCAGGCTGTTCATGCGGCTGCTGCTGCTTGGGCAAGGGCAAGATACTTGTGCAGCTGCTTCTCCTCAGACTAGTGCAGGGTGCGGGCTGTGCACAGCTGCTGCTCCTAATATGGGGGTGGGCTGTGCAAGGCTGCCTCTCCTCAGACTTAAGAAGACTGCTCATGCAGCTGCTGCTCCTTGGAAAGGTCAGAGTGCTCGTGTGGTTGCTGCTCTTCTGACGGGGAAGTGGGCTGCTCACTCAACTGCTGCTCCTTGGACAGGGGCAGGCCACATGAGGCTGCTGCTCTTAGGCTCGAGGCTGCTGCTCTTAGGCTCGAGGCAGGCTCATGGGGTTGATGCTCCCTGGACAAGAGCACACCGCTCATGTGTCTGTTGCTCACATGGTTGAAAAAATAATGTGAACAGAGGTAGGAAATAAAGGAACAAACAAACAAAAAAAAGGAGAACAAAGAAAGAAGAAAAAAAAGCAACGAACAAGAAAAAGGGAAAACAAAGAAAAAAGAAAATCAAAAAAGCTAACAAAATAATAAAATTGAAATGTGATTCCTTTGGCTGGCTTAAGATCCCAATTTTCTGGAATGTCTGTGATTCTCTCAATACATATTTTTAATTAACTAATAGCTTAAAAATTGACTCTTTAAGTATTATAATGAAACTGCATAAGATTTATTTTTCAGTTTTAATTTATTGAATGTTATGGGCAACAAAATGGTGTGGAATCAGTTTAGAAGCTTCAGTATGGCTTCTCTTATGAATCCTTTCAAAGATCCTTCTACACTCAGAGCTCCTTGAGGAGAGCAACTAGGTCTTAACTAGCACACAACAGATGCCAAATAAAATATCATGGAATGATTAAATAGATGATCAACTAATATTTGGATCAATTGAAATAAAGCAAAAGGAACATAAGAAATTATTACACATCCCACTTGACACTTTGCAAAAAAAAATTCTAAATTAAATTTTTTTTTTCTAAGATACACAATTGTGTTTGAACTTGGCATTAAAAATTGGCCTTTTTGTCTCCTGCAATGGAGCGTATGTCCATCTACCGAATCTACCCACTCTTCAGAGGAAATACAAGAAGGAAGTCATAAAAGAGAAAAGCAAATGGAGTGTTTATGTTCTGGGACCAGTGGGATAAACCCAGGTGCTCACGTTCCTGCTGACGTGTGATAAGACATTACATGATAAGATGGAAGGATGCTCTGGGCTGCACCCAAGTGTGCTCAACTTCCTCCAGGCATACGTGTTTCTCTCCACTTGAAAACTAAAATTCATCCACTGTGCTTTCTCTGCCATAGCCTCCCAAATTGTGTGACCAACACAGACTGTGGCGAGGGACATCCAAGAGTGCTGAAATGTGTCTGATCACAGAATTTCATTCACTAGTTTTCCTGACATTTCCATTTGGCAGAACTGAGACCTCAGGGTAAATTGAAACTACTGCCCATGGCGTAGCCTCTCAAGCAGCTATAATTCTGTGTCTCCTTGCAGATTCCATTGCCACAGTTCTCCTACCAACCAGGTTTGTTCATTTTCCACCCACTGCCCCTGCCTTCCTCCTGTCAGGTGATTAATTGTGGATCTTAAAAAGAATATCCAGCTTGGAATTCAAAGCAGCTAAGTGAAATGAGATTTGTTTGTTTGGCATTAATGGGGAAGAAAATGAAATCATCAGGCATTTTATTTCTTTGTTGTTGTTTTTTATTGATTTCAGAGAGGAAAGGAGAGAGAGAAATAGAAACATCAATGTGGAGAGAATATCATTGATCAGCTACCTCTTGCATGCCCCCTACTGGGGATCAAACCCACAACTGGGGCCTATGCCCCAACTGTGACTGAGCCACACTGGCTAGGCTATGTCTTGTATATAGGATTTACTTCCCTATAGGTTTATCTATTGATATTGTAAGGAATGTCCCCACTGTGAGGTGCACACCTCATTAAGCCACCCTTACTTCTCCTTCATGTTTTGCAGTTTTCTACAGCAAAGGGGATGTGCTGGGAAAACACTCAGATGGAATGTGCTATCTAAGGCACCAGGTAAGAGGCAGAGTGTGTGCTCAGCTGCCTGGGTTTGCAATCTCCTTCCTGTGTTC
Organism: Myotis nattereri; assembly: GCF_964212035.1. Lineage (NCBI taxonomy): Eukaryota > Metazoa > Chordata > Mammalia > Chiroptera > Vespertilionidae > Myotis > Myotis nattereri. The sequence continues at coordinate 91,819,527 of NC_138082.1, read as the reverse complement.
AGATGAAAGTGTTTTCTTTCTTCCTGCATTTCCGACCCAGGGCAATGGTGGCACCTAAATCCTTTGCCTGTGTTGGTTCTCACTTGTGTAAATATCACAATGTTATTTTTCACCTTTCCTACATTTTCTCAGTGCTATTTATGAAACCTCTGCACACATCTTATTGTGATACTAGAGGCCCGGTGCATGAATTCATGCTTGGGTGGGGTCCCTCAGCCTGGACAGAGATTGGGGAGATCTCTCCCAGTCCCGACTGGGGCCGATCAGGGCCAGCCAGCCAGGGGGAGAGACCGTGGGAGGTTGATTGGCCATGGGAGGTTGGCTGTGGGAATGCACTGACCACCAGGGGGCAGCTCTTATGTTGAGTGTGTGCCCCCTGGTGGTCAGTGCACATTATAGCAATCGATCAAACATCAACCAGTCAACTGGTCGCAAGGGTTGCTTAGGCTTTTATATATATACTAGTAGCCCGGTGCACAAACATTTGTGCACTCAGGGGAGTGTGTCCCTCAGTTATTAAACATTTTTCAACACAACACTGACCACATTGGTGGTGGTGGTGGTCTTGTCAGAATGTGTTATATTATGCAGATGAAAATCTATTTAAAAAGATTTGATGTAGATATTTTCAAAGATGGAAGAATTGTCCCTGTCAACTATTTTAGTTGATTCATATCTTCAGTAATTGTCATCAATGCAAAGTTTTCAGTCCCCATATGGATTGCTGGATATAATAGGTCATGCACTGTCCCTGTCTTTTGTAGACTTTGTGACCTTAGGGAGGACTCTAGTTTTCCATTTATATGTTTAAGTACCAACCTTACCGACTTAAGAAAGTAAGCTTTTAATACTGCTCTCTCTGTTCCATATTCTTCCGATTAAAAGTGGAGTTGGGTTGTAGCACAGGAGAGAAATTCAGAAGGGGGATATTGAAGTAATGACGGCAGTAGAAGAGGGAACCTATTTCCCTGGCCGCAGGCGCTGGCGCCCTGGACCATAGGGCTGACAGCTTCTCTGAGTGGCTGCAGCCTGGGACCTCAGGCAGGTGGCTTGCCCATCTCCTAGGCTGCAGCCAGCCACAGGCGCTGGGGCCTGGACCAAAGGTTGGCGGCTTCTTCTTCTGGCAGCTTCTTCTTCTGTGCTTCCAGGGAGGGCAGTCAATTATGTGTATATGTGTGTGCATGAAAACATAGGCATGTACATGTGTGTATGTGGAAATCTGCTGGGCAAGTCAAAACCATAGAAGAGTTGCCCTCTATCTCTTGAATCTTCCAGAGATATCCCCCACTTTTTTATTCTATCACTATTGGAGACTCAGTATTTGCAGCCAGCAAGCCAGTACCTCTCTCAGTGTCTATTTCTGACTTCTTCTTTAACTGTCTGTCTTACAACCCCTAATCATATTTCCACCTGGATGTATCATATTTACTCCCAATATGCTGTATAGAGAAGGAGTCAGGATGCTGTCTGTACTCAGCAACAAACCAATTGCATTTAGAGTTGGGCAATGCCCTACCCACCCTTTAAATCCCTTCCGCCATGCATTTCTGTTTCCCTCTTTGTTTGTTGGATTTTTCTCCTGCTCCTTCTCCTCACCCCACCACCCTTGGATCATAATGTAAAATTCTTTTACATTGTCAAGAAATTATTAAAAATACAGGTACTTTGAAAAAAAAATACAGGAACTTTTCCGATCACCGGCGGGCACAGGATGGGGGAGGCAGAGAAGAAGCAGCTGCTGGCCCCCCAAGATCTACGTGGCAGCACATAGAAGCCAGGACCCTGTCTTAGGGGGTTTTACCTGTGCAGGTTGAAAGGTTCTCACGATCTACTTGGTGGTCAGAACCTGGTCTCAGGGGGTTTTCAGTTTGAAATGTGCTCACGATCTACATGGCAGTCAGGACCTGGTCTCAGGGGGGTTGCAGTTTGAAAGGTGCTTGCGATCCAGGTGGCGGCCAGAACCCTGTCTTAGGGGGTTTTACCCGTGCAGTTTGAAAGGTGCTTGCGATCTACTTGGTGGTCAGGACCCGGTCTCATGGGGTTTGCAGTTTGAAAGGTGCTCAAAATATACATGGTGCCCAGGACCTGGTCTCAGCGGGTTTGCAGTTTGAAAGGTGCTCTTGATCTACGTGGCATTCAGGACCCAGTCTCAAGGGATTTGCAGTTTTAAAGGTGCTCCTGATCTACTTAGGTGTCAGTGCCACCTCTTCCCTGCCCCGCAGGACTTCTCCTATATGGATGGGGGTGGGGCAAAGTCCCCCTGTTCTCTGATCACGGCCTTGGGGGGATGGGGGCAAAGGTGCCCCGGTTCTCAGATCATGGCTGGAGGTTGGGGCATAGGCCCCAGCTTCTCTGATCACGGCTGGGGCGGGCTAAGTCCCCTGCTTCTCCAATCACTTCTAGGAGGCAGGGCAAAGGCCTCCACTTCTCTAATCATGGCTGGAAACAGGGCAAAGTCCCCCACTTCTCCGATCACGGCTGGGGGTCAGGCAATGGCCCCAGCTTCTCGGATCATGGATGGGGGTCGGGCAAAGGCCCCCACTACTCTGATCACTTCTAGAGGGCAGGGCAAAGGCCCCTGCTTCTCTGATCATGGCTGGGGGTCAGGCAAAGGCCCCTGCTTCTCCGATCTCGACTGGGGGTCAGGGCAAAGGCCCCTGCTTCTGCGATCACGGCTCTGGGTCGCTGGGGGTGGGGCAAAGGCAGCCGTTTCTTTCCTGCAACCTGGGATTCCAATCACCGCCAGCCGCAGGCGGCTTCTTCCATCCTTCCCCATTCGCCTCCCAGCATTGCACCTACATATGCAAACTAACCACCATCTTTGTTGGCGGTTAACCGCCATCTTTCTTGGCAGTTAATTTGCATATCACCCTGATTAGCCAATGGGAAGTGTGTCAGAGGTACGGTTAATTAACATGTTTGTCTATTATTAGATAGGAATAGAGGACCGGTGCACAAAAATTTGTGCACTGGCAAGGGGGGGTGTCCCTCAGCTCCACTTGTGCCCTTTCACAGTCTCAGACCCCTTGAGAGATAATGACCTGCTGGCTTAGGTCCGCTCCCAGGTGACAGAGGGTAGGCCCAATCCCTACGTGCAGCCCCTGGTTGGGCTCAGAGCAGGGCTGATTGGGGAGTTGGGGTGCCACCCCCTGTCATGCACAGAGCAGGGCGGATTGGGAGGTTGTGATGCCACCCCCAGTCACACTCAGGGTAGGGCCGATTGGGGGGTTGGGGCACTGCCCCCTGTCACACTCAAGGCAGGGTCATTGGGGAGGTTGCTGCACCACCCTCTGTCACGCACAGAGCAGGGCCCCTTAGGGGGTTGGGGAGCTCTCCCCGTCACACACAGAGCAGGGCCCATGGGGGGGGTTGGGGCGCCGCACCCTGTCACACAGAGAGCAAGGCCATGCAGGGGGTTGGGGAGCTCCCCCCAGCACATTCAGGCAGTGCGGATGGGGAGGTTGCAGCTGTATCCTGTCACACACAGAGCAGGGCCAATCAGGGGGTTTGGGACCTCCCCCCTATCAGTCACAGAGCAGGGCCGATCAGGGGGTTGGGGCACCTTCCCCTGTCATGAACAGAGCAGGGTGGATAGGGAGGTTGTGGCCCAGCTTTCTGTCATACACAGAGCCGCAAGGCGATCAGGGGGTTTGGGCGCTGCCTCCTGTCATGCTGCTCCAGGGGCCAGGAGGCCTCGTGGCTCCGCTGATCCCTGTGCTGGGAGGCCTTGCTGCTACACTGATCCCGGTGCGGGGAGGCCTTGCTGCTCCACTGATCCTGGGGCATGAGGCCTTGCGGCTCCGCTGATCCCGGGTATTGGTGGCCTCGTGGATCAGCTGATCCTGGTGCTGGGACGCATATTACCCTTTTACTATATAGGATACAGGCCTGGTGCATGGGTGGGGGCCAGCTGGTTTGCCCTGAAGGGTGTCCCGGATCAGGGTGGGGGTCCCCACTGGGGTGCCTGGCCAGTCTGGGTGAGGGGCTGAGGGCCGTTTTCAGGCTGGTGGGTGACTGAAGCTCCCAACCTCTCCTCTTTTTTTCTTTTTTTTCCTTTTGGGACTTATTTACCTTCTATGGCTGTCACTGGAACTGAGAGCCAGCTTTAGCTCTGAGGCTCGGCTCCAGCTCTGAGACCTCGGCTGCTGATCTGGGTTTGTTTGGGTTCTATAATGGAAACACTTTTTCAGCTCCAGCTCTGAGGCCAGCTGGCTGAAAGCAGGTTTCTGGGGTTTGTTTAGCTTCTATATTTGCAACATTGTTTCTTAGCCTGCAAGCTCAGAGGCCAGCAGCGGCAGGCGGGGAACCTTGGCTTCCTCCGTCACTGGAGCAAGCAAGCCTCCTGTTCACTTCAGCTGCCTGGCTGCTGGCCGCCATCTTGGTTGGCAGTCAATTTGCCTAGCGCCCTGATTAGCCAATGGGAAGGGTAGCGAAGTTACGGTTAATTACCATGTTTCTCTCTTATTACATAGGACTAGTAGCCCGGTGCACAAACATTTGTGCACTCAGGGGGGTATGTCCCTCAGTTATTAAACATTTATCAGCACAACACTAACCACATTGGTGGTGGTGGTGGTCTTGTCAGAATGTGTTAGATTATGCAGATGAAAATCTATTTAAACAGATTTGATGTAGATATTTTCAAAGATGGAAGAATTGTCCCTGTCAACTATTTTAGTTGATTCATATCTTCAGTAATTGCCACCATTGCAGTTTTCAGTCCCCATTTGGATTGCTGGATATAATAGGTCATGCGCTGTCCCTGTCCTTTGTAGCCTTTGTTACCTTAAGGACTCTAGTTTTCCATTTATATGTTTAAGTACCAACCTTACCGGCTTAAAAATGTAAGCTTTTAACACTGCTCTCTCTGTTCCGTATCCTTCCGATGAAAAGTGGAGTTGGGTTGTAGCACAGGAGAGAAATTCAGAAGGGGAATATTGAAGTAATGACTGCAGTAGGAGCAGAGGGAACCTATTTCCCTGGCCACAGGTGCTGGCGCCCTGGACTATAGGGCTGGCAGCTTCTCCAGGTGGCTGCAGCCTGGGACCTTGGACGGGTGGCCTTTCCGTCTCCTGTGATGCAGCCAGCAGCAGGCGCTGGCACCTGAACCAAAAGTGGGCAGCTTCTTTTTCTGGTGACTTCTTATTCTTCTTCTGTGCTTCCAGGGAGGGCAGTCAGTTATGTGTATGTGTGTGTGCATGCAAACATAGGCGTGTACATGTGTGTATGTGGAAATCTGCTGGGCAAGTCAAAACCATAGAAGAGTTGCCCCCTATCTCTTGAATCTTCCAGAGATAACCCCCACTTTTTTATTCTATCACTATTGGAGACTCAGTATTTGCAGCCAGCAAGCCAGTACCTCTCTCAGTGTCTATTTCTGACTTCTTCTTTCCCTGTCTGTCTTCCAACCCCTAATCATATTTCCACCTGGATGCATCATTTTTACTCCCAATGTGCTGTATAGAGAAGGAGTCAGGATGCTGTCTTCCCATGAATAGTACTCAGTAACAAACCAATTGCATTTTAGTTGGGCAGTGCCTCTACCCGCCCTTCAAATCCCTTCCACCATGCATTTCTGTTTCCCTTTTTGTTTGTTGGATTTTTCTGCTGCTCCTTCTCCCTTGGATTGTAATGTAAAATTCTTTTACCATGTCAAGAAATTATTAAAAATGCAGGTACTTCTCTGATCACCGGCGGGAGGGGTGGGGACAGGGAAGAGGTGGCTGCTGGCTGCCAAGGTCTACGTGGAAGCACATAGAGGCCAGGACCCAGTCTCACGGGTTTTACCCGGGCAGTTGGAAAGGTGCTCGCGACCTACATGGCGCTCAGGACCGGATCTCACGGGGTTTGTAGTTTGAAAGGTGCTGCAATCTACGTGGTGACCAGAACCCGGTCTAACAGGTTTTAAGGGCACAGTTTGAAAGGTGCTCGCGATCTAGGTGGCAGCCAGAACCCGGTCTCCCGGGTTTTATCCACGCAGTTTGAAAGGTGTTCGCAATCTACATGTCGGCCAAGACCCAGTCTCATGGGGTTTGCAGTTTGAATGGTGCTTGCGATCTACATGGCGATCGGGACCGGACTCAGGGGGGTTGCAGTTTGAAAGGTGCTCAAGATCTACTTAGGGGTTAGTGCCGACTCTTCTCTGCACCGCCTGGCTTCTCTGATCACTGATCACCGGTGGGGGGAGTGGGGAAGGGAAGAGGCTGCCACCAGTGCTGCTTCTTCCCTGCCCCACAGGGCTTCTCCGATCACGGAAGGGGGGGGTGGGGCAAAGGCCCCCGGTTCTCTGATCACATCTGGAGCTGGGGCAAAAGCGCCCCGTTTCTTGCCTGCCACCTGGGTTTCGATTACCATCAGCGGCAGGTGGCTTCTTCCATCCTTCTCCTTTCGCCTCCCATCATTGTGCCTATGTATGCAAATTAACCGCCATATTTGTTGGCAGTTAATTTGCATACCTCCCTGATTAGCTAGTGGGAAGCATATTGAAGGTATAGTTAATTACCCTTTTTGTCTTTTATTAGATAGGATAGAGGTAAGAACATTAGGTGTTGGGACAGACACATGTAGATTTAAGTGGCACAAAATATCCCAAGTGCAAAGATTTTCTGGGAACTGTGACCAGGTCTTTAGCAGGATCCATATACCTTAACTTTCCAAGAATCTTCAAGAAGGAATGAATGGGTGACAGATGAGAGCCTTGAAAGAGTCATAGAAATAACTCTCAGGTGGTCCTGACATGGCTCTTTTATAGAAGAACTAGTGGCCCAGTGCATGAAATTCATGCACAGGGAGGGAGGGGGGTGGTTCCCTCAGCCCAGCCTGCACCCTTTTCAATTGGAGACCCCTTGAGGGATGTCCGACTGCCTACGGGATCAGGCCTAAACCAGCAGTCAGACATCCCTCTTGCAATCTGGGACTGCTGGCTCCTAACCACTCGCCTGCCTGCCTGATCACACCTAACTGCTCTCCCCTGCCAGTCTGATCTCGCCAGCAACTGCCTCTGCCTGTCTGATCACCCCTAACTGCCCTCTCCTGCCAGCCTGATCTCACCCCCAACTGTCCTCCCCTGCTGGCCTGATCTCTCCCGGTCTCTGTCTCTCTCTGTTTTTCTCAACAGCCCTCCAGCCCTCCCTGCCTCCTTGTGTCCCTCTTCCTCTTTCCCAGCTGGGAGGGGGTGGGGCCAGTGGGGGCCACTTCACCCTCTGCCAGCCCCCACTTCCATCCAGGCCTCTTCAGTCCCAGTCTGTTTTGTTTCCTCATTCTGAGAGAGGCTCCAAGAGCAAGCTGGGAGGGAGGGAAAGAAAGGGAGAAAAGGCTATGAGCTGACGGGCGCTGTGAGGGTCTGTGCATGTGTGTGGTTGTGAATGAGTGAGCATGTTGGCCCTGCCTCCCCCATCCCTGTCTGCTGCCACAAGTCCCCACCCACCAGAGTCTGCTGTGCGCACAGGCTGGTCATTAGGGTGAGTCTCCAGTTGTTGGGGATGTGACAGACCCAGGGTTTTTATATATTAGAATGTGGTTTATTATAAGATTAGAAGAGGCTGAATGTGTCTGACAAACAATGGAGTGGGAGGGAATGGCATTACTACTCTGAATATCTGTTCCTTCAGCTGGACGTGAAACATCACAGTCTTTGTCCCATGATGCAGGTGATGGTTCTGAAACCATTCCTGTCCCCATCTTCTCTGTGTTACCTGGTGATTCCAAGAGTCCACAACTCTCATGGCTTAGTGGGATGGGGAAATGATTTTAATAAAAGCACTGAAAGAGTTATCAAGATGTGTAGCAGAATGGAAGAGTATTTTTATTTCTAATAGGTACCTGAAGTTGTAAAATGCTATCCAAAATGAGCCCTCCTCTTGATTGTTATTCTGCTATCAATTTTGCCCACCCTCTTTCTGTCTTTTGAAAAACAATTCTGTCTACTCTGTCTTACACTTTTCTTCCAACCCCAAGAACCTTACTGATTATGTTCATGCTTTGCTTTTGCTTATATTTTCTTAATCAGTTGAATTCCATCCCATCTTATCTAATATCTTCCCTATCTTTAAGGTTCACATAAAGTACCATCTCCTTCAAACATTCTGGATTTAATTATTTTGTTTTACTTTATTTTATCCTACATTTTATTGGTTTTATGAAATGCTACGATTGTTTTAAACTGTTACCAGTACCAACCTATGAAATGATCAGAGATGACTCTGCCTTCTGTTCTGAAGCCCACATACCCAGGAATGCAGCCAGTGCTTCCAAAACACCTGGGAATTCTCTTACAGATCTTTAAGAAAATGAAAAGGTAAATCACAAACTCAAAGAAATTATCTGCAAAATACACAACTGATAGAGAACTTGTATAAAAAATATGCAAAGAACTAATACTCAACAATAAGAACACCAACCAACCAATTATAAAGTGGGCAGAAATGTACCAAGAGGTCAGTACACATGCCTTGGTTGCAGGCTAGAACCCCCATAGGAGGCATGCAGGAGGCAGTTGATTGATGTTTCTCTCTCATTGATATTTCTATCTCTCTCCCCCTTCTCCCTCTCCCTTCCTCTCTCTAAGTATAATAAATAAATAAATATAAAGTAGGGAGATCTGACCAGGCACCTCACCATATGAAGATATGCCAATAATAAATGGGCTTATGAAAGATGCTCAATAGCAATTATCAGTAGGAAAATGCAAATTAAAACAGCAATGAGATATCACTATATCTCTATAGAAAGACTAAAATCCAAAACAGGAACTCTCATTCCTTCTTGGGGTGAATGAAACATAATACTGACACTTTAGAAGAAAGACAGTTTAGCAGATTCTTTCAAAACTAAATATAGACATCATACAATTCAGCAATGTATTCCTAGGTGTTTACTCAAAGGACCTTGAAAATCTAAATTCACATTAAAACCTGCACATAAATGTTTATAGCACCTTTATTTATAAGTGTCAAAAAGTTGGAAGCAACAAGATGTTCTTCAGTAGGTCAATTGCTAAATAAATTTTGGAATGTCCAGACAATGAAATATAAATATTCTAGAGGCCCGATGCATGAAAACCATGCAAGGGGCTCGGCCCCACCACCACAGCTGCCTTGGCCCCTGCCCACTGTGGCGGCCACCTCTGCCTCAACCCTCACAGCCCCAGCTTTTTCCGGAAGGTCGTCCGGAAGGACATCCAGTCTAATTAGCATATTATGCTCTTATTATATAGGCTATCAGTTCTCAAAAGTAATGAGCTAACAGCCATTAAAAACACATGGAGGAACCTCAAATGCTAAGTGAGAAAAAGGGCAGTGGAGTAAATGGAAGCTCACAGACATGCTGTCAGGACCAAACTGGAATTACCACTAAAATACCAAAAACATCCTGAATCATCAACTGAAGACTGGCTGGAGAGAACACGCTGACCACGGGCAGGAAGTGGAGACCCCACAGAGACTGGTAGGAGGGGCAGCAGTACACAAGGGCTGGCCCGACTCCCACAGGCAGCAGCTGACGTTCTGGACGGTTAGCTCAGCAGCAGGGCGTTCCCACTGAGAACTCTGGGGCCTAAACCCCAAGCTGGGTTCCCCAGCCCAGAGGACCAGAACTGAGAAGGGTACCCACATGACATCTGGCTGTGAAAAGCCACAGGGTTGCTGTCTGCCAGGGAGAGACAGCTGGAAATGCAGGCACCCTCTTAAAGGGCCAATGCACAAAATTTCGAGTGCACCCATTCATCTTGGACTCTGGCAGAGGGAGCACAGAGTGGACTGGAGCTGTGTGAGCAGAAGCCAGGGTTGGGGCTCTGGATTAGAGCTCAGGAGGCAGACACCCTGGTTTCCTGTGAGGAGTTGTTCCCTCATGCTGTGGAGGACATCTTTCTTAGGCAGGCCTTTGCTATCCAGGTGGCTTTTGCCTGGGTTCAGGAGGGTTGGGGGGAGACAGTTGACCCACCCCATTGGGAAACCCCTTGCCCCACCCTCTGTAGTTTCTGAGGACCATTAAGAACTGAGAACAACAATTAGCCTCCAGGCAGAAGCAATTACCGCACCCAGTTGGGTAACCTCTCCCCCAACCTGTGGATGATTGCTTGAGGCTACTCAAGACTGAATCCAATCAGTCTGCAGGCAGAGGCAGGTCTCTGGGGCACTGAGTCTTTATCTAATCAGTGACAGCTATTGGGTCCCCACCACAGACACCACCCCAGACTGCCCAGCGAGCCAGCGGGACCCCCAGTGCCTGCAGCTGACACCTGCAGGACCAGCTCCTTGGGGGAAGGGAGCACAGGTAAGAATGGGGACAATCAAAGAGTGAAACTCAAGGCAGACCCAGCCTCTGGGCTAAGGAGTCCCCAACCACTGGACTGCTAGGGACTTTAACCTCTCAGAACTCAGTCAGGTTGCCCAGGGCCAGAACGGGACAGTGACTCACATTTAACTGCACTGCAAAAGCTCCCAGGAGGCCCAGGATAGACACACCACAGATCCAGATTCAACAACATGAGAGCAAAATCCAGCCAGCCCACAAAGAGTGGACCCAAGGCACCTGTATAGCAACTGGCACAACAACATTGGAGTTGAACCTCACTGGCAGGAAGTCAGAGGGGAGATCCCACCCATAAACAGGACACCCAGGGCTGGGGTGACACAGACCTGCAGAGCAACGCACACCAAACCGCTGTCACCCTGGGGGGTGGGTGTGACACCCAAGACAAAGGTGTGCACCACCCTGAGAGCCGCTTACTGGGTGGCCGTGCCAGACTCCCAAGCTTGGACATTCTCTGTGTGGAAAAGTGGGGGAGGTGCTGGGCTTCCAGGCTGGGGTCAGGATGGGAGCCGATGTGCCCCAGGAATTGGCTGGTGGTGCGGAATGACGGCGGTTGTCCACGGCCGGGGACTAGCAGAGGACTGGAGAAGCACCACTGGGATTTATCCACTGGTTCTTAGGTGCTTTTGTGAATTACTTCCTGTTGTTATCACTGCTTCTTTCACTTATCCATTCAACAAGCACTCGCTCAAGTAAGTGTTCAGTATATTCCCAATGGACAGGCTCTTCTTAAACTATGTCATCTTATGTAACACTAGTAACACAGCGAATGTTCCTAGAAAAGAGAAATTTGTTACAATAGAATAAAATTTGGACAAGAAACCACATTTCAAAAGGTAGGGGAGGCTGGAGCTAGCTAGCCAGTGCCCGGGCACCCATGTTCCCTGTGTGTTCGTGGATGACTGGGAATTAAAAGGCTGAGAGTCACATGATCCTGGTTCCAGGTCCGCCTTGTAATGCACCCACTCACTGTTCTGAAACTGGGTAAAACAGGGTCTGAATCAAGCATTTATCCTCCCTTTCAGGGCAAGAAAATAATTGAAGGGAAAATTCTTACTCTAGAAAAATGCTAACTAATAAAGTTAGCAGGATAACAGTTATAGAAATCACCATTTTCCTACACCTAGCGACATGATCGGCCTGGACAGTGATCAGCAATGGCTTCAAAACGATGAGTGGAAAGTTTGTGGGGATTTTACAAAGTACAGCTCAGACTGACAGCCCCTGGACCCAGGGATCAACAGGGACCTATAGCAAGAAGACACCAGACGCGGTGCATTAGGAAGTAATACACTGCCAACGCGTAGGAAACACTGTTGCCCAAAGAAAACACGCTGCCGCCGCTGCTTGGCGTGGCAGTGATCGAGGTCATGGGTCACGAGGACCATGCCAAACACAATCAAGAGAGAGGTCAGCTCAACCAGAATGTGGGGACTTTGACAGAAGAAACAACAAATGTGTTTGACAAGGAGTTGGCAGGAAAAAAGGGGGAGGAAGGAGAAATTCTTAATAAAACACAGCTTATGGATGAGCATATTTGAGATCTGAATTGTTAAATAAACAGTAACTCCAAAAAGGCATTTGTCCACAATCAGGAGAAAATGAGCACATATTGAGTATTAGATTATATTAAGCAATTATTTATAAAATTTGTAGTTTGTTTATTGTAATAATAATATTGTGTTTGCATACTTTAACACTCACATCAATTGTAGACACATACTGCCTTGTATGCAGGTAAAGTGATATGATGCCTGGCATTTACTTAAAATACTCCTGTGCCCAACACAAGGAAATGTGGGGGAACATATTGATGGATGAAAGAAGAATGGCAAGATATTGATAATTGATGTTGATGGCTGATAGGTGCTACATAAGTGCATGTTTGAAAATGTTCATAATAAGAGATATGGAAATAGTATAAATAGAAAAATTGAAATCACCAATTAGTAAAATAGTATTTAGAAAGTGTTTATTGTGCATAGAAGATCTGGGAGCTTTCAAATTCAAAACTGATATGAAGCTCAGGGGTTTGATGTCCTGGCATGGCTGGTAAAGTGAAAACTAGGAAGTTGTCTAACTTGGATGATGGCTGATTATTACGATGGGGGTTTCTGCAGGGGACTAGCTAAAACTGATTATTTCATACCAGTTTAGGAAGATGAGTTAAGATTTTTTTAATGATTATCAGAGGCATTTATAAGAAATAACCTAAGTTTCATTTCATTTCTGTTCATGAAATGTTAGATTTAATTTTTTTTTATGTGACTTAAATGGTTTTGTCTGCTCAGGGAATTTTCAAGTTTAGTTTTTTTTTGTATTTTACTTTAATAAAGGTTAAAAAAAACCACCTTTGCAAATTAATTATTAACTGTGTAATATTGAACAACTTCTAAACCTTCTGAGTTCTTTTTTTCTTATGACTGTAATAGGGATGATAATGTTTTCCGTGCCTCAATTACTTTGAAGATTTAATGACTATAATGGGCCTGCATAATAGTTAAGTACTTAATAATGCAAAAATCCCTGTGGATACAATAAAAACCCCAAAGAAAATCCTTAAATTCTCGTGAATACTAGTGCTTTTCAGTGGTGGGTTTCAGATCAGCAAGTCTTCCAACTGTCTTCCGTTTGAATCCAGGCTTGAACATGTGACCTCGTGGGTGTTCCTGTGGCACAGTTCTGTCTCATCGCTTCTACATTCCTAGTACAGAACACAGCACTGGCCATTAGTGAGGATACCATGAGTGTTGATTGGCTGACTGACTAACTGACGGAATAAATGAATGACTGAATGTTGCCAAATAATCTAGTACATGAAAGCATAATCAAGGTCAAGTGTGTAAAAAGATAAAATACACTTAATTAGAGCTGTGGGAAAGAAAGAGTTTGTGAGAAGGATGCATATAATCTCCAGATAAAAAAGGTACAGCTGTAAGAGGGACAGTGGCAAGATGCATGTAAGGAAAGGGCAGAGAAAGGCAGCCCAAGAGTCTTCAGAAACACAAAGACAGTGGAGAGAGAGAGAGAGAGAGAGAGAGAGAGAGAGAGAGAGAGAAGAGGAGAGGAGAGGAGAGGAGAGGAGAGGAGAGGAGAGGAGAGGAGAGGAGAGGAGAGGAGAGGAGAGGAGAGGAGAGGAGAGGAGAGGAGAGGAGAGGAGAGGAGGGGAGAGGAGAGGAGAGGAGAGGAGAGGAGAGGAGAGGAGAGGAGAGGAGAGGAGAGGTGAGGAGAGGAGAAGAGGAAACAAATGCAATCTTGCTCAAAGAGAATGAAACAACTTTTCAACATTCTTGAGACCAGCCGAGCATTCCTTCAGGTTGAAACTTTACAAGTTGCAGACAGAGATGTAATTCAAAATTGAAGAAAGTTTCCTTGAACATGTACTCTACTCAGTTTTCCAAAAATCAGTTTTAGAAATACCTGAAACCAGAAGTGCATCTTTAAGAGCAGACAATGATAAGCTCAACCTAATGAGGCATTAAGATGGAAGGGAAGAGCTTAATAAAAAGGCATAAAGGTAAGATCTGGGGAGAGACTATTTAGGATCAGCCAGAAATGTAAGAAAATGGGTGAGATGTGAGAAAACCCACTTTGGGGTTTTGAGGAACTAGAACCAACACAAAAGGGATTGTGAAAGCAACAGCTCAGCAAAAGAATTTCATTTTGCTACAAGCAAAAATGGATACTTCAAGTTGAACTCCATTAAAGGAAAATGGCAGTGTAATAGGAAATGTTATAAAAATTGTATCTCATTATAGATGAGAAAACCTTTTTTGAAAGCAATATCAAAATCAGAAATGAAATAAGAAATTAAAGGAATTGGAACACATACTACTGTATGTTGTTATTTTTTAAATGCTGTATGTTAAGGCTTCCGTTAATCAACAATAGGTTAATAATACTGTAGAGTCAAGTTTAAGGCAATCGGTTCATCTTAAAAAACAGGGAAATAATGTGTAACTCGGTAAATGCCCCCATGCCTCAAGAATTATGCTGGTGTATAGATAGGAATGAATGAGGTGATTTTTCTTTGCAAACCACATCAAAAAGACTGTGGATAACTGATTGCAATTTTGAACTGTCTGCTGCTTGCAGAATTTGGAAGCCTTTTAAGAGATCTGATTAACTTAACATGTCAAACATAATGGTGAATGAATTCAATTTCTCCAAAGAACAATTAGTCAATGGAATAAATGAACATGAGATACAGTCAAATGCAAAATCATGCTCATATCAACTGCTATTGTTGAACTTGCCTCTTTGTTCTATGAAGGGTTTCTGTGGCATGATTCCTTCATTGACCCAGATACTTAGAATACACTGCCTTCGTTTCTCACCTGGCCCACTGCAAAGGCCTCCTAATTTGTCTCTTGTTAGCCATGCTCGCCCACCTCCTGTCTGCTCTTTATGTATTATAATATCCATAAGATATTTTAAAACTACCAAACTCCCTTTTGAAAACTTTGCAATAACATCATATTGCACCTGGGAGAGACAAGTAGATTGGCAGGTCTCACAAACCCAAGGTTGGTGAGTTCCCCTCAGGCTCTGTCTCATACCACTTTCCAACATTGTCAGGCCTTGTCTTGGCACGTGCCAGGATATGCCAGTCTTCCATCTTCTCCCATGCTCTTTCCTTTCCTGACTTCCAACCAGTTAACCTTCTCACTCCTCAGACTTCAAGTCAAATCTCAGAGCAGCACTTACTCAGGAACGCCTTGACTTCCTTGGCCAGCCATGTCCCTCTGCAGTGTGCTCTCACCACCACAGTCCCGCATCCTCATGATCATCCTTCAAGCCATTCTCTCTCCTGCCAAAGCAACACTCTTCCCAAATTCCTCTTTCCACCATCACCAGAGTCCTCCTGTTGTCCTGAGCAATGATATCTTTGCCACTTGACACCGTATGAGCATTGACAACTGTCCTTCTTCAACAGCCCTTCCTGCTGGTGTGCTAAGGACATCACAACCACCCATCAGCCACCAGCTCCCAGTATCACGTTTCATTTATTTACTTGCTTGGCCAGATGCATTCTTCTTAGGACACATTGAGCCAAGTGTTAGACTCTCTATTCTTCTTTATCTGCCTCTCTCTGTGTGTGGTCTCAGGCAGTCTATGGCTTTAAGTAACTTATTTATCCATCCAGGCCCAGACATCTTTCCTGGACTAAGTCTACTCAGCCATCTACTTTCATCTCTCTTGAACATTGATAGTCATCCCAAATTTATCTCAATCAAAACCAGATTCTCTATTAATGCCCCCTTCACCTGCACAATAATACACATAAAACCTGCACAATAACACACATAACACATAATAACACACATTATTTCAACAAATAATCGTCACTTCCATCCAGTTGGTCAAGCCAAAGCCTGATAGTCATCCTTGATTCATCTCTTCCATTTGCTAAACTCTGAGCACACAGATAACTATGGTGTATTATTGGTTCTCTCTTGAAGACATGTCCCAGATCTGACTATTTTGCTGCAACTCCATGTGGCAGCCACATGGGTTACAGCTGCCATCATGCTTCCCAGGGCTAATGTAAGTTTCTGCACTGGTCTCCCTGATTTCTCGTCTCTCAAAATCCATCCTCTACAGCTTGTCAGAGTGGTTCTTCAATATGGTGTCTCATCAGACTCTCCTGGTTCAATTTTTCAGATAGCTTCCAATCACATTTAAAATAAAACTCCAAATCCTCACAGTACCCACAAAGTCCCAAATGCCTACCCTTGTGGCCTCAATTGTTATGTTTTTACTAAGCTCCTGGCATAACAGCTGCAAGAAAAACCCCAGTTAAATGCTAGCAGGAAGATCACAGAGAAAAATAAAGAGCTGTTGCGGTCCAACTCCAGCAGGTCCAGGGGTTCCCAAAGGTGTGGACGGAGCCAGCGAAGAAGAAATGACACGGAGACAGCATTCAGTTGATCAGCAGCCTAGCCAGGTTCTCTAGTCAGGCTCTCCAGCCAGGTTCGGTCTTTATCCTCCTGTTACATCTGTATTTATACCAGTTGATTTTAATCCTATCCATTCTTTTTTTTTAAAAAAAAAATATATATTTACTAGTGGCCTGGTGCACGAAATTCATGCATGGGAGAGGGTGTTTTTCTCAGCCTGGTCTGCACCCTCTCCAATTTGGGACCCCTTGAAGGATGTCCTACTGCCAGTTTACAGGGATCGGGCCTAAACCAGCAGTCGGACATCCCTCTCGCAATCGAGGACTGATGGCTCCTAACCGCTCACCTGCCTGCCTGATTGCCTCTAACCGCTCTGCCTGCCTGCCTGCTTGCCCCCAACTCTCCCCTCCCCCCTGCTGCTGGCCTGCTTGCCCCCAAATGTCCCCCTGACAGCCTGATCACCCCAAACTGCCCCCCTGATGGCCTGCTCGCCCCTACCTTCCCTCTACACTGGCCTGCTCATCCCCAATTGTCCCCCTGCTGGCCTGCTCACTCCAAACTTCCCCCCACTGCTGTCCTGATCACCTCCAACTGACCCCCACTGATGGCCTGCTTACCCCCAATGGCCCTGCCCCCCACCAGCCTGATCACCCACAATTGCCCTCCTCTCTTGGTCTCTAACCACATCTACTTCGGCCCCACCACCATGGTTTTGTCCAGAATAACATCTGGAAGGTTTCCTGGAAGGTCTCCCAGTCTAATTAGCATATTGCTCTTTTATTAGTATAGATATATTTGTCTGTAAATATGGTTATGATTGCAGATATGAGTAGGACCAGGTAAAATTTTATAGAATGGGCCTTTTATTACAGATGGTTTGCCATGTATGCATTTTTTCTAAAGAAGTAAAAATTTAAAAAATGCTTCAGGAAGACTTTGAGAAATGTACAGTATCTGCTTTTCAACCAAGAAAGTTGTCACTTTTATGCCAGAGTGAGAATTATTTGTATGCTTTGTATGTCAGCATTGGGACACTGTGACTGGGGGCACTTAGCTTGACTTGAGAGTAATTACCTTGCTCACTGGCTGGGAGGAAGGGTGTGAGGCAGAGGAGATAAATACTCGGTTCTGGATTATTCATAGATTGCTGACTTTCTGGATTGATTGTGCAAGCCCCTCCTTTTATTCATGTCCACCTTCTATTGACAGACATCTACCCCGGGAGAGAAATGAGATGAAACTCTCTTTCTTTTCACTGTAAAAAGCATTTCAATTCCTAAGGTGTGATAAGGCCACCCAGCCATCCACAGTCAAGGTACACATTTTCATGGAGGATGTTCCCATGCCTGAATAAATTAAAACAATTTCTTTCTTTTAATTTAATCTTTTTTTTTTTTTCTATAGCTGTTTTCTTGTTACTTAAAAGCTAGTTTTTTTTTTTTTGTTTTTTTTTTTTTTGAAACTGCTTCCAAAGCTTTTCAAGTTGTATATGTCCTTGGAATGAATTCATAAATAAGAATTGAGCTCGGCGGGTGTGACTCAGTGGTTTAGCATTGACCTATAAACCAGGAAGTCACAGTGTGATTCCAGGTCAGGCCACATGCCTGGGTTTTGGCCTGATCCCCAGTATGGGGTGTGTAGGAGGCAGCCGATCAATGATTCTCTCTCATCATTGATGTTTCTGTCTCTCTCCCTCTCCCTTCCTCTCTGAATCAGTAAAAATATATTTGAGAGAGAGAGAGAGAGAGAGAGAGAGAGAGAGAGAGAGAGAGAGAGAAGAGTGTATATGTTTGTAAATAAGAAAACATGTATTTGATGCTCTTAGAAAGTCTTATTTTCTTTCATTAAAACCTGTGCAGTATAGGGAACTCCAAAGATTCTCTTAATTTGAAGAAAGTTAGAGGGAAAGGTACTAATTCAGAGTTCCTTGGGAAAATATATCACTTATATATATTTTTATGTTTATTTTTTAAATCAAAAACAAATATTTTCTATTAAGAAAATACATTTGGATCTCAACATCTTCTATAATTTTAACCCTAAAATATCAATTTAAATATTTTAAAAATGGTTGGGATGTTTGGTTTTTTTTAAATAAGTTAGGTTACTGGAGTTCTACATGTTACTGGATCACCTGGGGTAATTTTCTGATTGGAAAATTAAGAATTATAGTCAGAGGGGAGGACATGAGAATTTTTAAAGAACATATTCAGTTTACTTTAGAAGCCAAACCTGTCTTATCATGCGACTTGTTTTGTATGTTTGTTAAACTATATTATCACATAAGCATTGCTGCTATTGGGACAAACAGTGACAGTTGATTCCGGTCATTTGAATGTCCACTGTCTGTTTTAATTTGTATGTTCATTTTGACTCTGTCATATGCTCAAACTTCAGTGGAAGTCATGAGAACCTATTATTTTTGCCTGCTCTTTCCTTTACGTTAGAAATATTCTTTTTTACACAGAGGGACCTTAACTTTGATGTAAGGGATTGTTTCGTTGCCAACTGTTTTTTGCTTGCCAAGTAAGACAGTTGTTGTGAACTCTTCAGTGATGCCTTCCCCAGGATATTTGCAGATGTGGTTGGGAAAAGTCATTCCATCCCTGACCTTTGCATGTCAGGTGTTGGGGTGCAGGGGTGTCGCCTGGCCTGCGCCTGGACTCTCTCTGCCTCAAATCGCCATGGCGACCATCGGCCGCAGGCTGGCAGCACCCCAGAGCCATGGCCCTCTCTCCCTCAGATTGCCAGACCACAGGGACAGGCCGGGCAGCACCCCCAGACCTCTGGGGGTGCCGCCCGGACTGCACCCCGGCTCTCTCTGCCTCTGATTGCCATAGCAACCACCGGGACGCAGGCCAGGCAGCACCCCTCCCCCGTTCTTGCCTGCTGCCTGGGTTTCTGATCACTGTTCTTCCGTCCTTCCCCATTTGCCTCCCATCATTGTGCCTACCTATGCAAATTAACCGCCATCTCTGTTGGCAGTTAATTTGCATATTGCCCTAATTACCCAATGGGAAGTGTAGCGGAGGTACCGTTAATTACTCTTTTTGTCTTTTATTAGATAGGATTGATTTTTTTTACAGAAAGGAAGGGAAAGGGATAGATAGATAGAAACATCGATGAAAGAGAAACATCAGTCAGCTGCCTCCTGCACACCCCTCACTGGGGATGTGCCCACAACCAAGGTACATGCCCTTGACCGGAATCGAACCTGGGACCTTTAAGTCTGCAGGCCAATGGTCTATCCACTGAGCCAAACCGGTCAGGGCAATCCTATCCATTCTATTCCAAAGGTTAGGGAGTTTGTTATCTCCATTCCAAGGTCACTATTGTTCTGTTAAGCTACAAAGGAATAACTGAGGAGATTATCCTAAGTAAACATTATGTAGCTTAAGTGTGATTGTTCATAGTAAAAGTGATTAACTACCTGCCTGGCACTTAGTTAAGGGGCTTTACTGATTTATTCCCTTCCTTAGTCCTGTTAATCCCTAACTCCAGGGAAAAATCCCCACCTGGGGAAACAACCTTTCTCGGAGAGGTAATCTTGGTTAAAACACATAGTGCTAAGTAGGGGAACAAACATATTAAGAACAGTATGCCATATACACCAGGTCCTTTGAAACATGCTGTGCAGATGTTTCTTCCCTGCAACGACTGTGTCAAGCAGCAAGGATGGACCGGCTTCCAGCAGAGAGCATAGTGGAAACTAAAGCTGAATCCTTATATTTTTTGATAGAAATTTAACAGATTATAACTACAACTGAAAAATCAAGATGGAACATTTAAGTCTGTTATTTGAAATATAAATGAAAATATTGAAGTAATTAACTGAAATCTATAGAAAATGATAGTCTGTGGGACCAAGAATTAGGGATAATAGGTGTGCTTTGCCCATGATTTTCAGCTGGCAAGAGCACTTGTGCGCAGGAGTAAATTTCCCTTGCTGATCCAGTTTCTAGTGTTTGTCTCATTCCTGTGATATTGTTGAGAGCATTTCTAACAATTGGGGGGTTCCTGTTTGGATTTAGCTGCTTGAGAGGGTCTTTTGGACCCCCTCCCTAGAAGAGGCACACCCCACTGTCTCATTATGGTGGCCTCTGGGAGAGGGAAACCTAGACACTCCGAGCTGGCAACAGACTCTGGATCTAAAGGTGATGGGCAATGCAGGGAGAGGCCCATGAAACCGGGTGACCAGGCGACTCTATGCATAGACCAAGTTTCCAAAAACTTCAGAGGGACATTACAAGCCCTACTCATACTCCAGGAATACCACCCCAGCCAGACACCATCACCACCTCCTTCAGTGCCCATACAGAGAACAAGGATCTCTTACCCCTGAGTGAAAATATAGACACTCTTCAGCAGGAAGCAGCTACAGAGAAGGCCTTGCCCCTTTCCCTGCAAGGATTCAGAGCCAAGATGCACAAGGGGGGAATACAGTAAGCAGTTAGAAAGACAAGATCAGAGCCAGGATAGGGCAGGTACATAAGGCTGCCAATGTGGAAAGCGTGGGTGTCTAGCAACAGGTCTGATAAAAAAGAAATGAACGGAAAGAGGCACATAGGCAGATGGGAAAATGAAGAATGATGGCTCTGATCATGAATGAAGAGGCCCAGGAGCTACTGATTTTTTAAGACCAATTATTATTTCCTCAAAGGAGGCCCAGGTACAATTGACAGATAACAATTTGATTGATTTTTCATTTGATGCTGGAGCCACTTATTTGGTTTTAAAGACAAGAATGACGAACAGAAGCCAGAAAACCAGTTCGGTAGTGGAACTTACCAGACAGATGCAACAAAGGCCTTTCTCCAACCCCTGAGTATCAATTAGGAGATTTTAAATTATACATACCTAAACATGAATAATTATAGTCAATGAAACTGCTTCTTCACTTGCCAATCTGCAAAAACCATTAGGTTATCCAGCTAAAGTTCTCTTAGAAAACCAAACTGCCTTAGTCTACCTGTTGGCAAAACAAGGAGATGTATAACATCAACACCGCAGAAAATAGAGACAAGTGCCCCTGAGATCAGAGCACAAACTACCTGGCTTCAGCAAATGTTAGACCATCACATGCCACTCTTTGGAGGAACCCGAGATTGGTGTGCGAGTCTGCTCTCACGGATAGCTCAAGGACTCAGGTCCATATTAGGAGGAATTTCAATTTAGATTTAACTCTCTCTCTCTCTCTCTCTCTCTCTCTCTCTCTCTCTCTCTCTCTCTCAGAGGCCCAGTGCACAGATTTGTGCACATTGAAAGGAAATTAATTAGAAGGTGGCTGGCAGGGTGGGACTAGGGGAGATGGGCCAGACATGCCCTGGAGCCAACCTCCAGTGGTCCCTCCCAGGCCGGCCCCATCTGGGTCGATGCTGGAGCTCGAAGGGCATCTTTGCGGTGACCAGGTTCCCTCTGAAAGGTGGAGTCCCTCAGCCTGGCGTGTAGGGATTGGGCCTAAATCAGCAGTCCGACATCCCCAAGGGGTCCCGGAGTGCGAGAGGGCACTCTGCAAAGTTGCTGTCGCTCAGCAGTTCCTGCATTGAGTGCCTGCCCCCTAGTGGTCAGCACTCACCATACCTACCAGCTGGTCAGCTGGTCAGCTGATCACTTACCCTTTTATATATAAATATATATTTTGTTGATTTCAGAGAAGAAGAGAGAGGGAGAGAGACATAGAAACATCAATGAGAGAATCATTGGTTGGCTGCCTCCTTCATGCCCCCTACTGGGAATTGAGACCTCAACCAGGCCATGTGCCCTTGACCCCAATCAAACCCAGGACCCTTCAGTCCATAGGCTGAGGCTCTACCCACTGATCCAAACTGGCTAGGGTCCATTCTCTTTTTAATGCTTGTCTATTTTGTTCTAAACCTTCTTCTGACTTGTTTTTTACATGCAGGAAAAATTGCATCTGCCTGACAGACACAGCTAAGAAATATATCCGCTTTAAACTCACAAGAGTTTACTTTACATCAGGCTCAAGTTTTTCATTCCCTTAGAAGATTCAGAAGACATCAAAAGCTCCATAGAGCCGTAACCGGTTTGGCTCAGTGGATAGAGCATCAGCCTGCGGACTGAAGGGTCCCAGGTTCTATTTCAGTCAAGGGCATGTACCTTTGTTTCAGGAGGCAGCTGATCGATGTTTCTCTCTCATCAATGTTTCTAACTCTCTATCCCTCTTCCTTCCTCTCTGTAAAAAAATCAATAAAATATATTTTTTTTTAAAAAAAGCTCCATAGATCTGGAGAAAGAATTGACAGTGGTGAATGTAACAGGGAATAAAAACTTTATACTACTCTATGAAAGGGAATTAGAATAAAATCTACTAATAAACTGATAAAAGGAACTCACATGCTGACAGTTTTCTTATAAGCATATTTCAGGCATTTAGCAGTTCCAGTTTCTGCTTGTACAAGGTAGGGCCTTGACCATCACTTCAGTTGATGAGGATTGCCCACCTGCAGGAATTTAGCTAGCAGTAAACGATTCCAGTATGCCATTAAAGATCCATATCAGGACCAGCAAGGACTCTGCCTGCATGTCCACAGCCTCTCCTCCTGATCTCTTTATTTTTCTTTCTCTCTCCCTCCATGTAAAAACCCCTGCCTGCACCGAGATGCTGAGATGGGCATTGCAACAAAAGTTCTCAGGTTACCGTTACTTGAATAAACCTCTTTCCTTTTTCACCAGCATTTGTCCCACGAATTTGGCTTTCTTGGCACTAGGCAGATGAACTTGGATTCTGGTTACATAACGTTGTAGTGTAATTTGAAGTCAGAGAGTGTGATGCCTCTGGCTCTGATCTTTTTTCTCAGGATTGCTTTGGCTTTTTTAAAAATATATTTTATTGATTTTTTACAGAGTGGAAGGGAAAAGGATAGAAAGTTAGAAACATCAATGAGAGAGAAACATTGATCAGCTGCCTCCTGCACACTCCTTACTGGGTGTGTGCCCACAACCAAGGTACATGCCCTTGACCAGAATCAAACCTGACCCTGAGTCTGCAGGCCAATGCTCTATCCACTGAGCCAAAGGAATTGCTTTGGCTTTTCAGGATCTTTCATGGTTCCATACATATTTTGGTTCTATTTCTTTGAAAAATACCATTTGGATTTTGATACGGAATTCATTAAATAATTTGGTAATTTGGCCATTTTAACTATGCTGATTCTCCTGATCCATATCATGGAATATCTTTTTATTTCTTTTTGTCTTCTTAAATTTCTTTCAATAATGTCTTGTAGTTTTCAGTGTAAGTTTATTCCTCAGTATATATAACTTCTTTTTCATTTCTGACTTTGTTTATTTCAGTGTTTTATCTTTTTTTGAGTCAAGCCAAAGGATTGTCAATTTTATTTATCTTTTCAAAGTACCAGCTCTTTTTTGCATTATTTTTTCTATTGTCTATTTGTTCAATATTTTGTTTAATTCTTCTTTTTTAAAACTTTCTTCTAATGATTTTGGGCTTCATTTCTTCTTTTTTTCTAGTTTTTAAAATGTGAAATACTAGATTATTTACTTGAAAAATTTCTTATTTCTTTAGATAGGCCTGTAATAATAAAATCTTCCCTTTTAATACCACTTTTGCAGAATCCCTCAAATATTGGTATGGTGTATTATTAATCTCATTTGTCTCTATGTATCTTTTTTGCCAGTGTCCAGCCCTGGGGGTCCAAGGGTGCCCAAAGGTGTGGACAGAGTCGGCGAAGAATGTTTTACACGGAGACAGTGTTCAGAACTCTTTAGCTCTCTTTAGTTTCCGTGGATCTTCCTGTGCCTGGTTGAGGCCACAGAGAAAGATCCCGAGGCAAACTGAGCCTTTATTTTATAGTCAGAGGTAAACAAGGTAGTGGTTACCAAAGTTACACTCTTCTTGTGAGTTTCACTTGTTTTTGTTCTTGTTCTTGCTGCACTTCCCTCAGCCCATTAGCTTCCCAGGTAAGATCTAGGGAGCATCATAAGGTCAATCCTAATTATGCTTGAGAGGACTGTGCCCTCTAAGCTGGGACTTGTTTGTGACTTTGTCAACAGGTCAGTCTGAGGTTTAAACCTATAGCGGCTCCCTACATCTCACCCTTCTTTTATTATTAAGCTACTATAATGAAAGTTAAACCCAAGCATCCAGAACAAAAAGCTACCATAATGAAAGCATCAAGAACAAAACTCTGGCTATTAACACAATAACAAAACAATGCCAACGCAACACAACAAGGAGAGAGAAATCAAATTACAGTAATACTTTCCTACTAAATGGAAGTTTCTTTTGACGATTTACTTAAGAGTCCTTGGACGTGGCTTCACAAGACTTTGCAGAAGACTGGCAGCTAACCAATGCTAACATAGCCAGAAACATGGCTGAGGGAGTAGCTTGCACTTCTTGCTTTTCTACCATCTGCTGGGCCTCAGTTGTTAACTTCTTCAGCTGACCCCATGTTGGCTCCTCGGTCCCTTGCATAGCCTTCGTTATCTCCCTTTTCTGCTTTACTGTCATCGGGGCAACTCTAAGTCTTTGGAACGATGGGACAGGAGCTTCTCTGGGTCCATTGTGGTGACGCTCATAATGCCCTGGTACCAAAATTGGCTGCACTGCTCCTTCTGGAAAGATACAAAACACAACCTCTTCCCCCACATCATTACTAGATCTGGTAAAACTCTTGGCTGGTTTTTGTATCCTGCTATCAGGCTAAACCAGCAGAGGCTATTGTACAAGAGTCCCGATGCCTTTTGGCTGCTGTACAACCTTCTGCATTGTAATTTTAAAAAATTTAACATATAACATTCTTCTCTCCCTTTTTTGTTTTTATAGAAAAGGTTTATATTGATGGAATTCTGACCATATATAAACATACATATTCCTCTGTATTCACAACTTCCCACTTCAACCCAAAAAGCCGCAGCTTCACATTTCTACCCTGAATTGGCTCCACCCCCGAGCCTCAGCACCTCAAAACAAAACCCCAATTTCGAGCCAAACTGTAAGTTTTTCCTTTTGTGTCAAGAGCTAACTTTGATATGTTAAAACTAAGTAAAATCCATTTATTCAATCCAAAACAAGCATTAAAAAGAAAAACCCCAAATGCTCTCTTGTATCCATTTGAAGAGTAGGATTGGCACTTTCCGCTGTTACCTGAGTCCTGATCTATCACCCCAGAGAGAGCTTGCCAATCCTGCACTTTCCTGGAGTAGAAAGGCTGCAGTGGGTTAAGGATAAGGCTTCTCCCATGCCTCTACATTTACCTTTCCAGCACCTTTCCTTCCTCAGAAAAGCATGGGCATACTTCTTATATAAAACATTCCATCTGACTGGGAGTAACCTTAACTCCTCTGCTAGCAAGCATGTGTTAAAAGATCAATACAGAGTCTTTTTCCTTTAATCTCAGAATGGCACATCTTCTCAATCTAAGTTCTGTACTATCTACCTTATTACCCTACTTATCCTCTATAGGGGGGTCTGCAGTACCCTGGTGGAGTCCTATCTGTCCCGAGTGTGGGGGTTCTCAATGGGGGGGGGCTTACCTAGGGGAATCCTGTTCAGGCACCGGATGCTGGGGTCCAGCACCTGCCGGCCAGGGGTTCCCAAAGGTGTGGACGAAGTCGTTGAAGAATGTTTTACACAGAGACAGCGTTCAGAACTCTCTAGCTCTCTTTAGCCTCCATGGATCTTCCTGTGCCTGGCTGAGGCCACAGAGAAAGATCCCGAGGCAAACTGAGCCTTTATTTTATAGTCAGAGGTAAACAAGGTAGTGGTTACCAAAGTTACACTCTTCTTGTGAGTTTCACTTGTTTACACTGTTCTTTTGAGTTTCACTTGTTTTTGTTCTTGTTCTGCTGCACTTCCCTCAGCCCATTAGCTTCCCAGGTAAGATCTAGGGAGCATCATAAGGTCAATCCTAATTATGCTTGAGAGGACTGTGGCCTCTAAGCTGGGACTTGTTTGTGACTTTGCCAACAGGTCAGTCTGAGATTTAACCCTATAGCCACTCCCACACTTTTTTATTACTTTTTTTGTTTCTTTTTTGACCCAATCATTATTTAGTAGCATTTTCAATCTCCACATATTTGTGTTTTTTTCAGCTTTTTTTTAAAATATATTTTTTGTTGATTTTTTACAGAGAGGAAGGGAGAGGGATAGAGAGCCAGAAACATCGATGAGAGAGAAACATCAATCAGCTGCCTCCTGCACACCCCATACTGGGAATGTGCTCGCAACTAAGGTACATGCCCTTGACCAGAATCAAACCTGGAACCTTTCAGTCCCCAGGCCAACGCTCTATCCACTGAGCCAAACCGGTTAGGGCTCAGCTTTCTTTTTGTCGTTGATTTCCAATTTCAAAGCATTGTTGTTGGATAATGTGCGTGGTATGATTTCAATTTTCTGAGGCTAGTTTGGTGTCCAACATATGGTCTATCCTTGAGAATCTTCTATGCACACCAGAGGAGAATGTATATTCTGGTTTTTTAGCAAGAAAAGCTCTATAAATATCAATTATGTCTAATTTTTTCTAATGTGTCATTTAATGTTGGTATTTCCTTATGGACTTCCTATTTGAATGATGACCCATTGCTGTAAATGGGGTATTTAGGTGCCCTAATATAATTGTGTCTTTGTCAGTGTCTCCCTTTTTTTTGATAGTAGTTTATATATTTTGGTGCTCCCTGGTTTGGTGCATAGGTATTAATGTGTTATTTTTTCTTGATGTATTGTCCCCTTTGTCATTATAAAATATCCATCTTTGCTTTTGTTAAATAAAATAGGGATGGTAAATGCAGTAAGAAAACTTTTAATTTTTGCCATAAATCTCCTTATACTATTAACCTATTACTTAAAAAAATAATACTACAAGGTTTTTTGTTGTTGTTTTTAAATTGGGGCAAGGGCAGTGAGACCTTTAGTAGAGCTAGACAAAAGAGGGAGACGAAGACGGAAGATCTGCAGGTGGTTTCCAAACACGAAAGAGAGAAGTGCCAGGATCATGATTGTATTTGACCCAGAGAGTTAAATTTTTGGCAGAAGTTAAGCTGTGCATGCATCACTCTTAGATGCCTTGGAACTGGCTCCTGTAAGTAACCAGTACTCAGGGGCAAAGCAGCATATGACACTTTGGTGGAGGGTCCAGGGAGGGGTCCAGGACAGAGTTGTTCCAGGTCAAAGGATGAGGTAATGAAAAGGAGAATTGAGTCTTCTCTCCCAGGACTTCCTGGGGCTGCAGACATTATACCTCCCACTAATTTCTACAAAGCCAGTATATGTGATAAAGTAACTATGTTATGGTTCCATACTGCCTCTATGTTGTTGTAGCTCTCATTCCCTTCCAGAAACCCTAGGGCAGTGGTAGGCAAACTCATTAGTCAACAGAGCCAAATATCAACAGTACAACAATTGAAATTTCTTTTGAGAGCCAAATTTTTTAAACCTAAACTATATGGGTAGGTACATTGTTATTAACTTAATTAGGGTACTCCTAAGGCTTAGGAAGAGCCACACTCAAGGGGCCAAAGAGCTGCATGTGCCTCGCAAGCCACAGTTTTCCCACCATGGCCCTGAGGGAAATAGGGTAGGTAAAAATTAACTTATTCCCTACCTTCACACTTGTTTTTGCCAGATACTGGCATTTGTTAACTGATCAACAAGTATTTGTTGAATTAGTGAATGAATGGGTCAATAAATGAAGGTTTCTTTGAGAAATATGGCACAGCCAGGAGCTACCTCCTCAACTGCATTTAAATGCTATCAAAAGGGATTACTTCTCCCTAGCTTGGCTATGCTGACTAAGATCTCGAGTCCATATTGAGGGTAAGGCTCATGTAGGCTTTCTGTCTTTTAAAATCAATATGGCCTGTCCACATTTGAAAACTAAATTCTCCCTGGGGAAAATGAAAACTTAAAGTAAGTAGACTACATCTTAAAATACATAAATATATAGGTATACACATACCTGTCAGGGCATGTACATTCTTAGATGCAAACAGCCCTGGTGCTGCCTGGGTGTAGGAGGTGATCACTATGGCATAATTAGAAGGCCCCAGCATGCGTCCAGCTCAAAAGCGCTTGTCTCTCCAACCAGCTGCAAATCTGAAATGTCTCTATCATATCTGTCCTCTACAGTTAATACCACTCCCAGAAAACCATGCTGAAATGTAAGCACATGTGTAAGATGGCAATATCAGTCCAACAAGGGGAGAGTGTGTTATGAGTGAAAGGGGGTCTCATTGGCATGAAAGCCTTGGATCCACCATTGACTGGCTGAGTGATCTCATAAAAGTGGCTTAATTTCATGAGGCTTCATTTTTGAAGTGTTCAATATAGAGTAAAATTCCAAGTTAATAGGATTATTATAAGCACAATAGAATACTGTAAACTGTAATCAACATGTAAAGGTAGTCTTGTTAAACGTAGCTCCCATTAACCTTGTAGGCTAGTTGGGTTACACAATAAGCTAGCAGACAACAGAGTCATGAGATAAAAGAACAGAAACTAAGAAAATTTTATTGACAGAGATACTGGGAGCAAGAGCCAGGAAAATTAAATAATCAAGACACATTACTCATTTTCCTCACTCACTGACCTTATACTCAAACAAGAACCTGCCTCACCCCTGCAATGATTGGGCTGTTGCTGGCTCTCCAGACTGTTATGTCTATTTAACTCACTACAATCCCCACTATTGTTTTCAAATTGTCAAAACACAATTAACATTTTAAAAAAAGAAATATAATTGATGCCAGGAAAGAAAATATTGAAGCATGTTATAAGTAGGAAGGCAAATGCTATTTTATGAATATTTTGGCCTTTGTTCCAGTTGAATCTGTGTGTGTACAGTTAGGTAGTGGATCACAATGTAAAATATATTTCTTACTACTCATAGAATTTGACCTGCTTAAAAGCCACTGCCATATGCCGTAAACATGGCAAATATACTTTTAGCTCCTAGATAAGTAATCCTGCTTCATATCTTGTGCCTGGAAAGATGCCTTTCCCTTCAGTGGAATAACCACCCTGGTCCATATGGGGTCTTTCCTCAAATACTCTGCCAAAGTTCAGTCTCCTGTTCTGGGATTCCAAGCCTCCACTCAAGCATTCCCTTTTTCTTCTCCTGGGACAAAAATTGTACTCTGTACATATCTTGATTTTATCTCATTGAATAGAGAGTTCATCAATTGTATAATATTTTATTTACAATTAATTGAACACTGCTTGTCTGCCTACTAAATTCTTTGTCTCTTAAAGGCAAAATTCTATATGCCTCTCATCTCTTTGATTTAAGAACATGTGTTGTAGGTACGTTTGAAATGTTTGCTGAACCAACATATAACAGATAAGCTAGAAAATAGCAAAATCATCTTTCCTATTACAAAGTGCTTCCTAAACTATCAAGCAGCTCTTAGAAGTGGGATTTTTTTTGGTCATCAGACAAAATGGGACACAAAGAACCTGCTGAGATGAACACGCATGTCAGCAGTCACACTGATGAGACTCTGGAGTTGTTCATGAATGCTTATCTTCAGAGGTCAGACATCAGATTGAAATGAAAACACCTTTAAATCTCAAATAAAAACACAGAGACTTAAAAAGATAGAAAGTCAACCAAGACAATATCCTTGACTCACAATGTCAGTGAAGGCTGTCCTTCCAAAAGTAATAGCGTGTTTTCTATGAGACATGAAACACTTCAAATTAAGTCATATTATAATAAAGTTCTTCTTTAGATTTTTTTAAATTTAACATCAAAAAAGTAAAGGGCTTGGTGGGTGGCAAGAGGCAGCAGATCGATGTTTCTCTCTCACTGCTGTTTCTTTCTCTTTATCCCTCTCTTTCCTCTCTTCCTAAAGCAATACAAAACATGTTTGTTTGTTTAAAAAAAAAAAGAGTAAAGGAATGTATTGTTCAGCCCCCTGAGTCTCTGGGGAGACTCAGGCCCCTGCATTCTACCGACATGGCCACAGGGAACACCATACAGAGGAGTAAAATCAAGCTGCTGTCTCCACATCTGAAGGGGCATCTGGGCTGGCTCCCCTGGGGAGAGTGTCTGCCACGCTGGGCACATCCTTGGAATAAGATGCAACAGGGTGACGAAATGAACCACAGCCATCACAGCCTGCCCTCGTTTCATCACAGGGACATTTCACTCAACTGGCCCGTATTCGCCCCAGATGTCCCCTGTTATTAGCACAAAAGTAGAATAATTAAAATCAGGGGTCAGCACCTGCTTGGCTCAGCTCTCCCCAAACTTGAATAAGCACTCAAATTTTCTGAAAGAACTTCTTAAAATGCACATTTCTAATTCAATACACTTGGGATTCTGCATTTCTCAGAAGCTTCCAAGTGGCTCTGGTACTTATGGTCCCTTGAGCCTGATTTAAATCTCCATGGGCTCATTGTTTCCTACACAGGAAATACAAAGAACCCAGGAGTAAGGGTTAAGCACATGACTGGACTCTGTTTAGATAGGCACTGTCATCAATAAGCCTCTTTGAAACTAAAAATAACCCAAAAGCATCACTTTTGGGAAGAGGGAAGGAGTTAGACACAAATCCAGATCCTGCTGTGTGACAGCCACTGTGCATGGTGCTGTCCATCTAACGAAACACTGAGACTCAGACATTAACCTTCCCAGCGTCGTCTGGGCAACAAATGGCCGTTGTATGTTTTGAGGATTTACACTCAGTTCTCTCTGACCCGAATATTTTTAGGTTCTCCATGATTTCTGCTTCTCTGAATATTAGTTAATAATACTTTCAATTCAATTCAATTCAATTCAATTCAATTCAATTCAATTCAATTCAATTCAATTCAATTCAATTCAATTCAACAGATATCTAGATAAGATCAGTTGTGTGTGTGTGTGTGTGTGTGGTGGGGGATACAAAGGACACAGAGGAGGGACACCGATGAATAAAACAAGCACAAGCCTGCCACGAGTTCAAGCAGAAGGAAAGACACATGGAGAGATCACCCTGGCAGCTGTGCCGAGCACTGAGATGGAGGCATTGGCTGAGAGGGGCCCTTAGCTCAGAAGGAAGTTCTTGGAAGAGTGGATGCCTCAGCTACTTTGGAAGGGTAAGGAGGAGTTAATTGCCTAAAGAAGGTCTATACTATACATTGCCAGGTGGAGGAGGTAGCTGAAGAAAAGTGATACAACTCTACATAGATAGTATGTCATTTAAAGATAATTTTTGGTTAATAATCAAGGCAGATTCCTTCTCTTACCAATTCCAAGGATAACTAATAGCTAATTTGTGTAAGTTCTGAGTTTCAGAGAGAGACATCAGTAGATGGGTTCATTGGCAAAATCCCCCCATTTGTTTATTTAGTATATATAATTAGAAAACAAAAAACATGTTTTACTCACAATGATTTTTTACACTACAGCTGATAAAGCAAGCAACAAAGAAACTAATCCACACTTAAATTCCATGGACTTAACCTAGGCACTGCCTCCCGGCCTGCGCCTGAGATGATTGACAATGCTGGCAGCCAATTATAGCTTTATTTTTCTTATTTCAGGCTCTGAGAGGTGGGCTTTCTCTACTCTCTGTCAGATAGCTATTACAAAGCTGCAGGCACATAGCATTCTAATGACATCCTACAAAATAAACAGTTTGGATAATATCAAGCTCATGGCAATGACTTAAGTAACATATACACATAAGCTGTTCCCAGGCACACATTATTGAATCATGCAAAATAAGTTCACCAAACAAAATATACTCAGTCACCACTGTCCTCTATACAATTCAAGTAAAGAACTAATGCCCTGTGCTGCCACTGGGCAGTGCTATGCTGAACACAAGTCTACTGACAGTCTTCCAGCTGTCACCTTCCAGCTACCAACTGCCATCTGTCACCTTCCAGCTACCAACTGCCAGCTGTCACCTTCCAGCTGCCACCTTCCAGCTGCTACCCTCCATCTGTAACCTTCCAGCTGCCACCTTCCAGCTGCCACCATCCATCTGTCACCTTCCAGCTACCACCTTCCAGCTGTCACCTTCCAGCTGCCACTTTTCAGCTGCTACCTTCTATCTGTCACCTTCCAGCTGTCACCTTCCAGCTGCCACTTTTCAGCTGCTACCCTCCATCTTTCACCTTTCAGCTTTCACCTTCCAGCTACCACCTTCCAGCTACAACCTTCCAGCTGCCACCCTCCATCTGTCACCTTCCAGCTGCCACCATCCATCTGTCACCTTCCAGGTACCCCTTCCATCTGTCACCTTCTGGCTGTCACCCCCCATCTGTCACCTTCCAGCTGTCACCTTCCAGCTGTCACCCTCCATCTGTCACCTTCCAGCTGTCACCTTCCAGCTGCCACCCTCCATCTGTCACCTTCCAGCTACCACCTTCCAGCTGCCACCCTCCATCTGTCACCTTCCAGCTACTTCCTTCCAGCTGTCACCCTCCATTTGTCACCTTCCAGCTGTCACCTTCCAGCTGCCACCCTCCATCTGTCACCTTACAGCTACCACCTTCCAGCTGCCACCTTTCAGCTACCACCTTACAGCTACCACCTTCCAGCTATCACCTTCCAGCTGCCACCTTACAGCTGCCACCTTCCAGCTGCCACCCTACATCTGTCACCTTCCAGCTACCACCTTCCAGCTGCCACCCTCCATCTGTCACCTTCCAGCTACTTCCTTCCAGCTGTCACCCTCCATTTGTCACCTTCCAGCTGTCACCTTCCAGCTGCCACCCTCCATCTGTCACCTTACAGCTACCACCTTCCAGCTGCCATCTTTCAGCTACCACCTTCCAGCTACCACCTTCCAGCTACCACCTTCCAGCTGCCACCTTACAGCTGCCACCTTACAGCTGCCACTCTCCGTCACTTTCCAGCTGCCACCTTCCAATTACCACCTTCCAGCTGCCACCTGCCAGCTGTTACCTTCCAGCTGCCACCTTCTAGCTGCCACCTTCGAGCTACCACCTTCTAGGCCAAGACAATAGGGACACTGTTTCATGGCTCACTCTGACACAAGTTAAATGCTATGAGGCCTGAATTTTCCAAAGCCTTAAAGAATTCAATCAAGTCTTAA
The DNA here is from genome assembly GCF_964212035.1 of Myotis nattereri. Lineage (NCBI taxonomy): Eukaryota > Metazoa > Chordata > Mammalia > Chiroptera > Vespertilionidae > Myotis > Myotis nattereri. The sequence goes on along the minus strand of NC_138082.1, from coordinate 91,786,285 downwards.
TTACTCATGGTCATAATGCAAATAATAAGCCCCACTAGCCATTATTCATCTTGCTTCACTTTTATTTACTTACTAGTGGCCCGGTACACAAAATTCGTCCATGGGCAGTGGGGCTGTATCCCTCTGTCAGGCTGCACCCTCTCCAATATGGGACCCCTATGGGGATGTCTGACTGCCTGTTTAGGCCCACCCCCTGTAGTTCTGATCACCCCTAACTGCCCTCCCCTCCTGGACTGATCACCCCTAACCTCCTCTGCCTCGGCCCTGCCACCATGGCTTTGTCTGGAAGGACGTCTAGAAGGTCACTCAGAGGGTCTCCCAGTCTAATTAGCATATTACCCTTTAATTAGTATAGATAGAGGCCTGGTGTATGGGTGCGGGCCAACTGGTCTGACCTGAAGGAGGTCCCAGATTAGGGTGGGGGGTATCCTTAGGGGTTGTGGCTGGCCTGGAAGAGGGGCCTCAGGCAGTATGCAGGCCAGCCATGCCCCCATTGGGGTGGGGGTCCCCACTGGGGCTTTGGCCAGTCTAAGTGAGGGGCTGAGGGCCATTTCCAGGCTTGCCACACACCCTTCGTGTGGCAGTCCCTGCTGGGGGGTGTCACCAGCCTGGGTGAGGGGCTTATGGCCATTTGCAGGCTGGCCACACCATCCGGGTGGGGGTCCCTGAGGGGGGTGTGGCCGGCCTGGGTGAGAGGCTGAGGGCCTTTTGCAGTCTGGCCATGACCCCATCGTGGTGAGGGTCCCCACTGGGGGGCATGGCCAACCTTGGTGAGGGGCTGAGGGCTGTTTGGGGGCAGTTTGCAGGCTCGCAACACACCCAGCTTTGTCTGGAAGGATGTCCGGAAGGTGTCTGGAAGGTCTCCTGGTCTAATTAGCATATTACTCTTTTATTAGTATAGACTAGAGGCCTGGTGCACCATCCGTGAGCCCACTGGAGAGCCCGGCATCTGGCTGAGCAGTACTCCCCCTGTGGGAGCACACTGACCACCAGGGGACAGCTCATGCATTAAGCGTCTTCCCCCGGTGGTCAGTGCATGTCATAGTGAGTGGTCATTCCACCATTCGGTCGATTTGCTTATTAGCCTTTTATTATATAGGATTGCTCCAAATATTCTGGGATATTTGTATTTTCTTATGCAAATGAAAATAAAACTGGTTACCTTAACTAATCTATAAGTAATAACCAATTTCAGTCAAATTAAATACTTAAAAAAAACCTTGAAAACAGTAAAGATTGTTTTATGACCTCATATAGGGGATATCTTAATAGGACATGACAAAGTCAAAATTAAAAAAAAAAATAATTAATAAATTCAACCACATACTAATATCAAAACTTCTCTTTATCCAAAGGAATATCAGACATGCAAAAATAATTTCTTAGAAAACTAGACAATAAGATTTGGACCCTCAAAATATCACACTCTAAGATACATGAGGAAAAACAATTTACTAAGAACGAGACATGGACAAGGAGGTTCGCCGCAGGCTGCTTCTAATTACCAGTAACTGGAAATAGTCTAAATGCACCTCAAGAGGAACATGGGTGAGTAAACTGAGGTGTGTTCAGATATTCTAATACTAAACAGTAGCTTGAAGGAATGAACTAGAACTATAGGTATAACGTCACTAAATTTATAAACAATTCTGATTTTTTTTTAAAAAAAAAACAAGGATACAAATTATGTATGAATTATAAAACTATATAATATTTAAAAAGAAAGTAATGCCACACATGTAGTAAATGTAGAGACATTCATAGGAATAATCAAACACCAACTGCAAAATTATGATACCCTCTGGTTAGAGAGAAGGGTTTTCCTGAGAAAGGGAACACCAGATACTTCAAATATTTTGGTACTACTTTATTCCTTAATCAGAATGTTATGTACAGAAATATTTAGTTTATTATTTTGTGTACCCAATTATATGCTATAAAATTTCAAGGTAATTATATTTTTTCTGGGTTCTCTATTCTATTCCATTGATCTATATGTCTGTTCTTGTGCCAGTACCAGGCTGTTTTGAGAACAGTGGCTTTGTAATACAGCTTGATATCTGGTATTGAGATACCTCCTACCTTGTTCTTCTTTCTCAGGATCACTGCAGCTATTCAGTTTCTTTTTCTTATTTCAGATGAATTTTTGGAGGGTTTGTTCTAGGTCTGTGAAATATATCGTTGTTATTTTAATGTGGAGTGCATTGAATCTATAGATTGCTTTGGGTAGTATGGACATTTTAATGATGTTGATTCTACCAATCCATGAACACAGTATGTTCTTCCATCTATTTATGTCTTCCTCTATCTCTTTCTTCAGTGTCCTGTAGTTTTCTAAGTACAAGTCTTTTACCTCCTTTTATTCCTAGGTATCTTAATTTTTTTGGTACGATTGTATATGGGATTGTTTTTTTAGTCTCTCTTTCTGTAAGTTCACTATTGTTGTATAGAAATGCCATAGATTTCTTGGTGTTAATTTTGTATCCTTGCCACATTGCCAAATTCATTTATTAAGTCTAATTAGTTTTGATGGAGTCTTTACGGTTTTCTATGTACAGTATCATGTCACCTGCGAATAAGTTTTACTTCTTCTTTTCCAATTTGGATGTCATTTACTTCTTCTTCTTGTCTGATCACTATGTTGAACAGGAGTGGTGAGAGGGGGCATCCCCGGCTCATTCCTGTTCTTAGGTGAAATGGTTTTAGTTTTTGTCCATTGAGTATGATGTTGGCTGTAGGTTTATTATATAAGGCTTTTATTATTTTGAGGTATGATCCCCCTATTTCCATTTTGCTGAGGGGGTGCCAGAAGAAGAGAGAGAGCTAGATATAGAAAACCTATTTGAAGAAATAGTGACAGAACACTTCCCCTTCCTGGTGAAAGAAATAGACCTACAAGTCCAGGATGTGCAGAGTCCCAAACAAGAGGAAAATAAAGAGGTACTAGACACATCACAATTAAAATACCAAGGGCTACAGACAAATATAGAATCTCAAGAGCAGCAAGAGAAAAGCAGTTAGTTACCTACAAGGGAGCATCCACATGACTATCAGCTGATTTCTCAACAGAAACTTTGCAGGCCAGAAGGGAGTGGCAAGAAATATTCAAAGTGATGGAGAGCAAGAAATACAACCAATACTATTCTACTCAGTAAAGCTCTCATCTAGATTTGGTGTCCAAACAAAGAACTTCGGAAACAAGAAAAAGCTAAAGGAGTTCATAACTATCAAACCAGTATTACATCAAATTTTGAAGGGTATTCTTTTTAATATATATATATATATATATATATATATATATATATATATATATATATATATATATTTTATTGTCAGGGTCCAGCCCCAGCGGTCCAGGGGTTCCCAAAGGTGTGGATGGCGTGAGCAAAGAATGAAGGACAAGAAGACAGTGTTCAGATCATCAGCATAGTTGGGTTCTTTTTATTGTCCTGTTACAGCTGTATTTATACTACTTGATTCTATAAGCGTATCTCTATATCAGTGATGGCGAACCTATGACATGCGTGTCTGAGGTGACACGCAAACTCATTTTTTTGGTTGATTTTTTTTGTTAAATAGCATTTAAATATATAAAATAAATATCAAAAATATAAATCTTTGTTTTACTATGGTTGCAAAGATCAAAAATTTCTATATGTGACACGGCATGAGAGCTAAGTTAGGGTATTTCAAAATGCTGACAGGCAGAGCTAAAAAGGTTTGCCATAACTACTCTATATCATGGTATGTTTTGGGTCCTCCCTTGACCTTGTACAATTCCTTGTTTTATGTTTATAGTTTCTTATCTGACCTTTGCTAAAAATCTTATCTCTATTTAGTCCTGTTGATTTTAATCCTATCCATTCTATTCCAAAGGTTAGGGCTAGTTTGTTATCTCCATTCCAAGGTCACTACTCTACTGCTTTACTGTTAAGCTACAAGGAAGTAACTGAAGGAGATTATCCTATTCTATGGTCCAAGTAAAGGTTATGTCCTTTTAGCCTTGCTGGTGGTCTTCCTTGGGACTGCCCTCCGTCGGCGGGTTTTCAGGGGCATAGGCTTTGGTACTTTCTCTGGTGGGTAGACCCCTGGGGATGTGGGCTTAGCAAGTCCCAGATTTATTGCCAACAGTCTCAGTCTAAGTTCCTCATAAGTAGTAAACGATATTCCTGTAACAGTAGGGGGTTTCACTGATTTATTCCCTTCCTTAGCCCCGTTAATCCCTAACTCCAGGGAAACATCCCCACCTGGGGAAACAACCTTTCTTTGGGAGGTGGCCCTGGTTAGAACACATAGCGCTAAGAAGGGGAGCAAACATATTAAGAACAGCATGCCATATATGCCAGGCCCCTTGGAACATATGCTGTGCAAATGTTTCTTCCCTGCAGTGACTGTGTCAAGCAGCAAGGATGGACCGGCTTCTGGCATTTTATTAATTTTAGAGAGGAAGGGAGATGGAGAGAGAGATAGAAATATCAATGATGAGAGAGACTCACTGATCAACTGTCTCTTGCACACCCATACTGTGGATGAGCCTTTAACCCGGGCACATGTCCCCAACCCACGACCCTTCAGTCCAAAGGCCAACACTCTATCCACTGAGCAAAACCAGCTAAGGCCAAAGGGTGTTCTTTAAGAAGAGGCAGGAGAAGAAGAAGAAGAAGGAGAAGAAGAAGAAGAGGAAGAAGTAGAAGGAGGAGGAGGGTAGGGGAATGAGGAGGAGGAGGAGGAGAAATAAAAAAAATATGAATAATAAAATGGCAACAAATAGATATCTACCAATAATTGAATCTAAAAATCAAAATAAATGAATAAGAAACCTAATAAACAAAATAAATTGGCGAATAAAATAGAATCAGAGGCATGGAAGCATGAAACACACTGATGAATCTCAGGGAAAGGGGTGGGGATCAGAAGAGATTAACCAACGGTCTTACCTATGGACACAAACAGTAGGGTGGTAAAGGCCTGAGGTGGGAACTAGGTGGAGGAGGGCAACGGGGGAAAACAGGGACATATGTATTATTCTCAACAATAAAGATTTCCTAAAATATTAAAAAAACTAGTAGCCCGGTGCATGAAATTTGTGCACTGGGGTAGGGGGAGGAAGGGACCCTTCAGTCTGGCCTTCAGCCTCTCCAATCTGAGACCCCCTCAGGGAATGTCCAACTACCTGTTTGTGCCCACACTTTTAACAGATAACAGCTCCATTGTTGTTTCTTTCTTATGTTTAAAACCATTGGAATTAGTAGGTATTCAAAGTGTGTATACATTTTGGGGGGACACCCTGTATATCTATAGTCAGCAGTGAAAGAAACCAACAGCAGATTTGGAACCCCCAGACAGGGAACCTCGCTCACTCCCCACATGTCTCCCCACTTCACTTTACACCTTCGTGGGCAGCAGGAGAATCAACGTTTTCTCTCATTAATTCAGAAAAGCACGTCCTGTCACCCGCTGCCCGGCAGGAGTGCGCTAGGCCCCAAGCAAGCGAGGCTCAGTCAGGGCAGCCTTCTCTCATGGGTGCTGGCACCCAAAGTGCACATTCCTTCTCTACAGTCGCCCGACTATCCCACTGTTTCACTGAGAAGACGGAATTCCTCTCCGCCTCTGGGTTCTTGATCTTGAACCCTGACCTAGGCTCCTCAGCGAGGGCCGCCCGTGCCACCCAGGTGTGTCTGTCTGCACCTGTTCCCGCCTCAGCACCTGCATTAACCCCCCAGAGGTGATCTCGTAGCTGCACTGGCCTCCGTGGGAACAGAGCATCACCACTCCACCCTCTTAGTGTCATCTCACATGCGCCCACCTTCAGCACCTAGAACACCCAGACACCCTCCAAAGGACGTGAGCGCATCAGAGGGGATGTGGGCACATCCTGTTGGGGGTGTTAGGCATGTTGGGTTGATGGAAGTGCAGTGGAGAGGCGGGGGGAACTTGTGCATGCCTTGGTTTGCAATTGTTGCAGGCGTGGGAGGGTGACAGTGTGCTGGGGGATGTTCGCACACAAGGGGGGATGTGCACACTGGAGGCCTTTGGCTTTGCAGATCCGCAAACCCCCATGGTGCGTCCAGGAGGGCGTCAGTCTGGCCCCCCACAGTGGCTGTCCCTGCAATCCTGTACCTTCTGGGCCAGGAGGTGGGACTTGTGCAGCCACTTCTGAGCCCTGATGTCCTGCAGGCGCTACTTCAGCTCAGCCTGCAGGCTCCACTTGGCGTGCTCACAGCTGTCACCATTGCCATGTGGGGAGTACAGACCGCCTTCTGCCAGCCTGCCTCCCCTGTCCAGAGGCTCTCTGCACTGCTCACCTGTCTAGAGTGACTGGGGCTGGGCGGAAGCCAGGCGTCATGCCCTGCCCAACCCCAGCCTATCCGCCCCTGTGAGAGCTGTCACTCCACCAGGCAGGGTCACAGATCCGGGTCCCGGGACCATGGACAGCCTCCCGTGGTGCCCCCCGCCTGCCAGGTCACAGATTCTGGTCCAGACTGCAGACAGCCTCAAGCACTGCTCCCTGCCAGGCAGGGTCACGGATCTGGGTCCAGACCACAGACAGCCTCAAGCACTGCCCCCCACCCAGCAGGGTCACACATCCGGGTACCAGACCGCAGACAGCTTTGACCGCTGCGCCCGCCTTCAGTATGCAAATTAGTCGTCATCTTGTTGCTTCAGGGTGGGGGTCCCCACTGGGGTGCCTGGCCAGCCTGGATGAGTGGATGATGGCTGTTTGTAGCTGGTCACACCCCCTTCAGGGTGGGGGTCCCCACTGGGGTGCCTGGCCAGCCTGGGTGAGGAGATGATGGCTGTTTGCAACTGGTCACACCCCCTTCAGGATGGGGGTCCCCATTGGGGTGCCTGGCCAGTCTGGGTGAGGGGCTGAGGGTCATTTTCAGGCTGGCGGGTGACTGAAGCTCCCAAGCTCCCAACCTCTCCTTTTTTTCTTTTTTCTTTTTTTATTCTGGGATTTATTTACATTCTATGGATGTCACTGGAGCTGAGAGCCAGCTTTAGCTCTGAGGCTCGGCTTTAGCTCTGAGACCTCAGCTGCTGAAAGCAGGTATCTGTGTTTGCTTGGGTTCTATAATTGTCACACTGTTGCGGTCCTGCTCACTCTAGCTCTGATGGCTGAAAGTAGGTTTCTGGGGTTTATTTACCTTCTGTAATTGCAACATTGTTTCTTAGACTGCAGCCCAGAGGCCGGCAGCGGCAGGCGGGGAACCTTGGCTTCCTCCATCACTGGAGCGAGCAAGCCTCCTGTTCGCTTCAGCTGCCTGGCTGCCGGCCACCATCTTGGTTGGCAGTTAATTTGCATATCTTGTTGATTAGCCAATGGGAAGGGTAGCAAAGTTACAGTTAATTGCCATGTTTCTCTATTATTAGGTAGGATTATTATTATTATTGTTAGAGGCCCAATGCACAAAATTCATGCAAGAGTAGGCCTTCCTCCCCCTGGCTGCTGGCACTGGCTTCCCTCTGGCACCCAGGACCTGGGCTTCACTCCAGCTGCAGGCAGGCACCCCTCGGGAAATCTCTGAGCTCCTCAGGGCACCCTGGACACCTGGCACCACGTTATCCCCACCTCCCCCCCTAAACTGGCACCACTTTATCCCCAACTCCCACCCTGGACAGGCACCGTGTTATCCCCACCTCCCCCCTGGACTGGCACCACTTTATCCCCACCTCCCACTCTGGACGGGTACCACGTTATCCCCACCTCCCACCCTGGATGAGCACCAGCTGCCAGTGAGCTGTCTCCTCCATATGAGGATGTGGTGACTAAGAGAACTTGGAAGGCAGAGGCTGGGTAGATTCTATCCTTAATCCTAATCACCCCTGATTGACAAGAAATACTCAGTGGTGATTTGAGAAAGAAAGAGAGAGAGAGAGAGAGAGAGAGAGAGAGAGAGAGAGAGAGAGAGAGAGAGATTATGCACAAACAACAATCTCGGTAGGGGGTATATATGGGCATTCTTTGCACTATTGGTATTCTTGTCACTTTTCTAAAGTTTAACATTTTTGTCCTCACCCGAGGATATGTTTTCACTATTTTATATATAGAGAGAAACATCAATGTGAGAAAGAAACATTTATCGGTTGGTTGCCCCCTGTACTCACACTGACCTGATCAAACCTGCAACCTGAGTATGTGCCCTGACATAGAATCAGACCCACAACCATTGGTCTATAGGATGATACTCCAACCAACTGACCCACCTGACCAGGGCTAACTTATTTTTAAATAAGTTAAAAGCAGAGAAATCTGTGAGGAGATTTTTTTGGTCAGAGACCCTATTCACAAATAAATACTTTTAAAGAATAATAATAGCTACCACTTGCTGTGGAACTGCTAGGAATTTTACACGCATTTCCTTTTATATTCATAACAACCATGGGACACAGGCTCGTATTTTCTGCATTCTTTTTATTACTTTTGTATGATGTTTCCAATGTCTATAATAACTACAGTTATTTGTAGCTTTGCATTAAAACTTGATTCTAATTACAGATATGTAAATATGCTCCCGACCTATTAATAAATACAAGTATTGCAACTCATTAGCTGAGCCTCTATAAGCCCCAATAACAATATAGTGAGGCAGTTTCTCCTCTCTGCTACCCCCGACTTCTAAGCCTATATCAAGCCTGTATTCCCTAACGCTTCTGTTTTAACTGTACACATTGGAAACTCAGAGATAATTATGTTTTCTGTTCCTGGCTTTCTCTCTAATCTCCAAGAATTTCTTAGAACATGTACCCTTCATTCAATCATTCTATTACATGCAAATATTTCCTTTCAAAAAATAAGAAGTTGCACTCCACCTCCTTCTAGCCAATTGCAAAGGAAGCTGGTCATTTAAAAATCTCAGCACAAAAGACACATGAATAAATGTGCCCTCGAGAGAGAAAGCAGGACCCAGGAAAAACCAAGTTAACATTGTACCATCTAGTTTCTTGCTTCTCCACAGACTGCAGTTTAATAATGCTTTTAAAAAACCTCTAAGGTCATTTTCTTCTTGCATAGCTTTTCTTCTAGCTAGGCTTTAATTGTCATCAGTTAAAAAATTAATTTAGCTGTAAGAAGACCTCCTTGGTTTAGGATGGTAAGTCAATTCCTCTACTTTAAAATAGCTTTTAATAACTGATTATGTGATTTATTATTTATGTAGCTGATAACATCATGCATTATTCAACCACATAATTATCACTCAATGATCAGTGATGACTATAGGAATGAAATATCTGGTTTCAAAAACATTTCATTATATAAGCAATAAGGATAATGAGTTTAATATCTGACCCCAGGAGACAGGAACTTCAGATAAAATAAGTTGTGAAACAATAAACATTAGCATTCTGTCTACTCTGTGCTTTGCAACCATCTTCCTAGAGGAGAATCAGAGGATTTAGAGCTGAGGGCAGCAAGCAGGTCACCCAGACCTGCTCTGTAGGTGAGGATGTGAGGCCCAGAGAAGGACCGTGGTGCCCTAGTCCCTCGCAGCATGTGCCAGTTTCCCCTCTAGAGTTGACCGCCATCTCCTCTTCTTCCTAATGCCAAGAGAGTGAACCATCCATGGAGCGCACCAGCTGTCCATCATGGGAATTATATTTTCCCTTGCTGCATTATTCTTGTTATTCTAGTATATTCTATGCTTTCAAAAAATGTTACGACAGACCCACTACGTTCACGTTAATGCAAATGCAGTCATGGATTTCAGCCTGCAGGGTGTTTGGGCGGTGGCAAATCCTGCTCAGGTCTACTTCTTCCAACTGGACTTTCCTAACCACCGAGAATCCCTCCTTTCCTTGGTAGCTGTCATTGGTCGCATGCTGTTGAACAAATGAATGACACAGGACTAAATGGTGAGAAAACTACTGAAGAGAGTCCAGCCATTCAGCAAAATGTTCTTTCTAGACCAGAATTCACGACTTGCCCTTTCTTCGCTCGTCACTGTCACTTGCTAGGGACACAGCCGTGGACAAGGGGCCACGGTCACCTTCCACGGGAGGCGGCAGACTCCTCTGAGGAAAGCTAAGAGCGTAAGCTATGTCCACCCGCCTGCGAATGTGAGTGAAGATGAATGGACCTTCCCCAGGAAAAGGCACCGAAGCCCTTGGAACAGCGTGCTAGTCTACACCCACCTCTTCACAGGCCCGGCAGCCCCCCATCCCCCACCTGCTGACTCACAGCTCAGTCCTCTTGGCAGGCTCTCCACGCTGCCTGGACCAGTTTGCTTCCCCAACACTGAGGTATCCGCTCCTGTTTTCTCCACAGTGGCCAGCACTTGAAGGCTGTGATTTTCTGTGGCCTTTCCCTTGACCAGACTTCTAAGTCTTTAGGTAGAAGATTGAAATGGTAATTTATCTCCTGCCCGCCCTCTTTCTGAAGACATCAGACAGGACAACACAGCGCTCCCTGACTGGGTGCTCCACACTGTTCAGGGGATTCCTCATGAAGGACAATTGACCTTCTGCCTAGAGAGCCCATGCTGAAGGCCATGATGCCCTCTTCCTTCACCTCATCACCACAGAAAGCCAGACTCGTCCCCAGCCTCACTCCCTCCAAGCCCAACACATCTCCTAAGCTGAACCACTCTCCCATCTGTCCTTGAACCTCCAACCCTACAACAGACCATGGGTTCAGAAGACAGAGTCCTCTCCATGGTCATGCTGTCTGACTGTCCTCACACCCCCTCTAACTGGAAGCTGTGTCCCTGGTGGCGCTGTTTCTCTTGCACCTCCCACTGACTGCGTGTTTCTCTCACACGCTTGGGAAAGGCAGCCTCTTTCCTCTCAAACTGCCTCCACACCATGGTCTTCCCTTCCCTCCAAGACTCCTGGCCCCTCTAACACCTTCTACCATACGGTCAGCAGCCGTTCCTCTTGTTGCAGTTGTCTATTTTCCTTCTGGCCACGTCCCCTCATTTCCTGAAGATTCTATCCCCTGGACTACCATCCTTCTCTCCAGCATCAGCCCCATCACGATGCTTGGTGATTTCAAAACCCTGAATAACCTATCCAATACTCTGGCTTCTCAATTCCTTTACCTTCTCACTGCCAATGAGTTGGTCATCTACCCCTTATCAGCCACCCATCCCCAGTGATTTTCAAGCAGAGTAACAATTTATTAGTGAGAATGAAATCATTTTTAGATTACATAAAATAGAACAGGAGATATCAGAGCGCATTATCTTATAGGATGGGTACAAATTGTTTCATAAAACTTTGTTTCAATTATATACATGCGCATTGGATAGGATTATAAAATATATCTTTATAACATTGAGTCATCGTCCAGAAATGTTGAAAAACTGTTCTAATATTACCAATTATTGCAGCCTATCCTACATTTCTATATCAAGCACCTCACCGTCTAACTGTCACCTCTATCTTCCTGCTCACTCTCTGTCATATTCCAGCTCTGACTACCCTTCAACCACAACAAGTCTTCCAATCCAGTCACTCTGCCCCTTCCCTCACCCTGGTCAGCTCACTACACACTCCCCTCCTTGCCAGCCTGGTGGTCTGCAGTCAGCCAGCCAGGCGCTCTCCAGATGCTGACATTCTCAAGGACAGAGACCAAATCTTGATCAGCTAGCATTCCTGGCACCAGCATGGTGCTGGCACAAAATAGGTGTTCAGAGCATCTTTGTTAAATTACCAAGGCTGTTAAGTTAATGAGTCAGAGTTCTGCTGAGCAGGCTGATAAAAGCCTCTATCATTTCTGTTTAATTTTGTTTATCTCTGGACCCACATGACAGTTAATCTTCTCCACCATTACTCCTCTAATTTCTGCTTTACAGAGTTTTATTCCCACAGTTTAGTTCAATAATGTCAAAATGGCAGGGAGAAATATCCTCAACATTCTACTATGCCATGATAAAAATTTCAGTGAGTAATATCAGCCATAACTCTTTGATCATATACCTACTGAGAGAAAGAAAACCCTCAATGACTGTGGAAAGATTAATAGATTTTTATATACAGTTCAAAGCTGTCAGGTATAGTTCATTAGAATAATATATCTATTAAATTTTGCAAGGATTAACATCTCATTATCCCATCCTTGCTATAAAAATTAAGGTTTTATTGTTGCAATAACTTAAATAATTCTTACCGTGTAATGCATTCTCTCCAGCCCATCTCCCATTCACCACAGTTCAAGCTTTGACTTTTTTTTTATATAAGTTTAACATTATTTTTTAAGGAGAGCATCAGAATGTCAATCCTGGCTATGCAAGACTGATGGAAGCTTCCATTTTTAAAGATTCTTATTTAATTCATTTGTGATTTTACCTATTTTTCCTTTTTAAAAATATTTATTTTTATTGATTTCAGAGAGGAAGGGAGCCTTCAGTCTGCAAGCCAGCGCTCTATCCATTGAGCAAAACCGTCTAGGGCTACATGTTTTTCCTTAATACCTGTACTATCAGATTTAGCATTTAATCTTTTCAAACTCAAACCAAGATGCAGAACACAGCACGGAGAAAGAAAACCAAATCAGGAGTCCAGAGGCCTGAGCTGAGGTCTGGGTCTCTCTCTAGCACTGGCTCAGGAAGGAAGTCTGGCTACTTCCTCGCTTGGAACACTTCTCTGCCACGTTCCAAGCTCAGTGCCCAGGGCTCCCCTCCCAGGTCTCCGCTGATTGCACGGTGACGTGAACTCTGCTATTCGCTCTCACCACCCCTTAGAATCATCTCTTTCCTTGTATTTATCTCATTTTCCTGCAATCATTTGTTAACATTTATTTTAGTTCCTAGCACATAATAGACTCTCAATAAGTATTTGTTGAATGAATAAAAATAAATGTGTCCCACACTGACTCTAGTACATAGTAGGTAGTCAATATATGTTTTAGAATATAATTTTTATTTCTATCCTAAATGAGAAATATAGATAAGTCAGAATGGTTCCAAACTCATTCCAGACCATAGAAATAATAACTTCTGAAGTTCTTGATTTAAAGTGGGCCTGCCCTGGCCCATGGTATTCAGTGGTAAGAGTTTCCACCTGCACACTAAAAGGTCCTGGGTTCAGGGGTTCAATCCCTGATCAAGGTCATGTATCTGGGTTGCAGGTTCCATCCACACATGCGGGAGTCAAACAATCGATATGTCTATCTCACATTGATGTTTCTCTCTCTCTCTCCTCTCTCTCTTTCACTCTCTCTAAAAACCAATGGAAAAAATATCCTTGGGTGAGGATTAACAAAATAAATAAAGTAGGCCTGCCAGTTCTGAGCTTCACCACATTTCATAGGCCAGCTCCTCCTGGTGGCATCAGACGGGGCAAATGCATGGCCCTCCAGGATGCTGCCAGGAGCAATTATTTTGCAAGTAAGTTGCTACAGCTACTCCTGACTATGGAGTGCAAGCTCTTTCCCCAAACATCTCGGAATGTCCTCAGAAAGAGGACACCTCTCTTTTCTTAGGAAATGCTCACAGCATCAGTACGGAGCCAGTGAAAGAAAGACATAGAATGCACACTGCCGGTGACACCCCCATCGTCCCCTCCCAAAGCTCCAAGAGGAGAACTAATAGCATTTCTGATTCTTTTTCTGGATCACGGGGATGAGGCAAGACCTGCAGGCCATCCCACATTTATTAAAGAGATAACATCATTTTATTTTACCTCCACGAAGGTGTCTCAGCAGTAACGGACAGCAGGAGAGGAGAAAAAGGGTCATGTCACGTCACTGGTTCTACCTCATGATACAGTGAATCTCCACACAGATTGCAGACTGTGGGAAACTGTTTATTACCTTCACTATCTGATAAGCATAGACAGAGCACTCCCTGAAACCCCCCAAAGGCTGGGTGCCTTTGAAGCCCTAGCAAAGCTCAGAGCTAGGCGCCACCTCTGTTTGTCCACACAGTGGTAGCTGAAACTACTCCCCCATTTATTATTATGTAAATCCTTGCTGATGGGCTAGTCTGCCTGTTAATGGCAGGTCGCCTGCCTAAGGGCTACTCAGATCAATAAAAGATTGGAGCAGCCTGAGCACGGAGGAAGTTCTTTGGTACTTGCCACCTGGTCCCCCAATATTGCAAAATTATCTCATGTCTTTTTCTCTCATTTGCTGTGCGACTCCTCTTTCAGGTACCGAACCCTACTCCACGCAGAACGTGGAGGGAGTCTTACTCGACACAGACCCAGCTCCAAAAGCTGCTGGTTTGCCCAATTGAAGGATGCTTGGTTTGTCTCATTTCCTTCCAACTTGATACTGAGCGTCTCATCAATTCTCCCAAACTACCCTTCCAGATGGTGTGGCAGCCCAGCAGGGGCCTGGATGGGTCTGGTCCCAGAGGCAGTGCTGCATGCCTGAAGTTGCCATTTTGAAGCCAAGGTATTTATTCTCCTTGAACTTTGCCTAGGGAAGCGCTGGCAACCCCTGCGTGCGTGTTCTGAGCATCTGTGCTGAGTTCCCTCTTCTTCACAGGGAATCCCCTGGCCCAGCCGCCCTCAACCCTGGCTTAGCACCAGCCGGCCCGGTCCCCTTCAGCAATGCTGGGCCACTTCCTGGGCCCAGTTGCTCGCTCCTACTTAGCAGATGATGCGCGGGGAGCCACTTTGTCTGCAGCTAACCGTCTAGGCTCATAAATTCTGTCTGCTGGCGAACTTTAGGAAAGTCAAATAAGACCTTTAGGCAACCCAAGAACTTGACCTTAGCGAGAGTCTTCTTTCTTTATGCTCACCAGGAAGGTTTTACATCTATTAGTTCATTTTAAATCTGAGTGTATTTAAAATAGTCAGGGTGGAGCTTCCCATTAAGGGCGCTGGCATAAAACATGTTTATGCCAATTTCCTCCCTGAAAGCAGCAACAAATAAATAAAATTAAAGAAAAAGTATATCTCTGTCAATACATGTAAAGAGGTGAACTGTAAGTATGCACACCCAGCTGTTACAAAATTATTACTTTATAAATTTTTTCTAACAATTAAAAGCCCACTCAACGAAGTGGTAGAAATTAATCTTAGTTTATTTTGTTTTCTTTCAGACTTCCCCCAAGGTCAGATCCAAGTTCCAGAGGTTTGTATAGCCCCGAGGAGACGTGTTAGTCTTGTGTTGTCTGTGGGGAAGCAGGGGAAGCCACGGAGAATCGAGTTGGCGCAGGCACAGAGGTAGTCACTCTGTCCAGGCCTCAAGGACCCCAGGCGACAGCACACACAGGCTGCTGCTGCAGGGGGGCCTGAACCCATTCACACCCACCTCTCTCTGAGGCCCTCAGGTGATTCCTAAGGGGGTGTCCAGGTGCTGCTCTTTGTGGGCCCTCCAGGCCCTGAGGGTTGTTGTGAGACCAGCCCCTGCAGAGGTGAACCATGCGGCAGGCCCTCCTGGCACCGGGACACTGCCCACAGCGCTCTGTGGGAAACGCGTGCATGTCCCCTGCTTACTGCCTCCAAAGCTCCTGGGTCTTGCTGTGCCCGGGACCAGGAGCAAGATAGGAGAGCAGGGCACAGAGCCCATCCTCTGGGCTGCACAGACTCCACTCAACTCCTCTCAGCCTCAGCCACCCCGAATGCTGGGAAATGCTTTCTTGCCTGGAGATAGGTGGTCGAGTGAGGGACATATTTTCTGCCTTTCTTAATAATTTCCTTTAATGCTTTAGGTTTTGGAACAACTGAAAGCATTTTTTGTTCAGACAGATATATACGACTTCTATTAATATCTAAACAACTTGTAATATCACAATAAATAATGTTTTTCAAAGTTCATCCATGTTATAACATGATACTTTATTTCCTGTGTGCCTGAATAATATTTCATTGTGTGGATATATCACATTCATTTTCCTATGTCTCCGTTATGGGAATTTGTGTTGTTTTCATCTTTAGGTTATTGCCTGACCCCTGTCTTCACTTATTTTGTGAATATACGAGGAATTGAAGTGCTGGATCATATGTTAAGAGAAAAAAAGCCAAATACAAAAGGCCTCATATTGTATGATTCTGCTTATCTGCAATATCCAGAACAGGCAAATCAACAGAGACAAAAATCAGGTGAGGGTGCCTGGGGCTGGAGCAGTTACAATGAGGGGTGACTGCTTAATAGGCAGAAAATTTAGAGTGATGGCATGTTTCAGATCAGGATGATGGTAAGGATTGCACAACATTATGAGTCTATTAAATGCCAGTACTCTAAATGGTAGGTTTTATGTTATGTGTAGTTTACTCTAAAAATCTAAATAATATCTTATATAACATATACTTTTATATAAAATAAAATAGTTTCTATATAATATAAAATGTATAACATTTATACAAAATAAAACAATGTAAAGCTTTATCCTCATATAAATTTATAATTTGATACTAATATAAGCACAAACATGCATAATGCACTTATGCACAAAAATAGCGTCCCTACAACAAAAAGCTATAACCCCACCCGGCAGTATATTGAAAGTAGGTGTGACAATCTGGTGAAAGTTGGCTGAACTCACAAAAGGACACTAAAAGTACATATACTGAGGTGACTTTCAGAAAGAGTAAGAGGATGGTTAGTTGTTAATGAGCTAATTTCTCATACCAGAGACTCAGTGGATACTGTAAAATACTGCAAATCAAGAAATAAAAGTTTAAGTCCATTTTTTAACCTATAAAGTTAATCTTGGCTTCAGAGTAGGTCACGGTACTTGGAGTACATGCGCAGAAGCAGAGGCGAGAAGGTGAGAGGTTGGAAGACTCCCCTCAAAAGTAGAAAAGAAACAAGTCAAAAATGAGCATTCAAAGAAGTGAAGGGCAGTAAATGGAATCATATCT
Organism: Myotis nattereri; assembly: GCF_964212035.1. Classification (NCBI taxonomy): domain Eukaryota; kingdom Metazoa; phylum Chordata; class Mammalia; order Chiroptera; family Vespertilionidae; genus Myotis; species Myotis nattereri. Next base: position 91,769,530 of record NC_138082.1, on the reverse strand, counting down.
GCACAAATTGTCTCAACTTTTATAGTATGACACCAATAAATGCTGTCAGTCTCATAAATCAAGGAATGTAAGGTTAAACATATCATTAAAAGTGATCCGAAAAACAATAACAACAATACAAAAAATAAAAACACACTGTTAACAATAAAACTGAAAACAAAGCATCAACTTTCCAGGCTCTCAAAAGAATATCCACATAAAGCAAAGAAATGAAAAAGCAAAATATGACACAAACTGTAAAAAACAAACAAAATATATAGGTTAAACTAAAACGTTCACATCAAATATAACTCTCATATTTAAAAAATGGTAATAAGATGATTTCATCTTTTACTTTTCTAAAGTTATTTGAAAGAAAGAGAGAGAGAGAGAAGCATGGATTTGTTGTTCTGCTCCTAATGCATTCACTGGTTGATTCTTGTATGTGCCCTGACCAGGGATGGAACCCACAAGCTTGGCCTATGGGATGACACTCCAACTAGCTGACCTAAAATATTTCTCAAATTGCTTAAAACATAAAATACATCCACATGATTTAAAAAAGAAACCCGATAAGATTTAGAAATTTTAAAAGAAAAGTGATGGGTAACAACATACAAGCAAACATAAAAAAAAAAGAATTTAGGAATCCATTATTAATATTAGTCCTAGTTGAATTCAAAGTGGAAAGCAGTGAGTGAAACCAGGAAATGAACTTAATAATGAAAGAAGGCACAAGCCTGGCAGGACAGTCATAAATCTTCACACCAGGACACAGCATTCATGAAGCAAGAACTATGAGAAACACCTGGAAATATAGGACCAGTACACGGTTTCACCAGATGTTCTCTGGGCCACCAAATACAATGTGGAAAAATATAGACTAATACCATCCTAAAGTGCTGACTAATGCAGTGTAGCTGCTGGATATGTCAAGTGTGCAACCTTTAAACTAGAGCGTATGCCCTTCCTCAGGTGCCACGGACAGTTCTTCTCTGTGACCACATGCTTTGCCACAAAGACTTCAATATTCCCTACAAATTAGCCTGTGGTCTGAGCTGTCTACAGCAGTAGGAAAACTTAGAAGTAACGGTGCAAACAGACAGCACAATTATCCTTGGTTCAAAGGGAAAATAAAAAGTCAAATTCCATACTATCTGAAAAGTATTAATATTGATAATGCCAAGTATCAGAATTTAATGCTATTAATATATATAATGAATGTAAATAATGTATAATTGTGAAGAAAAACCCTTATTCTGTAAAAATACTCTTTGGAATTCTCTGCTATTCTTTGGATGGCCTCTTATTCTGAAAAAGTAACTTTGCTTTCTAGCCTGCTTGAATAGTGGGGGAGATAAACTTAGCTATCTGACCTCGTAGGCCAGAGACTAGATACATCCAATGCCATGCCAGGTGCATTTTTTAATTGGATAGAAGTGTATAGTTTTCAAGGCCACTGCCAGCAAGCACAAAAAGGGCTGGCTCTTCTATAAAAAGGGAAGTTCTGCTTGTAGCTTTGCTTTATATTTGGATTCATTTCCCTGAGCCCGCCGCGGTGAATAAAGTGTAACTCCAAACTCTCAGAGCGCTGTTTGGTTCTGGTCCAGTTTTTCTGTAACATAATAACACAATAAATAACAATGTTTTTGAGGTTTATCCATGTTGTACCATGTATCTATATTTTACTTTAATTTAGAGACTCCAAAAGATAGCTTTATGAAAATGTCATTATTCCTATAAACAATGCATGCACTATTAGATAAACGTTAATCTAAGATACTATAAATAGCCAACACCCACTGGAAAAAAAATCTATCAGATCAATTGTTACAGAAAATTTTGAAAAAGTTGTCATAAAATTATAGCTTCACCAAAAGAAATAAAACTTTTAATGACAAATGAAAGTATATACAATTACACTCCAAATTAAAAGAATAAAAATTAAGTTCAAAATGAAATGCAATTTCCAAATGTCAGAGGCAAAATTAAGCCATTTGTTAATTCACAGGATGGAAGGCATTCTACTGCCCTGTGCAGAGCAGGTACATGGTCGGCCCCCATGGAGTGTAAATGACACCACTGACCTAAAACGCTCATGTCTTTGGCACCAGAAATTTGGTTCTCATGAATTATCCTACACGTGTAACTTCCAGGGTGCAAGAAAATGTACACAAAGATTTAAAATATTGTTTGTAACAAGAAGAAAAACATGTTTAGCAAATGAATAAAAAAAAATGTTTAACAAGGTAAGGTCATCCAAACAATGGACTATTGCAAGCCAATGGGAAAAATCCCATCAACATTGACAGGAAATGTGTATGGGGGTTGTAAGCACGTTTCTGTTCCTTAATCTCGATGCTGGTGTCATGGGTGTGCTCACTTTGTTAGAGTTTATCAAGCTGTATACTTATGGGCTCGTTTCTATATGTTTTCATGTCGTGTCATACCATATCATATCATATCATATCATATCATATCATATCATATCATATCATCATATCATATTCCATGGATTAAAAAACAGTTTCTGAGCCTTGACGGGTTTGGCTCAATGGATAGAGCATCGACCTTCAGTCTGAAGGGTCCCGGGTTCGATTATAGCCAAGGGCATGTACCTTGGTTGCGAGCATATCCCCAGTCGGGGGTATTAAAGAGGCAGCTGACCGATGTTTCTCTCTCATCAATGTTTCTAACTCTCTATTCCTCTCCCTTCCTCTCTTTGAAAAATCAATAATAAATTTTAAAAAAATAAAAAGCAGTTTCTGAAAGGACCAGAGGGCAAATATTTAAGGCTTGAAGACCATACAGTATCTGTCATAACTACTCTACCTGACTTGTAGTGGGAAGGCAGCCCTAGAGGCTGTGGTCCAATAAGAGATTTTTATAAAAACAGGCAGTGAGACTGGCACCATGTTTTGCTACTTTCTGTTGTATAGTACATAGAATAAATATGTATATACTATATTACTCTATAATATTTTTTCAAAAGTATGAAGTGCATCTATATTTGCTATTAGGTTAAAATAATGTAGATCAGAACAATTAATCTAGAAAAAAGTATATATCCTCAAAAAGAAGATATATAAAATATATACGTGCATTTTTGTGGGTCCTCATTCAAGAAACATTCTGGGAGTGTTCACAAGACCTCATTCCAAGGGCTTGGAGAGAGAGAAAATTTTCATTGTAAATATGCAGGAATTATTTTCATATATAATTATTCTAAGCCCTAAAGGGAGGTTTGACGAATTTGATCATATATATTAGATTCATCTACTTAGTATTATATTTCCTAAAAATAATCATTTACCTGCCGGGGTTCTTGTCCCAGCATCAAGAAGGTTTCAGAGTCCACCTGTGGCAGTTTCAGATTAAAGGTTTCTACTCAGATGGTTGAGGCAAGAAGAGAAATCTAATTCCTGATATACTGTCTTGTCTTCATATGTTACTGATTATGTTCCCTGAAGGAAGAGGCATAGTAAGAAAAGTTTTCTTTCTCAACTTGTGGTAAAATATCCATCACAAAATAAAGATCCATGGCATCCAGAGATCGGCTACTAACTCGGAAGCAATGGATCTCAAGCAGCGTGACTAAGTGGACTCAGAAGAGCCCTGCTTCTCCTCATGGAAAGGTCAGATTTTGCCTAAAGCAGAGAGAGAACTACATAACCAAACACCTGGAGAAGAGAGATCATGGTAAGACAAAGAACCAGCCTGCATATGAGAGAAAAGCAGGCACCACCAAAAAAGGAAGTAAATGAAATGGAGGCAGTGGAGACAAGCAACCTGTAAGAGAAAGAATTCAGAGAAATGGCCATAAGGCGGATGAAAAGAATGGAAGACAAATTCAACAATATGCGTGAGAACCAAGAGGAAATGAAGAAAAAACAAGAGGAAATGAAAAATTACATCACCGCTGTAAAGAAGTCAGTAGAAAGCATCAACAGAAGACTAGAAGAAGCAGAGGACCGCATCAGTGAGCTAGAAGACAAGGTAGGGGAAAATACCCAAGCAGAGTAGCTTCTAGAAAAAAAAAATTAAAAAGCAGGAGGAGAGCCTAAGAGAACTCTGGGACAACACGAAACGAAACAACATTCGAATAATAGGGGTGCCAGAAGGAGAGGAAACTGAGCAAGGAATAGAAAACCTGTTTGAAAAAATAATGACAGAAAACTTCCCTGATATAGGGAAGAAAAAAACTCACACAAATCCAAGAAGCTCACAGCATCCCAAACAAAATGAACCTCAAAAGACTGACGCCGGAGAACCAAGATGGCGGTGTAAGGTACAGACTTGTGTGTGCTGTCTCCCACAACAACATCGAGACTACCAACTATAAAAGAAACAGCTGTCATTCAGAACCATGGGAAAGCTGGCCCAGTGGAAGCTCTACACCTGGAAGGAAAGAAAGAAGAGCATTGAGACTGAGTAGGTTGTGCAGAGGCTCCAAGAACGGAGGTACGGAATCGCGTGTCAGGCTGGCTGCAACTGGATGCTCGTTTTTTTTTTTGTTTTTTTTTTTTCAACCAGAAGGGGAGGCGGACTACCAAATCCACTGAGTGTGTTTGGGGCAGGATATTAAGCTCCCAGACCCCTAAGGGGAGAAGCAGGATAGCCTTGCAACAACCCGGAGAGCGAGAGTGGCTGTCTTGTGGAACTGCCTGCCAGCACTCAGGGATGCGAGTCGCTGAGTTGTGGAGATGCTAGTAGAAGCGGAAACATCATTGCCCTTGGCCCCACCCTGGTGATTCCCGGGGACCCCACCTTACTCAAATTACATCCCTACCAAGCTGTGTAGTGACACAAAGAGAACCACTGATGCTTTTGCAGCCCAGCCCAGCAGAATGCAGATTTCAACTCCTCCCATTCATAAGAGACACAATAAAGAAGCAGAATCAGGTTTGGAGGAAGCCGGAGCCGGACATGGCTGGGCTGGTGACATGGAACCGCTGTACCAGCAAACGCACAGGCAGGCCCACCAGATCCAGTATCACATGGGACACTGGGTGACGGAAGACAGGCAGTCTGTGCACTTGGTAGAAAATGAAATCCAAGCAAGCATACCACATATTCAGCCACCAGGAATGCCTGGAGATTTTGTCCAGCAAGGAGCCGCCCAGCAAAGGACAGAATGTCAAACTTCGTGTTACTGAGATGGCCCCCGTGAGGCCGAGGCAGCCCTGGCGAGGCTGGGATGGCCCCAGTGAGGCTGGGACGGCCCGGGTGGGGGTGGGATGCCCCAGAGAAGTTGAAACAGTCCTGATGAGGTTGAAACGTGCCCGGTGAGATTGAAAGGGGCCTGGTGAGGCTGAGACGGCCGCAATGAGGTTGAGACGGCCCCGTTGAGGTTGAATTGGCCCCAGTGAGGTTGAATCAGCCCCGGTGAGGTTGCAGCAGCCCTGGTGAGGTTGCAACTGCCGCAGTGAGGTTGCAAAGGCCCCTGTGAGGTTGAAATGGCATTGGTGAGGTTGAGACAACAACGGTGAGGTCGAGACAACCCTGGTGAGGTCAAACGGCCCTAGTGAGGGTGAATCAGCCCTGGTGAGGTTGCAGCTGCCCTGGTGAGGATGTAACAGACCCGGTGAGGATGCATCAGCCCCGATGAGATTGAAATGGCCCTGGTGAGGTCGCGACAGCACCGGTGAGGTCGAGACAATCCTGGTGAGGTTGAAACAGCCCCAGTGAGGTTGAAGTGGCCCCAATGAGGATGTAACAGCCCCGGTGAGGATGCAACGGCCCCAGTGAGGTTGAAATGGACCCGGTGAGGTCAAGACAGACCCTGTGAGGTCGAGATGACACCAGTGAGGTCGAGACAACAACTGTGATGTCAAGACGACCCTGGTGAGGTCAAAATGGCCCTGGTGAGGGAGAATCAGCCCTGGTGAAGTTGCAGCTGCCCCGGTGAGGATGTAACAGACCCGGTGAGGATGCATCGGCCCCGATGAGATTGAAATGGCCCTGGTGAGGTCGCGACAGCACCGGTGAGGTCGAGACAATCCTGGTGAGGTTGAAACAGCCCCAGTGAGGTCCAAGCAGCCCCAGTGAGGTTGAAACAGCCCCGGTGAGGTCGAAATGGCCCCTGTGAGTTTGAGATGGCCCTAGTGAGGTTAAATCAGCCCCGGGGAAGTCAAGACAGCCCCAGTGAAGTGGAGACGGCACCGATGAGGCTGAAACAGTCCTGGTGAGGTTGAAACAGCCCCAGTGAGTTCAAAATGGCCCCAGTGAGGCTGAAACGGCCCTGGTGAGGTTAAAATGTCTGTGGTGAGGTTGAGATGCCCCTGGTGAGGTTGCAACAGCCCTGGGGAGGTTGCAACTTCCCCAGAAAGGTTGCAATGGCCGCTGTGAGGTCGAGATAGCCCCTGTGAGGTTAAGACAATCCTGGTGAGATGGCACCGGTGAGGTCTAGATGGCCCCAGTGAGGCCAAGACGGCCCCAGTGAGGTTGAAACAGCCCCGGTGAGGTTCAGACAGCCCCAGTGAGGCTGGAACAGCCCCGGTGAGGCTGAGACAGCCCTTTTGAGGTTGAGACGGCCGCGGTGAGGTCAAGACAGCCATGGTGGGGTCAAGACGACCATGGTGGTGTCGAAACAGCCCCAGTGAGGCTGAAACGGCCCCCGTGAGGCTGGGACGACCCTTGTGAGGTGGGGACGGCCCCTATGAGGCTGAGATGGCCCCTGTGAGACTGAGACAGCCCCTGGGAAGCTGAGAAAAATACTATATGAAATCACTCATTTATGGATAATAAGAGACATTATAGACTGATGAACAAAAATGGATGCAGAGGCAGAGAAGCATTGAGCTGAATGTCAAACTACAGTGGGAACCCTGGGGAGGGTTGGGGTGATTAGGAGATCAACTGAAGGACTTATATGCATGCATATGAGAATAACTAATGGACATAAGACACTGGGGGGTGGGGGAAGCCAGAGGAATGTCAAGGGGGAGAAAAAGGGAGACATTTGTAATACTATTTGTAATACTTTAAGAAAAAAAAAAAGACCGGCGCCAAGGCACATTATAATTAAATTGGCAAACACCAACGACAAAGCAAGAATCTTAAAAGCAGCCAGAGACAGACAGAAAGTTACCTACAAAGGATCCCCCATCAGACTAGCGACTGATTTCTCAACAGAAACACATCAGGCAAGAAGGGAATGGAATGAAATATACAAAATCATGCAAAGGAAGGGTCTGAATCCAAGAATACTGTATCCAGCAAGGCTATCAATCAAAATTGAGAGTGAAACCAGGAGCTTCACAGACAATAAAAAAAGACTATGGAAGTTTATTACCACCAAACCAGCAATGCAAGAAGTGCTAAAGGGTCTGCTGTAAAAAGAAAAAAAAAAAGGAAATGAAGAAGGAACACAGGGGTAAAGAATAAAAATGGCAACAAACAATTATCTATCAATAATAACTTTAAATGTAAATGGATTAAATGCCCCAATCAAAACACATAGGGTAACTGAGTGGATAAGAAAACATTATCCATATATCTGCTGTCTACAGGAAACTCACCTCCAAAGAAAAGACACACACAGACTGATGGTGAAGGGATGGAATTTCAGGTGAATGGAAGCAGAAAAAAAGGGGGGGGGCTAGCAATACTTATATCTGACAAATTAGATCTCAAAGTGAAGGACATAAAAAGAGATAAGGAAGGCCACTTCATAATACTAAAGGGAGCAATCCAACAAGAAGAAATAACTCTGGTAAACATATACACACCCAATATAGGAGCACCCAAATACATAAGAAATCTTCTGGAGGAGATCAAGGGAGAGATTGACAGCAATAAAATCATAGTAGGGGACTTTAACACCCCACTATCACCATTGGATAAATCCTCTAAACAAAAAATCAGCAAAGAAACATCAATCCTAAATGACTCACTGGACCAGATGGAATCAATTGACATCTTCAGAACATTTCATCCCAAAGCCACAGAATATAAATTCTTCTCAAGTGCACATGGGTCATTTTCAAAGATAGACCATATATTGGGTCACAGGCAAAGTCTCTTCAAATTCAAGAAATTGAAATCTTATCAAGCATCTTCTCAGATCACAATGGCATAAAACTGGAAATCAACTACAATAAAAACAATCCAAAAAAAACCAAAAACATGGAGACTAAATAGCACACTATTAAACAATGACTGGGTTACCAGAGAGATCAAAGAAGAATTAATAAACATCATGGCAACAAATGACAATGAAAACACAACAATCCAAAACCTATGGGACACAATGAAAGCAGTCTTGAGAGGGAAGTTCGTAGCTATACAAGCCTACTGCAAGAAACAAGAAACAATGAGAATAAATTACCTAACCCTACAACTCAAAGAGTTAGAAAGAGAGCAACAACAAAATCCCAGTGTAAGCAGAAAGAAGGAAATAATAAAGATCAGAGGGGAGATAAATGACATAGAGACCCCCCAAAAAAACAATACAAAAGATCAACAAAACTAAGAGCTGGTTCTTTGAAAGGATAAACAAGATTGATGGACCTCTAGCCAGGCTCACCAAGAAACAAAGAGAGAGGACCCACATAAACAAAATAAGAAATGAAAAAGGAGAAATAACAACAGACCCCACAGAAATACAAAGGATTGTTATAAAATACTATGAACAACTCTATTCCAACAAACTAGACAACCTGGAGGAAATGGACATATTCCTAGAAAAATACAATCTTCCAAAACTTACTCAGGAAGAATCTAAAAATCTCAATAGGCCTATAACTATGAAGGAAATTGAAGCAGTAATCAAAAAGCTTCCAGCAAACAAAAGCCCGGGGCCAGATGGCTTCACAGGGGAATTTTACCAAACATTCAAGGAAGAACTAAAACCTATCCTCCTCAGACTACTACAAAAACTTCAAGAGGAAGAAACACTTCCAAGCTCATTCTATGAAGCCAGCATCACTCTAAAACCAAAACCAGATAAAGACAACACAATGAAAGAGAATTACAGGCCAATATCCCTCATGAACATAGATGCCAAAATCCTCAACAAAATCTTAGCAAATCGGATCCAGCAGTACATCAGAAAGATCATACACCATGGCCCAGTATGATTTATCCCAGGGATGCAAGGGTGGTACAATATCCGCAAATCAATAAACATGATACATCACATAAACAAATTGAAAGAAAAAAAACCACATAGTCATATCAATTGATGCGGAAAAAGCATTTGACAATATCCAACACCATTACTTGATAAAAACTCTCAGCAACAGAGGGATCATACCTCAACATGATAAAAGTCATATATGACAAACCCACAGCCAACATCATAATCAATGGGCAAAAACTAAAACCATTCCCCCTAAAAACAGGAACAAGACAGTGATGCCCCCTCTCACCACTCCTGTTCAACATAGTACTGGAAGTACTAACCATTGCAATCATACAATAAGAAGAAATAAAAGGCATCCAAATTGGAAAAGAAGAAGTAAAACTGTCCTTATTTGCAGATGACAGGATACTGTACATAGAGAACCCTAAAGACTCCATCACAAAATTATTAGACTTAATAAATGAATTCGGCAATGTAGCAGGATACAATATTAATGCAAAGAAATCCATGGCATTTCTTTATACCAATAGTGAACTTACAGAAAGTGAGACTAAAAAAGCAATCCCATTTACCATTGCACCAAAATAATTAAGATACCTAGGAATAAACTTAAATAAGGAGGTAAAAGATTTATATGCAAAAAACTACAGGACACTGAAAAAAGAGATAGAGGAAGACATAAACAGATGGAAGAACATACCGTGTTCATGGATTGGTAGAATCAACATCATCAAAATGTCCATACTACCCAAAGCAATCTATAGATTCAATGAAATCCCCATTAAATTACCAACGGCATATTTCAGAGATCTAGAACGAACGTTCCAAAAATTCTTTTTTTTTCTTTTTTTTTCTTTAGTGAACTTACAGAAAATGAGACTAAAAAAGCAATTCCGTTTACCATCGCACCAAAAAACTAAGATAACTAGGAATAAGCCCAACCAAGGAGGTAAAAGACTTATATGCGAAAAACTACAGGACACTGAAAAAAGAGATAGAGGAAGACACAAACAGATGGAAGAACACACCATGTTCATGGATTGGTAGAATCAACATCATCAAAATGTCCATACTACCCAAAACAATCTATAGATTCAATGCAATCCCATTAAATCACCAACAGCATATTTCACAGATCTAGAACAAACATTTCAAAAATTCATCTGGAATAAAAAAATACCTCGAATAGCTGCAGCAATCCTGAGAAAGAAGAACAAAGCAGGTGGGATCTCAATACCAGATATCAAACTGTATTACAAAGCCACTGTTCTTAAAACGGCTTGGTACTGGCACGAGAACAGATGTATAGATCAATGGAATGGAATAGAGAACCCAGAAATTGACCCAAACCACTATACCTGATTAATATTCTACAAAGGAGGCAAGAGCATACAATGGAGTCAAGACAGTCTCTTCAATAAACGGTGTTGGGAAAATTGGACAGATACATGCAAAAAGATGAAACTAGACCACCAACTCACACCATACAGAAAGATAAACTCAAAATGGATAGAAGACTTAAACATTAGATGGGAAACCATAAAAATAGTAGAGGAATCCACAGGCAGCAGAATCACAAACATAAGCCAAAAGTATTTCTTCTCTGATAATGCTCCTAAGGCAATGGAAACTAAAGAGAAAATAAACAAATAGGACTACATCAAAATAAAAAGCTTTTGCACAGCAAAGGAAACCATCAACAAAACAACAAGAAGACCCACTACATGGGAGAACATATTTGCCAATGATATCACCGATAAGGGTTTAATCTCCAACATTTACAGGGAACTCATGAAACTTAACAATAGGAAGATATACAATCCAATCAAAAAATGGGCAATGGACCTAGATAGACACTTTCCAAAAGAGGACATACAGAAGGCCGAAAGACATATGAAAACATGTTCAAAGTCACTAATTATATAAGAAATGCAAATCAAAATGACAATGCAGTATCATCTCACACCTGTCAGAATGGCTATCATCAACAAACAAGTGTTGGAGAGGATGTGGAGAAAAAGGAACTCTTCTGCACTGCTGGTGGGAATGCAGACTGGCGCAGCCACTGTGGAGAACAGTATGGAGTTTCCTCAAAAAACTTAAACTGTAACTCCCATTCGACCCAGTGATCCGACTTCTAGGAATATATCTGAAGAAACCAGAAACACCAATCAGAAAGGATATATGCACCCCTATGTTCATAGCAGCACAATTCACCATAGCTAAGATTTGGAAACAGCCTAAGTGCCCATCAGCAGATGAGTGGATTAAAAAATGGTGGTACATCTATACAATGGAATACTATGCTGTGGTAAAAAAGAAGGAACTCTTGCCTTTTGCAACAGCATGGATGGAACTGGAGATCATTATGCTAAGCAAAATAAGTCAGTCAGAAAAGATAAATACCACATGATCTCACTCATTTGTGGATTATAGAGAACAACATAGACTGATGAACAGGGACAGATCCAAAGACAGTGAAACTGCGATCAGACTATCAATCCTCAGAAGGAAAGTAGGGGAGGGAGGGGGTAAGGGGAAGAGATCAACCAAAGGACTTGTATGCATGCATATAAGCCAAACAAATGGACATAAACAACAGGGGGATGAGAGCATGAGTGGGTTGGGGGGGGGTGGGAGTTATTAGGGGGGATGAGGATACATTTGTAATACCTTAACTAATAAAGATTTTTTTAAAAAATAAATAAATAAAATGGAGCCAAGAGGCCATTAAAGAAAAAAGAAAAAAAAAAAAAAAGAAGGGTTCAGGAATCTGGAAAAGCCGCTGTGTATAGATGAGATTGGAATCCAGAGACTAATAAAGAGTCCGGAGATGAGATATAATTTTAAAAGGCATTGGGGGTCAGAGGACCTTCAGCTAAAGGAACTGAAGACTCCCTCTTGTCTTGGACCCTTGCTTTTATTAACACAATTTTCCCTAAGGCAAGGTGGAGATAATACACTTCAAATGGTAAAGTTTCAAAGGGTACAGAAGCATTGTCAGTTTCGGGAAATTAGCCTACAGCTGTTCAGGTGTTTGGCCAGTAGGAGGCATAACATGTAGATTAGGATGCCTTTTAGCTGTCTGGCAGCCACAATCAGTTTCCTATTCAGGTTTGGGGAAATGCTTTTAGCCATTCCCAACAGGTGTGACTCAATCCTTTTGAGTCCCCAAGTCTCAACAACCTTTTGATGAAACTCTTGAAATTATGACATGCTGGAATTGGTTCCCGGCATTTTCCTCTGATAAAAATGGTAACAAAATGAAAATAATAGCATTTTCTGTTTATGTGTGCAAAAATTTGCCCATCGTGTAACAGGAAACAAAACACTGAAAATGAGTTACTAACAGATCTTTGGTTCATAAACTTATTATCTCCCTTATTTATAACAAGAAATTAAAATGTCATTATCTCTAAAAAATACATTTTTCAAATTTAGCAATTTGTATTTACAAAGAAGGTATGAAAATAAAAAGAGAGAAGAATAAAGTATAAAAGAATATTAATAACTATCTTTTAGTAAGTCACAAATATGCATTATATATTTTATGGGTATTGTTTTCAATTTCAAAGTTATCAAGATAAATGCCATAACACAAAAAACACACACCAAGATATCTCTGTATATATCTATATCTATATCTATATCTATATCTATATCTATATCTATCTATATCTATATCTATATCGATAGATAAATAGATATAAAAGCCTAATCAACCAGCCAAATCGTCAAATAGCCAGATTGTCAAGTAGCTATGATGCGCACTGACCACCAGGGGCAGATGCTCAATGCAGGAGTGGAAACCGCAGGGACAGACTGATGAATCTCAGAGGAAAGAGGGGAGGGGAAAGCGTGGGAAGATATTAACCAAGGATCTTCTATGCATACCAGAGGCCTGGTGCGTGGATTTGTGCACCAGTGGGGCCCCTTGGCCTGGCCTGTGGGGATCAGGCCAAAACCAGCTCTCTGACATCCCCTGAGGGGTTTAGGATTGCAAGAAGGTGCAGGCTAGGCCGAAGGACCCGACCGGTGCACGAATCTGTTCACCGGGCCTCTAGTTGACATATAATAAACTTCAATTATATATTTTTATAATCACTACAGAATGGAAAATCTTTTCAAAGTAGGCAGGCACCTTCAGTATCAGCTGCACTTGAGGAAGGGGTCTGGGCAGAGGGCATTTGCAGAAAACAGACTGAAATGTAAGGTGTATAAGTCTAACATGTGAAAAATGAGAGAATTAAAACCTAAAACTATCTTGGGAGCCAGTATCTTCCTGGCTTGTGGAAGGCCTGATGGGAGATACAGGCTGTAGAATATACCTGCACTGGGATAAAGGAATAAAGACAAAGGGTGGCAGTTGCAGGTAGAACCAAGATTCTCATAACAAGCAAGGCCTTAGGTGCACCTTTACCTTGATGGGAAGTGTCTCTTCTTCAATAGATTTGTTTTCCTAGCATTCTCAAGTTCCTCAGAGATTCAGGGAAAATTCTAAAAAGCATACATTATTAAAGCATAGGAACAGAGCCAATTAAAAAAAAATGTTAGTGAAGTCACTCTCTATTCTATAGGCTTTTCTACTTTTTTAAAAAATATATATTTTATTGATTTTTTACAGAGAGGAAGGGACAGGGATAGAAAGCTAGAAACATCCATCAGCTGCCTCCTGAACACTCCCCACTGGGGATGTGCCTGCAACCAAGCTACATGCCCTTGACCAGATTTGAACCTGGGACCCTTGAGTCCACAGGCTGATGCTCTATCCACTGAGTCAAACCAGTTTGGGCGGCTTTTCTACTTTTGAATCTACCTCATGGGGCCTTTTGTCATAAAATGCTTGTGGTACTTCATGATATTCTTAGGCTCTGTAGCAGAAAATTAAATACAGAGTTATTAACTACTGACAGAGGTTGAATTGAAGTTATCCATAAATTGGTGAGCACTAATCTTTTATCTTTAACTTTCATGAGAGCACATCCTGTCTTACTGTCAAGGGGGCATAGACTCACAGGCATGTGTAGCCAAGGGTGCTGGCAGAACTGGAGAAGCAGGAGTCCCAGAGAGTCATTGGCCATCTCTGGCCTGATTGTTTCCCATCAGTTCTCTGCATCGAGAGCCCATCTTGGACCTCAGCCTTTGCTCACTGAGGTCCCTTTGGTATGAAATCAATTTGAATATTTAGGTAACAAAAATGTCGTTCTTCTACACAATAAGTTCCTATAGTCCTGTCATTGCCAAACCAGTCTTTATATCTGTGACCTGAAAAATCATCAAAATATATTTTCTAATGTTAAAGACACTGGATTTGGGGGTAAAAACTCAATTACCTTTGATATTTAAAGGGTTAAATGTAATAGTTGTCCATGTCTTTCATTGACTAGTTACCTCCTAAAATACCCTCAAAGGTGGTCCTACATTGTCAGGTAGACTCTTCTTACTTTCTATAACTGCCAGAGACTCTCTAGCTCAAGCTGAGACACTTGAAATAATAGGCATGTGTTAAGCACTTCCTAGCTCTACGTTCTCTGCACAGGTTGCATGCAATCCTAAGTGTGGTCTTGGAAATAGTGCAGTGTCTCTGCATCTCTCCGAGGGAGAACTGCCGTGTTGGAGGGAGCTCCGTTCACATGGACAGGAAGCACCAGGTGGGACATGAAGCCAGCCGCTGGGCTGCAGCCTCCACCACCTCTGCCTGACCAGGTGGAAGAGTGGTCAGAATGGCCAGGTAGTTTCCAATGCACACGGGTGGGATCTGAGTGAGCTCCGCCTGATGAAGTCATTTGTTGTGAGAAAAGGCTCTGCTATTTATTGGTATTGGGTAAATAATCCAATCAATTTCACGTAAATGGTGTCACTAGGTATCTTATGCAGTTTTAACTTGCCCCTGCAATTTAGTTGACACACTGCACTTACCAGATAAATGCTTCCTTAGTAACAACTGGAATTTATGGATCATCTACTACACACCCCCCATGCTTTGCTACATTATCTCTAATCATGGGGACCATCATGCTCCTGGAAAAGATGGGGAATCGAGAGCTCTGAGAGGTAAATGGCTGGCTCCCTCCCAGGGGCAGCAGGCTCTCAGCCACCCCGCCAGCTTCTAAGCCTGTCCTCACTGACTGCCCCTGCAGCCCCCTCTTCAAAAACAAAATATCTCCCTTTCCTGACCATTTGTCGTTCTCTGTTACAGAAGTCTAACATCACGAGAGGATAGCATGTTCCTTTAAGTCAGTGGTTCTCAAAACCTCTGGCTCCTTAAATACAGTACCTCATGTTGTGACCTAACCATAAAATTATTTTTGTTGCTACTTCATAACTGTAATGTTGCTACTGTGATGAATCATCATGTAAATATCTGATATGCAGGATGGTCTTAGGCGACCCCGGTGAAAGGGTCGTTCGACCGCCAAAGGGGTCATGACCCACAGGTTGAGAACTGCTGCCTTTGTTTTTTTCTCCTCCGTTTTTTTTTAAGATTCTTAATTAAATCTTTATTGTTCAGATTATTACATTTGTTCCTCTTTTTTCCCCCCATAACTCCCCTCTTCCCAGTTCCCGCCCCACCATCCGCCCTCACTCCCCACCCACTGTCCTCATCCATAGGTGCACGATTTTTGTCCAGTCTCTTCCCGCAACTCCCACACCCCTTTCCCGCCCAAGAATAGTCAGTCCATTCCCTTTCTATGTCCCTGATTCTATTATGATCACCAGATTATTTATTCACTTGATTCTTAGATTCACTTGTTGATAGATGCATATTTGTTGTTTATAATTTGTATCTTTACCTTTTTCTTCTTCTTCCTCTTCTTAAAGGATACCTTTCAGCATTTCATATAATCCTGGTTTGGTGGTGATGAACTCCTTTAGCTTTTCCTTATCTGTGAAGCTCTTTATCTGACCTTCAGTTCTGAATGATAGCTTTGCTGGATAAAGTAATCTTGGTTGTAGGTTCTTGGTATTCATCACTTTGAATATGTCTTGCCATTCCCTTCTGGCCTGCAAAGTTTCTGTTGAGAAATCAGCTGACAGTCGTATGGGTATTCCCTTGTAGGTAACTGAGTTTCTTTCTCTTGCTGCTCTTAAGAGTCTCTCTTTGTCTTTTGCTCTTGGCATTGTAATTATGATGTGTCTTGATGTGGTCCTCTTTGGATTCCTTTTGTTTGGGGTTCTCCGTGCTTCCTGGACTTGTAAGTCTATTTCTTTCACCAGGTAGGGGAAGTTTTCTGTCATTATTTCTTCAAATAGGTTTTCAATATCTTGCTCTCTCTCATCTTCTGGCACCCCTATAATTCTGATGTTGGTACGCTTGAAGCTGTCCCAGAGGCTGCTTACACTATCTTCTTATTTTCGGATTCTTTTTTCATTTTGCTTTTCCGGTTGGGTGTTTTTAGCTTCTTCGTATTTCAAATCTTTGCCTTGATTCTTGCGGTCCTCTGGTCTACTGTTGGGAGTCTGTATAATACTCGTTATTTCAGTCCGTGTATGTTTAATTTCTAGTTGGTTCTTTATAATAACATCGAGGGTCTCATTAGATTTGTTGAGGATCTCATTAAGTTTATCGGCGGCTTCTAGACAGTTCTTGAGAGACCTTAAAAGTGTGGTTCTGAACTGAATATCCTCCATTGACAGTTTTGTCCTGTTTCTTTGTCTCCGCATTTTTTATGCTTTCTTGGTGCACCCCCTAGTGGTCTTTTTGTGCAGTCCTCCTGTAGTTAAGCCTTGATTGTTGTAGTTAATACTAGGGGGATTTGACCACCAGGCCAGCTGGCTGTGAGAATCAGCTGTGTCTGCAGTGGGAAAACTTCTGTCCTCTAGGGAGGTGCTAATCTAGCCTTTGCCTGAGGCTATCTGACAAATGGCTCTGCGCAGGGCTTGGGCGGGGCGGGTGGGTGGCTCGGGCTCGGGATCAACAGGGTGGGCCGGAGAGAGCAGTTATGGCGGCTCTTAGTTCCGTCCCTAGGGGCTCTGCCTCACGGAGTCCCAGCAACCGCTGCAAACCTCGGAGAGAAAGCTGCCTTCGGGTTCCAACTGAAGCCAGACAGTCCCGCTTCTCCCATTTGAGTCTGGGTCCCTAGAAACTTGCCCGGATCTGGAGCTCAGAATCTGAGGCTCCCTCCCGATTGAAAGCACCAACTGCGCCCTCCGCCGCCAGCCCACTCCGCGCGCACTCCATACCTGAATATTTCACTTCAGCACTGCGCCTCCTCTGAGTCTGGGTATGATTTTCTCTTTCCTCCTAGTTGTAGAATTTTCACTCAGCCAGCCTTCCTGTGGTTCTGGATGATGTCCGTTCTGTCTTTTAGGTGTGTTTTGATTTGGTTGTTCAAGGCAGCAATCTCCGGCGTTAACCTATGCCACCATCTTGGTCTGTTTTTTCCCGAGAACCACTGCTTTAAGTGATAAAACAGAATTATAGCCACTGTCATCTTTAAAGAAGGACAATTATGTGGATGTTGCTCCTCAGCCACACATTTTAAAACAGAGGTCAGTGTGGATTTCCAGACTGACTTTGCTACTCTACTCTCTCTGGTGCCGATGAGTTCGTCCAAGGTCAAGGTCTCTGGCACTGACGGGTCTCAGGCCAACCTGGACTGGGTCACTGGGAATATCCCCTGCAGCAGTCTTCTCAGAAACTATACTCTGGTACTTTCTTAGGTTGGAATAACTATCAGTCTTCATACAATATCTTCGTATAACAGCCTTCTATCCTAATGGAGTTATCAGTGTGTTTCCCAGACTTGCAGATTGTTTTGCTAGTGCATGGAAAAACGAATTCCTGTTTGTGATGCTTAAAAACACAACTAAATATTCACAATTATTATATCATTCGGCTGATTTAAATAACCCATTGCTACTCGCCAGGTTGCACTTGGGCTCATTTTAATCAAAACCTGCAAGAGCTCACAGGCCAAAAGGATACTTTCGGCTCCTTATTTTGAGTCTTACTCATAGCCTCAGCCATGCTCTCTGTAAATTCTTGTTCATTACTCACAACAGAAGTTCTCATTTGGCACATGCTGTTTAATAAGCTGTATGACAGGCTTCATTTTTACATGGAAATTACTCAGTTTGAACCATTGCTACATTGCATGGCTTTGCCTGACTATGCCCAAATAGGATCAAACATTAAACTTTCCCCATCAATCATATCCATGCAGTGGAGAAGTACTGGCAGAAGGTAAGTTATGGTTTATAATAAAGTAAATCGCTCATATTTTTTGTTACACCTGAAGCTGTCAGTCTGACATATGTGCTGATATATAGGCATGGACAGTTGGTGTAAATCCCATGTAATTCCAGGGATGGACCCAATCATGTAACCTAAAGCAAGGTAATTCTCATAGGCATTCTCCCTTTCCTCAACACCGCTTATTCTGATAACAAGGCACTAAGGTTCAAGAACCAGATCAACAATCATCTTAATTTTCTTAAAGAAGATTTAAAAGCCAGGCCATTTATTCAATCCCCAGAGGAGTGCACTGCTTCAGCTACCATTAGACATTACTGTGTACAGGCGATGGAATCTGAGTCTATGGGCTGGGACCTGGGGACACCTGACACTCCGTCCCGCAAAGTGCGGTTGTACTTTATGATGCAGCTCTTCACTTGACAAGGAGAAAGCAGATCTCACACATGGAGAAAGGAAAATAGAAAGACAAAGGGGAGAGAGAAGGAGGAAGGCTAAAACCAGGGAATAGCAGGAGGACATGAGACATAGACAGATGTGGGAGTGGTGGGGAGAGAAAGCCAGTGACAATTACATAAATGTAATTATACATTGTTCATCTCAGGATCATTATTGAAAGTATTTTAACATTTTTTTATCTATTTCTTTTCAGTATATTAATGCTTCTTTTCTAGGGCTAACTGAAAAATAAGTTTGATTCGTGATCCAGTTAAAGCAAAACAAAGTAAAGCCTAATAAGGAAGTTAAATTCAGATTTTGTCAGTTTGCGTACCTAGTCCCAACTTTACTTTTTGCCTGACTGGTTAAATGAAAGCACTTAGTGTAATAGTGTCTGCTCATATACACATTCCATGACACATGACACGGACAAAGCCTTGTAAACTGTACACAAGCAACCAGTATTTTTTTGTTTGTTTTTTTATTATCTGTTTTGGAAAAGAAATTTCCAGAAGCCTTTGGAAATACTTCTGATTATTTTCTTAAAGAAGATTTAAGAACCAGACCACATATCTGGTATATAACCACCAGAAGATTGCACTGTTATAAATTCAGTTAAACAGTACTGTGTAAAGCTTTTATGGCCTATATACCATTAGCAGGCCTGTGGAGATTTTGTCTAACATAAAAAGGTTGAGGATGCTACATAATAGATGGCATAACATTACTACTTTCTTAGGTGTTTACTGTAATGGGATAAACCATGATGGATCCTTTAACTCCTCATGCACAAATCCACAGCATTGCATTGCAATTTACCAGGAAATAATGCAAATCTTTACAACCCTGCCACTCTTCAGAGAAGAGCGAGAGGAGAAGCATTTTAATTGGATAATAGTTTTCAGTCTACCTTCAGAGCACAGCCATCACTGGGTTTCACCATTCAGTGAGGTCTCCTGTCTTTTCTGCATTTCCATGGCATTTCCATTTTATTGGTTTGATACTCCTTCTAATTCCCCATACCTAAAGAAAGCATTCTTCAGTTCTGTGTTCCTTCTAGATACTGAGCCAGCTTTGACTCCAACCACCCGCCAATATCAAGCTCCTACTCGGGAAACTGCTGATTATAGGGAATGTAGCCTTTACAAAGAAACAGAATTTTTTGATTCAAGGACTTACTAATCACAGTAGAAGGAGAAGGGCTTGTGTTGACTGAACACCCACGATGCATGACCATGCCAGGAACATGTTGCAAACCCACTCATGGCCACTCCCTCTGCTCTGTCTCATTGTATGTCACCCTTACAAGAACTGGGATATAATGTAGATACCATCATCATCATCATCCTTTATTGGAGAAAGAAAGGGATCAGAACCATTGAATAAGTTGTCATGACTTAAAAGCTAGTGAGTTCCAGAGCTCGGATTTTAACCCAGTAGTGTCTGGCACACAAGCCCACACACTACGCCATGTCTTCCTAATTAATGGCTTAGAGAAAAGAATTAATAATATACACTACTAGGATTTAACTTTTGACATGGGCTGTGAAGAAATTCACAACTGAGAGAAGAGATGCAGAGAGGAAATTTATTTTACTTTACAAGGGAGGGAAGGACCAGTCAATTCAGGGCTGGGAAGAAAGGGTGGCTTGCACTTTTAAAGAGCAAACAGTTGCTGTTGCTAAGCAACAAGGAAGGGAGGGGAATTGTGTTGAAGTTGCCCAGATACCAGGAGGTTGCCTTGAAAAGTTAGTTTGTTTATTTTCCAGGAGACAGTGGGTCTAGCAGATGTCCTAAGGAGGTGTTTTTATCAGCATCTTCTTCCAAGCCTGTGAAACATGTTTAGAGCAAAGATACAAAGAGTTCAAAGGGGAAGGCTTGGATTTGATGGGGAGAAGGAAGGGCACTTTCTGCTAGTGACAGACTCTTTGGTGGAATTATCCCTGAATCATTAAAACAGCAGGGAGGAGGGAGTTGGGGGGGGGCGGGCAGAATGGGAGCCTTGGGTGCAGCAGCCCTTATCTACCCCACTGTTTAAATAGAGGGGATTTTTAAGTCAGAAGAGTCAACAATCTTGGGGTTTAAATACCAGGTGCTGCTCATACAGTGAGGAAGGCCACAGCAAAAGAAGGGTGAGGCCTATTTTCTATCCTCACCTACACATATAACATAAATAATTGGAGAACAAAGGTAGAGTACAATACATTGACAATACGTTCATGAGGGGTAAGACATTATTGTGATGAGGTGGCCTGGGAAGTCCAGGTGAGTATGCAATATAAAGATAATTTCATTGCATTTAAGTTCAGTTGGCCATATTTTAAATCAATATGATTCTGTCTTTTAAATACTCTTCCAGAAGTGCCTAACATTTTCAGAATGTGAAACAAAACTTGCAGGAATGTAAGACTGAAATGAGTAAAATAAATTGGTAAAAGTTATGACTTCATCTTAAAAATCCCCATGGAGACAGTTCATTTGGGGGGACTCACTGTTCCTCTGAGACACAGCTTCAGGTGACGGGCACAGAGTCACCTGGACTTTGTCTAATCTTTCCTCCCCCATGATGTTTTCCTCTAATCATTCTTCCCCTCATTTATCTTTGTGATAACTTTTCTCATCAACTTTAAATTTTTAGTTTATGGTATCATGTGCGCCTGCACACAAACATTTTTTCTAAAAGGGAGGACACCTTCCTCAACTTCCAAGCCTTTGGCAGACTGCCTTCATGACTTACTTGTGTGACACTGGGTACCATAGGGGTTTTACTATTACTTAATTTATTAAAACTTACTTTAACTCCTCATAAGCATTTGCTATAGGAAGAAATCATGTATCTTGTAAAACCACAATACTAGGACTTCAATTTGAAAATAACTTTTGCAGAATTTCCTTGGAATAAAATACTCTAAATTGTTTCTTCCCTCACAAACATACAAGGTATATCAAGTCAAAGTATTCTAATATTAGAGAGTAACTTCTTTGAATTTAGGAATCTTAGAATGATAGAACCTAGCTTTAGCACCAACAGAAAAGTTAGGACAAGTATTAAACCACTTCCACTAAGCACAGTTCTGCCCCAGGGCCAGCTGTCCAGCTCAATAATATCCTGAATACAACAGGAGCTGTGAGGATATCGCTGTGAGGGGCTGATGATGGATGGCATATCCAGCTGTCAGGAAGACTGAGAGCAATGGCTACTATTTGGAATAACCTTAGGGTGGTGTTAGAATGAGCAGGTTTGGACCTAACAGTTATAATTAAGAAAAAACAAAAGAGGAAAAAGGGCCAATATGAGCTGATAACAGGTATAGGTTATTAGAGAAAATAAGAGAAATAATGATTATAAGAAAGCAGACGAAAAACAAAATATGAATTAGACAAAGGTCTTGGTCCAAACTCTTGGATGAAGCTTTTCACTATCTGAAGTCATACTTGTTCTAAAGGTCTTGGGTCAGCTGTCTGCTCCCAAAGAACAGCTCCTTCTAGAGCAAGCATGTCAAACTCAAAGGCTAACACGGGCCAAATAAACAAGGTTTAAGTTTATGTGGGCCACAAAAAAACAAATCTTCAATTTTTATAGAAACATAGATTTATTTCAATGGAGACATGATGAATACAAAGGGCTGAAATAAATGAGTAGTCATTAACATAAAATAATAGAACATTTTAATAAAAATTAATTTTTTCTTGAACATTAACTTACCAGACACTGAATAACTACACAAATTAATAAGTGTAACAGAAATTAACCTATTTTTTTGTGCTCCAAAAGCAAAATATTCCTGTTGTGCCCACCAAACAAGTCAGTACAAGACAAATGACATGACAAGTGGCTGCTAAAATATTCGCTACTAGTATTAGTGGAGAGAAATGGTGCACCTGTATGTAAGGCGCGTAAGGCAAATGAATGCGACACGATTATACTAATCAGTCATTTGCAAATATCGTAGTTCATTATTAATAACTAGAGACCTGGTGCATGAATTTGTGCACATTGAAAAAATTAATTAGAAAAAATATTTTAATATTATTCACTCTTTCTAATAGAAGTGTCAACCAAATTTCACAATCGACAATGACAGATGGAAACATACGCATGCTATTGGCGCCAGCGAGATATATATATATATATATATATATATATATATATATATATATATATATATATAAACTTGCTTAATTAGACCTGCTTTCTGATGTAGCTAAACTTTTTTAGCCCAGTGAAGCACCCTAACTTCTCTTTCAGGTAATTGTCAGCAACTCAGCAGTAAATATCAACATGAAGCAGATTATTATTGTAAAACACACAGGGAGAACAAAGCATGAAATATTTAACTGTCGCAGTGTTTGACTATATTCTGCGCAGTGAGAAAACCTGAAGTCATTTTCAAGTTCCACAATTTCTTACTTCTGTTAGGTCAGGTCAAGAATCTAAACTTTATAAATCTCCATTTTCTGGCTAATGAAAAGAAAATAGGATTCTACTGAGTCTCCTATTTACCTACCCCAGGACTTCTGTGAGGATCAAATGAGATGAGGCACATGAAAACACTTCCCAGACATTTGATGAAAGTGTAAAATGTTTGCACCTGGCTATAAAGCAAGCCATGTTCCTGGGCTGAAGAAACTCCAAGGAGGCTACTGCTAGGGAGAGGAAGCTAGGTGTTGTTATGTGACATCATTACCCAGATGGCCACAGCCACCATTTCCAGGCTGGGCTGGGCTGTGGGCCACATTTTGTGCCATGGGGTCTTGGCAGCATTGGCTGCAATTTGGTGGGGTGTTGCTCCAGGGTGGTGGCAGGGGAGAATATTTTAATAACCCACTGGGGGAAGCCGAGTGTTGCTTTGTGGGCACCAGGTCTGTAGCACCATGTATTGTTAAATGGCCTGTCTCTAGGGAGAGGAAGCCAGGCATTGCTATGAGACGTCATTACCCAGCTCCCACAGCCACTGTTTCTGGGCTGGGCTGGGCAACCCTCCTTGCAGGAGCCCATTGGTGTGGGGGTCCCCACAAACTTTACAGACAAGACCGTTTCAGCCTCCCAAGTGATGACAGGGTTTTGGGTAAGTCCTCTGAGGTCCAAGTTCTCACTCTTTCTGTTGAGGTCTCAGAGACTTGATTCAGTTTAGGTAGGGAATTCTCATTTGTTAGTCTTGGCACATGTGTTAGGACCAAGAGGGCTCCTCCATACCATTCATTTTGGGGCCTAGGGAGGTTACCCTCCAGTCATACTGGCACTGGGAAAGGTATTTCCAGGCCAAGGGACCCCACCTGCAAGAGGGACCCGCTCACTCTGCAGATGTCCTTCAAGCCCCAGGTGCGTGGTTTGGCTCCAGGTTGTGTCCAGCCCATCTAGACTCGTCAACCCCCTTCCCCATCCCCCACCGGCCACCTTCTAATTAATTTCCCTTGGCATTTTCAGGCTACAAGCCTGATAGCATAATTTGATTTCTTGCTAAAACAAACAGAGGGTCACAGGAGCTGTGTCCGTGTACCAGGGCACTAGTTAAAAATAAGAGAACAGCCCAGCTGGCTTGACTCAGTGGTTGAGCATGGACCTATGAACCAGGAGGTCATGATTTGATTCCTGGTTAGGGCATATGCCCAGGTTGCAGGCTTGATCCCCAGTGTGGGGTGTGCAAAAGGCAGCCAATCAATGATTCTGCCTCATCATTGATGTTTCTGTCTCTCTCCCTATCCCTTCCACTCTGAAATCAATAAAAATATATATAAGAAGATATATTATTTTTTTAAAGTAAGAGAACAGAGGCTCAGGAAAGTTCGGAGACTTGGCCAAGTTCATAAGCCAGTGTCAGAGGAGGAAACACAAAGCAGGTGGCCCAGCCCTGGAGCCTGCACACCCGCTCCCCCCCACACCCACATGTCACCTGTCGATGTGGTCATGTACACGAATCAGATAGCATACATGGAAGCGCCTATCCCTTTCATTATTCTTATTGTTAGTTATGCAGTGATTAACTACCAGTGTCTTTGGCACAACTGTTTTTGTTTTACTCAAACATAGTTGATGCTTAACAACATTAACTTGGATTAAATAGTTCCTAGCAGATTAGTGATAACAAGATTATACACGACGGCCCAGAAAGAGGATTCTGTTCTGTTATTCAATCAAAAAGTATTTACTGAGCACTTAATATGTACTAGACACGATTATACTTAAGATGCTTATTACATGTCAGAGTGGGGATGTTAAACAGACAGTTGGAAAAGCGAGTTAAGGAGATAACCTGTGTCAAGTTTAAAGCCACTAATTCTGGATTTTGGAGTAGAGGAAACCTTAGCCTTAGTTTTAACAGGTTCAAAAGCAAGTAAGAATTTGAGTTCAAACTGGTGGTTTTAGCTGATAGTTATGGGAGATGGGTGTGTGGTGTTTGTCTGGGGCTGGCTCATGGAGTTAGTGAAACAGTGAACGTAGCCTTTCTCCATTTGGAAAACAGAAACCACATGTAAAGGAAACATAATAAATATAATAATGGATATTTAACAACATTTATGTAGAATACATTTTTAAAACAAAAAACATCAGATTTGCCCTAACTGGTTTGGCTCAATGGATAGAGCGTCGGCCAATGGACTGAGAGGTCCCAGGTTTGATTCTGGTCAAGAGAATGTACCTTGGTTGTGGGCACATCCCCAGTAGAGGGTGTGCAGGAGGCAGCTGATCGATGTTTCTCTCTCATCGATGTTTCTAACTCTCTATCCGTCTCCCTTCCTCTCTGTAAAAAATCAATAAAATATATTTAAAAAAAAACAAAAACAAAAAAACCATCAGATTAACTATACTTTTGCATTTAATAAATGTTTTGGGTTATTATCATTTTATCTTTTAAAGAAATATTCTTTTACAATTGACCAATTCTCTATGTTCACAAGTGAATTTTACATTTTGACTGCACATTAATTTTATTTCCTGGCATAATGAAATTCCACTGAGCAACAGCACCAGCTCTAAAAAATAATTTGGTTATTTTGAATCAGAAAATTCACATTAGGCTGAAATGCAACAAATCACCCATTACTTTGTCTTTGAAAATATAAAGAGAGTTTTCTGGTTTTACTGCATCTAGTGATCCTGAGGGTTCCATCCCACGTGGTGCTAAATTTCAGTCCATTCTCCTCACAGCACAGTGTGATAATGTGAAGAAGTGCCTTGGATTGCATGCCTTTGCTAAGATTCTCACTTAAATTGCTTTGGCACTAGGTGACCCCTAATAGTCCCATTACTGCGAGGCATGTTTGTTTGACTTTGTTTAAATAGTTGACAGAAAACAAAAGCACCTCTGTGGTTCTAGGTATGGGAATATAATGAAGTAGTCAAGATAGACTCTTAAATGTCCCAACAGTATGCACAGAGTATAGTTGTTACTCTTGATTTTAATGTTATTTTTAAAGATATTTTTATTGATTTAAAAGAGGAAAGGAAAGGAAGAGAGAGAAGAAACATCAATGATGAGAGAGAATAATGGATCTGCTGCCTCCTGCACATCTCACACTGGCGATTGAGCCCACAACCCAAGCATGCGCCCTGACCAGAACTCTAACTGTGACCTCCAGGTTCATAGGCCGATGCTAACTACTGAGCAAGCTGGCCGGGTAATGTTATTTTTGAAAAGCTTACAAAGAAGGAATGTGTAAAGAGAAGTAAATGCTAGCTTGACTTTGGGCTTTGAGGGAATTTTTGAAAGAATTTAAGCATAAAAACACGATCCTTTACTGTGGTGGACCTTTGGAGTAAGTATATACGAACAGAAACATTGCTGACAAGGAACCGAGCTAAGAGGATATTAAATCATCCAGATGAAAGCGTGCATGTTCCTGTGTTAGTTTGTTCTTTCTGTGTCTTTGATTCTAGAAAATATAAGTATAGCCCACTGTTGCCTTCTCTAGAGTGGCCAATTGTAACATGTGTTTCCTTTCTTTATTTTGGCCGGGACTCCAATATCGAATAAGTTGTCTGTTTTCTTGTGTTCACAAAATTGGTGCTGCTTCTCCTCCCTAAAGAAGCGGGGCTTATCAGCCACACAGGCAGCCGCCTCTTCATGCGGTTCCGTGACCTGGAACTCTCCGGGGACCCTTTATTCATTGCATAGACCTACTGGCATTATTCTTTTACCAAATCCCAGAAATGAGACTGGACATTAAATGTCGTCCTAAGCAGTTACTGTATGTGCTCTGCTCCATCTGGCTCATCTGATGGTAAAATTGAGATGTGACAACTTTTGCTTTGTAAATTCTCTGGCATAATTGAATACGGAAAAAAGTGCTATGCAGTAATTCCCGACATACTATTGGCTTGTGAATTGAGAGTTGATATTGAAAATAGTAATTTTTAGAAAGTCTTAGCCTGAGTGTATGTCCTAGTGATGTATCCTACCCATAATTATTGGTTTTAAGTAGTAATGAGAATATCTTTTAGATCAAATTTTTGTTAACTATCATGTGAATATTAAAAAGCACATAATTAGATTACAAATAATGGAAACCTTGTTTCCTGTGCTTTGTTTTGCTTAATCTGCAAACAAGCAACAGAGTCCCTCCTTCCCTGTAATGCAGGGCTTCGCTTTTGTATGCCCTGGCCCTTCTCCATGCCTACTTCTTAGCAGGCAGCAATAAGTCAATGTTGAAGTTGTATAAACTCAATAACAAGCTAATTTAGCATATTCATGTGTCATGAAAAACACTCTTAGTCATCACTTACATACTAAGCAAACCATTCATATAGGAACAAAACTCCCACATGAACCCATTTACTATTTTCTGGGTTTCTACTGCTGGGGTCTTCTGAAATAAGGACTGCAGTGTTTTCATCCTCCAGGAACCCACAGTGACAACGCTATACATTATGACCAAACAGTATGAAGTGTCACCATAGATGTGCACAGACACTTCCTATGTGTGCCAGGTGTGGGGAGGGGGCTGCCAGGCCCATTTCAACCTGGAAACACACAGTTACAGAAATTTATTCTAGAGTTGGAGGCAATCTCAGAGCTCATGATGCAAACTTTTAGTCTCTCTCCTCAGACAAGTAAATAAAACCTTCTTTAAAATAAATCACAAGTGGCTAAAAGGCCCCATGAGTCTGAAACAGCTGCTTCCTGGCCACGACACCGGGGCACGGACAGGCAACAGAGTATCACGGCCTGGTCCACCTGTGACCACCCCTCAATGGTGGGGTAGCTCTTTTGTCTAATACAGAAAACAAACACAGAGAGTCGAGCAAAATGAAGAGGCACAGAATTATTTCCCGACAAAAATAAATAAATATAACCCAGGAGGGGAAATATAATCAAATGGAGGTAAGTAATCTACCTGATGAAGACTTTAAGAGAATGGTCATAAACATGCTCACTGACCCAGGGAGAAATTTGATGAACAGAGCAAGAACTTCAAAAAAGAAATGGAGAAGTCCAAACAAAAATGATGGAGTTGAGGATACAATGCATAAAGTAAAAAATACATTAGAAGAATTTAATAGTAGATTAGATAAGGCAATAGAAAACATCAATGATCTTAAAAACATGGCAGTGGAAATTACTGAAGAAGAGCAGCAAAAAGGAAAAAATTAAAAACTTTTTAAAATTAAAAAAACAAAATTAGGAGAAGAAAATGGCGGAGGTTTAGACAGATGTGTTGGTGCCTTGTCCTGGAGCAGATAAGGGCGGGCAGCTGAAACAGGTAGAATACAGCCCGAATAAGCAGAGGAGATTAAGCTGAGAGACAGTCTGCAGCCAGGAAAGACAGTGAAATCCTAGATAAAGGGAACGGTTAGAGGCTGAGGCTGAAACCTCTCCAGGTGTGCCAGGACAGCCACGGAGACCGTGCCATCTTGGGTGACTGTCACCGGCATCCAGAGACCAGCTACTAACCCAGCAACAACGGCTCTCAACCAGCGCGACTACGTGAACTCAGAGGAACCCTGCTTCTCCCCACAGAAAGGTTAGACTTTCCCCAAAGTTGCGGTTTGCAGTTTAGGTTGCAGAGTGGAATGTGCACAGGCGGGTGGGGACTCTGCGCCCCACAAAGACCGCGGCCGGCCGTTGGAGCCAGCGTGACCCACGAGTGTGGAAGGGCACCCCCAGGGCTGCTGGCAGAAGGGAACGCTATAAATAAGCCCACAGTTTGACGGGACACAAATGGGCAGCCTCAGATTACGCCAGTTTGCCGGCTACTCCGTGCCAGGAGCCAGAGTGTGCGCAGAGACTTCGCTCAGATTTGGAAGGTGAAGCGTTGCGAGTTTGCACAACTTCCCAGGCTCTTAAATCTGTGCGTTTGATTGTTGAACCCAGTGCAAGGGACTACCGAGTTGGGGTCAGTCACAGAGCTTGTAAGGGAAGGTTGTTTTGGGGGAGCCTGGGAAACAGAGCAGGGAGTGACTACTGGGGAACCAGCTCTGGGCGGAGGACATTCCAAACCAGCTTCCAGTACAATAGAGAACACCTGGTCAGAGAGGTCCTATACCCTCAGAGGTCAATCCCGACGCACTGCCATCCAGAGGCAGAGCCACAAACTGACTCTTCTGTAAATACAGATAAGGGCTGTCTGGGAAACCAATATAGCCTGCCTTAAAATCAGGACTGTGGCTTACAACACGGAGGAACAGTGTATCAGAGGGAAATTCAACATTCTCCTGAATACCTGGTGTGCCAAAAAGAGGAGCAGAAGATCTGAAGCACCTTCATTACAGCCCATTTTTTTTAAATCATTTTTTTAAATTATTGTTTCACCTCTTAACTAAGAAACCATTTATTTTCTTCTTTTCATCACCTGATTTTACCCTTTTAATTACTACATTTTTATTTTTAACCAGTATTATTACTGCTGCCATTTTACCATTTTTTTTTAAAGTGTCATTTTATTTTCTCTTTATTTTATTTTGGGACTAAGGTTCTCCATTCTATTTTCATCGTTCCTTTAGCATCATTTTCCTCTACCTCAATTGTGTTGCTGTGCTAAAACCCTCTTCCCCACTTCTCCCCTTTTGCTGTCCTGTTTCTCTTACCCTATTCCTGCTTTAGATTTTCCCTATTCTTCATACCCCCTGTCTAAATTTCACCCTACTTATATATCCCTTTTCCAATCACCTGCTCTAAATCCTTATCCACCTCTCCCTTATCTTTCTTCACTATCCAAATTTTTTATTCTCTCCTTTCTCTATTGTTTTGTTGTTGCTTGCTCGATTGTTGAGTGTATTTTTTTTCTTTTCTTTTCTTTTAGGATTGTCTGTGAGGTTGTTCTGCTTTTTCTTTTTCTGTCTCCCATCCCCCCCCCCACCCGCCCGGCCAGTTATTTTTGTGCTTCTGTTTTCCCTTGCCTCACTTGACATTATTGGCTGTTTGTAGTTTGTATTCACTCCAGGGATCCGTTGCTAGAATTTGTTGGGATTAGTGGCGGTTCTATCAGAGTTTTCTCCTCATATGAATAGTCTCCTCCCCTCTTCTACTTCATTCTCTTTTTCTTTTCTTTTTTTCTTTTTTTTCTCTTTTTTCCTGTTTTCCTCTCTATCTTTTTCTCTTCATTCTTCGTTACCCCCCAACTCTCTTAGCTCGGGTAGCCATCTTTATTTTGGGGTTATTAATACCGTAATTCATTTGTGTTCAGTGCCTGGTACGTTGTGCCTTGTTGTGTTGTATTTTGTGCCTTTAAATCAACGCAGCAGATCCAAGCAACAGCGGCCTCCTGATCTCCACACGCTCTGTCAGCTGTGTGTGAAGCCTCCCTCCACCAGCCAGAAGAGCCACAACAGCTGTGAACAGCACCCATCAGAAGACCCGCTACCAAAAGAGGAGCAGCTGCTACCACAACCGCCCAAGGAGCAACCACAGCCTGAGGAGCCACTGCCACCTAGGGAGCAGCCACTGAACGACTCAATATCTATATACGTCAGTGAGATCAAACATGGGTAGACAAAGAAATCCCCAAAGGAAAGAAAAGGAGGACTCATCAGAAAAGCAGCTAAGTGATACAGAGGCATACAACATGACAGAAAAAGAATTCAGAATAAGGGTTCTAGAGTGCATACACCGGATGGAGGAAAAAATCGACAACTTATCCAAGAAGCAAGAAGAAACAGATAAAAAATCAACAACTTAAGTAAGACCCAAGAAGAAATGAAGTGCGATATAGCTGCAATAAAGAACACCATTGAAAGTATCAACAGTAGACTAGGAGAAGCGGAAGACCGAATTAGTGAATTAGAAGACAGGGAAGCAAAACACACCCAAACTGTACTTCAGTTGGAGAAAAAAAATTAAAAGACAGGAGGAGAGCCTAAGGGAGCTTTGGGACAACATGAAACGAAACAACATACGAATAATAGGGGTGCCAGAAAAACAGAAAGAGGAACAAGGATTAGAAAACCTATTGGAAGAAATAATATCAGAAAACTTCCCAGAGGTGGGGAAGAAAAAAGTCACACAAGCCCAGAGAGTCCCAAGCAAGGTGAACCCGAAAAATTAAAAGACAGGAGGAGAGCCTAAGGGAGCTTTGGGAAAACATGAAACGAAACAACATACGAATAATGGGGGTGCCAGAAAAACAGAAAGAGGAACAAGGATTAGAAAACCTATTGGAAGAAATAATATCAGAAAACTTCCCAGAGGTGGGGAAGAAAAAAGTCACACAAGCCCAGAGAGTCCCAAGCAAGGTGAACCCGAAAAGACCCACATCAAGACACATCATAATTACCATGGCAAATATTCAGAACGAAGAGAGAATCTTACAGGCTGCAAGAGAGAGATGGAAAGTTACATACAAGGGATCTCCCATTAGATTATCAAATGATTTCTCAACAGAAACACATCAGGCCAGAAAAGAATGGACGGAAATTTACAAAGTGATGCAAAGCAAAGGACTGAATCCAAGAATACTCTATCCAGCAAGGCTATCATTCAAAATTGAAGGGGAAATAAGAAGCTTCACAGACAAAAAAAGGCTAAGGGAGTTTATCACAACCAAGCCAGCAATGCAAGAAATGCTAAAGGGACTGGTGTAAAAAGAAGAAATAAAAATCCCAGAAAGAAAACAGCCACACACACAAAAAGATATGGCTACAAACAAGTACCATTCAATAATAACTTTAAATGTAAACGGGCTAAATGCTCCAACCAAAAGATATCGAGTGGCTGAATGGATAAAAAATCATGACCCATACATTTGCTGTCTACAAGAGACCCACCTCATTAGAAAGGACTCACACAGACCCAAAGTGAAGGGATGGAAAAATATCTTTCAGGCTAATGGAAAAGAAAAGAAAGCTGGGGTAGCAATACTTATATCGGACAAAATAGATCTCAAAGTGAAGGACATAACAAGAGATAAGGAAGGCCACTTCATAATACTAAAGGGATCAATACAACAAGAAGATATAACCCTGATAAACATATATGCACCCAATGCAGGTGCACCCAAATACATAAAAAATCTCCTGGAAGATATCAAAGGAGAGATCAACAACAATACAATCATAATAGAGGAATTTAATACACCACTGTCATCACTGGATAAATCCTCTAGACAAACAATCAGCAAAGAAACCACAATCCTAAATGACTCACTAGATCAGATGGACTTAATTGACATCTTCAGAACACTTCACCCCACAGCCACGGAATATACATTTTTCTCAAGTGCTCATAGGACAGATTCAAAAATAGACCACATATTGGGTCACAAACAAAGTCTCCCCAAATTCAAGAAGATTGAAATCATACCAAGCATCTTCTCAGACCATGATGGCATAATATTAGAAATAAACTACAATAAAAACAACCCAAAATACTCAAACACTTGGAAGCTGAAGAGCATGTTATTAAATATCGATTGGGTTACCAATGAGATCAAAGAAGAAATTAAAAACAATCTGGAAACTAATGACAATGAAAACACAACAATCCAAAACCTATGGGAAACAATGAAAGCAGTCCTGAGAGGGAAGTTTATAGCTCTACAGGCCTATCTCAAAAAACAAGAAAAAATGGTAGTAAATCATCTAACTCTACAACTAAAGGAATTAGAAAGAGCAACAAAGAAACCCCAGAGTGAGCAGAAGAAAGGAGATAATAAAGATTAAAGCAGAAATAAATGACATAGAGACCAAAAAAATAATACAGAAAATCAATGAAACCAAGAGCTGGTTCTTCGAAAGGATAAACAAGATTGACAAACCTCTAGCCATGCTCACCAAGAAGCAAAGAGAGAGGACCCAAATAAACAAAATCAGAAATGAAAGAAGCATAATAACAACAGACCCCACAGAAATACAAATGATTGTTAAAAAATACTATGGACAGCTCTACTCCAACAAACTAGACAACCTGGAGGAAATGGACAAATTCCTAGAAAAATCCAACATTCCAAAACTCAATCAGGAAGAATCTAAAAATCTCAATAGGCCAATAACTATGGAAGAAATTGAAGCAGTCATCAAAAAGCTTCCATCAAACAAAAGCCCAGGACCAGACGGCTTCACAGGGGAATTTTACCAAACATTCAAGGAAGAACTAAAACCTATCCTCCTCAGACTACTACAAAAAATTCAGGAGGAAGGAACACTTCCAAGCTCATTCTATGAAGCCAGCATCACCCTAATACCAAAACCAGGTAAAGACAACACAATGAAAGAGAATTACAGGCCAATATCCCTCATGAACATAGATGCCAAAATCCTCAACAAAATCTTAGCAAATCGGATCCAGCAGTACATCAGAAAGATCATACACCATGACCAAGTAGGATTCATCCCAGGGATACAAGGATGGTACAATATCCGAAAATCAATAAACGTGATACATCACATAAACAAATTGAAAGAAAAAAACCACATGGTCATATCACTGATGCAGAAAAAGCGTTTGACAAAATCCAACACCCATTTTTGATAAAAACTCTCAGCAAGGTGGGAGTAGAAGGATCATACCTCAACATAATAAAAGCCATATATGACAGGCCCACAGCCAACATCATACTCAATGGACAAAAACTAGCACCATTTCCCTTAAGAACAGGAACAAGACAGGGATTCCCCCTCTCACCACTCCTGTTCAACATAGTACTGGAAGTGTTAGCCATTGCAATTAGGCAAGAGGAAGAAATAAAAGGCATCCAAATTGGAAAAGAGGAAGTAAAACTGTCTTTATTTGCAGACGACATGATATTATACATACAAAACCCTAGAGACTCCATCAAAAAACTACTAGACTTAATACATGAATTTGTCAATGTAGCAGGATACAAAATTAACCCCCAGAAATGTGAGGCATTTCTATACACCAATAGTGAACTTTCAGAAAGAGAGATTACAAAAACAATCCCATTTACCATCGCACCAAAGAAATTAAGCTACCTAGGAATAAACTTAACTAAAGAGGTAAAAGACCTCTACTCAGAAAACTACAGGACGTTGAAAAAAGAGATAGAGGAAGACATAAACAAATGGAAGAACATTCCGTGTTCATGGATTGGTAGGATCAACATCATTAAAATGTCCATACTACCCAAAGCAATCTATAAATTCAACGCACTTCCAATTAAAATACCAACGGTATACTTCACAGATCTAGAACGAACTCTCCAAAAATTCATCTGGAATAAAAAAAGACCCCGAATAGCTGCAGCAATCCTGAGAAAGAACAAAGTAGGTGGGATCTCAATACCAGATATCAAGCTGTATTACAAAGCCACTGTTCTCAAAACGGCCTGGTACTGGCACAAGAACAGACATATAGATCAATGGAATAGAATAGAGAGCCCAGAAATTGGCCCGAACCAATATGCTCAGTTAATATTTGACAAAGGAGGCAAGAACATACAATGGAACCAAGATAGTCTCTTCAATAAATGGTGTTGGGAAAATTGGACAGATACATGCAAGAAAATGAAACTAGACCACCAACTTACACCATACACAAAAATAAACTCAAAATGGATAAAGGACTTAAATGTACGACAGGAAACCATAAAAATTCTAGAAGAATCCAAAGGCAACAAAATCTCAGACATATGCCGAAGCAATTCTTCACTGATACAGCTCCTAGGGCACTTGAAACTAAAGAGAAAATGAACAAATGGGACTACATCAAAATAAAAAGCTTCTGCACAGCAAAAGAAACCATCAACAAAACAACAAGAAAACCCACTGTGTGGGAAAACATATTTGTCAATGTCATATCTGATAAGGGCCTAATCTCCAAAATTTATAGGGAACTCATGCAACTTAACAAAAGGAAGATAAACAATCCAATCACAAAATGGGCAAAGGACCTAACTAGACACCTTTCAAAAGAGGACATTCAGAAAGCCAAGAGACATATGAAAACATGCTCAAAGTCACTAATCATCCGAGAGATGCAAATCAAAACAACAATGAGGTATCATCTCACACCTGTCAGACTGGCTATCATCAACAAATCAACAAACGACAGGTGCTGGAGAGGATGTGGAGAAAAAGGAACACTTGTGCACTGCTGGTGGGAATGCAGACTGGTGCAGCCACTATGGAAGACAGTATGGAGTTTCCTCAAAAAACTACAAATGGAACTACCATTTGACCCTGTGATCCCACTTCTAGGAATATATCCCAGGAAACCAGAAATACCAATCAGAAAGGATATATGCACCCCTATGTTCATAGCAGCACAATTCACCATAGCTAAGATCTGGAAACAGCCTAAGTGCCCATCAGCAGATGAATGGATTAGAAAACTGTGGTACATCTACACGATGGAATACTATGCTGCTGTAAAAAAGAAGGAACTCCTACCATTTGCAACGGCATGGATGGAACTGGAGAGCATTATGCTAAGTGAAATAAGCCAGTCAATGAAGGAAAAATAGCACATGATCTCACTCATTTCTGGATAATAGAGACCATTATAAACTTTTGAACAGTAATAGATACAGAGGCAGAGCTGCCTCAAACAGATTATCAAACTGCAGCGGGAAGGCCGGGGAAAGTTGGGGGGCAGGAGGGAGGGGTATAAGAGATCAACAGAAGGACTTGTATGCATGCATATATGCATAACCAATGGACATGGGACGCTGGGGGGTGGGGGAGGCCAGGGGATAGTCAAGGGCGGGGAAAAAAAAAAGACACATATGTAATACCCTTTGTAATACTTTAAGCAATTAAAAAAAAGCCAAGAAATAAAATTTTAAAGAAATTATTTTTTTAATTAAAAAATTAAAAAAAATCGAAGATAGGAGCATATATGGAGGCAGGCAGGATGGCTACAGCGTATCAGGAACTGCATGCCCTTGCTCCCTGGGACTGGACCTAGAGTTGAACTACTGTGCAATCAACTTGAAACCCCGAGAGAAGCACAGCTGACAGGAAACAGGAGACCTCAGAGGCACTAAAGCAGTGTTTCTCAACCTGTGGGTCGCGACCCCCATGCAGTCGAACGAATCTTTCACAGGGGTCACCTAAGACCATCAGAAAACACATATATAATTACATATTGTTTTTGTGATTAATCACTATGCTTTAATTATGTTCAATGAAACATAACAATGAAATTGAGGGTCACCACAACATGAGGGTCGCGGCATTAGGAAGGTTGAGAACCACTGCCCTAAATGCTCTTATGATGTAAAATGTTATCAGAAACAGCCAAGTAATTTTCTGAGAAGTATGACAGAGGAGGTTGTTAAAGTTGGACTTTCCCTTCTTTGTCAATTAGCTAGTCATCTTCTAGCCAAGCCTTGTTTGGGTGACTTGCATTTTTCCCCACCTATGATCATTAATTAAAATTTATTGGAATTCTCCCATAAGAATAGAATTGCATTACTAAGAGAAGTTGGTTCACACTCATTTCTGGTCCAATATGATGTTCTTATATATCTAATCTAATAAAAGAAAAACATGCAAATTGCCTGCACCTCCACTACGCCCCAAGCTATGTCCACCAGCCAATCAGAGTGACTATATGCAAATTAATCCAACCAAGAAGGCAGCCTGCAGCCACAGAGCTGGAGCAAGCAGGAGGTTTGGTTGCCCTGGCGATGGAGGAAGCCAAGCTTCCTGCCAGCCCTGGCTGTCTGCGGCCTCCACTCAAGGCAACAAAGTTTCAATTATAGAAGATAAATAAATCCCAGATAACTGCTTCCAGCCAGCCTCCACTAGGAGCCTGGGTGGCTGGGGGTCATGGCCAGCCTGCAAACAGCCATCAGCCCCTAACCCAGGATGGCCACACCCTCATGGGGTGAGGGTCAATGCTGGGGGCCTTGGCCATCCTGCAAACAGCCATCAGCCCCTCACCCAGGCTGGCCAGGCACCCCAGTGTGGACCCCAACACTGAAGGGACTGTGGCCAGCCTGCAAACAGCCATCAGCCTCTCACCCAGGCTGGCCACAACCACATGGGGTGAGGGTGCCCACTGGGGGGCTTGGCCACCTGAAACAGCCATCAACCCTCATCCAGTCTGTCCAGGCACCCCAGCAGGACCCGCCTCCCTGAAGGTGGTGTGGCCAGCCTGAGAACGGCCATCAGCCCCTCATCCAGGCTGACCAGTCATTCCAGTGGGAACACCACCCTGAAGGGGGTGTGGCCAGTCTTAAAACTGCCCTCGGGCCCTCACCCAGGCTGGCCAGACACCCCAGCAGGACCCCCACCCTGATCCGTGACACCCTTCAGGGCAAACCAGCTGGCTCCCACTCATGACCCAGCTTATATCCTATATAATAAAAGGGTAATATGCAAATTTACCCTAACCACAGAATGACTGGAACTGACTGGTCACTATGACACACACTGACCACCAGGAGGCAGATGCTCAATGCAGGAGCTGCCCCCTGGTGGTTACTGTGCTCCCACAGCTGGAGCTCTGCTCAGTCAAGAGCCAGGCTGACTTCTGCCAGTACAGTGGTGGTGGTGGGAGCCTCTCCTGCCTCCTCAGCAGTGCAAATGATGTTCTACTGCAGCTTAGGCCTGTTCCCCGCTGGCAAGTGGCTATCCCCCAAGGGCTCCCAGGATGTCTGACTGCCAGCTTAGGCCCAATCCCCCAAGGAGTGGGCCTAAGCTAGCAGGTGGTCATCCCCCGATGGGTCCCAGACTGCGAGAGGGCACAGACCGGGCTGAGGGACCCCTTGCAAACTTTTGTGCATCTGGCCTCTCGTATTGTATATATTTAATTAAGTATTTTCATGCATGTAGCAAGTACAAGTAAATCCACTAGACATTTTAATCTATATCAAACATATGTTCTTGTCTATCTTTCCCATTACCATGTTTTCTCTTGGTATATTCTTATCTTTCTAAAGTCAGTGTTCAATATTCAGGCTTTACTCTATATATTATTTTATACACTTGAATACTTCCCAATAACTATATAGTTATTAACTCTTGCATAAAATGCAACTGATTTTTTTCAATTAAAGTTATGTTCACTTCATAAAAAGCACTGTGTTTTATATAGTGTTGGAGCTGTGGTGGAGGAGGGGTTCATTAAATATTATTCTGCTGAGCTTCAACCATATTGGGATTGTTACCATAGTTAGTTTTTTTTTTTTTTTTTTTTTTTTACCACTTTATTATAATCCATTATGTGATTACCCCATAGTTTTTTTGTGTTCTCATTATGAACACTTGGAGTGTTTCCCATTTGTTTTCCTATTGTGAACAAAATTGCTATGAACATTGTTGCACATGGCTTCCATTGTACACAAACAAGAGTTTCCTGTATAATTTTAATTATATATTTTAAGAGTAGAAATATTTCCTTATAATATTTGCAATGTTCAGCCTTAGGAGGTAATGCTAAACTATCTTGAATATATTTGCATCTGAATAAGAGAGTCTATTTGGCCATATATACTCTAACATTTCGTATTGTCACATAGTTTTGGTTTTTTTAAATATATTTTATTGATTTTTTTACAGAGAGGAAGGGCGTTGGATAGAGAGTTAGAAACATTGATGGAGAGAAACATCAATCAGCTGCCTCCTGCACACCCCCTACTGGGGATGTACCCACAACCAAGGTACATGCCCTTAACCGGAGTCGAACCTGGGACCCTTCATACCGCTGGCCACTGCTCTATCCACCGAGCCAAACCGATCAGGGCTGTCACATAGTTTTTATTAATTGAATAATGTAAAAGGGCATCTCAGTATGATACTGATTTAAATTTCCCTGAATTCTAATAATTTTGTTTCCTATATTTCTTCTTCAACGAAATTCCTATTCATATACTTTGCCATTTTTTGTTTAAGTAGTTTTCTTTCTCTTACTAATTTATACCTATTTTTAAAATATGCTTGATGCTATTCCTTTTGGCTGTGAAAATTGTAAATATATTCCCCCATTGATAATTTGTCTTTTTACTCTTTTGTTTTTTTTTTGGTGAAAAAAGGTAGTAATCTAATGAAGAATGCAAATACCATCTTTATCAATCATTTCCATTTTATTTCAAGTATTAATGTTAAACTAGTAAGACTTTGAAAAGCATCGTGATTATACTGTGCTTTACCCATCCTGCATCACCATTTCTGTTCACTCCAATTTTACTTTTACTTTCTAGTAGAAATATTAAGATAGTGTCATAGGCATGATCAAATGTCCCTATTGGCATCCAATGGGGCAAGTTCCAGCCCCTTCAATAATGGTTTATTCTAATCAGAAGGTCCCTAACCAACCTTATACATCAATCCATATGTCCTTAATATTGAGGTAAGTCTATTGCTACTATGTGGAAACTGAATAGAGGGCATAACAAACTAAAATAAACGAATTACAAAACTGTCAGAATATTATCACAGCATTAATAGCCCATAATGTCAAACCTCTTTACCTGTTTTTCTTCCTCATTAAAATAAACTTGGAAGTAGAGGTTGCATCATTTCAAGAGCATCAGCAATTCCTAGTGAGTACCTGGCACTCTGCAGTGATCTTTTCAATAAATTAATTAATTAATGCTATTATCTTATCATATGTGATGTTATGTATATCTTTAAAGGTAAGAAATTGGTTAGAAAGTTATAAAAACAGTAATTTTGAAGGAGTAACAAAATACGATGCTTCCTCAAAGTGAAGTTGAAAGAAATGTTTCTGGTGAGAGAGTATGCATTTATATGCAATGTAAAAACAGTGTTCTGACAAATGTTTGAAGATGTAATATGCTATTATTCGTGAGGAGTTTCTTTGAGATTCATTTCTTCCTTCAGACTCTTTAGTAGAGCTCTCCTTAATTAACCTGGTTATTGTTCCCATTCCATTTCAGAAGCGCATTCTCTGTCCCTCAAATACAGGAGCTATCACAATGCCCTGAATAGTTCCCAGCTTGGCCACTCTGCTTTGGAAACACTGACTCCTACAAGAAGTGAGGATTTAGCTAGAGATAATTCAGCCCAACAGCACAAGAGTGGATGGTCACATACATGTACACACTGAAGAGGAGGAGGGAGGAATGGGATGGGTTGGTTAAAAGGCAACAAGGAGCCTCAGATAAAATGATTGGACGGCAGAGCCAAAAACTGGTGAAAGTAAATACCACCTCCAACCTCACAAGAACAATGATGACAATGGAAGCTACAAAAGCCAGGCAATATCAGGTCTTTGGACCATTTGTTTCTCTACAAGGGGATCATTTCTTCCTCTAGCTTTAAAATGTTTTGTGTAGTACTAGAGGCCTGATGAATGAAATTCATGCAAGAGTAGGCCTTCCTTCCCCCAGCTTCCCTCTGGCACCCAGAACCTGGGCTAGGCACCTGGGATCCAGGTTTCCCTGGCAGCCCCAGCTTCTTCCAGAACGTTGTCTGGAAGGACTTCCAGTCTAATTAGCATGTTATGCTTTTATTATTATATTTTATATAATATTACTATTTTACCCTATTAAATCTTATGTCCTCCTTATGAAATCCAATAATGGGTGTTTTAATGAGGCTGTCTATCTTAGCCATATCGTTAGTAGTAAAAGATGATCCAAAAGTTTTTCTTAGATTATATATAGGGATGACTACAGCAATGAAGTTATTATGGAAATCTCAAGTATCGTGTGGAAAGACAAAATATTGTAACCATACACCAGATGAGCAGGGTTTACACTCATTGATCCTGCTCACTCCTTCTTTATTTATTAAGCACATCACTAAATTCTCTAGGATTATAAACTCTACATTTATAATTTACGTCAAGACACTTTGAAGGAAAAGAAAAATGGGAAGCAAAAAGCACAAAATACAAATAATAATTCAGGTGGTAGAGAATTATTCACACATGAAGGTAAAAATCCCTTCTCAAAGAAACCTATTGCCAAGATAAAACTGAAGAGACACTTGAAAGAGTCCAGTTTTAAGTTACAGATAAATAACATTGAGAAAAGTAGAAGAGCCTAGATGTAACAAAATTCTTTGAAAACTTAATTTTTAAATGACATATATTATTTTGTAGTTTCTTTTATTTTTATTGAGATTACAGGAGTTATATTGGTTTTAAAATATGTTATAAGGATACAATTCTATAATACGTCATCTCCATTGTTTTCACCACCGCAAGTGCAGTCTCTTTCCACCACTGTTTATAATAGTGTGTTGGTGATAGCACTGGAAAATACTGCCCATGATGACATGGGGTAAGACCTAGAGGCAGGGCCTCCTGGGCATAAGGAAGACTGAGAAGGCTAAGTCAGCCAAGTTCTAATGCAACTGCTAAGTAAATACATATTGCTCTCAAGGGATGAGGCGTATTCTGTGGTGGGTGGGATGTAGAATGGACTCTATAGAGTTCAAACCCTCTTTAGAGCCCAGCCGTTTCCAGAAGATCTAGATGGGGACTTAGAACAGAGCCTGGAAAATCAGACCTTCTAGATTGACAAGAACAGGATTCATGACAAGGGCCAGAGGCTCCCGCTTTCCCCAAGCCTCTGGGGACATGATAAGGAAAAGCATAGCCAAAGAGAAAATGGCTTGCTGTAAAAATGCATGAGACTATTCTCCGTAGTGGGCGATACTCGATAAATGATAGAGTTGTATGGAATTTTCAAATCCACACATTAGTATGTCTTTAACACATACACCAATACATACCTCACATATAACTCATGTTTATACATTAGTTAAATAGAACTGCCAATAGCATATACTACATAAAAATACCACTGTCTGTGAGACAGGCATGGTACTAAGCCTACTTTTCTCAGGTATTGTTTAGCCTCACCACTGGGGAGAATTAGTAATGTGGTTATCCTAGACATATAAAATCATTTCCTTTGTTTCATTCAGGTCACCTATCCTCTCATTTTGATATGAAGTAAACAATAAAAAATTCAAGTTCATGGTAGTGTTTCCATTGGATATAGGGATCACTCTGGCCAGTGGGTGTGGCAGCCTTGTAGTTCTGTGAATACTGGTTGGTTGGCTGGGGTGCAGTGATGTCATGCACAGGTCATAGAACACCACTGAAACCATGGTGATGATGTTCATCATAACTGCCCTGATGGAGTCCAAAGCACTGGTCAGAGTAGTGATTTGGTGAGAGGAGAGGTCTCTCAAGTGTCTTATTATTGATAGTAACTTGTTTATATTAATTGTATTTGTTAATTTCATTCTTTGTCATCACCAACTGACACTCTCCCCCAAACTCTGAGAGCAGAGTTTGGGGGAGAACCCCATTTGGGGGAGAACCCCCAAACTCTGCTGTTTGGGGGAGAAAGGTATCTGATTTGAGGGACTCTTTAATGAGTTCAACCATGAATCCTAAAGACAAACAGAAACATCTGGAAGGCAGGCATTTCATCAAAACAGCAAGCATGTCAAGAGGTATGTGTTATGCACATTCTCGGGGCATAGGGGAACCAGGTGCTCTTTTCTAAAGAAAGACATAGAGAATTCCTAGTTATGATGGTGGAGAGAGATAATGAGAGAGTGAGGAAAGAAGAGGGAGGATGGGAGAGGAGAGAGGAAAGGGAGCGAGTTGTGGGTGGGAGAGAGAAGAGAGAGAATGAAGAGAAGAGGAGTAAGAAGATAAACCAGGGGAAGAGGGAGAGGGTGGTGCGAGGGAGGGAGAGAGAGACCTTGAGAGACTGAGATGGATGTGTGCCTGCTGAACTTTTTAGGGCCCAGGGAGTCTGAGAGTAAACTTTGATGTCCAAGGCCTCGTCACTGAGGTTTAGGACATGTGCTACCTGCATCATGTCACTCTGGGTTGCTCTGTTAGAGACATAGTGGTTGATTAGTATAAGATTTCTTAGGAAATGTATCTCCCTGTGTTTGATTTCTGCCTAAGGGCATCGGTTGAGTAAATGTTGTTGTTGCTAGTTTTTTAATAGTATATTCTCCTGTTAATCAAGAAGAAAGTCTGGCTCCTAGAGGAGAGCAATAAATTGGGGGTGGGGGGAGAAGCACTTTGAACACTGAAAGTTATTGTGCAAGGATGAGTGTTTAATGTCAGAATTTATTTACTCAGGGGTAAAAATGAATTGTTATGTTTTAGATTATAAAGATGTAAATGTGGGCCTACTATGTGAAATATAAGAAAAAATGGGTTACACACACAAACACACACACATACACACACACATAACAAAACAAAACAAAACAAAACAAAAAAACAACTATTAACAATGATGGTTAAATTAAGAAGAAAGTTTGGCTCTTTCTGAAAACTGGAAAACTGGAATGCTTTGGTTACTATGGAGATTGAAAGTAAACAAGCAACCAGTATCTGGAGGAACTGTTGCTCAGGGGTGGGAGGGAGACAGATTGGAGCCAACACCAAAGTTCTCATGGTAGCTCACGTTCATCAAGGGAACTGGTATTTCCAACTTGTTTGGGATTTCTGCGTTCTCCAGGGGACCTTTGGCAACATCATATTTTAACTTTATTTTTATCATTGGTACTATTACT
This sequence comes from Myotis nattereri, assembly GCF_964212035.1. Lineage (NCBI taxonomy): Eukaryota > Metazoa > Chordata > Mammalia > Chiroptera > Vespertilionidae > Myotis > Myotis nattereri. The sequence goes on along the minus strand of NC_138082.1, from coordinate 91,725,970 downwards.
ACAAGTGTTGTCATTGCCCAACTGCCTTAAGTCTTGCCCACCTCCCACACAACCACTCCCCCTTTCCTGTGGCCATCACAACACTGTTGTCTGTGTTTATCAATTATGCATACGTGCTCTTTGGCTAATCCCTTTACCTTCTCTCATCCCATCTCCTCTCTCTTCCTCTGTGAGAGGGGTCAGTCTATTCCATGTGTCCATGCCTCTGTTTCTATTTTGTTTGTGAGATTGGTATCCCTGCTTTTGAATTTTAGGTAAACAGAAGTGCAAAATACATACATTGTGTCTGGTTCCTTTCTCTCTTCGTTATATTTCTGATATTCATTCATGCAGCATTTGAATTTAGCTGTTTCATTCTTGGTATCTGTATGGCATTGCATGGATATAATTTCTCCATTGATTATACTTTTCTGAGCATTTCTGTTGCTTCGTGTCTAAACTACATGAAAAGGTGATGTTCTGGGCATTCTATTACAAGTATTTTTCATTATGGACACATTTCTACTTGGTGGATGCTGAAGAGCTAGACTGCTGGGCCTAAGGTGCCATATTCTATCTTAAACCCTTGAGAACTCAATCTTTCATGCTTTTAACTTCTAAGGCAATTACATGTTACTGGCCTCCTAATTTACACACTATTTTTGTACTCTTTGCATCTTTTTTAAAGCAAAGGTATTCTTTCTCTTATACACCTTCATTTTTACATCTTCACATCTTTAATTATGCCCTCACACATTTTGCAACTTCACTAGTCCGAAAGAGAATATGTTCAGTAATAAAATTCCCTATCTAAACTGCTTGATATGGAAAACACACAAATCCTTCATTATAGGAAATTCAATCTACACACATAAATATGTGTTGAACTTCCACACAAAGAGCACAGATGCCCTTCTCAGTCACACAGAGCCCAGCCCATATTCAGATTTGCAAACACCAAATCAATCACACATTAAACCTCAATCTAGTTTTAACCAACACATTGTAAACTTAAACACCACGCACATTACCTTCACCATAGCATTTTGCTGCAAATATGAATAATATACATAGCACACATTCATGAGACATGATGATAATAATGAGCATTGAGCTTGGCTAACATTGAAACTGGGACCGTGACATAATCATATAATTGCTTCAAAAATAAAAATTCATCTTTTTGTATCTCTGTCTGTATATTAATATCACTATAGGTAGCAATATACATATATGGATGCATGCAGGATGCTTCATGAAACTCACACCACATACTTCCAAATTGTACACTTTTTCATGAGGAAATTGGGTTGATATCCAACTTTTGTTCCTGCACACTGTCTTTCACACAAGATATTAAGTTGTTGATAATCTATGTAAATCTTCAGAATATCATATGCAGAAATACCCAATGCCACTGACATCCACAAACGTAACATTTAATAAGTGCTTGCTTAGAGTTTGGAGTAAATGGAATTTTAAGTGTGATAGTCACCTTAATTTCTGTGAGAGCAAGTGTCATTTGAAGTGAGGATGCCTGACATGTAATATCCACTCAACAGGTAGTTTTTGAGTGGACACGGACCTCAGAAAATGCCTCACATCAATGTTCTTTTTTATTCTATTGCCCAGGGCCATGCAACATCCAAGAGGACACACCTCAGCATCAGACATCTGCGGAGGCCCCAGCCCGTAATCAGGCAGCAGGAGATAGGATTGACATCTCTAAACCTTTCATCTGTGTCCTCTCCCCACCAACTCATCCCTGTCTCGATAAGGATGGTAAGGAATACACAAAAGTGGGATCTGAGTTTGGTCATGAGATGAAGCTTAACTCTTCAGGCTATTCTCTACGTAGCTCACTTTTCTCTCAAAAACAGGAAAAGGTTTCAGGGTAGGAAGAACGAGTACTAATGCTTCTGCAGAGGGACAAGTAGGGAGTGTACATTCTCGAACTGGGCAAAGTCCTTCAGCACAAATCCCCAACATAGCAGCACCGGGGCAGCTGTGGCTGAGGTAGAGGACCATGCCAGTCGGTGTAAGAAAGTTTAATTAGAACCTGAGACTCAAATGAGTACAAACAAAGAGTCTCACAGACTCACACTTCTGTCCTCTTTCATACCCAGTAAGGCTCCATTTCTCCTTCTTTTCCCTAGTTCTCTCATTTACAGAGGCCTTCACCATGCACCTATCTTTCCCACTCTCTAGCAGCATTACCTAGGTACACTCTTGTCTTCATTCCTTCTCACAATCATTTTCAGACTCACCCATTTGCACATGAATTCCATATATAATCCACACAGATAACCTAACATGCCCAGAAGGAAATGAAATTTCACCTGTTGTGTGTGTAACCATATGGTTCTTCAGCAGCCAGGCCTTCAGTCCTTCATGGAGTGAACATTCTGAGAGTGCATGCACATGTTCCCTAACAGGCTCCCTCTCCAAATCTCAAGTTGAACAGGTACCACTCCTGCAGTTGTTCACATGTGCTGTCACACTACATAGCAAAGATGCACACCCTCAGTCACCATCCCTTTTCACAGACATGGAAAACACACCCAGGTAAGTCCCGCAATATGTATCCCACTCAGCAAAAACTTGCACACAAAGTACATCCTCATTCCCACATTGTTATACCATGTAATCACATCAAACAAAGTAACCCACACACAGAATTCTGAAATACCATATGTACACGAACTTTCACTCCACATGCTCATGTAGGTCATGGCCGTCTTAACTCCTACCACCTTCACACACATCTTCTAGTTTTCTTACGTTTGAAAATGTCTTTCCTAGGATTCCATCAATAACATTGGCATGTTTTCTGTCTTGGAACCTTTAACATGCCTGTATCCCAGTCAGTTAGGAAATAGAATAGCCCGGAGGAGCACAAACGAGGTTTGTATAGTGATGCCTGGAAGTAGCACCTATCATTTCCTATTGTAGAAATGTAACCTCGTGGTCAGAACTACCTGCAAGGGAAGCTAATAAACATAACATAGCACTATGTCCAGATTGCAAGGAGACAGCAGTTTCTGTCCATTTCAAAGAACATTCTTTGTGCCAACCCAGTCACCCATGACATTTATTGACAATAAATATTTCTGTGCATTTAATATTTTCATGACAACCGTATTACACTATCAGGGAAGATGAAGGCCATGTGTGCTCACTGAACAGGGCACATAGTAGGTTCTTGTTTGTTAGATGGACAGATATACTCGTATACACAAATAACAACATCAACTACATCTCTATTACTTTTATTGAATTTCTCAGCAAAGCTGAACATACATATGAGAAGGTGCTTTGAGGCACAGAACAAGGCAGTGGCCCTAACTCAAGGCTGGAAAGCATGCAAGGCTGCTTCTTCAGACAGTTTATCTTGCATCTCTTCTACAGACAAGCTAAATGGTGCTGCTAAGCAGAGACTATTAAATAGGCTGCAAAGGGTGGTTGGGATCTAGACAGAACCCAGGGTTGAGCTGAATGGTTTTGCCAGATAGTCCACACAAGGATGCCAAGGACAAAAACAGGAATGCTGCTGCATCATCTTTAATAGGATAAACAGTGGAAGCACTACATTCCAAGCGAAACACAAGGAATAGGACTGGAGCAAGCCCAAGGATATCAGTGGAAAACAGCATTCTATTTGAGGAAAGAATAGGAGAGGGCCTATTAGAGAAACATGGAAGTATATTTTTATATGATCTGGACAAGGGCATGTTGTATTTACCAGAAACATGTGAAGCAATAATAACTTGACACAGGCCCAAAGTGGTAGGATCCTCCAGAACTGAACTTGAGGTAGAGTGCAGAGATACCCAAGTGAAGATCCCATGACATCCATATACTTTCATTGCCAATGTTTCCCATTCCCATTCATTACATATGAAATTCCTATGAACTCACTTTCCATATCATCTAATTCCTTTTAATATTCCACATGGATTAAAATTCCATACCATCCAAAGGGTTATAATTTCTCAGACTCCTAGGACCCTAGGTTAGTATCCCTGTTTTTAAATTTTATGGAAATGGAGAGGCACGATAATACTTCGTGTCTAGTTCCTTTCACTCATTACTACATTTGTGTAATTCATCCGTGTTGTACGTGATGTTAATTTTGTTCCTTTTTGGTATATGTATATCATTTCCCAAATATTATTTCTTCATTGATTATAATCTGCTGATCACTCAGGTTGCTTTGACTTTGAACTACTTGAAAATGTGATGTTCTGGGCAATCTATTACATATATTTTTCAATATGACCATAATTGTATGTGGTGAATGCTGAAGAATTAGAATGCTAGGCCATAGAGGCCATATTCATTTTAACCTCCTCGAAAGTCAATATTTCACATTTTACTTCCTAATGAAATTTGCTGTTATGGCACATTACAAAATATTCTCTGCATTCTATGCCTTTATTTTTAAAGCATAGGAATTTTTTCTCTTATAAACTTGCATTTCACATCCCCAGATTCTATAACTATTGTCTCACATTTTGGAAATATACTAACTGCTCTAGACTCAAAGACAATATTCTTAGTGATAACATTCCTTATCTAAACAACATAATATATAAGGCACGTGAGTACATTAGTATTGATAATGCAATCTACACATTATGCAATAACTATGTGCTGAACTAGCACAGTGACAGAAAGCACACATACCCTCCTCAGTCACACAAAGCTCATTCCACATTTACATTTGCAAACACCAAATCACTACCACATTATACCTCAACCCAGTTTCAACCAACGCATCAGAAATGTAAACACTAAGCACATTACATTCACCACGGCATTTTGCTGTAAATATGAATAATACTATAGTACACACATTCAAGAGACATGAAGATAATCTTAAACAGTGAATTAAGCAGCAGTGCGCTTGCTAAGATTGAAACAGGGACAGCGACAAAATAGTGTATAATTTTTTCATAACTAAAAATTTATCCTTTTACAGCTCTGTCTTTATATGTATATATATATACATACCAGTATAAAGAGCAATGTAAGTATATGCATATTCATTAAGAACTTCATAAAAGTCACACCATATATCTACTAAATGCATAATTTTTCATGAGGAATTTGAATTGATATCCGCCTTTTAATCCCTGCATACTGTCTTTCAGGCATGATTCAAAGTTGTTGATAATGTGTATAGATAGATCTCCAGAAATATCACATGCAAGATACCCAATCCAACTGACATCACCAAACACACCATTCAATAAGAGTTTACCAATAATTTGGAATAAATATAATTTTAAATGGGAAAGTCCCCTGAATTACTGTGAGAGCAAGGGTCAAGTGAAATGATGATACCTGACATGTATTGTCCACTGAACATGCAGTTTTTGAATTGACAAAAACGCCAGAAAATGCCTCATCTCAGTGTACTTTTTTATTCCATTGCCCAGGACCCTGCAATACTCAAAACAAGGCACCTCTACCCATGTCACCATTGGAGGCCCCAGCCTGTGGTCAAGCAGCAGGGAAAAAGTCTGCCTTCTGTAAACCTTTCGCCGTTGTTTTCGGACCATCTAAGCCGAGTAGGAAGGTAGTCGTGTACGGAGATATGAGACTTGATGAGGATGGTAAGGAATAAACAAAGCAGCGATCTGCACTTGATCGAGAGATGTAGCTTAATTGCTCAGCATACTCTCTACTTAGTTCATTTTCCCCTCAAGATTAGTAAAGGGCTTCAGGAAAGAAGGAGTAGGACGAAGTCTCCTGCAGAGGGACAAACAGGCAGTGTGCCTTCAAGGACAGGGCAAGGTCGCTCAGCACAAATTTCCAACATAGCGACAGCTGAAACTGAGGCAATAGACAGTGCTGATATGTGTACATGACATTTTACTCAGACCTTACTCTCTGAGAAGCACAAACTGAGATCCTCACACACACACACTCACTCATCTGTCATCCCCAATACCAAGAAAAGATCTGTATGTCCTTCTTTTCCCTTGTTCTCCCATATACACAGGCTTTCCCGCTTCAGCACTCTTTCCCATTCTCCATTCCCATTACAGAGATACAGTCTTCCCTTCACTGCATCACAAAATCATTATCAGATTCACTAATTCCATGATATTCTCACACTAATCCCATGAATAAGTCACATCCCCTCACACAGAAAACCTCCTTAGGTCAAAGTCTAACAAATTTATATGCCCTGAAGATAATTTACTTTCATCTGTTTCCATTTTAATCTATATGGCACTTCAACTACCAGGCCTTCAGATCTTCACGGAACTGAACATTCTGAGATCTCATACACCTTTCCCCTAATACTCTCAGTCTCACTGTCTTACAGTAAGAACAAGTACCAGTCCTGCACCATTCACATATGCTGTCATACTACATTGCAAACATGCACACACTCATTGCCCATCCTCTTTACCAACATGGGAAACACTCACCAGAAATACTCTAATACATGCATACAATTACAAAAATACTTGCACACAAAACTACATCCTTATTCCTACATTGATATGCCATGTAAACAACTCAAAGTATCCCACACATAGAATTCTGAAATATAATATGCATATGAACTTTCACTCCAAATTCTCGTGTGCGTCATGGACATCTTAAACCCTATAGACTTCACACACATCTTCTAGTTTGCTTATGTTAAAAATTTTCTTTTCCAGTAATCCATCAACTATTTCAAAAAATTGCCTCTACTGGAGCCTCAGAGACGCCTGCAATCCAGCCAGTCAGGAAGCAGAAGAGCACAGAGGGTCACATTCAAGGTTTGTATGGCGAAGCCTGAAATGGCACATGTCATTACCATTCATTTTCCATTGCAGAAAAGTAATCTCATGGCCAGAACTACCTTCATATATTAGCACAATAACTACTCCGTGCATTGAATATTTTCAGAGGAGCCACATAACAGTACCCATCCATGCCGTGTGTGCTCAATGAATGTGGTACATGGTAGACTCTTTGTTTAATGGACTGGTAAATACAGGATTTACAAGAATGTTCTGTATATCTATTATTTTTATTTAATTTCTCAGCAAAGCAGAATTCAGGAGATGCTTTGCAGTGCAGGCACAAGGCAGTGGCGCCAACTCAATGCCAGAAAGCATGGAAGGCCTCTTCTTTAGAGAGTTTTACCTCCATCTCTTCTAAAGTAAAGCAAAATGATGCTGGTAAAGAGGGACTATTGTGTAGGATCCAAAGGGAGGAGGGATCTAGATAGAACCCATGGATGAGCCAAGTGTTTCTCCCATTAACCGACAACAAGCTGCCCAGTACAAACAGATACTCCAATGATTCTGCATCTTCTTAGTAAGATCAGCACTGGAAGCAAGGGAAAACACCGAAAACAGCTGGAGGGAGCCCAAGGAGATCAGTGGAGAACAGTGTTCTATTGGAGGAAATAATGGGAGAGGGCCTAAGGGGAGGAGAGTTTTATCAGAGAACCATGGAAGAACATGTTCCTATGAGTTGGCCAAGCACTTGTAATATTATCAGGATCCTGTGAAGCACTAAGAACTTACCACAGGCCCCACGTTGTAGGATCCTCAAGAACTGAACTTGAGGTAGATTGCAGAGATACCCAAGTGAAGATCCCATAACATCCAGATACTTTCATAGCAAAGTTGCCATTCCCATTCATTACATATGAAATTCCTATGAACTCCCTTTCCCTATCATCTAATTCCTTTTAATATTCCACGTGGATTAAAATTCTATATTATCCAAAAAGTTATAATTTCTCTGACTCCTAGGACCCTAGGTTAGTATCCCTGTTTTTAAATTTTATGGAAATGGAGAGGCATGATAGTACTTTGTGTCTAGGTCCTTTCACTCATTACTATCTTTATGTAATTCATCCGTGTTGTACGTGATGTTAATTTTGTTCCTTTTTGTTATATGTATATCATTTCATGAATATTATTTCTTCATTGATTATACTCTTCTGATCATTCAGGTTGCTTTGACTTTGAACTACTTGATAATGTGATGTTCTGGGCAATCTATTACATATATTTTTCAATATGACCATAATTGTATGTGGTGAATGCTGAAGAATTAGAATGCTAGGCCATAGAGGCCATATTCTATTTTAATCTCCTCAAAAGACAATATTTCACATTTTACTTTCTAATGCAATTTCTTGTTATGGCATATCTTTTTTTGTTTTGTTTTGTTTTAATTAAATCTTTATTGTTCAGATTATTACATTTGTTCCTCTTTCCCCCCCCACATAACTCCCCTCCTCCCAGTTCTGATCCCACCCTCCGCCCTCACTCCCCACCCACTGTCCTCATCCATAGGTGCACGATTTTTGTCCAGTCTCTTCCCGCATCTCCCACACCCCTTTCCCCCCCCCCCCCAAGAATAGTCAGTCCATTCCCTCTCTATGTCCCTGATTCTATTAAAATCACCAGTTAATTCTGTTCATCAGATTATTTATTCACTTGATTCTTAGATTCACTTGTTCATAGATGCATATTTGTTGTTCATAATTTGTATCTTTACCTTTTTCTTGCTATTCCTCTTCTTAAAGGATACCTTTCAGCAATTCATATAATCCTGGTTTGGTGGTGATGAACTCCTTTAGCTTTTCCTTATCGGTGAAGCTCTTTATCTGACCTTCAATTCTGAATGATAGCTTTGCTGGATAAAGTAATCTTGGTTGTAGGTTCTTGGTATTCATCACTTTGAATATTTCTTGCCACTCCCTTCTGGCCTGAAAAGTTTCTGTTGAGAAATCAGCTGACAGTCGTATGGGTATTCCCTTGTAGGTAATTGAGTTTCTTTCTCTTGCTGCTTTTAAGATTCTCTCTTTGTCTTTTGCTCTTGGCATTTTAATTATGATGTGTCTTGGTGTGGTCCTCTTTGGATTCCTTTTGTTTGGGGTTCTCTGCGCTTCTTGGACCTGTAAGTCTATTTCTTTCACCAGGTGGGGGAAGTTTTCTGTCATTATTTCTTCAAATAGGTTTTCAATATCTTGCTCTCCCTCATCTTCTGGCACCCCTATAATTCTGATGTTGGTACGCTTGAAGCTGTCCCAGAGGCTGTTTACACTATCTTCTTATTTTCGGATTCTTTTTTCATTTTGCTTTTCCGGTGGCTTGTTTTTTATTTCTTCGCATTTCAAATCTTTGACTTGATTCTTGCGCTTCTCTGGTCTGCTGTTGGGAGTCTGTATAGTATTCTTTATTTCAGTCGGTGTATGCTTAATTTCTAGTTGGTTCTTTATCACAACATCGAGGGTCTCATTAGATTTCTGGAGGATCTCCTTAAGTTTATCGGCGGCTTCTAGACAGTTCTTGAGAGACCTTAAAAGTGTGGTTCTGAACTCTATATCTTCCATTGACAATTTTGTCCTGTTTCTTTGTCTCCGCATTTTATTATGCTTTATTGGTGCACCCCCTAGTGGTCTTTGTGCGCAGTCTTGTAGTTAAGCCTTGACTGTTGTAGCTAATACTAGGGGGGATTTTGCTATGGCATATCTAATATTACAAAATATTCTCTGCATTCACTGCCATGAATTTCAAAGCACAGGTATTCTTTCTCTTATAAACCTTTATTTTCACATCCCAAGATTCTATAACTATTGTCTCACATTTTGGAAATATCCTAACTGCTCTAGTCTCAAAGACAATTTTCTTAGTGATAACATTCCTTATCTAAACAACATAAAATATAAAGCATGTAAGTCCATTATTATTGATAATGCAATCTACACATTATGCAATAACTATGTGCTGAACTAACACAGTGACAAAGCACACATACACTCCTTAGTCACACAAAGCTCATTCCACATTTACATTTACAAACACCAAATCAATAACACATTATACCTCAACCCAGTTTTAACCAACGCATTAGAAATGTAAACACTAAGTACATTACATTCACCATGGCATTTTGCTATAAATATGAATACTACACATATTGAAGAGACATGAATATCATCTTAAAAAGTGAAATATGTAGCAGTGCGCTTGCTAAGATTGAAACAGGGACAGTGACAAAATAGTGCATAATTTCTTCAAAAATAAAAATTCATTCTTTTACAGCTCAGTCTGTGTGTGTGTATATATATATATATATATCAGTATCAAGAGCAATTAAATATATTGAAATTCATTAAGAACTTCATAAAAGTCACACCATATATCTGCTTAATGCACAATTTTTCCTGAGGAATTTGAGTTGATATCCCCCTTTGACTCCCTGCATACTGTCTTTCAGGCATGATTCAAAGTTGTTGATTATGTGTATAGATAGATCTCCAGAAATATCACCTGCAAGATACCCAATCCAACTGACATCCACCAAGCACACCATTTCATAAGAGTTTACTTATAATTTGGAATAAATATAAACTTACAGTTTTAAATGGGAAAGTCCCCTGAATTACTGTGAGAGCAAGTGCCAAGGTCAATAATGATGCCTGGCATGGAACGTCCACTGAACATGCAGGTTCTGAATTGACAGAGACCCCAGAAAATGCCTCATCTCAGTGTTCTTTTTTATTCCATTGCCCAGGACCCTGCAGTACCCAAGACGAGGAGCCGCTACTCATGTCACCATTGGAGGCCCCAGCCTGTGGTCAGGCAGCCAGGCACAATGCTGCCTCCTGTGAACCTTCCACCTCTGTTTCATCACCGTCTATGCCGTGTATGAAGATAAAAGTGTACGGAAAAACACCTCTTGATCAAGATGGTAAGGAACAAACAAAGGAGGGATCTGAACTTGATCAAGAGATGTAGCTTAATTGCTCAGCCTACTTTTCACTTAGTTCATTTTCCCCTCAAGAGCAGGAAAGGGCTTCAGGAAAGAGGAACCAGGACGAAGGCTCCTGCAGAGGGACAAACAGGCAGTGTGCCTTCAAGGACAGGGCAAGGTTGCTCAGCACAAATTTCCAACATAGCGCCAGCTGAAACTGAGGCAATAGACAGTGTTGATGTGTGCATATGACATTTTACTCAGACCTTACTCTCTGAGAAGCACAAACTGAGATCCCCCCACACACACACTCACTCATCTCTCATCCCCAATACCAAGTAAGGCTCTGTATGTCCTTCTTTTCCCTTGTTCTCCCATATACACAGGCATTCCTTCTTCATCTGTATTTCCCATTCTCTAGCAGCATTACGGAGATATACTCTTACCTTCACTTCATCACAAAATCATTATCAGATTCACTAATTCCATAATATGCACATACTAATCCCATAAATAATCCACTTCGCCTCACACAGAAAATCTCTTGAGGTCAAAGTCTAATAAACTTATATGCCCTGAAGATAATTTACTTTCATCTGTTTCCTTTCTAATCTATATGGCACTTCAGCTACCAGGACTTCAGATATTCACTGAACTGAACACTCTGAGATCTCATTCACCTTTCCCCTAATACTCTCCATCTCATTGTCTTACAGTACGAACAAGGACCAGTCCTGCACCATTCACATATGCTGTCATACCACATTGCAAACATGCACACACTCATTGCCCATCCTCTTTACCAACAAGAAAAACACTCACCAGAAATATTCTAATACATGCATACAATTCCACAAATACTTGCACACAAAACTTCATCTTCATTCCAACACATGGATATGCCATGGAATCACCTCAAAGTATCCCACTTATAGAAATCTGAAATACAATTTGCATATGAAATTTGATTCCAAATTCTCATCTGGGTCATGGACATCTGAACCCCTTTAGACTTAACACACATCTTCTATCTTGCTTATGGTAAAAATTTTCTTTCCCAGTATTCCATCAACCCCATCAAAATGTTTCCTCTACTGGAGCCTCGGAGGTGCCTGCATTTCACTCAGGTATGAAACAGAAGAGCACAGAGCAGCACTTAGGAGGTTTGTATGGAGAAGCCTGAAATGGCACATGTCATTTCCATTCATTTTCCATTGCAGAAAAGTAATCTCATGGCCAGAACTACCTTCAAGGGAAGCTAACAAAGATAACATAGTTTTATGTCCAGGTTGACAGAAGACAGCAATCTCTGTTCCATGTTCAAAGAAGACACTTTGAACAAAACCAGTCACCCAGGACATATATTAACATAATAACCAATTCCGTGCATTTAATATTTTCATCGGAACCACATAACACTACCCCTTCATGGCTGTGTGAGTTCATAAATGTGGTCGATGGTAGACTCTTTGTTTAATGGACAGGTAAATACACAAATTACAAGAATGGGCTGCATACCTATTATTTTTATTTAATTTCTCAGCAAAGCTGAATTCAGGAGATGCTTTGCAGCGCAGGCACATGGCAGTGGCCCCAACTCAACGCCAGAAAATATGGAAGGCCTCTTCTACAGAGAGTTTTCCCACCATCTCTTCTGAAGACAAGCAAAATGATGCTGGTGAGGAGGGGGTATTGAGTAGGATGCAAAGGGAGGTGGGATCTAGACAGAACCCAGGGTTGAGCTGAGTGTTTCTGCCCATTCACCGACAACAAGCTGCCCAGTACAAAGAGATACTACAGTGATTCTGCATTTTCTTAGTACATTGATGGCGAACCTATGACACACCTGTCAGAGGTGACAAACGACCTCATTTTTTTGGTTGATTTTTCTTTGTAAAATGGAACTTCAATATATAAAATAAATATGAAAAATATAAATTTTGTTTCACTATATATTAAAATATCAAAAAATTTCTATATGTGAAATGACACCAGAGTTAAGGGAGGGTTTTTCCAAATGCTAACAGGCTGAGCTCAAAAGGTTCACCATTACTGCCTTAGTAGGATCAGCAGTGGAAGCAGGGAAAACACCGAAAACAGCTGGAGGGAGCCCAAGGAGATCAGTGGAGAACAGTGTTCTATTGGAGGAAATCATGGGAGAGGGCCTAAGGGGAGGAGAGTTTTTTCAGAGAAACATGGAAGAACATGTTCCTATGAGTTGGCCAAGCACAGGCCACATTACCAGGATCTCGTGAGGCACTAATCACTTAACACAGGCCCAACGTGGTAGGATCCTCAAGAACTGAACTTGAGGTAGAGTGCAGAGATTCCCAGGCAAAGTCAAGATCAGATCCATATATTTACATAGCCAGAGTTCCGATTTATATTCATCTCATATAAGACCCTTTTGCTGTCACTGTCCCTGTCATTCATTTCCCTACAACATTCCACTTGCATCTAAATTCTCCATGCCAGATTTCTGTCCATGCCATGCAAACCGTTTTGATTTCTCTGACTCCTAAGACCCTAGATTAGTATCCTTGTTTTTAAATTTTATGGCAATACAAGGGCACAATATACTTTTGTCAATCTCCTTTCACTAATCAATATATTTGTGGAATTTATCCATGTTGTGTATGACATTAATTTTGTTCCTTTTTGGTACCTGTATATCATTGCATGAATATGATATTTCAATTGACTATAATTATCTGGTCATTAGGGTTGCTTACAATCTGAGCCGATTGAAAAGTGATACTGTGGGTAAAATATTGCATGTATATTTGACTACGGATACATTTCTGTTTGGAAAATGCTTGAGAGTTAGATTGCTGGGCCTTAGTTCCCATAGTCTATCTTAATCCCTTCAGAACTCAATCTTTCATACTTTTCATTTCTAATGTTACACATCCTCCTTTGAACTCTCTGACATTTTTTTTCAAAGAACAGGTAAGTTTTATTTTATATAACTTCATTTCCACATCCCCTTCAATTATTCCCTCAAATTTTGCAAATACACTAACTGCTCTCGTCTCAAAGAGTATATTCTCAGTAATAACATGCCTTATCTAAACAACAGACTATATAAAGCACATAAATACATCATTATTGATAATGCATTGTACATACATAAATGTGTGCTGAACTAACATCAGACAGAAAGCACACATAACCTTAACCTTTTCAGTCACACAAAGTTCATCCCATATTCACATTAGCAAATACCAAATCAACCTCACATTAAACCTTAACCCAGTGTTATGCAACACATTATGCATTGAAACAGCAAGCCCATTACATTCAAATATCATTTTGATACCCAATCCCACTGATATTCACAAAATACACCATTTAGTAAGTTTACTTATAGTTTGGAGTTAATGGAATTTTAAATGGAAAACTCATATTTCTATGAGAAGAGGTGTCATGTGTAGCAACGATGCCTCACACGTCATATCCACTCAACATGTACTTTTTGAATTGACACAGACCCCAGGAAATGCCTCATCTCAATATTCTATTTTATTCCATTGCCCAGAACGCCGCATCAGCCAAGACAATGTGCCTCAGCTCGAGTCACCCGTGGAAGCCCCAGCCTGCAGTGAGGCTGCAGGAGAAAAGACTACCTTCTCACAACATCCTATCGGTGTCTCCACCCCATCCAAGCGTACCCGTATTGATGAGGATGGTAAGGAATAAACAAAGGTGGGATCTGATCTTGGTCATGAGCTGTAGCTCAATTCCTCAGCCTGCTCTCTTTTAGTTTACTTTCCCCTCAAAAACAGGAAAGGGCTTTAGGGCAGAAGGACCAAGACTGAGGCTTCTGTGGAGGCACAGGTAGAGAGTGCACCTTGCAGAACTGGGCAATGTCCTGTAGCACAAATCCCCAAAATACAGCACTGGGGCAGCTGTGCCTGAGGTAGAGCACAGTCTGACATGGATATGAGAGTTTCCTCAGAACCTTCCCCTCAGATGAGCACAAAATCAGATCCTCACACACTCACACATCGGTCCTCCTCCATACCAGGTAATGCTCTCATGTCCTTCTTTTCCCTTGTTCTCCCATACACACAGGCTTTCTCTTCACCTCTTTCCCATTCTCTAAGAGCATTACCAAGATACACTCTTACCTTCGCTTCATCACATAATCATTATCAGATTCACTAATTTCATAATATGCACACACTAATACCATAAATAAGCCACATCCCCTCACACAGAAAACCTCTTCAGATCAAAGTCTAATAAACTTATATGCCCTGATGAGAATTTAATTTCATCTGTTTCCATTCTAATCTATATGGCACTTCAGCTAACAGGCCTTCAGATCGTCACTGAACTGAACATTCTGAGATCTCATACGCCCTTCCCCTAATACTGTCCATCTCACGGTCTTCCAGTAAGGACGAGTACCAGTCCTGCATCATTCACATACGCTGTCATACCACATTGCAGTCATGCACACACTCATTCCCCGTCCTCTTTACCAACATGGAAAACACTCACCAGAAATATTCTACGACATGCATACAATTCCAAAAATACTTGCACACAAAACTACATCCTCATTCCCACATGGATATGCAATGTAATCTCTCAAAGTATTCCACACATATAAATCTGAAATATAACATGCATATGAGATTTCACTCCAAACTCTCGTGTGCGTCATGGACATCTTAAAACCTATAGACTTCACACACATCTTCTAGCCTGCTTATGTTAAAAATTTTCTTTCCCAGGATTCCATCAACTATATCAAAAAATTTCCCGTAAACGACCCTCAGAGATGCCTGCAATCCAGCCAGTCAGGAAGCAGAAGAGCACAGAGGGTCACATTCAAGGTTTGTATGGCGAAGCCTGAAATGGCACATGTCATTTCCATTCATGTTCCATTGTAGAAAAGTAATCTCATGGCCAGAACTACCTTCAAGGGAAGCTAACAAAGATAACATAGTTTTATGTCCAGTTTGAAAGCAGACAGCAATCTCTGTTCCAAGTTCAAAGAAGCCACTTTGAACAAACCCAGGACATATATTAGCACAATAACTACTCCGTGCATTGAATATTTTAAAGGAACCACGTAACATGACCCATCCATGCCATGTGTGCCCAATGAATGTGGTACATGGTAGACTCTTTGCTTAATGGGCAGGTAAATACAAGAATTACAAGAATGTTCTCTATATCTATTATTTGCATTTAATTTCTCAGCAAAGCTCAATTCAGGTGATGCTTTGCAGCACAGACAAAAGGCAATGGCCCTAACTCAACCCCAGAAAGCATGGAAGGCCTCTTCTTCAAAGAGTTTGCCTCCATCTCTTCTAAAGACAAACAAAATGATGCTGGTAAGGAGGAACTATTGAGTAGGATGCAAAAGGAGATGGGAGATGGGATCTATACAGAACCCATGGTTAAGCTGAGTGTTTCTTCGCATTAATCGACAACAAGCTGCCCAGTACAAACAGATACTCCAATGATTCTGCATCTTCTTACTAGGATCAGCAGTAGAAGCAGGGAAAACACTGAAAACAGCTGGAGGGAGCCCAAGGAGATCAGTGGAGAACAGTGTTCTATTGGAGGAAATAATGGGAGAGGGCTTAAAGGGAGGAGAGTTTTTTCAGAGAAACATGGAAGAACATGGTCCTATGAGCTGGCCAAGCACAGGCCACATTACCAGGATCTCGTGAGTCACTTAACACAGGCCCAACGTGGTAGGATCCTCAAGAACTGAACTTGAGGTAGAGTGCAGAGATTCCCAGGCAAAGTCAGGATCAGATCCATATATTTACATAGCCAGAGTTCCGATTTACATTCATCTCATATAAGACCCCTTTGCTGTCACTGTCCCCATCATTCATTTCTCTACAACATTCCACTTGCAACCAAATTCTCCATTCTGGATTTTTGTCTATGCCATGCAAACCGTTATAATTTCTCTGACTCTTAAGACGCTAGATTTGTATCCTTGTTTTTAAATTTTATGGCAATACAAGGGAACAATATATACTTTTCTCTAGCTCCTTTCACTAATCAATATATTTGTGGAATTTCTCCATGTTGTGTATGACATAAATATTGTTCCTTTTGGGTACCCGTATATCATTGCATGGATATTATATTTCCATTGACTATAATTATCTGGTCTTTAGGGTTGTTTCCAGTCTGAGCCCCTTGTGAAGTAATATTGTGGGTAATATATTGCATGTATTTTTCACTATGGATACATTTCTGTTTGGCGAATGCTTAAGAGTTAGATTGCTGGGCCTTAGTTCCCATAGTCTATCTTAATCCCTTCAGAACTCAATCTTTCACACCTTTCATTTCTAATGTTACACATCCTCCTCTGAACTCTCTGACATTTTTTTCAAAGCACAGGTATGCTTGATTTTATAGAACTTCATTTCCACATTCCCTTCAATTATTCCCTCAAATTTTCCAAATACACTAACTGCTCTCATCTCAAAGAGTATATTCTCTGTAATAACATGCCTTATCTAAACAACAGAATATATAAAGCACATAAATACATCATTATTGATAATGCATTGTACATACATAAATGTGTGCTGAACTAACATCAGACAGAAAGCACACATAACCTTAACCTTTCCAGTCACACAAAGTTCATCGCATATTCACATTAGCAAATTCCAAATCAACCTCACATTAAACCTTAACCCACTGTTATGCAACACATTATGCATTGAAACAGCAATCCCATTACATTCAAATATCATTTTGATACCAATCCCACTGATAGTCGCAAAGCACACCATTTAGTAAGTTTACTTATAGTTTGGAGTTAATGGAATTTTAAATGGAGAACTCTTATTTCTATGAGAAGAGGTGTCATGTGTAGCAACGGTGCCTCACACGTCATATCCACTCAACATGTACTTTTTGAATTGACACAGACCCCAGGAAATGCCTCGTCTCAATGTTCTATTTTATTCCATTGCCCAGAACGCCGCCTCAGCCTAGACAATGAGCCTCAGCCCGAGTCACCCGTGGAAGCCCCAGCCTGCAGTGAGGCTGCAGGAGAAAAGACTACCTTCTCACAACATCCTATCGGTGTCTCCACCCCATCCAAGCGTACCCGTATTGATGAGGATGGTAAGGAATAAACAAAGGTGGGATCTGATCTTGGTCATGAGCTGTAGCTCAATTCCTCTGCCTGCTCCTTATTAGTTCACTTTCCCCTCACAAACAGGAAAGGGCTTTAGGGCAGAAGGACTAAGACTGAGGCTTCTGTGGAGGCACAGGTAGAGAGTGCACCTTGCAGAACTGGGCAAAGTCCTGCAGCACAAATCCCCAACATACAGCACTGGGGCAGCTGTGCCTGAGGTAGAGCACAGTCTGACATGGATATGTGAGTTTCCTCAGAACCTTCCCCTCAGATGAGCACAAAATCAGATCCTCACACACTCACACATCGGTCCTCCTCCATACCAGGTCATGCTCTTTTGTCCTTCGTTGCCCTTGTTCTCTCTTGTACACAGGCCTTTCTTCTCCACCTGTATTTCCCATTCTCTCGCAGCATTACCTAGATGCACTCTTACCCTCATTCCTTCACACAATCATTTCCAGACTCACGTATTTACACACTAGTTCCATAAGTAATCTAATTCCCCTCACACAGATAACCTCTTTAGGTCAAACTGTAGAAAACTCACATGCCCTGAAGGAAATGAACTTTCATGTGTTTTGTCCCTACTAATCATATGTCACTTCATCCACCAGGCCATAAGACCTTCATAGAGCTGAACATTCTGAAACCACATAACACACTCAGTCTCACTGTCTCACATCAAAGCAGGTACCATTCCTACACTGTTCGCATGTGCTGCCACACTACATAACAAGCATGCATTCACCGATTTGCCATTCTCTTTTAGCAACACAGAAACACTTCCAAGTTATGGCTAAGAATATACATATAATTGTACAAGAACATGCTACATAACCCATATCCTCATTCTGATATAGTTATACCATGTAAACATGTTAGATATAGCACAGCACGTACAGAATTCTGAAATATCACACACATATATATATATATATATATATATATATATATATATATATATATTTACTTCACATGGTCACATACAGCATGTGTACCTTAACTCTTACAGTCCTTACATATATTTTCTAATCTTTTTATATTTCAAATTTTCTTTCCTAGAAATCAAGGAGATGCCTGTATCCCAGGAGGACTCGGAGCAAACCGACAACTCCTCTGACTATTCACATACCTACATTCCTCCCCCTGCACCTAATAATGACGAGCCCTTTATGTCCCCAGTACATGGGACAGATGTAAGGCCCATGAAAATTTACTATATGCATGTACAGCTGAAAAGGGGTGTGGCCGTCTTATACCATACAAAGGAAGGGTGGGAGCCCCCCTCAAAAAAAATCAAAATGGAAGAAATGACCTACATTGGAAAGGTCCATAAAAATGTCCCCGTCTATCACATGTCTGAGAAGAAACACCTAATTGCCCATGAGCCCATGTTAGACAGCGGAGCCCAGGAGAACAGGGAGGGGGCTCACAGTTCAGCACAGCCCCCAGCTCTGGGCTGGTATCCCAGCGCTAAGACGCCTGAGTGGCTGGTGGCCCAGAAGAGTGGGTTCAGGTGCATGGCTTGCTGCAGGGTCTTCCCCAGCTTAGCAATCCTCCAGGACCATGTGAAGTATGGCATCAGGGAGGGCTTCAGCTGCCATGTTTTCCATAATGCCATGGCTCATCTAAAGTTCAAAGCACGTAAGAGGAGGAACAAGGAGAAAAAAGAGAAGGCGCTCTTTAGACGCTAAATGACAAACATTTTGCCATGAAGAAAACCTTGTACAACTAAAGAGACTGTTTCTCAGGCCCTAATAGAGAGGATGTGAAGCTTTGACTCCACTGAGGAGGCTCATTCCCTTCAAGCAGACATAGTGTCTAACCTGGATACTCATATCTACCACCACCATCTCTACACCCTACCACCTATCTCAGCAGACAGCCCCTTTTAATACCATCCACCATTTTCCTAAGGGTCAAAAAGTCACACCACACCATTCCAGATACTGCCTTTCCTCTCTCCAACTTTATTATATACCATCCATGAAAACATTCTAATGCAGAAGACTGCAAACACTACACTAACTTGATAGTACAGATTGTAATTCTTCTCCCCTGTATTCACCCCCACGTTTCTATGCAATTGGTCTTTGTTAACAAATTTACAAATTTACATATTTTTCTATATCCCTTTTTCCAATATCTTCCTCTAATGTGTTCAGTTGCACCATTATTTGGCTGGAAGATAGACATTGTTTAATTATAAAAAGGTACTGCATGGATGAAAGCAAAAGCAATTATAATCCACCTCTAAACTTCTATGAACTTGTGGAATCACAGGAGCATATACACCCCTTATACATATGTATCCATGGGGAAGGATGAGCTCACAATGGACAATTACAAGATATTCTAATATTTAGATTAACGTGTATATATACAGGTTTCTAAAATGTCATAGTGCATATTTAAGTTTAATAACTGTAGAAGGGTGACAGCTACCAACTGTTGAAAAACACAATTTCCATTTTTATTTTCATGCATGTCATTTATACTTATCTGACTTTGTATATTTTTAACTACCAATGTTAATTTTACTCTCTGCCATCTTCAGAGGATATGAAATAAAAAATTAAAATTCAAAAAGTATTACTTATAATTCCCAAAACTATACAGGAAAATGGAAAATAAAATAGATCCACTTTTAAATGATCTATAATTTGTAGCTTTTACCCTTTTAAAATTATTAAAGCTTAAACCTGTACTATGATATTTTGGACACCTTTATGTATACATATTAGATTATCTTGTAACTTTTCATTTTCTGCTGCATTATTCCCCATAAAAACACACGTAAAAGAACTATATGTGCACCCGTGTGTCCACAAGTACACAGAAGCTAAGAGATGGATTACAGTTGCTGTTGTTTTTATCTGAGTATTTTTTACTTCTTCCTTTGAAAAAAGGCTCTGTTTTCTGCCAAATATGTACTCAAGTCAGACTAGTTAAGTAAAGTCATTACTTCTCTACCTTCCTGTCATCATCCGACCTAGTTATCCCGAGTAAACAACTATCCATGACCAATCTGTACTGATAACTTGAAAGAATAAAACAGGAGAGTGAGAGATTGGAGATGGTGGTAGTGGTGAGTTATCCTTTGTCTGCAACTCAAATGAAGGTTTTTCCACTGCTTGGCTTGCTTCAATTCCTCTCCGTTGAAATACTGGGCTGTTTAAACTGTGACTAAGTCATTAGCCTTCCTTTACTAAGTTCAGTTAAGTTCTTGATTTTTTTCCTCAATTAGCCTAAGCCATTTCCTATAGTTTGGAACATAAAGTTCTTTAATTAATGCAAGTTGGCTTCCACAGAAGAACTTCTTCCATTTTAATAGCTGAAATGATATAACCTAGAAAGGAAGAACACATTCTACTCCACTGACTTTATATTGAAAGAGTAAGGGCTATACCGGTAGTCAGTACGTATACTATGTCCTTGATTAATTAGGAAAGTGCATTTGCAGATCTAGAGCCAGCATTTTTATGCACCTCTACCACCTCCATCTCTACAACCATCCCAGCAATATGAGCAGACGGCCCCTTTTAATACCTCATAGCACTTCCCTGAGGAAGAACAAGGCAGAGCACACATCCCAGATACGGCCTTACCCTGTATCCAACTTACTATACCCCCTACAAATGCCAGCCATGAAGACATTCATGATGCAAAAGAGTTTATAAACACTTTAGAATTTTTAGAATAGAAACTGTAATACCCCTCCCTTCCACTCAGCCTTAACATTTCCTTGAAAGTGTACTTTATTAAGATAGCATGTACTGGAGCCTAGAATGTCATTGCAAAGTGTTATATATTGATCTGTTCCACCAGCAATTTTGTTAAATGGGCAAAGCAAATAAAATTTCTTACATGCTACCAATTCCATTGTTGGCATTTACTATTTGTTCTTATTTTCTATGTGATGTCTAATAAGTATTATCTGTATATATTATACCAAGTTATTTCCCCCATATTCTAAAAAAAAATGATGTATATATATCCTGTTGAGATTCAAAATTCTCTCTATGCTTGTCATCATTTTATGCCTCATTCTGGTATACCTAATACAAAGTACACTATAAAACACTTTTTAAAAAGTCTAGTACTCTCTACAGTGTCTACCCTAGAATGATTAAAGTACCAAAAATGGTGTTTTGTATAAGGATATCTTTAGTTTTTCTACAGTGCATCGAGCACACTCTAAAAACATTTTCCCTTATTATTGAGTTGTGCCTTTGTTTTAAACTCATAGTAATTTTATATTGTTTAATTTTTATTTATTTGTAGTATAGAAATGTTTTGACAGTTTTCTCTTGAAGATACATGGTCTCACTCATTTGTTGAATATAGTGAACAACATAGACTGAAGAACGGGGACAGATCCAGAGACAGAGAAGCAGCAATCAGACTGTCAAACCTCAGAGGGAAAGTAGCGGAGGGTGCGGGTAAAGGGAAGAGATCAACCAAAGGACTTGTATGCATGCATATAAGCCAAACCAATGGACACAGACAACAGGGGGATGAGAAAATGAGTGGGCGGGGGGGAGGGTTGCGAGTTAAGGGGGGATGAAGACATGATTACATATGATTACACATCCATAATACTTTAACCAATAAAGAAATTAAAGATAAAAATTAGAAAAGAACAATGCTGGTAATTAATTAAAAAGAAACAATTATTAAAATGTCTCACTTGCATTTCTGTATGCAATTCTTTTTATTAAAAAGTCTTGTGGAAACGAAAAAATCAAACTGTAACATTTTCCCAAAGACTAAACCATTCAGAACGTGGTGGAATATTTTATATTACTCATGCAGAGAAGCCTACAACTTAAAACTTATTTTCTTTTTTAAAACACATAGATCTGTAACTCAAAGTTTTTTCAATGAATATTATAAAGAGCTTACATCTATATGAAAAATGTGAACAACTGAATTTCACAAATTGAGAACAAATATATTGACATACTGAGAAGTTACCATTTGACTCATAACTTGGTTTATGAACTACATTCTGTAACTTATTGGAAGGTTTAACACAAATTATGAAGTGATCCCTTTCATTTGTCTCATTATTGCTATATATGATATATTTCCTAGCGGCATAGCAAACTGTGTCAAGTGTGATTAAAGCAGATACTACCCCCCCCCTCCTCTGACCTCCCAGACAAACTTATTTTCATCATAAAAGACAACTCAAATATGACCTCCTCAGTGAAGATTTCTGGGATTTTTTTTTTCTTGCATACTCCATCTGTGCTTCAAGAACATTAGTACATAGATCTGCACTTGCTACATTATTCTGGTTGTTTGCCTGCTTGTTGTTCTGTGATCCCTGAGAGCACCTCTGCATCCAGCAATCTCTATGAATTGTTTGTGCAGTGAGTAGGCAGAAAAGTGAATAATACATTTTGCTGTGTTATGACCTGACAAATAAATGGTAAAGATCGGAGATTCTCAAAACCACATTATTGGTTTTCTGATTGCAAAGACTCTTTCTGAATGAATAGTAACTGAAAGTGGCTTCTTTTTTTTAATATTTTATTGATTTTCCACAGAGAGGAAGGGAGAGAGATAGAGAGCCAGAAACATATGAGAGAGAAACATGGATCAGCTGCCTCCTGCACACCTCCCACTGGGGATATGCCCGAAACCCAGGCACATGCCCTTGACCGGAATCGAACCCGGAACCTTTCAGTCCGCAGGCCGACGGTCTATCCACTGAGCCAAACCGGTTTCGGCTGAAAGTGACTTCTTAAGAATTCTCCATCACACAGATTGTTCCTATATATCATTCAGATTTTTCACTATTGATTTAAATGTATCATCTATTATAAAACACTAGAGGCCGGGTGCACAAAAATTTGTGTACTCCGGGGGCTGGGAGGGGTCCCTCAGCCCTGCCTGTGCCCTCTCGCAGTCTGGGACCCCTCGGGAGTTAACGACCTGCTGGCTTAGGCCTTCTCCTGGGGGACAGAGGGCAGTCCCATCCCCTAGGTGCAGCCCTGGTTGAGCTCGGAGGAGGGCCGATTTGGGTGTTGGGGTGCCACCCCCTCTCATGCTTAGAGCAGGGCAGATTGGGAGGTTGTGATGCCAACCTTAGTCACTCTCAGGGTAGGGCCGATTGGGGGGTTGGGGCACCGCCCCTGTCACACTCAAGGCAGGGTCAATGGGGAGGTTGCAGCGCCACTCCGTCACACACAAAGCAGGGCCAATCAGGGGGTTGGAGTGCTGCCCCCTGTCACTCACTGAGCATGGCCCATTGGGGGGTTGGGGCTTCGCACCCTGTCACACACAGAGCCGCAGGGCAATCAGGTTGGGGAGCTCCCCCTTATCAGGCACAGAGCAGGTCTAATCAGGGGGTTGAGGCGCCTTCCCCTGTCACACACAGAGCCGCAGGGCGATCAGTGGGTTTGTGCGATGCCCCCTGTCATGCTGATCCTGGTGCCTGGAGGCTCCGTGGCTCCTTTGATCCTGGTGCTGGGAGGCATATTACCCTTTTACTATATAGGATAGAGACCTAGTGCACGGGTGGGGGCCAGATGGTTTGCCCTGAAGGGTGTCCTGGAACAAGGTGGGGATTCCCACTGGGGTGCCTGGCCAATCTGGGTGAGGGGCTGAGGACTGTTTTTAGCCTGGCGGGTGACTGAAGCTCCCAAACACTCCTTTTTTCTTTTTTTCTTTTTTATTCTGGGCCAGCTTTAGCTCTGAAGCTTTCTTCAGCTCTGAGGCTGCTGAAAGCAGGTATCTGGTTTGTTTGTGTTCTATAATAGAAACACTGTTTCAACTCCAGCTCAGAGATCCCGGCTGGCTGAAAGTAGGTTCCTGGGGTTTTGTTTAGCTTCTATATTTGCAACAATGTTTCAAACTGCAAGCTCAGAGGACAGCAGCAGCAGGCGGGGAACGTTGGAGTCCTCCGTAACTGAAGCAAGCAACCCTCATGTCTGCTTCAATCTGCCTGGCTGCAGGCCGCCATCTTGGCTGGCAGTTAATTTGCATATTGCCCTGATTAGCCAATGGGAAGGGTAGCGGAGGTACAGCTAATTATCATGCTTCTCTTTTATTAGATAGGATTGTTTATTTGTTCCACTGCAATATTGCATACCATGTATTTTTTCACAGTAATATCTCCTTCTTGAAATGCTTTTAAAAAAAGCCTCTCATTTCTTTACCAACTAAGTTTTGATATGGTAGAAGGGCTTGGCTTCTCTCTTTATTTTATGGATTTCAGAGAAAAGAAGAGAGAAGTAGAGTGCGATAGAAACATGAATGATGAGAGAGAATCTTCTACTGGCTGCCTCCTGCACACCCCACACTGGGGATCAAGCCGTCACCCAGGCATGTGCCCTGATCAGGAATCAAACCATGACATCCTAGTTCATGGGTAGATACTCTACCACTGAACAACATGCAGCCTGATGAACTTGGCTTCTCTCTAAGAAAGAGTCCCACTTGCACACAGGCTTTGCCCAATGCTTTACTCAGAACTCAATAATTGTTCCTTGTTATTCATTTATATAAATAGGCTATATATTTAGCAACCAGAAAAATAAGACAATATTGTTTGAAAAGAAATCGTTTGTACAAGAACCTAACTCTCTTAAGAATATAAATATAGACAAACACACACACACACACACACACACACACACACTTCCTTACTTACAATAGGATTACAAATCAAGTTAAAAAGAAGTCATATTAAAAATGCATTGAATACTACAAGCTATAGTATCAATTGTTTACCCCTCTAATCACATGCATCAGCACAGAGTATCATACCACAGACTGCCAGCCCAGGAAAAGTTTAAAATTCAAAATTTAGAGTATGGTTTCTACACCATAGTAAAGTTAAAAAATTATTTCTTAAAATTGTAAGTCATGCCGTAGCTCATTTGGCTCAGTGGATAGAGTGTAGGCCTGCGAGCCGAAGTGTCCTGGGTTCGATTCTGGTCAAAGGCACATGCCCAGGTTGTGGGCTTGATCCTCAGTAGGGGGCATGCAGGAGGCAGCCAATCAATAATTCTCTCTCATCATTGATGTTTCTATCTCTCTTTTCCTCTCCCTTCCACTCTGAAATCAATAATATATATATATATATATATATATATATATATATATATATATATATATATATACATATCTTACCTAATAGTAGACAAACATGTAAATTGACCTTCCCTCTGCTACACTCACCAGCCAATCAGGAGAGTATGAAAATTAACCCGAAAAAGATGGCAGATAACTTGCATAATAGGCATGAAGTGGCAGAGTGAAGACTGAAGGCAATGGCTGACCAGAGCAGACAAGACTGAAGGAAGGCCTATTGCACAAATCTGTTAGTGAAAAGGGCCTCAAGAGTGTGTGTGTGTGTGTGTGTGTGTGTATACACATTTAAAAAATTGTAAGTCATGAACTGTCTGTATATATATACATTAAAATAAAATGTTAAAAGTATTTTCTCTTTATTCCCTTTGATTACTTAAGAAATGTAGGAATGTTTTCTTCTAATGAAGGTGTATATGAGATAAGGTTTACAGAGAGGGTTGTTTGTTTCTAATGGGAGTTATGTCCTGTTAGCTCCCCGACTAAATTTCTTGTAAGAAACAGCTTGTGTATTAAATCTTCACTGAAATATTGAGGTCAAAATCTCCCTAGACTTCCTCTGGATAAACTTCACTAAGTCCTGTGACTATATTTAGACTTAGCAGCTATTGGGAATTTACATTGGAGCATGAAACACATTATACTGTTTTAGATGCCTTTTGTACATAACATTTTGCAGTTAAAAAATGACATTTTTTCAGGTCTAAGCATAGAGGTGACCCTTAATTTGAAAAACAAATTGAGGAGGATGAAGTCTAGTAATTGCTTTGGTATTTTTTTACAAAGATTTTACTATTGACAACTGACTTATTCTAAATGACACAACACTAAGATGAGGGGTGGTATAATATAATACCAGGAGAATATAGCATAGAGTACATTTCTCCAAAACCAAAATATAAAGACTATAATCTCTAAGGCTTTTTAAAAAGTTGGCAAAATAAAACATAGGGTAAGACATGGAGAAATAAAAAGATCTCTTTGTTTCATCAGTAAGCATAGAAACAGAAGAGCAGACTGTAAGGATTCATAGGAAGAATGCAGTACCACCCTCAATTTCCAGGTAAGAACACTGAGGACAAGGAAAAGGAAGAATATTGCCAAGAGCACAGGACAGAAATAAAAGGGCAAAATGTTGACACCTTGGAATTGGTGTCATATGTAAACACAGCTGCAATACCTGGCTTAGGTATTGGCACAGTGTAGGCCTCCAAAACGCTTTCATTCTCTTATTCCTTCCCTTCACCTGTTCACTGCTGTGAAGGGTGTTGTAACACAGTGATGGAGAAGAGTGGGATTTCACAAGCCAGACTTCCTGGGAATGTAATTACTGTTCTGTCCCCTGGAGAAGGGAAACCTGTCCGTGCCTTGGATTCCTCATGTGTAAATAAATTGTAAGTCATGACTTTTATTATAGTGTTACTGGGAAAATTAAGTTAATAAACACAAAAATGCTTAGAAGAATACCTGGCACGTAGAAAATGATAATGAAGTTTACCTATTAATATTATAATAATAACTAGAGGCCTGGTGCACGAAATTCGTGCATGAGGGGGGTCCCTCAGCTCAGGCTGCCCCCTCTCACATACTGGGAGCCCTCAGAGGATGTCCTACTGAAGGTTTAGGCCTACTCTCTGTTCCCCTTGAGGAGCGGGCCTAAGCCGCAGTCTTTGTGCGAGGCGACCAGGCTGATCAGGGGAAGGCACCAGCCCCATCACCCTGCTGCTGCAGCCACTGCCAGTCCCCGCAGCCACCAAGGTGTTTTCATCAACACGGACTCCAGGCCCTTTACCATGAAAAAATGACAAGTTTGTTTAGGCATTTTCAAGATGTGTCTTTCATAGGATATGACATTTCTTTATAGTTTTTTTATCCTCACCTGAGGATATGTTTCCATTGATTTTTAAAGAATGGAAGAGAAAAGGAAAGACAGAGAGAAACATCAAAGTGAGAGGAACACTTTGATTGGTTGCCTCCTGCATGAGCCCTGACCTGGGCCCTGGCCAGGAAGGAACCTGCAACCTAGGTACATGCCCTTGGTCAGAATTGAACCCAGACTCTGCGGTCGGCAGGCCGAGGCATTGTCCACTAAGCCAAACCAGCTAGGGCAGGATATGACATTTCTTAGCCCTACAGCAGCGGACCTTCATTTTTTTTTCTCCAGGAGTGAGGTGCAAAAACCTAGATCACCTTTTTGGATTCTTATTACCCAAGTTACTAAGAATATTACCACTGGCATATTGGGAGCTTAGCCAATGAGTGGTCAGAAAAAGTGTTTCCTCTGTAGTTCACACTGAGCCTCGGCTCAGCCCCTGTCCAAGCCTAAAGCCTCAGGGCCTGGGCAGGGGACCCCCAGCATCCTTCTTTCACCAACTCTGCCCCTGCCCATGCCTAAAGCCTCTGGCCCAGGCTTTAGGCTTAGGCAGGGGACCCCTCCGCTCTGATTGCAGGCTTGGCCCTGCCCAGGAGCCCTGTGGCTCAGGCCCTTCCCAGGCTGTTCAGGGCCCACACGGTGCCTATCTGGAGTGAGTTGCGTGCCTATGATGTTCTCGGGACCCAGGCCGCTGGGCGCCTATGTATGCAAATTAACCGCCATCTTTGTTGGGTTAATTTGCATACTCATGTGATTGGCTGGTGGGCGTAGTGGAGTGACACCAATTTGCATGTTTGTTTATTATTATTGTAGATGATTATTATGATGTACCACCTTGATATTTACCTATTTGTAGAGTGTCCAGTACCCTTTTTTGTGGTCTTATTTCTCACTGAAATAAATGTTAAAAACATTTATCAGTTTCCTCTTAGCAAAACATACGAAAGATATAATCTAAGTTGTCAACTTGCAATAAAAACCTGAAGATGTTCTGATAAATTAATTAATCCAATATTTATAGTTGCTAATGGTCTAATATATTTCACTTACAAGATAAATTTTCATTTTAAGATTTATTTTAATTATTTATAGTTAGAGAAATGTATAGAGAAATACAGGATACTGTGTAGAATCAATAAATCTATATTTTGATATATGTTAGGATCTTGCTGTTTCCATTTTCATGTAAAACTAAGTATTACAAATAGAAAATTAACAACTTTAACTAAAGATTCTGATATAGGACTTCTGCCCAAATATAGCAATATTTGACCAATCTCTAGATTATAAAAATGATATTCAATATGATTAAACTAACAGTTTTATAAAAAAAATCCTTAATTGGGGGCACAAAATTGACCCAAAAGTCCTTTGGTATACTTTGTATATTTTCATAAATGTATGTGTGTGTGTGTGTGTGTGTGTGTGTGTGTGTGTGTATTGTCAAACACTATTTTCATGTATAGTCAAACACATGCAAAAGGAAAAGTAACAGAGCTAATTCATTCTGGGGAGTTAACTTTAAAACATACCTATTTTTCTATGTATAAGAATATGAAAGTTCATAATGTTTACATTTTAATGGCTCTTTCATTGAAATTATTTTACAGAAAGTCTCATTGTCTCTGAAGGCAGTAGGGAAACAACTGTGCTATAAATCCATGGACACAGACAATAGTGTGGTTAATGCCTGGACAGGGTGGAAATTGGGTAAAAGGGCCCAGTCAGGGGGGAAAAAAGGAGGAGGTCTGTAATACTCTCAACACTAAAGATAAGACAAGATAATATAAGATAGAATAATAAAATAAATAAATTAAATAATTAAATAAAATAATGAAAATCTAGGCTGCATTTCTAATCATTTCAGAGAGTCCACTTTTTCCTTATATTCTGTTTAAAATATTTTCTTCATCTACAAAGAGAAAAGGCAAACTAAATGGAGATCCTTACTGGTTTTTACCCTTTATGTACTTACCACCTATACCCAATATTTCTGCCTGCAAACTACTATGTGACAGCAAGAATAAGACTCCCTCTGAAATGTTATTAAGATTTAAAAATCACACCAAACAACTTAAGTGATAAATCCCAAGTCATATTAAAGGGACAGGCCTGAAAGTTTCTATTAAACCAGCGGTTCTCAACCTGTGGGTCGCGACCCCTTTGGGGGTCGAACGACCCTTTCACAGGGGTCACCTAAGACCATCGGAAAACACATGTATAATTACATATTGTTTTTGTGATTAATCAGTATGCTTTAATTATGTTCAATTTGTATCAATGAAAATATATCCTGCATATCAGATATTTACATTATGATTCATAACAGTAGCAAAATTACAGTTATGAAGTAGCAACGAAAATAATTTTATGGTTGGGGGTCACCACAACATGAGGAACTGTATTAAAGGGTCGCGGCATTAGGAAGGTTGAGAACCACTGCACTAAAGAACAAGGCGGAGTGGGTAAGAAACCGGGATTCGCGCTCCACTGAGAGAGGTGTTCCTGGACAGGACAGCCCCTAAGCCAGCCCTATGGGGAGAGGGCTGGCCCCAAATTTGACTCTTGTCTTCTCAGATAAATGAATTTATATGAGACCTTGACTGCATTGTGAAAAGCCACTTTATTAAAATATAATAAATTGAAAAAGCAAAGCAAGCAAGCAAACCTATGCACTTGGCTGATGAAGCACAGAGGGCTTTCAGCTCATCTGAAGAGCAGGCTGGGTGGGGCATTATATCCCTCCTGGCTATGGGCTTCCACACTCCTCTGATGACTATGTTGGAGCAGATTAATTCTCAAGGCCCCTTTTCTACTCTGTGGTGAACTTCCCAGAATTCATGAGAAGCACCTGGCAACTTTATCGCACCCAGCCTGAGACTGCTGGCTTCTCTGCTTAGGGAGTAAGACTGCCTTTTTTTTTTTCCTTCCCCCTTTGCCCCCTCCATTTCTGCATTCTTTCATTAGGGAGGTTTTTTAACATTTGCTCCTGTGTCCTTGGTTGGGGAAGATAATGGCTTGTTAGTTATAAGCTGGCTGCCAATTGCCCGCACTGCTTGGCCTTGTTTTACTTTCTTATCTCAGCGTCCCCATTCCTCCTGCCCTGGGGTCCTGTAGCAGAGGGAGCGCTGCTCAGCCTGGGTCAGAGGGAACCAGCCGACTCTGTCTACCCAGGATCGTGGGCCACACCTTCCCAGTGAAGGAGCAGCTCAGCCAGAGAAGAGCCCCAGTGAGAGACTAAATGGTTTGGCGGAGGGAAAGGATTAATCCACCTCCAGCGTGGGTTCAAGCCCCTCCCTCACCTGTGGAGGCTCCATCCTGTGGAGTTAGCAGTACACAAGGCACAGGGCCCAGCAGAGCCAGAAGCAGGGAGTTTTTGGCCTGTACTGTGGAAAGCTGAGAGCACTCGGCCCTGTGCTGCTGAGACCTGCTGCATGGAGAGATCTGAATTTTGTGCAGGGCTGATTTTGTAACCCTCCTGCTACCCAGGGCCGCGCAGAGCCAGTGGGAGTGCCAGGGAGCCAGCTAGAGCTGAGGTGTTGCAACAGTATCTCCTGCGTGGGTTTCTGTTCAGGAGACAGGGCGTAGGCTGGGCCCTTCTGCAGCATTACAGGGAAGCAGATCGAGCTCCCCGGCAGCCCTGGGGAAAAGAGGAAGGGCCTGCCCCACTCCTACAGATTACAGCTCTGCCCCCAACACGAGTCTGCTTAAACCACCCCGCCAGTCCCAGATACTCGTGCAGAGCCAAGATCCATGGGGAAAGGGAGAGCACATCAGAGCTGAGACGTTTAAAGAAAGAGACCCCCGAGGCAGACCCAGCCTCTGGGCTTCAGGGGTCGTGCCTGCTGGACTGTTTGGGACTCTGCCCTGCTGAGTGTCAGCCTCCTGGCTGAAAGCTGAAAGCCAGGTACAGATAGTGACTGGCATTGATTACACCAATCAACCTACCGGGATGCCTGTGACCTGCACACCTAGGGATCTGTTTTGCACAACCTCTGAGCAAACTCCAGCAAGTGCCACAAACAATAGCTTCAAAGGGTGAAAATATTATTTTGTATATAATCTCATTTTTTTTTAAGATTTCACTGTGTTTCTGCTTCTCTTTTCCCTCTCATATCTTTTTTCCTCTCTTTTCTTTATTGTATCTATTTTTTTTCCTATTTGCTTTTTTATTTTAAATTTATTTTGTTTTTCTCTTTCTAGTTCATAAATTATTTTAATCATTATTACATTTTAATTGTAATTATCTCATATATACATTTCTCTTTTCAACTATTCCTATTTTTTACTTTACCTTCTTTTCTTTCACATTCTCCTCTTCCATTTCCTTCTTTCTGTCTAATTATTTTGGTCTCTTATATTATAGTATTCCTTTTTCTTTCCTTTTCTTACTCTTATTTCTGTTCTTTTCTTACTCTTTTTTTGAGGTTGGTGGGGATCATTTGGTTCTTGTTAAATTAGATTTATTGTGTGTTTGTGTGTGTTTTGAGTTTGGTCCAATTTTGTCATATATTCTTCTGTCACCACCTATATAACAGCTGCCATGACATGATTTGGGTTGTGCCCCATACTCAGCCATCCTGATGACCAAGCCTGCCATGAAAAGGACAATTGAAATCTAGAGCCAATTACAATAGAAGAACCTACATAATCTATGTAAGAGACATTTCTAGAACACCCAGCTTAGATTATTGAGGAGACTACACCACAGGGTCACACAAGATGCCCACTACAAAAGGTTAGCCCAGCAGGAATGGCAGTCATAGTAGATCCACCTAATAAATAGATATAAGCATAAAGAGGCAGCCAAAATGGAGAGACAAAAAAAAAAGGAAAAACAAGAGAATTCTCCAGAAGATTTAAGTGAAATGGAGATAAGCAATTTGTCAGATATAGAGTTCAAAGTAATGATTATGAAGATGATCAATAGCATGAAAAAAGCATAGAAACAGTGAAAAAACAACCAGTCAGAAATGAAAAGTGACATATCATAAATAAAGAATATACCAGAAGAAATAAATAGCAGATTAGAGGAAGAAGAGGATCAAATCAATGAACTAGAAGATAGGATGGTAAAAATCACTCAATCAGAGAATCAAAAAGAAAAAAAAATAGCAATTAAAAAACAAAAGGGAGCTTTAAGAGAGTTGTGGAACAACATAAAATATAACAATATCCACATTATAGGAGTACCAGAAGGAGAAAAAGATGAGCAAGGGATAGAAAACCTGTTTGAAGTAATAATGGCAGAAAACTTCCCTAACTTGGTGAACCAAAAAGTCGCACAAGTTCAGAAAGCACAGAGTCCCAATATAGAAGAACCCAAAGAGGACAATAATAAAACACAGTATAATTAAAATGCCAAAAATTAAAGACAAAATGATAATCTTAAAGGCAGCAAGAGAAAAGCAATTCATTGCCTTCAAAGGAGCTCCCATAAGGCTGTTAGCTGATTTCTCAACAGAATCACTACAGGCCCAAAGAGACTAGCATGAAGTATACTAAGAAATGAAAATCAAGAGAATATAACCAAGACTACTATATCCAGCAAGGCCATCATTAAAAATGGAAGTTGAAATAAAGAGCTTCCCAGACAAATAATGGCTAAAGGAGATTATTGCCATGAAATTGACATTGTAAGAAACGTTAAAGGGACCGTGGTAGGAGAAATAAGAAATAGATAGAGTAACATAGACATAAAGAATAAAAATGGCAATAAGTACTTATCAAAAATAAACTTAAATATAAATGCTCCAATCAAATGACATAGGGTAGCTGAATGGATAAGAAAACATGACCCATATATATGCTGTCTACAGGACACCCACCTCAGAACAAAAGAGTCACATTGGATGAAAGTGAAAAGTTGAAAAAAAATTCATGCAATGAAAAAAAAGCAAGGGGTAGCAATACTTATATCTGACAAAATAGACTTCCCAATACAAAGGCTATAACAAGAGACAAAGAAGGGATTAAATAATACTAAATACTACATAATACTAAAGGGATTGATCCAACAAGGGAAGGGAAACCTGGTAAACATATATGCACACAATATAAAATCACCAAAATATATATTAAAAAATACTGTTGGAGGACTTTAAGGGAGAGATTGACAGCCATATGGTCATAGTAAGGGACATTAAAACCACACAGAAATTACTGAATAGATATTCTAGGCAAAAAATCAACAAGGAAACAGCACCTCTAAGTGACACACTGAATCTGATGGATTTAATTGATATTTACAAAACATTTCACACAAAAACTTCAAAATACACATTATTCTCAAGTGCACATGGGACATTTTTAAAGATAGACCACACGTTAGTACACAAAATAAGTCTCTACAAGTTCAAGAAGATTGAAATTATATCAAGCATCTTCTCAGATAACAAAGGCATGAAATTAGAAATCAACTATAATTAAAATACAAAAACATTCAAACATATGGAGGCTAAATAGCATGTTATTAAGCAAAGAATGGGTTGCCAGTGAAATCAAGGAAGAAATAAAAACACTTCCTGGAAACAGATGAAAATGAACATACAACAAACCAAAACCTATAGGGCATAGCAAAAGCAGTCCAGAGAGGGAAGTTCATAGAACTATAGAACTAGATAAAAAAACAAAACAAAACAAAAAACCCACAAGAAAAATCTCTAATAAACTATCTAACCCTACAACTGAAAGAACTAGAAAGAGAATAAGAAGATCCCAGAGGAAGTAGAAGGAAGAAAATAATAAAGATCAAAGTAGAATTAAATGACATAGAGACTAAAAAACAATACAAAACACATAAACTGGTTCTTTGAAAAGACAAAAAAAAAAAAAAAGATTGTAACTGTTTAGCCAGACTCATCAGGAAATAAAGAGAGAGGACCCAAGTAAATAAAATCAGAAATAAAAGAGGTGAGGTAACAACTGACACCAAAGTAGCTCAAAGGACTGTAAGAAAATACTATGGACAACTGCCAAACAACAAACCTAAGTGAAATTGAGAAATTCCTAGAAACATACACTCTTTCAAAACTTAACCTGGAAGAATCAAAAAACTTTAATAGACTAATAACAATAAATTAGATTAAAGCAGTAATTAAAACACTTCCAGCAAACAAAAGTCCTGGTCTGGATGGCTTCATCAGAAAGTTTTACCAAACATTCAAAGAACTCACACCTATCCTTCTCAAACTATTCAAAAATGCAAGAGGAATAAACACTTCCAATTTGAGAAGGAAGAAAATATTCAGATCCAGGAACCTCTGAGAGTTACAACAAGAAGAACCCAAACAGATCTATATAAAGACACATCTATAATAATAAAAACATAATATGCAAATTGACCAAACGCTGAACAGCAGAACAACTGTTCAGATGACCTTCAGGATGAAGCCAGGGCTACAAGGGCCAAGGTGGCCATTGTGGCTGCAAGGCATGGGCCAAGGCGGCCGGGGCCTGGCACTAATTTTGTGCTAATTAGACTGGACATCCTTCTGGACGTCCTTCCAGACAAAGCCAAGTGGTGGGTGCTGACGCAGAGGTGGTTAGGGGTGATCAGGCCAGCAAGGGAGAGCAGTCAGAAGCGATCAGGCTAGCAGGGGAGAGCAGTTAGGAATGATCAGGCTGGCGGGGTAGATGGTTAGGGGTGATCAGACCGGTAGGGAAGAGCAGTTAGGAGCCAGCAGACCCAGGTTGTGAGAGGGATGTTTTACTGCCGATTTAGGCCCACAGGATCAGGCCTAAACTGGAAGTCTGACATCCGCCAAGGGGTCCTGGATTGGAGAGTGTGCAAGCTGGGCTGAGGGACCATCCCCTCCCCATGCACAAGTTTCATGCACTGGGCCTCTAGTTTATGTATATAAAAGTTTAAGCAAATGGCCGACTGGCTGACCTGCCGGTAGCTATGCTGTGCACTGACCACTGTGGGGCAGATGCTCAATGTAGAAGCAGAAACCACAGGCATGGAAACATGGAACAGACTGATGAATCTCAGAGGGAACCAGGGAGGGAGAGGGTGGGGACAGATTAACCAAAGATCTTATATGAATACTAGAGGCCCAGTGCACGGATTCTTTCACCAGTGGGGTCCCTCAGCCTGGACTGTAGGGATCGTGCCAAAACAGGCTCTCCGACATCCCCTGAGGGGTCCCGGATTACAAGAGGGTGCAGGCCAGGTAGAGGGACCCTACCAGTGCACAAATCCTTGCACCAGGCCTCTAGTGCCAAAGGTTAAAGATCAAGAGACTATTTAAAAGCAATAAGACAAAAACAACTTTTTTTTGGTCTAAAGTTTTACATATGTCTCATTTTTCTCTGATTGACCCCCCACCCCCAAGCCATTCACACCCTGGGAAAGCCCCCACCACCCCAGTCTCTATGTCCATTGGTTATGCTAATTGCATGTATATAAGTCCTTTGGTTGCTCTCTAACCTTCCCCCCCCCCGCCCCCCGCAACTCCCCTGACATTTGTCTCTGGATCTTTTTTGTTCATCAGTTTATGTTGATCATTATGTTCCACATATGAGTGAGATCATGTGCTATTTATCTTTCTCCAACTGGCTTATTTCACTTAGCATAATGCTCTCCAGTTCCATCCATGCTGTTGCAAATGGTAAAAGTTCCTTCTTTTTTATAGTGGTGTAGTATTCCATTGTGCAGATGTACCACTGTTTTTTAATCCACTCATCTGCTGATGGGCACTTAGGTTGTTTCCAAATCTTAGCTATTGTAAATTGTGCTGCTGTGAACATAGGGATACATATATTCTTTCAGATTGGTGTCTCTGGTTTCTTAGGATATAGTCCTAGAACTGGGATTATTGGGTCAAATGGGAATTCCATTTTTAACTTTTTGAGGAAACGCCATACTGTTTTTCACAGTGGCTGCACCAGTCTGCATTCCCACCAACAGTGCACAAGGGTTCTTTTTTCTCCACATCCTCTCCAGCACTTGTTGTTTGTTAATTTGTTGATGATAGCCATTCTGACAGGTGTGAGATGGTACCTCATTGTTGTTTTGATTTGCCTCTCTTGGATGATTAGTAAATTTGAACATGTTTTCACTTGTCTCCTAGCCTTCTGTATGTCTTCTGTCAAAAAGTGTCTATTTAGGTCCCTTGCCCATTTTTTTGTTGAATTGTTTATCTTCTTTTTGTTAAGTTGTATGAGTTCCCTATACATTTTGGAGAAAATTCCTTATCTGAAATAGCATTGGCAAATGTGCTCTTCCATGAAGTGGGCTTTCTTGTCGTTTTGCTGTGCAGAAGATTTTTATTTTGATGTAGTGCCATTTGTTTATTTCCTCCTTAGTCTCCATTGCCCTAGGAGCTGTGCCTGTAAAGATATTGCTACGACATAAGGACATAAGTCCGTTGCCTATGAAGTGTAGTAAGATTTTTATGGTTTCCCGTCTTACATTAAAGTCCTTTATCCATTTTGAGTTTGTTTTTGTGTATGGTGTAAGTTGATGATATAGTTTCATTTTTTTTTTTTGCATGTATCTGACCAAATTTCCCAGAACCATTTATTGAAGAGACTGTTTTGACTCCAGGGAATGCTCTTGCATCCTTTGTCAAATATTAATTGAGCATAATAGCTTGGGTCAATTTCTGGGTTCTCTGTTCTGTTCCATTGGTCTATATATCTGTTCCTGTGCCAGTACCAGGTAGTTTTGAGAACCATGGCTTTGTAATATAGCTTGATATCTGGTATTGTGATACCTTCAACTTTGTTCTTCTTTGTCAGGATTGCTGTGGCTATTCTGGATCTTTTTTATTTCAGATGAAATTTTGGAGTGTTTGTTCTAGATCTTTGAAATATTCTGTTGGTACTTTATGGGGATTGCATTGAATCTATAGGTTGCTTTGAGTAGTGTGGACATTTTAATGATGTTGATTTTACCAATCCATGAACATAGCACTCTTCCATTTCCTTATGCATTTCTCTATTTCTTTTTTCAATGTTCTGTAGTTTTCTGAGTATAAGTCTTTTACCTCCTTAGTTAAGTTTATTCCAAGGTATCTTAATTTTTTTTTTTGTTCAATGGTAAATGGGATTTTTGTTTGTTTGTTTTTGTTTTTAGCTTCTCTTTTTGTGAGTTCATTGTTGGTATATAAAAATTCCATAGATTCCTGGGTGTTAATTTTGTATCCTGCTACATTGTTGAGTAGGGGCGTTTTCTAAAAAGCATGGGGTCCTGGGGGTGATGACAAGAGAACGTTAAGACCTTAGACTTAAGACCTTAGATCTTAGCTCCTTTAGCTAAGCTCCTCTGACCGCCAATGCCTTTCAAAATTATATTTTGTCTCCGGACTCTTTATTAATCCCTGGACTCTTTAATCTATGCACAGCCCCTTCTCCAGATTCCTGAACCCTTGTTGCTGGGACAAGAACCCCGGCAACATGACATAAAAATACCATCTGCAAATCAATAAGAAATATATTAAAACCCCCAAAAATTAATTATTTAAGAACCATAAAGAAATAATCCACAAAAAAGATACTCAAGTGGTCAGTAAAAACAGGACAGAGGTGACTTATGAAGGAAACATTTAGAAGACATTTCTGAGGTTCTTAGAAGCAAAGCTGTGCTGTTATCTGAGAAGACGGTCAGTAAGAAATGTCCTTGGGAGACTTATTTCTTTTAATTTTAGGAAAGTGATGTCTGACATTACATTTTATTTTTTTCTTTTCTGCTGTAATAACTCTCCTATCTTGAAACATTTAATAAGGTCAATTATACCCAAGGATCTTGTCAGCAGTGTCTGGAGACTGTTGTAACTATCACTATCACTGAAAGGTCTGCACTACTTCTCCTCAACATACACTGACACGTGAGGCCAGTGTGTAGCCGTGGTCTACTCTTGCCAAGCACTGTTATGCACTTCATGTGTTTTATGTTTTAACCTGGCTTCATTCTAATTTCAAGGATGAAAAAAATATGGAGGCCTAGGGGGCTTAAGTAACTTACTCCAAATCACACAGCGAGGAAGGTGGGCAAGGTGACCGTTGGTGGTCTGACTTTAGTGTCAACAAGTGTAATCATGGGTTATGCTGAAGAAAGACAGGTGATACCAGCATGGCACAAACTAGGCTAAAAGTGGGAGACTAGCTGCCTAATGACTCAGGAGTTATGAATGAAAGCAAGTGTTAGATGTTAAAAAAAAATATCACTACAGACTGGAGGATGTCGAAATATCCAGGAAGCTGTTGTCTGGGTTACAAAAAGACTATGATAAACATGGGATAATGATAACTTGAAAAACAAAATGGGTTACAGAATTAAAGTAGCAGACCAAAGTAATTACCATATATTCATTTAATCTTAGTCATGGAAACAATGCTGGAATTCAAGTTTAGAATGTAATAAAGTACCAATACTTAGTTACCTTATGTATTTGAATAGTGGAATCACATTGATGTGTGTTTTTATCCTCATCTGAGAATATGTTTATTGATTCATTAGAGAGAGAGAGAGGAACATTGATTGGTTGCCTCCTATATGCACCCCGACCGGCGATTGAACCCCAACCTAGGTGTGTGCCCTGACCAGGAATCAAACCTGTTGGTCTATGGGAAGCTGCTCCAACTGAACCACCTGACAGCTGTTCTTTATACTTTTTCATAAATAGCTCTCTATTGTTTTTTATACTTTTTCATTTGAAGGTTTTCTACTGTGAAAATGTCTTATTTTTATAAGCAAAACATAGTTTTAAAGAGGAATAAAGGAAAGCACCATCATTTTTAACACTCTAGGAAGAAATGTAAAAGTATAAACATGATATTATCAGGCTTTGAGAGTATCTCTCACGGCAACTGCTTCTGAAAACTTGATATTTTCTCTGAGGAAAACTGCTCATTAAGCACTTTTCAATAATCTGGTAAAGAAATACAGCAAAGTTATTAAAAAAGATGGTATCTCTCCCAGGACACACACACCACAGAGGCCAGAGCCATTCTTTAAACCTATTTTCGTTTGATTGCTGCTCCTATGGACTGAAGATGTATTAACATACCTAATTTTTAAAACTGCTTAATGAGTGTCATTCTTGTTCCCTTGAAACTGGTTCATTTTATTACTTTGGAGATTCTGTAAAGCCTGGTGACTTTGAATTCTTTTGATATTTGAATATGGTTTGGATTTGCTAAAGCAAAAGATAGAGTCTGCTTGTAATGACTAAGGGGTCTTCTGACACTTCACCTGCTCACTGGTCACTGAAATCACCTGAAAATGTATACTTGTTAATTATAGGTCATAGAAAAGGTTTACAATATGAAGAACATGTAAGGAAGAGTTCAAGCATGGTAGTAAAATCATAGTAAAGTATAAATGCCTAATATCTATTTCTCTATCTTGCTCATACTATCTATCTAATTTAAATCAATTGGAATTGATGGCAATTTCATGAAGCTTCAGGTTCCTGAAATTTAATATAATAATAGAGGAACATGAAATTAGCCAGGACAAACAATCTACAAGCAGCAGAGAGCCACAGGAGGGAGGGGCAGGGAGCTAAGAGTGGGGAGAGCTACAGGAGGGAGGGGCAGGGAGCTAAGAATGGGGAGAGCTACAGGAGAGCGGGGCAGTGAGCTACAAGCACTGAGAGCTACCAGCAGTGGTGGGCAGGGTGGCCAGCTGAGGCAGTGGCAGTGAGCCACTCCCGCAGGGATCCATGCACAGGGCTACTAGTGAAGATATACATGGGCGGGGGTTGTGGGGCAATCAAATATGAGAGATTTAGTTTTGGGCAGAGTATTCTTGCCTCCTTGAATGCCTACATTGTCTATTAAAGTTCTGCCTCAGTTTAACCCTAGACAAATAGATTTGTCTGGTTTAATTAAAAGGCTGTGAAGGTATGATATACATGGGTTACAATGCACTCGTTTCTACTCTAGTTGGATACTTGAAAGCACAGTATTTGATCTCCCACAAGGCAGTTTCTTTACCTGTAAAATGAAAGTGATGTCAGCCAACAGCCTATTCTATGCCAACTACTGGTCTATGTATATGCCTCACTTATATTTTTACATTTAATATGGATTCATTCCCATTTAATGGATGGAAAATATTAGTTTGTGGTGGGGGTTGAGAGAAGGCTTATAAAGAGGCATAGGATTTAATATTTCACAGGCAATAAATATTTGTTGAATCCTCCATTGTCCTTTTACAAGAATAATGCATAACAAAGTAATTAAACCATAAATGAATGACAATTTCTTTTTTTTAAATATATTTTATTGATTTTTTTACAGGGAGGAAGGGAGAGGGATAGAGAGTTAGAAATATTGATGAGAGAGAAACATCGATCAGCTGCCTCCTGCACACCTCCTACTGGGGATGTGCCCGCAACCAAGGTACATGCTCTTGGCCGGAATCAAACCTGGAACCCATCAGTCCACAGGCCAATGCTCTATCCACTGAGCCAAACCGGTTAGGGCTGAATGACAATTTCTTAAGCAACAATTTATTTTCTGCCTGTAAAAATATTTTTCTCCTTTCCCTGTGAATTTGTAGCCTGCATTTCAGGTTCACATTTTAACTACCACATGATTTTTCTATATGCACTCTAACAACACAGATTTTTTCCCTTCTTCAAATTTTTATACTCAGAACGTATGCCCCTTGGTCTTGTTTCAAATATCATTGAACTAGAATTTTCATCTACTTTTGTCAACTTTAGAATCCATGACTTGCAGATTAATTTTGTAATTTACTTGATGAAGAGACAAGGAAAAATTATTTAATCTCTGTGTCCTAGTTTTCTCAACTGTAAAACTTAATTGAAGACTACTACATTTTAAAAATATGTAAAAAGACCAAATACATATATGCATACAATGGATCACCCCAAAGTGCTACTTTTTATCTTGAATTGTCCCAAAGAACACCAATGTTTTTGAAGCACAGATCATTGCTCACTTTCTGTTTTTATCTATCACATGCTCATTGTCATGAACTGCTCTCATCATACTGAACCACCTGCAGTTCCCTACATATACCATTCTTTCTAAGATATGCAGTTTGAAGTTTCTGACCTGGCTGACTCCTATTCATCCTTTGACCACCTGTTCAGTCATCACTTCCAGCTGGAAGCCCCTTGGGCTCCTCGCGATTGGTGCCTCCCTGCACTTCCCAGCCCTGCATGTTCCTATCACTGCCCTTATCAGGCCCCATTGCCTATGGACACAGGTTTCTCTTCTGGTGACCAAGAACCTATTGAGAAGTGATCGACTTGTCCTTTTATCATTGCAGGATAGTTTAAGCCGTAAAATATGAGTGCTCAGTGAGTATTTGTTGATTGAATGAGTGAAGGAATGGATAAGGACAAAGACTCGCAGGAACTGAGTACTGCCATTGGGCGAAGCCTCATGCTGGACACTGGGGATATCTGCTTGTCAATGAGTGAGCTCGCATTAAATTACCCAACTTACTGTTGGCAATTTTGGTGACTTTTCTCTACTTCAATCTCTGCCATGTCTCCAGTGCTTAGATACAGAAAAGACATGTGAACAGTGGCTCACTGGTCAGTCATTAAGATACCTTTAGAAATTTAGCGAGAAGGGGAAGCTTGCCTATTTTGGTCACTGGCTTATGTATCTTACAAATATTATAATGGTTCAAATATTGCTTACTATGCATTCAGTAGCTGAT
The DNA here is from genome assembly GCF_964212035.1 of Myotis nattereri. Taxonomy (NCBI): domain Eukaryota; kingdom Metazoa; phylum Chordata; class Mammalia; order Chiroptera; family Vespertilionidae; genus Myotis; species Myotis nattereri. The sequence continues at coordinate 91,683,511 of NC_138082.1, read as the reverse complement.
CTATAAAAGATATAGCACTTTGAAATATTTATCTATTCAGTCCCTGCAAGTAAGAGATATTAGTGTTTCCTGGATTCCATTTATAACTATGGGATTAGAAGCAGAGAAGTGGAAAATTGGAATAGGCCAAAATTCATGTGAAGTGGAAAGTACTGCTGGCAGTGGTGCTAAGGAAGGGGAATAACAAATAAGGGAAGCGTTATTTTAAAAGCTGACTCAGCCATCAATGGGGAAAGAAGAAGAAGATGAGAAGGCTTCTCAGCCCTCAGCTTCCTATGCCTCATGGTTGGTTTTTCACACTCACATTCAGCACAGCAATTGGAAAAGGCAACACCAAATGATATGGAACCAGAAAAGGTGGTATCCCTATGGACTCCTGTCACTTCTGTCAAGTGAGTAAATGGGAAGATAAGTTTTCTTTTCAATGTGTGGTCAAAAATATTGAAAAAATAGTGAGTACTTTTCTAATATTTGGAATTATACTCAAACTGTTTTTTAAGTTTCTTTCAATGTCACTTGCACTATGACATTTCTTCAAACCCTTATTGTCATGTCTACCTACAGATCTGATTTTTCTTTTTTTTAATCCTTAAACTTCAGAAGATTCTGTGATGGTTTTCTGGACACATGACTTCATGTGTTTATCTGCTGTCCCTGCTTTGCGTGGGAACAAGGTTTATTTAACCATGTGCACCCAGAGACAGAGCCTTTGGCAGCTTATCTGGCACATGGGAAGGAGGCACTCCATCTTACATCTTGACAGAACCTGGATGAATATATCTAGAAGGACTTAGAAATATTTGTTCATGTTTTATTCCCTGGTCCATTAAAATTTTTCTATCCAAGGTTTTATTATCATTCTCAGATGGCACTGATCCTTCTTGTTTGTAAGAAAGAAGTTATACTTCAATATCTTTGTCTTTAATAAAGAGGAGTTATACTAGATAAAGAGCATAGAAAACTGAGTAAAATATTTTGGGATATCTATATCTATATCTATCTATATCTATATCTAATCAATCTCTCTCTCTCTCTCTCTCTCTCTCTCTCTATATATATATATATATATATATATATATATATATACACATATAAAAGTAATTTTTGTTTTTTTGGTTTTTCCTTCTCTAGTAGACTCTTATAGTTATGGTCTACCATGTTTTTGAAATCAACTCTCACAGTACAATCTAGAAGATTCTATAGAAAGATTTTTAGACTAAGTGGAAGAGATGGTAACAATCAGTAACTATTTTATTTACTCTCCTACATTTCTTAGTCACCTTTCTTAGAGGGGGCTGTGTGGCTATTTCTGAGGTCAATGAGCTATTGGGAGGTGATATGTCTCCTGTTCAGGCTGAGGCTGTAGTGAGTCCATGTGCAATTTGCCGGTATTTCTCTCTCCCTGCTACAGCAACTGAGGAGGTTGCATACTGCAGAAGATGCTCTCAAAGAAATGGACCATCCCTTATCATGGGTCTTTAGTGACTGTGCATAACCAAGATACCACCAACCCACTGGGTACACTGTAGAAAAGGCAGAATTGACTTGTGCATTAAATAACTGCACTTTGGGAGTTATTTGCTAAGGCATCATAACCTAGGCTTTTCTGACTAATACCCACCACTTATACATTTTCAGCAATTTTCTTTTTTTTTAATCTTTATTGTTGAAAGCATTACATATGCCAAATTTTTCCCCCATTGATCTCTTCTAGCCCACCCTCTGCCCCAGGCCTTCACCACACTATTATCTGTGCCCATGCATATACTAGTATATGCATTCAAGTTCTTTGGTTGATCTCTTCTCATCTACCCACCCACCCTTGCCTTCCCTTTGACCTTCGACAGTCTGTTCCACGCTTATATGTCTCTGGATCTATTTTGTTCATTAGTTTATTTTGTTCATTAGACTACATATGAGTGAGATCATGCAATGCTTATATTTTTCTGACTGACGTATTTCACTTAGCATAATACTCTACACACACTGTCTCAAAGAGTAAAAGATCCTTCTTTTCTACTTCAGCAATTTCCTTTACATGTACTTCCAGCTATCCTCTTCTCTGTCAATCTGATTTCATCTATTCTATAAATCATATGAAAGTGAATTTGCTTGGGAATAATTGAACTCTACCACCTCATCTCTTTTACGCGATATGGTTATCCCTTAGATCCGTGGTCAGCAAACTGCAGCTCACGAGCCACATGCGGCTCTTTGGCCCCTTGAATGTGGCTCTTCCTAAGCCTTAGGAGTACCCCAATTAAGTTAATAACAATGTACCCACTTATATAGTTTAAGTTAAAAAAAATTTGGCTCTCAAAAGAAATTTCAATCGTTGTACTATTGATATTTGGCTCTGTTGAGTTTGCCGACCACTGCCTTAGATAATTGTTCTTAGAGACACCATCTTTTACTCTGCTGAGTTGCAAATTAATATGAGTCATAGTAGGTAAGGGGGAATTGCTCAGACAGACTATAATTTGAACTTGTTCTTAAAGGGTATGATAAGAAAGTGGTGGGGAAATAATTTCAGGCTTTGAGAAGAAAGATTTGAATGGAAGGGGTGTGGAAATGACCACCTGGGTAACCTCAGGAGTGTATCACGGAGAATAATATAATGGTTTGGGGGCTTTTTATTCTCTTATCCGAAAAATGGGTCTTCATTATTTAACTGTTTTAATCACTTAATCTTATGCATTCCCTATTGGCAGCTTTGTAGTTTTTATGCAGTGATTAAAATGTAAAAACATTTCAGTTTTTACCAAGACACCTGTTTTAGTCATTTCTCTATTTATAGAATACCTAAACTCATTTCCTAGAAAATATTTAGCATCATATATCATTTCTTCTTTTCTTCATTATTCTTCCTCTGACTCTTAATATTAGTGCCCAATGAACACACTGGCTGAGGTTTGGAAACAAATTCTCTATAAGGATCACTCATAGTCTAATAGAACTCTATCAGGTGTTTGTTTTGTCACATCTTCATTCCATCTCTGTTTATTCCACAGACTGAGTCAGAAATTTTGTTAGATTTTAGAGATGTTAGGCTGAATCAAAGTCCTACAACTAGGGATTTAAAGAAGAAGTCATGGCCTTAGGCAGGTAGCTCATTTGGTTAGAGGGGTGGTTGGCAAACTGTGGCCCCTTGAGTGTGGCTCTTCCACAACATACCACATGTGGACGCACACGTACAGTGCGATTGAAACTTTGTGGCCACACTCAAGGAGCCAAAGAGTTGCATGTGGCTCGTGAGCCACAGTTTGCTGACCACTGGAATAGAGCATCATTTTGATGCACCAAGGTTGTGGGTTTGTGTTAGTAAATGTTTCCTTCCACGTCCTGCATGGTTCAGGGTTTGGGTCTGGAACAGGAGCTGCACACAAATGAAAAAGAAAAGACATGAGATAATTTGGAAATATTGGGGAACCAGGCGGGCAAGTCCAACTCAAGGAGAAGGACTTCCACTGTGCTCAGGCCTCACCAAGCTTTTTATAGTGAGAGGTAAACAAGGTAGTGGTTACCATAGTTACACAGTTCTTGTGAGTTTCACTTGTTTTGACCATGGTTCCACTTCCTGCACTTCCTCAACCCATTAGGTTCCCAGATAAGATCTAGGGAGTGTTATAAGGTTAAGCCTAATTATGCTAAGAGGACTGTGCCCTCTAAGCTGGGACTCCTTTGTGACTTTGCCAACAGGTCAGTGAGAGGCTTAACCCTATATCAGTTTCCCACAGGTTTGATCCCCAATCAGGGCACATATAAGAATTAATGCATAAAAAAGTGGACCATGAAATCAATGCTTCTCTCTCCCTCACTTGCTCTCTCTCTAAAATAAATAAAATAAAATCTATAATAATAAAAGGGTAATATGCTAATTAGACCAGACATTTTCTGGATGTCATTCCAGATATCCTTCCTGATCTAGCCAGGGCCTGAGGCAGCCTGTGTCTTGGGTGTCTGCAGGTGGCTAGATGAGGGAAGCCAGCCTAGGTTCTAGGTACTGGCAGCTGGGGGGAAGGAAGGCCTACTCTTGAACGAATTTTCGTGCATTGGAACTCTAGAAATATAAAATTAAATTAAATTAAATTAAATTAAATTAAATTAAATTAAATTAAATTAAATACAAAAGCCACATGGAGACTAGTAAAAGGGGCAGACATGTAGAACGGACTGGTCCCACATCTAAAAATCTGGGGAAATATCTCTGCTGCAGAGGTTCCCCCTGAGGAGTAAGGGGGATTCCCAGCCCCTCCTTGGTTTCAGAGTCAGGAAGAGAAGTCCCCATACTTCCGGCTGTAAAAATCAGCAGGCATCATGAGTGAGATGGAGGCTGCTGGAGTCCTAGGTAGTTCCTCTTGAAGGGCATGCGTACAGACCGACTTGGAAAAACTCCCTCTGAACCTTAGTCCTGAGGAAGCAGCTTGAAAAGAACCAGGGACAAGCAAGGAGGACTGACTTGTGTGGCATAAGGGTGTGGACTGCGGGGGTTGGAGGTGTAGCTTTCTGCAGGCAGAGGTGGAGCATTGAGTAGCGACTAGTAGAGGCTCAGCCAGGCCAGAGAAGGGCTGATAACTGGAGTCTCTGGTGTCATAGTAAAGATTTTAGACTCCATCTCATAAACTTTTGAAAAATATTTAAAGGTAGGATTGAAACATGGCCAAGAAAAAAACAACAGATGAACAAGTAGGACAAACAAACAGAAAAACAGAGACGCAGACAACAGTATGGTGGTTACCAGAGGGGAAGGGGGAGGTGGGCAGATGTAGTAAAATGTAACGGGGATCAAATACATGGTGAAGGAAGGAGATTTAACTTTGAGTGGTAAACACACAATCCAATATACAGATGATACATCATAGAAGTTTCAGTTGACACCTATGTCATCTTATTAACCAATATCACCCAAATAAATTTAATTAAAAAATAGCCAGAATGATATGTCAGAACAGTGCCCATGGAGAGTAACGATTTAATGGCATGTTTGCAACTGGAAATGAGGAGAGTAGTGAGGAAGCTATTACAAGGGTAGTGATTGTTAACATCATTGAGCTCTTAACATGTACAGACATTCGGTAGAGTAACTATGCTTCACTCCAATGCTGAATGGTAGATGATGTGAGCACACTGGAGAGACACATGCTTGCTTAACAGTTTTTCCTTGTTGTGAAAGCGATGGCCAAGCTGGGACTTTAACTCAGGACACTTAGTCACTTCTAGGTCCTTCCTTCCCCAGGAAGGCATGCGGCCAACAAAAGCCATGGCCAAGGTAGCGGCAGAGGAAATAAAAACAGGGAAGGTGAAAATTCCTTAAGAAGATGGAATCCAGGGCAGCTAATTTAATTGAGGTAATAACTTTTTCTGCTTTTGAAAATATGCCAGGTTAACATATTCTGAGGCTATCGTTTTTCATTCTATTAGTGCTTTTAAATTTACTGTGGAACAATGCACACAGTTTTTTGAAAGTAGAAATATCCTGGGCTTTTAAAGCCAAAAAGCAAGCCAAAATTTACCCTCTTAAAATCTCCCACGTCAAGTAAGAGTCCCACGTGCATCCTTTGCGTTCTCACAGTGCCCTCCCTGTTTATTGCTCTCTTTGTATTTACCATGCTGCATTGGAACAATCTGGTTTAGGTCAATTTAATAAACCTAAATGGAGAGTTTGCTTTACCATAGGCGTAGGTGTTCTTTTAAGTGTTGGCATAAGTGTATGTACAAGATGTAGTTCTAACCGGGCAGCTTGGTGGGCTAGATTCCACCTACAATGGAATCAGTCAATTTCAATGCAATGTGTGATTAGGCCAATGGAAGCATAGGTGAGATCCATTGCATCATATTTAGATTAAGGGGTTTGGGCAGGTTTCCCACAAGATGATTATGTTGGTAGCCCTAGCTGATTTGGCTCAGTGGATAGAGCATCGGCCTGCAGACTGAATGGTCTTGGGTTCGATTCCAGTCAAGAGCATGTATCTTGGTTTCAGGCTCCCGGCCCTGGTCTGGGGCATGCTGGAGGCAACCAATTGATGTGTCTCTCTCACATCGGTGTTTCTCTTTGTCTCTCCTTCCCCTTTCCACTCTCTAAAAATCAATGGAAAAAAATATCCTTGGGTGAGGATTAAAAAAAAAAAAAAGATGGTTAAGTAGGTGAGAAATTTTGAATGTATGTTTGTCATTATTCAGGTATGGGTGAGGCTGACAGATGAGGAAAGGATTACCATTGAAAAAATGATTCGTTACTCAATAGGGGGAGACATACCATGCCACACAGGACCTCACAGAGAGACACTAGAGTCTGTCAGGAGGACAAAGCATGACAAAGATCCTTACTGTGGTCTCATGGAAGGACCCAGAGACAGAGTAAGCAGGCTTACACTTAGCTAGCATGAATCATCCCAGCAGGTTCTGGGGCGGGGAAGGCTGTCCCTCGGAGCCTGTATCCTGGTCCAAGGATGAATAGGGCCATGGGATAGTGGCCTGGAGGGTGAGAGCCTCTGGAGATCCTAATAAGGAGGTGGTCTGAGTAAGGGGTCTGAATGGGTTGGTTTTCATAGGTAAGGTGTGTTAGCAGGCGACCTTTTCATTGTGTCTAGGAATTGGCTAACCTCAGAGGCTCTGTCTTTCCCAGGTCAGCAAAGGCCCAGATGTCAAAGCATCAGAAATATGAAAATTAAAAGGCATGATTAATTCAGTGAGTTTTGGGACAATGACAAAGAATTATCAATGCAAAGAGTTGGCCAAATGTACATCAAGGTGACCAAAAGTTTGAGCGGATAGAGCATGATGTGCCTCCTGAATCCTTGACTTTCACTGGAAATGTTCAGTTTTACTGGAATTGCAGGACCCAGGATGATGAGGGATGAGACTGCAGAGAAAAATCGGAGGCAAAGTCAGAAGCAGCCTGGGTATTTTCCAGGGGAGCGTGGATTTTTGAGAGGGGATAGTCAATTAGACATGGGAAACAATTGCCGAAACAAAAACAAAAAACAATCAGAAGGTTATTTCCATTCACCTAAATGAGAGAAGTTAAAAGCTCAGGTTAACAATATGGCGGTGAGGATAAAAAACAAGGGTATACCGTGGTTATAAAGTAGACAGGATTTGTTAGGAATTGACTATTGGGGCAGCATTTACGTTGTATGGTATCTTTATGTCTTGGCAGTTAGTAGAGACTCAGAACATGTTTGTTAATAATTTCTGTTCAAAAGATTTTTTTTTCCAAATGTTTATGCAAACCACTTTATTCACCAGAGGTCACATATCCTAGGGGTTCATTTTATATTTATATTACAAAATCTAATGCTACTCTGGTTACAGGAGAAAAAGCTGAAACCCTTGTCATGACCCAAAGCCACTCACCTGCACACCTGCCTGCCTCCTTGTTTCCCACAGCCACAGCTTTGTGATAGCCACTGCTGGTTACCTGGGGATGACACAGCCAATGTGGAGACATTGCTATGCTGAATCCAACCTTCTGAATGCATGCTTCTGCAGAGACAAAGACTTGGCACTTTAGGTTCAAGAAGGTATTTCATCCCTGGCCGGTTTGGCTCAGTGGATGGAGCGTCGGCCTGCGGACTCAAGGGTCCCAGGTTTGATTCCGGTCAAGGGCATGTGCCTTGGTTGCGGGCGCATCCCCAGTGGGGAGTGTGCAGGAGGCAGCTGATTGGTGTTTCTCTTTCATCGATGTTTCTAACTCTCTATCCCGCTCCCTTCCTCCCTGTTAAAAATCAATAAAATATATTTTTTAAAAAGAAGGTATTTCGTCTTAGTTTTCAGTGAGACTTCTCTCATTTGTGATAAAGGTCTCACGGTATAGCAGCGTAACATGTGATATGATACACTTTGTACAGTTATTATACTTAATTCTCACAGCAGCTTTGTGAGGAAGTTATTCTATAAGTAATTTGTTGTAAAGCTAACAACAGTGTTTTACAGAGAAAAAATGAGACTTGCCCACGGTCTCATGGCAAAGGTTTGAATCAGATTATTTGACACCTTCCGAGCTCATGTTCTTTCCACTATGTTATTGGGATTGTTATCATCATTATCATATTACTAGAGGCCCAGTGCACGAGATTCATGCACTCAGGGAGTGAGGGGAGACAGTCCCTTAGCCTGGCCTGTACCCTCTTGCAGTCTGGGAGCCCTCAGGGGATGTTAAACTGATGGCTTAGGCCCCTTCCCTGGGGAGCAGCCTAAGCTGTCAGTGGGACATCCTTAGCACTGCTGGGGAGGCGAGAGAGGCTCCCACCACCTCTGCTGCAGAAGCCAGCCATGAGCCTGGCTTCTGGTTGAGTAGTGCTCCCCTTCTGGGAATGCACTGACCACAAGAGGTCAGCTTCTGCAATGAGCGTCTGCCCTCTGGTGGTTGGTGTGCATCATAAGGACCAGTCGTTCTGCTGTTTGGTCAATTTGCATATTAGCCTTTTATTATATAGGACTGGGGGGTGGGGCGCTGCACCCTGTCACACACAGAGCAGGGCCGATCAGGGGGGTGGGGCGCTGCACCCTGTCACACACAGAGCTGCAGGGCAATCAGGGGTTTGGGGCGCTCTCCCCTATCAGGCACAGAGCAGGGTTGATCAGGGAGTTGGGGTGCCTTCCCCTGTCATAAACAGAGCAGGGCAGATAGGGAGGTTGTGGCCCTGCCCCCTGTCACACACAGAGCCACAGGGTGATCAGGGGGTTTGGGCGCTGCCCCCGTCATGCTGATCCCAGTGCCGGGAGGCCTTGTGGCTCCGCTGATCCCGTTGCTGGGTGGCGTATTACCCTTTTGCTATATAGGATAGAAGCCTGGTGCACGGGTGGGACCGGCTGGTTTGCCCTGATGGGTGTCCTGGATCAGGCTGGGGGTTCCCACTGGGGTGCCTGGCCAGCCTGGATGAGGGGATGATGGCTGTTTGTAGCTGGTCACACACCCTTCAGGGTGGGGGTCCCCACTGGAGTGCCTGGCCAGTCTGGGTGAGGGGTTGAGGGCTCTTTTCAGGCTGGCAGATGACTGAAGCTCCCAACTGCTCCTTTTTTTCTTTTTTTATTCTGGGCCAGCTTTAGCTCTGAGGCTTGGCTCCAGCTCTTAGGCCTTGGCTGCTGAAAGCAGGTATCTGGTTTGTTTGGGTTCTATAATCGAAACACTGTTTCAACTCCAGCTCGGAGATCCCGGCTGGCTGAAAGCAGGTTTCTGGGGTTTTTTTTAGCTTCTATATTTGTAACAATGTTTCAAACTGCAAGCTCAGAGGCCGGCAGCGGCAGGCGGGGAACGTTGGAGTCCTCTATCACTGAAGCAAGCAAGCCTCATGTTCGCTTCAAGTGCCTGGCTGCTGGCTGCCATCTTGGCTGGCAGTTAATTTGCATATCACCCTGATTAGCCAATGGGAAGGGTAGCGGAGGTATGGCTAATTATCATGTTTCTCTTTTATTAGGTAGGATTATTAGTGTTCTTATCACAAAAGTGATATTTTCTAGTTATAGACATTTGAAGAAATAGAAAGAATAAACATTACTCATTTTAAACATTTTTATTATTTTTGTTAGTATTTTTTTTCCTATCCAGTTTCATCTATTTTCCTATAGATATGAATCTACTGTATAGATAATTTTGTGTCACTTGGGGAGATTTTAAATACTTTTTGGAGATAGGAAAACATTTTTAAGTGATTTGAATGAGGCTGAAAATAGGAAGGAACATATGCTTAAAGAAGTGGAAAGAAAAGTTAAGTAATAAAAAACTTTGCAAACCTCAGAATATGTCAATCATTGTAATTTATTTAGAAGCATTATTGCAGTTTTTAAAAAATAGCATCTTGTCACTGCCAATACTCAAACTTAGAAGACACCTGTGCCATTTATTATGCAACCAAACCTCCAGAGACCCAGTAAGTTCCTATTAGAGTAATTTGCCTTGATTCTATATGTCAAATATTACAATAACTAAGTTATTTTGACAGTTGGGTCATTTTCTCTTGATAAACAAGTGGTCACTGTTAGAGTTTTTGGCAGATAACATGAGCTGTGAAAGAATTCACAACTAAAATAAGATATAGGTGAAAAGAAAAGTAAAAGAATAAAATATTTAGTAACTTAAAAAATAAATAAAATAAAACATTTAAAAATACTACTGAAAATAATAAATAAATACATAAATAAATAAAATAAGAGATAGGTGCAGAGAGAAAGTTTACTTTACTTTCCCAAAAGGGAAAGGGCTGGTGCATTGCTAACCAATGCAAAGAAATAAACAGTGGTCTGCTGTCCTAGTGGCTGCTATGTTGTAAGACAAGAAAGGGAGGGAGATTTTGGGGCTGAAATTGAGCAGGCATCAGAAGGGTTGTCTTTGTTAGTTCTTTGGGAGACAGTCTGGGAGGTTTCTTATTAGTATTTTTCCAAAGCCTGTAAAACATTCTTGGAGCAAAAGTTACAAAGTGTTTGAAAGGGGGGCAGCTTGGGTTTGAAAGGGAGGGAGTAGAGTCCTTCTACTAAGTGGAAACTTTCAGGCTCGATGTCCCTAGAGTTATTAAAACAGCAGGGAGGAGGGGTACACAAGAATGTAGCCTTGAGAGTAGTTTATCTTGTCCCTCAGTTTGAACAGAGGGGCTGTTTGAACCAGAGGAGCTAACAGTCTTGGGGGTTAATTACCAGGTGCTTTTCAGAGCTTATGGGAGGTTACAGCAAAGAGAAAGAAATGCCTTTTTTTTTTCCTCCAAAGAGTTGCTGAAGAATGAAGTTGTGTGGATTTTGTATTTGTTAGAATTTAATTAATTATTAGATCTTGTTAACCTTATCCAATAATGAAACTGTGATATAATTAAGAAAAACAATATATTCTAGTCCATGACAATTAGAAACTCTTTCAAAGCAAAATTTTAGATGGCAATCAGGAGGCAACTACTCCCTGGTGATTAATAAATTTGAACTAAAGTTAAATAATTATTTCCAAAGAGTAATGGTTGCAACCTAATTGTAGGCTTTTTTGCCTCAGTAAACGGATCGCCTTATTTCAGCCATGCAAATCAGCATGCCCTTTGGAGTCCAGCCCAGGAAGGCATTAGGGCTTTAGAAAATGTGGGCAGTTTTGATGCCCCTTCTGCCATCGAGCTGCCTTTAGAGAAGATGTTTCACTGTCTGTTCCTTTAGCTGGATATAGGGTATTGCGATGGTTAACAACAGACACAAAGGATTGGTCTATATTGGATCTTGCAAGAATTACCAGAGTGCTTTGAACTATGTAGGACTGATAACAGTAATATGTGTTAGGTCAGAGAGAGCCCAGGATCGGATACATGCAGACATGACAAGATAATGGACTTCCCCTGGAATTTCTCACAGATCAAGGTGCCAGACACAGATACCAGCTTCTTCTCCCTGAATTCACATACCCGCACACAGATAAGAACTTTGTCCTGAATATTCTGCCCATTCCCTGCAGCAGAGAATTCCTCAGCTCATGTCCCCGCCCCTCACCCAACCGCAGTATAAAAAAAGCACCCCCCTCCCTGTTGGCATGAATCCACGTGCCCTGTCCTTGGGGTACGTGGGTCTCCCGGGGACGCAGAATAAACCTTTTCCTTTCCTTTCTTTTCTGACTCACTGGACTCTATTTCTTGCGCCGCCTCCTGAGCCACCTAACCTAACAATATCTAGTCAGTTACATTGCTCTGTCCAAAGCTAGAAACTCAGCCTTGAGCATCTGCTGTGGAGTCAGTAATGCATACTCAACAGAAATCACCGAATTGTTGGCCAGATATAAGGAAAAACCTTCAAATTGCTAGATTGAAAGTTAAGAACAAAATATTGGTCATGTATTACAAACAAGAATAGCCATAACTTTGACAAATGTCTTCTTGTTACCCTTAGATATCCTTTTGCTCCAAATGGCTGATGGGGGTAAGTGACTGCTCTGAGGCCATCTTAAAGAGTCCCAATGTTGGCATAATGGAACCATTGCAAACTGATGAGATAAATGAAGGTAATTTATTAAAGCTCATATAACCAGGTTAGTAAAAGGCTCATATAGCCAGGTAAATAAGCTACCTAAAGACAAGCAAATAACAAATATTTTAAATAACGTATGTGATAGATACATAGGAAGAATGGATCCACAGTATCCCTGGGGCCCAGGGAGTTATTTGCAATAACGCTAAATTGGCCTTTGGTTAGGTTACTAATTTTCCACCCACGTGGAAAACAACTTTCCTGCAGCCTTCCTCCACCCAACTATAGGCTGTGCATTTTTAAGTTTTTCTCTTATTTTTGTTAATCCTCACCTGAGGATAATTATCCTTTGATTTTTAGAATGGAAGGAGATATGGGGGAGAGAGAGAGAGAGAGAGAGAGAGAGAGAGAGAGAGAGAGAGAGAGAGAGAGAATTGGTTGCTTCCCACGGTTTGTCCCGACTGGAGCTTGGAACGGAATCTGCAACCCAGGTATGTGCCCTTGACCCAGAATTTAACCCTTCAGTGTGTGTGTGTGTGTGTGTGTGTGTGTGTGTGTGTTGGGTGGAGGGGCCGGCATGGTACTCTAACCACTGAGAACACCATCCAGGGCTGTGGGTTGTTACTTTTTAAAAATCTTTTTATTGATTTCAGAGAGAGACAGGTAGAGGGAGAGAAATGTAGAAACATTGATGAGAAAGAAATATTGATGGGATGCCTCCTGCATGCCCCCACTAGAGATCTAGCCCACAACCCGGGCATGTGCCCTGACCAGGAATTGAACCTGCAACATCCTGGTAAATGGGATAACACTCAACCATTGAGCAACACCAGTCTGGCAAGGCTATGTGTATTTCTAGACTCAGATTTTATCTTCTAGTTATCAGAACAAGAAGTCTTTGGAACTCTTGTTTTTCGACAGTAGTTATTTTTCAGTGTGCTTTTGTGACAAATTTTCTATCATTATTTATATCTCTCTAGTCTCTGTTGTATCTTACTGTGCTACCTAACTTATAATCTTCCTGTAGCAGGAGACTTGAAGGTTTGCATTACTCCAGCAATGCTGACATATGCCCTGTAGCAGTAATTGCTATTGGGATGGTGGTCAATTGGGTGAGAATCACCATCACCTTTAAATGACTTTTTTGGTAGAGTCTCATCACTACATTTCCAATTTCTTTTTTCTTTTTGGGGGTTTATATTTGTCTTTATTTTTCTATTCCACCACAGTTTTTCATATGCTAGCCAGCCAATCACACGGTCCTTGGAGTGTAGTTTGGAAATACTACAGCTGTCAGCTTGCTCTCTATGAGTCTGTCTCTGTTTTGCTTGTTAGTTTATTTTGTTCACTAGATTCCACATATGAGTAAAACCATATAGTACTTCTCTTATTTAAAGACAGCACTTTTTTCAAACTGTCAATATACTGCACAAAAATATGTTTTTTCTTTTTGCAATTTAATAAGTAGATTAAAATGTCAACATACTTGAAATTTTGAATAGATTGAGTTAATGTGGAATTAGACCTTGACATCTGTGTTTACAGTTGAGCCAGAAATTGGCAAAGAGTAATGACAAGTCTCCAGCATTAGTAAAGGAGACAGAGAAGCAATGCTTACAATTAGCTTTTATGGCATCTCCAACTGAAAGACCTTGTACCCCTTAGGATGGAAAAGGTGCCCTACACAGGTGGGCGTTTCAGTTGTGAGTGACCCTGCATGTCTATAGACATCCCACTTCTGCGCTGGCCCTCAGGACACTCTCCCAGCATGCTGTAATGTCAGTCTTCTGAGGAATTTGTATTGAGTCTATTATCTTTATCCTTTACTGCCCCTCACGCTCCTTCCCTTTGTAACCACCATACTGATGTCTATTATGACATCAAGTTGAAAATCCATGTTGACTATACTTTACAAAATAAACACATATAAATGAGGTTGATTAATCACATAACACTAAAACATTATTTTCTTATCAGGAAGGGTAGTTTGGGGATTTGTGAGATTAATGTTAGGAAACATTAAGTTGTAGGACTCCAGGGAGGGGTTTCTCATTTTATATTTTTAAATTAAATTTATTGGGTTGTTTTTTAACTTACTTAAATTCAATTTATTGGGATGGTATCTATAATAAAAGCATAATATGCTAATTAGACTGGACAACCAAATGACCATCCAGACGTCCTTCAGGATGACCTTCTGGATGAAGCTGGGGCTGCAAGGGCTGAGCCCCTCACACCAATTCCGTGCATCAAGTCTCTAGTTGGTTAATAAGATTATACAGGTTTCAAGTGTACACTTCTATGATACATGATCTGTATGTTGTGTGGACGAAAAGGGGCCATGTGCTAACCTGACTGACTCAGGGAAGACCTGTGTGGCAGCTTTGTAAACTCAAAAGATCTAAAGTAACCACAAAGGCTGGTTTGAAATTAAAACTTTTAAATAAAAAAGCAGTTTATAATGGGTAGATATGTCCTAGGCCAGGATCTTCCCTGACAAAGATCAATTTAGATCTTTATGGAGCCTATTGTTTTTTTGCATCTAAGATAACCTACCTGTGGAATGTCAGGGTAACTTGTAACTTCCCTTTTTCCCCCAGGCTCCTCAGGGCACAACAAATGACACCAACATGGAAACCGCAAATTCCCTCATTGTTATTTTTGTTGTGTTAATTGCCAACTGTTAACTATCCTGCACTCACCTACATAAAAGAAGTATATTCTATCATTTTAATTTTTATCCAATCCCAGAGGTTTCCCTGCTTTGCTTTCTCCCACCTCCCTAATCTATCACCAGTGGATTTCATGTAACCCCCTTATGTCTCCTCCTTTGAGGGAAATTTACAAAACCAAGGTAAAACCCACCATTCTCTGGAGCATTGATTCTGCTTCCTAACAATTTTCAACGGTTTGGCTCAAATAAACTCACAAACATTCTTTACAAGTTTGAATGTTTTCTTATGTTAACAGTTGGATTAAGTGCCCATCACACTATGTCACATCTCCCATCACCATATTTGACCGCCTTTATCCTTTACTGCCCCTCACGCTCCTTCCCTTTGTAACCACCATACTGTTGTCTGAGTCTATTAGTTTTTGTTTGTTTATTTATTTTTGTTCATTTGTTGTTTTCAGTGTTATGCCCCACATATGAGTTAAATCACACAGTTCTTGTCTTTGACTTATTTCTCTTAGCATAATATTCTCAAGATTTCTCCCGTTGACAAATGGCAGATTTCACCTTTTCATATGGCTGAGTAGTATCCAGTGTAGATATGTACCACACTTTCTTTATCCAATCATCTATTAAAGCATTAGTGTAGGTAACTAGTTATTAATAAAAGGAAAGAAGCAAAAGGGAATCAAATAATAAGTTTAATAGACTAGGAAGCTGAAGCAGATATCAGGAAGCTATAGCCTAAACAGACTCACTCACATACCGACACCCAGGGGGCTGCTGCCCAGGAGACTTCCTCCTCAGAGCATAGGAAACTTCCCTGGGGTGATTTGGGTGGTGCCAAGTTTCCAGAAGGGGGAGGAGGGGGAATTCCTCTGTGGGGCAGGGGCACAGTGGAAACCAGCAGCCTTCACAGAACTCCTGCACATGCACAGTGAGAGTCAGGGTGACACCATAGCGGGGCAGGGCCCAAACTGGGAAAACTAGAAAGGTAACCAGACTGGATAGAGCGTGTGGAACCCCAAGAGGCCCAGGAAAAGGGGTGGTTCGGGGCAGAGCCATCTCAAGCCTGGAAAGATCAGGAAATAGGTTCCCATGGTTTGAATGGCACCTTGTCCTTGCCATGGGCCAGAAGACACATGGAGGATTAACAGGCGCCTCCTGGCAGTTGCTTCTAGATCCTGCCAGCCCGCTACGTCCATAAAGGTTGTTAATCCCATGGACTCCAAATAAAATCCTAACATCATGTTTAAGCTTCTCCATGCATGTGCTGTTTGAAATTCTTTACCTTGACACCGAAAAAGAATGTGTTTCACCCGTCACAGAAGGACGCTTCAGTTGTTTCCATGCCACCGTGAATAATGCTGTGATGAAGAAAGGGATGCATATGTTTTTGCAAATAAATGTTTTCAAATTTTTCAGGTAGATACTCAGAAGAGGGGTGGCTCAGTTATAGGGTGGCTGTATTCTTAGTTTTCCATACTAGCTGTACCAGTTTACATGGCCATCAGTGGTGAATGCAGGTTTGTTTTTCTCCACAACCTCTCCAGCACGTGTTATTACTTGTCCTGTTGATAATTATCGACATATTTGATTTTTTCAATTTTTATTTCTTTCAAATCCAGTTAATGTTCAATATTTGCCGGGGTTCATGTCCCAGCATCAAGAAGGGTTCAGGAATCTGGAAAAGGGGCTGTGCGTAGATGACATAGGAATCCAGAGACTAATAGAGTCTGGAGATGAGATATAATTTTGAAAGGCATTGGGGGTCAGAGGACCTTCAGCTAAAGGGACTGAAGAGTCCCTCCTGGTCTAGGACCCTTGCTTTCATTAACACAATTTGCCCTAAGGCAAGGTGGAGATAATACACTTTAAAGGGTAAGGTTTCAAAGGGTACAGAAGCATTGTCAGTTTGGGGAATAGCCTAAGGCTGTTCAGGTGTTTGGCCAGTAGGAGGCATAACATGTAGATTAAGATGCCCTTTAACTATCTGGCAGCCACAATCAGTTTCCTATTCAGGTTTGGGGAAATGACTTTAGCCATTCCCAACAGGTGACTACATGTGTGACTCAACCCTGTTGAGTCCTCAAGTCTCATCAACCTTTTGATGAAACTTTTAAAATTATGACATGCTGGAATTGGTCTATGGCAAATATTATATTATTTCAGATGTTAAGTCTGATCAGATAATTGAATCAACATCCCCTCCCCTGGGGACTGACCTTTAGGCCACTTCACAATGGGCATTCCACTTGCTCAGACCACATTCCACTTGCTAAGATCATTATCTCTCCCTTCCTGAGTTTCCCAGAATCCAGACCTGCACAGAGAATTCCCCACCCAGAAAAAATCCACCTTTAAAACCCTCTGACTTCCTGTCTTTGGGGGCTGGCGCCAGTTTGGGGCTCAGCCCATCTGGTATCCAGATGACCTAATAAATTCATAATTCTTGAAATATTAAGATTTACTGTATGAAACATTATTATATTTAAAATCATTTTTCTTGAAATAAAAATTACTGAAAATGTTTATTTAAAAATCCTATATAATAAAAGCCTAATATGCAAATCAACCAAACGGTTGAATGACCGGTGGAATGACAGGTCTCTATGACACGCACTGACCACCAGGGGGCAGATGTTCAAAACAGGAGCAAGGCAGGTGCCAGCAAGGGACCCCTCGATCGCCCTGCTGGTCACCCCACAGATCAGCCCTGATCACCGGCCAGGCCTAGGGACCCTACCTGTGTATGAATTTCATGCACCGGGCCTCTAGTAAATAAATAAATTCATAATTCTTCACCCTTTTTGTCCTTGGGCACTCCTCCTTCGGTGACCCTAACACTGCAGAGTGGTTAGACATTTATAATACCTTTGAAGTGACCCATAATCAGCCTAGTACTCATTTGACACCATATAGTTATTACAATATTATTGATTATATTTCCTATGTTGTATTTTAAATACCCATGACTGTTTTGTAACTGAAAATTTGTACTTGTTAATCCTTTCACCTTTTTCTCTCAGATCCCCTGCCCCACAAATTTCTTCCATCTGGAAATCATTAGTTTATCCTCTGTATCTATTTTGTTTGTTTTCTTTTTTTTAGATTCCACATATAGGTAAAATCATGTGGTGTTTGTCTTTGTCTGAATTATTTCAATTAATACCCTCTAGGTCAATCCATGTTGTCACAAATGATAAGATTTTATTATTTTTAATGAATAAATAATATTTTATGTACCACCCCTTTTTAATTCAGTTGTCTCCTGATGGGCATTTATGTTGATTTCATATATTGGCTATTATAAATAATGTTGCAATGAATATAGGGGTGCATATCACTTTTTGAGTTAGTGTTTTGGATTTCTTCAGATATGTACCCAGAAGTGAAATTGCTAGGTAAAAGTACAATTCTATTTTAAAAAAATTTAAGGACCTTCCATACTGTTTTCCGTAGTTACTGCAACAATTTTCAGTCTCACCAATGGTGCACAAAGATTCTCATTTTTCTATATCCTCACCAACACTTACTGTTTGTTGATTTATTGATGACAGCCATTCTGACAGTTGTGAGGTGATATCTTATTGTCATTTTAATTTGCATTTCTCTAATGATTAGTAACATTGAGCATCTTTTCATATGTCTATTGGCCATCTGCATGTCCTGTTAGGAGAAATATCTACTCAGGTGCTCTGCTTATCCTTTAAGTGGATTGTTTGTATTTTTGGTGTTAAGTTTTATGAATTCTTCATATATTTTAGATATGAACCCCTTATTGGATATATCATTGGTGAATACGTTCTCTGATTTGGTATGTTGTTTTTCATGTCTTTGATGGTCTACTTTGCCACATACAAAACCTTTCCGTTTCAAGTAGTCCTACTTATTTATTTTTTCTTCTGTTTCCCTTGCCCAAAGAGATATTTTTAAAAAATAAAAATTGCTAAGGTAAATGTTAGAGTTTACTGGCTATGCTTTCTTCAAGGAGTTTTATAGTTTCAAGACTTGCATTTAAGTCTTTAAACCACTTAAGTTTATTATTGTATATGACTTAAGAAGGTGGTATGGTTTAATTTTTGCATGTTATCTGTCTAGTTTTATCAACAACATTTTATTGAATAGACCTTTACCCCATTGTATGTTATTGCCTCCTTTGCCGTATATTAATTGTTTATATAAGTATGGGTATTTCTGGGCTCTCTATTCTGTTTCATTGATCTACATGTCTGTTTTTATGCCAGTACAAGGCAGTTTGGATACTAAAACCTTGAAATATAGTTTGATATCAGGTGGCATGATACTTCTTGGTTCTTCTTTTTCAAGGTTGCTGTGACTTCTTATAAATTTTTGGATTATTTGTTCTAGTTCTGTGAAAACTATTGTTGATATTTTGATAGAGATTGTGTTTAATCTATAGAGTTCTTTGGGTAGAATGGACATTTCAACAATGTGAATTCTTTCTATCCATGAGCAGGGTACATGATTCCATTGATTTCTATCTTGTTCAAATTCTTTCTTAAATCTCTTATAATTTTCTGAATACCATCTTTTACCTCCTTGGTTAAATTTATTTCTAGATATTTTATTTTTTGATGCAATTGTAAATTTCTTTTTTGGAAAGTTCATTATTTATGTATACAAATATAACCGATTTCTGAATATTAATTTTGTATCTTGCTCCTTTATTGAATTTATTTATCTGTTCTAATAGGTTTTTGGTAGAATCTTTAGGGTTCTCTCTATAGTATTGTATCATCTGCAAATAATGGCAGTTTTACTTCTTTTTCAATTTAGATACCTTTTATTTCTTTCTCTTTTTTGTTTTTTTGTTTTTGTCTGATTGCTATGGCTAGGTCTTACAATACTATCTATACTAATCATAGCCTAGGTGATCTTCACACCCTCATGCATCATGCCCTAATGTCCTCACAAGATGGCTGTCACAAGATGGCTGCATGCACAGCAGAGGCGGGGCCTGGTGAAAGAGGTGGGTGGTGGCAGGGGAGGGCAGCTGTTGGGTGATCAGGCCAGCAGAGGAGCAGTTAGGTGTCAATCAGGCCTGCTGGGGAGTGGTTAGGGGGCGATCAGTTTGGCAGGCAGAAGCGGTTAGGAGACAGCAGTCCCAGATTGTGATAGGGATGTCCAACTGCCCTGTGAGATCAGGCCTAAACTGGCAGTCGGACATCCTCTGGGGGGTCCCAGATTGGAGAAGGTGCAGGCTGGGCTGTGTCAATGCAACAAGAGACACAGGGCACACAGAGGCCAGATGCTGACTTCGTAGGCCTGTGGACCTTTGACAGTTTTTAAGCATGCTGCAGGATGGGCCAAGGCTGGTTTTCTGCCACTGATAGAGATTCAGGAGGTGGTCGTGTTGGTTGGGGCAGGATCTCAGAGTCATCTAGGTGGGGTGAGTGGTATTTACCAAGTTAATTCAGATTCAGTTTTGGTGGCCCCTGTGCCAGAAGGCACCATGGGAGGTGGGCTTAACACAGGGACAATGGTGATCATCCCTGAAGCTCTTGCCCCAAAGCCACTTAATTCATCTTCCTTTATGTCTCTGGTGCCCCTCCAGCTACTATCCCTTCCCTGGAGCGCAGGGTGAGTGCCTGTGAGTGAGTGAATCTGTGTGCAGGCCCTTTAAGAAGATACCCAGGTATTCTAGCAGCCCTCTGTGCCACCCAGATGGATGGAAGCCCCACTAATTTTCATAGCCATATGTTGTGAGCTCTTTTCTCCCTGGCACTGGTTCTTCAGGCTCAAGAGCCCAGTGTGGAGGTAGGACCTCCCATTGCTCAGGGTCGACCTCTGCAGTTGAAACATTCCTCCAGATTCTCAATTGCCACAGATGGGTGTGGAACCAGCCCATTTCACATCTCTGCCCCTCCTACCAGTCTCAATATGGTTTCTACTTTATATCCTTAGTTATAGGACTTCTGTTCAGCTCATCTTCAGATGGTCATCAGGGTAATCCTATATAATAAAAGGGTAATATGCAAATAGACTGAACGGCAGAACAACCAATCAAAGCATAACCTGCTAATGATATGCTAAGACTGCTCAATGGCTCACTATGATGTGCACTGACCACCAGGGGCAGACAGTCAACTGGTTGACCAGTTGCTATGATGTGCGCTGACCACCAGGAGGCAGAAGCTCTGACTGGTAGGTTAGCTTGCTGCTGAGGTCCGACTGATCATACTGAGTGAGATGGGCTGGACATGCCCTGGAGCCCTCCCACAGGTCCCTCCCTGGCCCAATCGTACACTGGTGGGGTCCCTCAGCCTGGCCTGCACTTTCTCACAATCTGGGACCCCTCAGGGGATACTGGAGAGCCCTGTTCCTGCAGGCCACTCCCCTTGGGAGGGCACCAGATGCAGGACTCATGGCTGGTGAGTGCTGCTGTCGCAGCGCGAGCCTCTCCCAATCGGGACTGATTGGACATGACAGGCACAGTGGGGCCGGGATGAGCGGGAGCAGCAGGTAGGAGCTGCAGACTGCGTTGGACTGTGGACTTCAGCCTGATCCTTGCAGCCCACTCAGAGGGACCCCACCCATGCAAGAATTCATGCACCAGGCTTCTAGTTATTTTATAATTTAGTTGTAATTTTTCTGTGGCTGTGGAAGTGGTGAGTGCAGTGCTTATCTCCCCCACCATCTTGACTGAAAACCTCTATGATCATAGTTTTTAAACAGACAATCATGCATTTCCACATCACCTTTTTAAAGAGATTTTGGGAAGATGTTTTCATGGAGTTCTTGATGGGAACAAGATGAGATGAAAATGTCCTTGAGGAATAAAGGGCATTTTTGAGGTGTAAAGTATTATAATACACTCTTGGAGGTAGCTAGACAAGTTTCAAACTTAAGGGAAGTACAGAGGAGAAACCCTGACCAAGCAACATCCTATTTAGTTGGAAAGGGTTGGAAATTAGGGGCTAGGAGGAAAGAGGACACCTTCTCAGTGGCGGTTAGACCTCTCAAAGAGAGGAAACTGAGGAAACAGAGCTAAGAAAAGTGAAACTAAGGAAAAAGTAGGGTTGAAGAAGCACATGTGTGACTGATGGGAAGGAAAAGATGAGGACCCAAATGAAAAAGTGGCACAAGGGGAACTTGTCAGAGAAGGTGGGGCTGCTTGGGAGCAGAATGATTAGAGCAGCTTGAGACAGAGGTGCCTCTTTGTCTAAAACATGTGAGGCATGGAAGACTAGATGGGGAAATTAAAGGCACCATGCAAGGTCAAGAAGAGGGATGCTGACAACAGTGTCTGCGTGAAGGGCACAGAGAGGAAGATGAGGGATGGGAGGATGACAACTTTACCAACACAGTTTGCACTTTCTGAGAGAGTGAGCAAGTGTGAGGATTCCAAGGGAGATTAAGATGGAAAGGAGAAAGCTCAAATTGGTGCCCTCAGCACTGGTAAAGTATATAATCCATTTTCTGAGAGTAAATATAGTGGAAATGTGGATGGGGCTGTGACATGGAAAAGGCTTGAAATGTCAGTGAGGCAGGTGACAGGAAATTAAAATAAACCCCCAAAATACCAGATAGTTCAATTTAATGAACAACTCATACATGATTGGTAATATTTTTCTGTAATACTGGAAATAAGTATGTAAAATGAGTAATGAGGATATTCAATCATTGTAGACTTACTTATTTGTTCATTCAATAAATATTATTGAATGCTTCATTTGTGCGAGACATTTTTCCTAGCATAGTGTGTTCAGCAGAGCACAGAAAGCAGTCTGGAGTCCCAGGCACTATATGGCCTAAAGCTGGAGGAAGATCGGAAAACAACTGAGGTGTGATAAGGAGTCATTTCTGCGTGCCATGGGAATACAAGGCACCCCAAGCAGTCTAGAAAGGTAGGGACTGGGAAAAGAATGCATGGTGTACGGCAGAGCCTGAGAATAATGAGAAGCTCATTCCCAGAAGACCCAGGACCCCACAAAGCCCAGTGAAAAGGCCTGGAAGGGGCATGGAGAAAACGACATACAGGGTGGCTGGAAGTGGGATAGAATGAGGAAGATGGGCTTCAAAGAGTGGTTTGTCCTTAGAAGAGGAAAGGGCTGAGATCCACTGGGAAGGCATGGTGGCAACAATAAAAGATTTCTGTCTGGGCAGGGAATGGATAATCGAGAAAATTAAAGAAATGTAATTATATTCCTGGTTACTTTTGGCAAATGGGGATGAGGGCAGTGGAAGAGTCCTGTGTCCCCTCCCTGGCTCTCCAGGAGGTTGGCTTGTGTTGACACAAAAATAATCCAGATCTTGGAATTATACCTAGGCTTGAACCAGGGCTCTGCACCAAGTGTCCTGAACCTCAAAGTCTTCATCTAAGATTACTAAAGTATATAACTTTCTGAATTTTTATAAGGACCAAGTAATATAATTTATGAAAAAAAAATGTTTGTTAACTTCAAAGCAATTGTAAAACAATTCTTTGGCTTTAAGATGCTTCCTGGAATATTCATAAGGAGGAAAGCAGGTGGCCTGTATACAGCTGTCAGTACAACTCTCCATTAAGGTTTTTCTTTTCCCAAAGAGGGTGGAGAGTCGTGATCCTGTCCCGAACACCAGACACCAGGGATCTAGCCACTCTGTTGATTTCTGAGGCAGCACTCAGGTCATGAGTTTTTAGCACTTGTTGTCTGTGACTTGGAAGCTATGCAATTTCACATCTCAAACACGAAAAAGCTGTAGCTGACAAGCATCTGTGAGACAGCAGGAGGCTGGGCATTTCTGATCTGAGAAGAAACACTTTAGGGCATGTCCCACTATGGCAGGCTTAATCCAATATTAATTAGAATTTAATGACTTTACAAACATCCAAGAGTGTCAGCTGCCTAGAATCATGGCATGCTTGTTCTATAGCAGCACTTTTCAATGGAATTTGCTTTCTGTCTCTGCTTCCTCAAACCTTTCCCTTCTCTCACCCCCCACATACCGCACACCTCAAATTTACCCACAGTAGCAGGTCTAAAATTCTTTAAAATATGTAAAGTAGATATTTCATTGTCTTAAACAATTGCATAAATTCAGAGTTGGGTTTTGAGCCCAAGTATTTCCAAAACTTGGGCATTAGCAACTAGGCTATATACCACATAAAATCAAATTTTTTTTATGTACAAACCAGGAACTTAAACCATGTATAGCTCTGGCTTACTTAGTTTGATTTTTTTTTTTATGCTATATGACATTTTGTCTGCTTTTTCTTTTCTCTTTAAATTTCTGATTTTAAAAATTAGATCTAATACTAGTTTGAGCTGGTTCAATCATTATTAAGAAAATCCTTATTTGCTGATTGATGTATTGTTTGATACATTCACATACTCAAATATTTTTTTCCATGAAGCAAGCACTGTGCTCAGCAGACAGGCAGAGGCATTATAAGACTCACACAACACCAAGAGCTTGCAGCCCACGTAGGACAGGAGCTGGGATGAGGAGGGGCAAAGCCCAGGGGAAGGGCATTTGAGGTGATGTCAGTTCTGGGTGATATTTGAGCTGAGACTTGAAGACAAGAGAGAACTGCTAGTTCAGCAGGCCCAGGTGGGACACATGGCAGGCAGAGGACACGGCTTCTGCAAAGTCCTAAAGGTGAGAATCTGGTTGATATGTAGAAACTAGACATCAGAAAAGATTAAGGGAGCACTGAGACATGGCAACATGGGGAAGACTCTTCTGCTGTATGTTGAAGAACGTAAGCTTCTATCACTTGGTGATTACAAGTTAACGATGGGTTTCACATAGTGGGATAACACAGATGCACTTTAGAACGCACACTTGGACAAGAATGGGAAGAAAGCATGGGGGGGGGGTCTGTCACATTGATTAAAGACGTTTCTTATATGTTAAGTAGGGACAATACATTTGCTTCCATTACATCAGTTAAGGAATTATAAAAAACCTGATAGCATCTATCACAGAGTAGGAATTCGATAAGTGATAGCTGTTTATTATTATTACTAGATGCCGGGTGCACAAAATTCATGCATGGGAGGGGTCCCTTAGCCTGGCCTGCACCCTCTTCAATCCAGGACCCCTTGGGGGATGTGCGACTGCCTCTCACAATCCGGAACCACTGGCTCCTAACCGTTCACCTGCCTGCCTGCCTGATTGCCCATAACCCCTCTGCCTGCCTGATTGCCCCTAACCCCTCTGCCTGCCTGCCTGATCACCCCTAACCCCTCTGCCTGCCTGCCTGCCTGATTGCCCCTAACTGCTCCCCTGATGGCCTGATTGCCCCTAACCGCCTCTGCCTCACCCCACACCCGGGACCCGGGACCCAGGATTTCCTCCTCTGGCCAGTTGCAGGCATCCAGGACCTGGGTTTGCCCCAGCTGCAGGTGCCTGGGACTGTGGGGTGGGTGGTTTGTCCCTCTCCCGGGCTGCAGGCACAGGCACAGACGTTGGTGCCCAGGACCATGGGGCAGGCGGCTTGTCCCTCTCCCAGGCCACAGCCTGGCTGTTTCTCTTTCCTCTCTTGTGAGCTCATTTGTGCCAGGCTGGTCCCCGTTCCTCTCTCATGAGCTTATTTGTGCCTGGCTGGTCTCCATTACTTTTTCCCCAGTGTTGAGTGTCTGAGCCCTTATAGTGTGATGGCATGATGACTATTTGCATATTAGCTCTTTATTATATAGGACTAGAGTCCTGTTGCACAAAATTCATGCACGAGTTTGGTCCCTAGGCCTGGCTGGCTATCAAAACATGAGCATCTGGCATGGAAGAGCAGGTCCCAGCTGACATCTGGGCCCTGGGAAGCACCTAGGCCCCCGAACTCCCATATGCCTCCTTCCACCTGAGTCATCAGTCCCTGCCCAGCTCCCTTAGCACCTGGGAGCCAGGCAGTAGCCCTGCCCCCTGCTGTCGTCACTGGTCGCAGTCTGTGAGGCAATTGGCAGGAGATCAGGCCCCACTCGGACCCACCTTGGCCTGGCACCACCCGCTCACCTGCTCCACCATTCTGCCACGGTCCCACTCTCATTGGGGTCAATCAGGGCTGGCAGCGCCTCCACTCCCATCCTCTGCCAGCACTGTGTCGCTGACACCTGCCATGTTCTGTGCCGCCCTGTGGTGGTCAGCACACGTCATAGTGAACGGTCAAACTTCTGGTAGAACTCCTGGTCAAACTCCTGGTCGAGGGGACAATTTACATATTAGGCTTTTATTATATAAGATTATTATGTCTATACATTTAAATGGTGTAGACACATTATGTCTAAGATTATTTATATAACAAGTAGCCTGGAATCATCAAGATAGTTGATTCAGGACATTTAGAAGTTAGTGCATTTATACATCTACTAGGGGCCTAGTGCAAGAATTCGTGCACCTTGAAAGAACTGTGGGCTGCAAGGATGTGGTGGGCACAGGGGCAGGTCTTGGCCCATCTCTCACTCCCCTGCCTTGCCACTCCTGCCATAGCCCCTGGCATCAGCAGTGGGTGCGAGTGGAGGCTGCTGCCTTAATCACTCTTCAGGAGCAGGGGGAGGTGGAGAAGCCCTCAGGGGCAATTGGAGTTGGCAGCCACCGCTTGCACCTGCTGATGGCGCCGAGTGATCAGGACCAGCACTGGCCACTTGCAGCTGACAGTGGGTGCAAGTGGCAGCTCCTGCACCAGCAGTGGGTGAAAACAGTGGCTCTGGTGCCAGCAGCGGGTGCAAGCAAGGCCAGCACCAGCAGCAGGTGCAAGTGCCAGGTGGGATCATGGCTCTCGGGAGCAAAGAATTTTCAGTAAACACCAGAGGCTTGCCCCGATGACAGCACCTGGCCTTGGTCTGTTGCCCCCACTCACTTGCTCCACCATCCCGCCTCGGCCAATGCCCACTATGTTCCATACGCACCCCCTGGTGGTCAGCACATGTTATAGAGACCAGTTATTCAGTTGTTCTGCTGTTTTTTCTATTTGCATATCAGGGTTTTATATGTATAGACTAGAGGTCTGGTGCACAAAATTCATACTGGGGGGGTCCCTAGCCTGGCCTTCACCCTCTCAAAATCTGGGACTGCTGGCCCCTAACTGCTCACCTGCCTGCCTGATCACTCCTAACCATGTCTGCCTGCCTGATTATCCCTAACCATGCCTGCCTGCCTGCCTGATTGCCCCTAACCACTTGCCTGCCTGATCATCTTTAACGACCTTTGCCTGCCTGCCTGATTGCCCCTAACTGCCTCTGCCTGCCTGATTGCCTCTCACTGCTCTACCTGCCTTTCTGATTGCCCCTAACTGCTCACCTGCCTGATTGCTCCTAACCACTCACTGGGGGGCAGGCTGGCTGGAGTGAGGGGCCATGGTTGTTCTGATCTCTGGTCGTTCTGCCATTTTGGTCACTGGGCTTTTATTATATAGGATTATTTTCCTTGGTTTGTCTTTACTACTTATTGTTTGTCTGCATTTTTAAAAACTTATTGAATTCCTGAGTATTAAATTTCTACTCCTAAGAAAAGCACTATTTCATATTACATGTTAAGAAAAGAATGTTTATCTCCAAGTTTCTAGGTTATTAGTGGAAACCTCACATCATACATGAGTATGATGCTAATGACAGTGTCCCATATTAGTAGTCTTTTAGACATGTTTACATTGATTTATGTGCCTATGAAATTGACTTTAATAAAATATTCTGTGAGCTTTCTTAACTATAAATCATGCATATTAAATGCATATACATATGAGTATATACAGTTGTATGTAATATGTGTACACAAACACACAATTACATAGAAATATACACATCCTTTGCCCTTGCTCCACCTACTTATTCTGCAGTCTTATCCAGAAAACAATTATATTTGTTTGGCATTAATTGACCAACCAGAATTCTTTCTGTTTTCCTTTGCATTGTTGAAGTAAAAAACAAAAAAACAAACAAAAAAACACAAAATTGTTATTTTCTTGCATTCTTTTTCTATATACCTCATCTAGATGTTTGCATATTAATTTCTATATTTGATTTGATCAGGTTGATTTATAAGGTGATGAGCTTTTAAAGACATTTTTCACAGGATATTTGTTTTGTTCGGCATTGTTTTGCTGATAGACTCGAGTTTTTTGTTACCCAAGACCATGATCAATGCTGGTTTTATTAATTGGTTGATGGATAGGAATTCATTTTGAATAAATATCTCCAAGCTTACTACATCACATGTCTTCCTGTCAGGTCATTTTGTAGATTATCTTTTCACCTGGTTTCTACTAATCAATTAAGATAAGAAAGTAAACTTTCAACAAAGATTTCAGAGTTATCAATAAGTAATGGAATAATTGTTTTCCAAAAGTATCAGAGGGTTGCTTTCCTAATTTACTCCCTTGTTCCTGCTGAAGCATGTTTGTTATGATCTTGGAATTTTCCTTAAAACCCTTTCCTTTACCATCCCCATACTTTTCTAAGTACTTTGGTGGAAGAGAGGTAACAGTTATTATTATTATAGTTTTTATCAAAAGAGCTTTGAAGTTAACATATTTGCATTTAATCCTGGCTTCATCACATAGGAACTGGATGGATTTAAGAGTTGTTCAGCATCTTTGAGCCTTGTATCTCTCACTTTCCTTTGCTGTTCCACCTCTACTCTCAATTTGAGACCTTGCCTAACACTTCAATGGGAAAAGAAAAATTCCATTTGGGAATCCCAATCTCTCCTCTGCTCAAGCTCAATCTCTTTGCATCTCATTCACACCTCTGTGCTTGCGCCTGTTGTGAATTGGGCCAAGAAGGCCAATCCCTCCAGAGGTAGCCTGTCTCACTTCTTCTACACTCAAGTGCTTTGCTCACATGGATTTTCTCTCTCTCCTCCATCTTCCACATCTTCTCTCTATGTCCATTACCATTAATCCCATGTAATAAAGAGGGAATATGCTAATTAACTCTCACACTGTCGCAAAGATGGCAGTGCCCACAGCCAATAAGGAGAGAATATGCTAATTGACTGTCCCACCCTCAAAGATGGTGGTGTCCAAGGCCAATAAGGGGGAATATACTAGTTGACTGCCACACCCTCAAAGATGGCAGCACCCACAGCCACAGATGACAGTGCCCAGTCTCCTCAGCCAGGCCAGCATGCTGGTGCCCTTGCCTCCAGAGTCCCCCAATTCCCTCAGTCTTCCAGTCACCCAAGGCTGGCCCGAGGTGCAGGCAACCTTGGATGGCAGTTGCCCAGCTGCCCAGGGCCAGCCCAAGGCACAGGCAAGCCTCAGATGGCTGTGGGTGCCACCATCTTTGAGGGCAGGGCAGTCAATTAGCATATTCTCTCCTTATTGGCTATGGGCACTGCCATCTTTGTGACAGTGTGAGAGTCAGTTAGCATCCTGAGGCTCAGGTAACCAAGGCCGGCTGAGGCTTGCACTGCCAGCAGTGGCAGCAGCAAAGGTGTGATGGGGCATCGCCTTTCCCTGATCTCTCAGTCACCTCCCGCCCTTAAGGGCTTTCAGACGGTAAGAAGGGGAAGGCCAGGCTGAGGGACCCCCGTCCAGTGCATGAATTTTCATGCACAGAGCCTCTAGTACAAAAATAAATACCAAGATGAACTAATTTAAAAACAAAAACCTCTTCAGTGATTCAATACTCACCTTTATCTACTGACTCATTTCTGGTTTTCTTTTCAACAAAGATTCACAAAGGAGTTGCCACATCCACTGTTCTCCTCCTTACCTATATTTTCTCCTCTGTATTTCACACGGCATCCTTACTCACTGATCTGCTCTAAAGGCTGGGTAAAGTGCACTCCTATCTTCTTTCTGGCCAAATGCAATGGCCACTTTTTGTGTTTGTCTTCCATGTTCTCTCAGCAGTATTTAATGTCATCAACCACTTCATTGAAACTCTGTCCTCTTGTCTTTTGTGCCCCTAAATTCTTCTACATCTCTTCATATCACTGTGGACTTTCTCCATTCATTGCTTATTGAAGTAAGACAACCTTTTCCATCTCTGCAACCATTTCTATTTCTCTGCTAGCCCTGGAAATGCCGGAATACCCAGTGGCAGTGGCAATGGCAGGGAAAAATGTAGGAGTCATCCTTGATTTCTCTTTCCCTTAGCACTTCATTAAATCCATCACTGAATACTCTAAATGCTCAAAGGTACATCTGGCATCTATCTACTATCATGGTCCCTTTCACCTTTTCCAAACCAACAGCATCTCCTGGGGACGACTGCAACTGGTTCCTGATGGGGCTCCCTGCCACTATTTTGGTCCCTGAAGGTGACTCTCTACACAGCCATCAAAATGATCTTTTAAAGATATAAGTCATGGCATTTTACTTCTTAAATTTTACTGAATAGAATTTACAAATCCTGTGTATGGCTTCCCATTCTCTTTGGAATAGACCCCAATCTCCCTAACATGGCCTTATATATTTGAGTTTTTCCTACATTACTCAATCCTCACCTATCAAGTTATAACCATATTGATCTTCTGATTCTCAAACACACCAGACTCATTAAGTTTTGGCCTTAATTTGTTTACCCATAGATTTGAGATCTCAAAAATGGAAACACTACTATTATTAATTATTATGTATATCCTCTTTTCAATTACATTTTGAAACATTGTTTTGAATTATATTTCTGGGCTATAATGGGTAATTAGCACTACATTTGTCTCAAGCAAGGTCCATTTTGTTGGCAGATTTTTGGTATTGTAAACTGAATCCTAGAAGATTTGAGCTGTGCAGTTAATCTAGTGGAAAGGAAGCTCAGAATAACACTGTAAGAGATAGGATGTTTAAAGGATAATATATTTGAGTGGAATTCAACAAGGTCTTTTGCTAAAAGAGAGCCTTTACAGATAAAATTTTCAATAGATACAAAACTTATAAGTATGGTAGGAGACCATTAATAAAGCTTTCCATTTTTCAAAATTTTTTTTAAATATATTTTATTGATTTTTTTAGAGAGAGGAAGGGAGAGGGATAGAGAGTTAGAAACATCGATGAGAGAGAAACATCATTTAGCTGACTCCTGCACACTCCCTACTGGGGATGTTCCCACAACCAAGGTACATGCCCTTGACTGGAATCGAACCTGGGACCCTTCAGTCTGCAGGCCGACACTCTACCCACTGAGCCAAACCGGTCAGGGCATTGTTTTTTAGAGCATACAAGAAAAATAATACCAAGATTCACATATATTTGTTTCAAATTTTATTCTGAATTAAGTGTTTTTTTTTTGTTTTTTTTTTTTTTAAATATATTTTATTGACTTTTTACAGTGAGGAAGGGAGAGAGATAGAGAGTCAGAAACATCGATGAGAGAGAAACATCGACCAGCCGCCTCCTGCACATCCCCCACCGGGGATGTGCCCGCAACCCAGGTACATGCCCTTGACCGGAATCGAACCTGGGACCTTTCAGTCCTCAGGCCGACGCTCTATCCACTGAGCCAAACCGGTTTCGGCTGAATTAAGTGTTTTAAATAGTTTTTGTGATGCTGCAAATAAAAAAAAAAAAACATTTAAACAATTTTCTCAATATTTTTCAGCAAAGTTACATATTATACTCATTGCTCTGAAGCTTACATTTTTCGCTTAAAACATATGATGCATGGCTTTCCAGGTGAAAATGGCTGTAAGACATTTAATGATGTGGATGTATTATAGTTATTAACTATTTTTTACTCATGGGGTATTTAGATTATTTCCATTTTTACCATTGCAAACAATAAATAAATGTGGATACATAACTCCTTTAAGTACTGATGTTTTTATTTCTATAGAATTAATTCCTGAAAATGACATTATTGAGTCATGGTTCTGAGGTTTCTAGTCTCTATCACATTGTGCCTACGAGATTTGTGAAAATTGCATCTTGTTTTACCTTGCATTTCCACAATTACTAGTGAGGTTTAACATTCGTTCATTCATCAAATATTTACTCTGGAGCAAGGTTATGGTGCCTCGTGATAGTTTTTCCAACTCTGTGTTGTTATGTTGTTAATTTGGTTGCTTGAATCTGCCAAGCTGGGAGACTTCAATCCTAATAATCAACAAATGGTACCCGTCCCCAGCCACTCATTAAGCATATGTTAGTTAGTGCACCATTATACGTGGGAGACTCTATTCTAAGTGATTTGAATACATCAGTGATCAAACGGACAGACATCGTTGCTGTTATACAGCTTACACTACTGAAGAGGAAACAGATGATCCTGAAAATAGACAAACTATGTAGTAAGTTAAAAGATAATATTATAAAAAAAGAAGCAGAGTGAGGTAATGGAGGATAGGACTGTGTGTGTGTCGTGGGAGGTGTGCATGAAGTCGTCAGGGGAAGGCCTCTTGAGAAGGCATTGGAGCCCATGTAAAGGAAACTTGAAGAGAAGCTCTCAAGGTCGAAGATGCATCAGTGCAAAAGCCTTAAGGGCACTGTGCCTGTGTTTCTAAGGAACAGCAAAGAGGCACTGGTGACAGGGGGATGAGTAAGACGGAGATTAGAAGGGAAATGCCAGGAGATGCGGGGCTGGTGGGCACTGTGAGGTCTCCATTCAGTGAAATGGCCCATTGCCAGGTTTTGAGCAGTCACCTGGACTCACTTAGGAAGAGCATACTTTCTAAGGTTAATGGGTACTTTGAGTGTTGTTTTTTTTTTTTTTTTTTCATTTGAAAATTGCCTATCTATCTATCTATCTATCTATCTATCTATCTATCTATCTACTAGATGCCCGGTGCACAAAAATTTGTGCACTCGGGGGGAAGGGGGGGTCCATCAGCCCGGCCTGTGCCCTCTCACAGTCTGGGACCCCTCAGGAGATAACGACCTGCTGGCTTAGGCCCGCTCCCGAGTGGCAGAGGGCAGGCCCAATCCCTAGGTGCAGCCCCTGGTCAGGCTCAGAGCAGGGCTGATTGGGGAGTTGGAGCGCAGCCCCCTGTCATGCACAGAGCAGGGTGGATCTGGAGGTTGCGATGCCACCCTCAGTCACGCTCAGGGTAGGGCCGATTGGGGGGTTGGGGCACCGCCCCCTGTCACACTCAAGGCAGGGTTGATGGGCAGGTTGCAGCACCACCCCCTGTCATGCACAGAGCAGGGCCCATCAGGAGGTTGGGGAGCTCCCCCCTGTCATGCACAGAGCAGGGCCCATCAGGAGGTTGGGGAGCTCCCCCCTGTCATGCACAGAGCAGGTCCGATCAGGGGGTTGGGGAGCTCCCGTCTGTCACTCACAGAGTAGGGCCGATAGGGGTGTTGGGGCACCGCCCCCTGTCACACTCAGGGCAGGGCGGATGGGGAGGTTATGGCTCTAACCCATCACACACAGAGCAGGGCCCTTGGGGGGAGGTTGGGGTGTCGCCCTCTATCACCCACAGAGCAGGGCTGATCAGGGGGTTGGGGCACTGCCACTGTCACACTCAGGGCAGGGCCGATGGGGAGGTTATGGCTCTACCCCAGGGGTGGGCAAACTTTTTGACTCGAGGGCCACAATGGGTTCTTAAACTGGAACGAAGGGCCGGAACAAAAGCATGGACAGAGTGTTTGTGTGAACTAATATAAATTCAAAGTAAACATCATTACATATAAGGGTACAGTCTTTTATTTCAATAGTTTTATTCATTTTAAACGGGCCGGATCCGGCCCGCAGTCCGTAGTTTGCCCTCGGCTGTTCTACCTTGTCACACACAGAGCAGGGCCAGTGGCGGGGGGTGGGGGGGACGGGGCGCCACACCCTGTCACACACGGAGCAGGGCTGATCAGGGGGTTGGGGCGCCGGACCCTGTCACACACAGAGCAGGGCCGATCAGGGGGTTGGGTCACCGCAGCCTGTCACACACAGAGCCGCTGGGCAATCAGGGGGTTGGGGAGTTCTCCCTATCAGGCACAGAGCAGGACTGATCAGGGGGTTGGGGCGCCTTCTCCTGTCATGATCAGAGCTGTTCAGATAGGGAGGTTGTGGCCCCGCCCCCTGTCACACACAAAGCCACAGGGCGATCAGGGGGTTTGGGCGCTGCCCCCTGTCACGATGATCCCGGTGCCAGGAGGCCTCACGGCTCTGCTGATCCCGGTGCTGGGAGGCATATTACCCTTTTACTACATAGGGTAGAAGCCTGGTGCATGGGTGGGTGCCGGCTGGTTTGCCCTGAAGGGTGTCCTGGATCAGGGTGGGGTCCCCACTGGGGTGCCTGGCCAGCCTGGATGAGGGGATGATGGCTGTTTGTAGCTGGTCACACATCCTTCCGGGTAGGGGTCCCCACTGGGGTGCTTGGCCAGTCTGGGTGTGGGGCTGAGGGATGTTTTCAGGCTGTGACTGAAGCTCCCAACTGCTCCTTTTTTTCTTTCCTTTTTTTTTTTTTTTAATTCTGGGCCAGCTTTAGCTCTGAGGCTCCAGCTCTTAGGCCTCTGCTCCTGAAAGCAGGTATCTGGTTTGTTTCGGTTCTATAATCGAAACAATGTATAACTCCAGCTCTGAGA
Organism: Myotis nattereri; assembly: GCF_964212035.1. Taxonomy (NCBI): domain Eukaryota; kingdom Metazoa; phylum Chordata; class Mammalia; order Chiroptera; family Vespertilionidae; genus Myotis; species Myotis nattereri. The sequence goes on along the minus strand of NC_138082.1, from coordinate 91,649,507 downwards.
TCCCGGGCTCGCTGAAAGCAAGTTTCTGGGGTTTTGTTTAGCTTCTATATTTGTTACAATGTTTCTTAAACTGCAAGCTCAGAGGTCGGCAAGGCAGGCGGGGAACGTTGGTTTCCTCCGTCACTGAAGCAAGCAAGCCTCATGTTAGTTTCAAGCTGCCTGGCTGCCGGCCGCCATCTTGGTTGGCAGTTAATTTGCATATTGCCTTGATTAGCCAATGGAAAGGGTAGCGGTCGTACGCTAATTACCATGTTTCTCTTTTATTAGATAGGATATATATATATATATATATATATATATATATATATATATATAATTTTCAGCTATATCAATTGGATCATTTTAATTATCAATCTCAAGAACTTTTAATATATTAGATATATTTATATTAGAGGCCCGGTGCACAAAATTTGTGCATGCGGGGAGTGAGGGGGGGTCCCTCAGCCCGGCCTGTGCCCTCTCACAGTCTGGGACCCCTCGGGAGATAACGACCTGCTGGCTTAGGCCTGCTCCCGAGTGGCAGAGGGCAGGCCCAATCATTAGGTGCAGCCCCTGGTTGGGCTCAGAGCAGGGCTGATGGGGGAGTTGGGGCGCCGCCCCCTGTCATGCACAGAGCAGGGAGATTGGGAGGGTGTGATGCCACCCTCAGTCATGATCAGGGTAGGGCAGATTTGGGGGTTGGGGCACCGCCCCCTGTCACACTCAAGGCAGGGTCAATGGGGAGGTTGCAGCGCCACCCCCTGTCACACACAGAGCAGGGCCAATCAGGGGGTTGTGGCACTGCCCCCTGTCACTCACAGAGCAGGGCCCATCGGGGGGTTGGGCGCCGCCACTCTCACACTCAGGGCAGGGCCGATGGGGAGGTTATGGCTCTACCCCCTCACACACAGAGCAGGGCCCATGGGGGCGGTTTGGGGAGCTCCCCCCTACCAGGCACAGAGCAGGGCTGATCAGGGGGTTGGGGCGCCTTCCCCTATCATTTTTTTCTGTCATATGGTGTTGCTAATATTTTTTCTTAAACTGTCATTTTTTTAATGTTATCGTTGTTTATACTCTTTTTAATATAAATGTGCACCAAATATGTAAATCATCCCTGCTCTTCACTCTGAAATGATAAAGCTTTCCTCCTTTCCATGTTGTTAGGATCCACATGTTTGTTTTGATTTTTGACATGAGGCTTTGAACCACTTTTAATTTGTTTTTGTGATATAAGTAATTTGCTTATAGTTTCTTCTAGTTCAGGAGTTGGCAAACTATGGCCAAGCCGCTCACTGCCCATTATTCTAAATAGAGTTTTATGGGAACATAGCGGCCCCCTTCTTCATACACTGTCTGTGGCTCCTCTCTTCTCATGCTGACAGCTTACCATGAAAGAGATGCATGGACTACATCGCTGAAAACACTTACTATCTGCTTATGTAAAAATTGTATTTATTTTAGCTGATGGATAGGCAATTATTTAAATGTCACATTTTTCTAAAATCACAATTTTCTTTTTAATTACCATAGCACACTTAGCACATAATAATTTCTAATTATGTATTTTATTTTATAATGCTATTGTTTGTTTTGTTCACCGATCCACATATTCCTGTGTCAATACCACTATTATGATACTAACAGCTTTCTGATTTTTCTCAAAAAGTTTCACGCAGCTTTCTAACAGCTTTTGAATTTTTCTAAAAAAGTTTCATGCAGTTATTTTTCCACTTCAAACAATTCAAGATTAAAAATTGTCATTTTAGTAAAAAGACATATTGGTTTGGGTAGAATTGCCATTTTTATAATTAAGATCTAGACTTTTAATAAAGTTTTCCAACCTGTTAACATGCTATGTCTTTCTAGTAACTTGTGTTTTATGTCCTTTTATAACATTTTATATCTCTTTTCATATAGGCCCAGTAAATCTAAGTTAAATTTCTCTATATTTTGTGGTTTTTACAGGTTTTGTTAGTAAGTTTTCTATTTTTTACATACTTATTTCTGGTATGAAACTTTTACCATTAAAATCTATGACTTGTATTCAGCCACCTTACTGAATTGTTTTATTATTTCAAATATGTTTTTAGTAGTCCTTTGTATTTTCTAGGCAAAACATATATATACTTCTACATATTAGTGACTGTTGAAATAACTACTGTTCCTCTTTCTACTCATGATGACTTTCATATTTCAACAATATTGTTGTTAGTTGGTTGAAAATGCTAATTAGACTTTATTGTGTTTCAGGAATTGCTTTCTATTCTTATTTTAGTAAAAGTTTTCATTATGAATGGCTTCTAAATTTTATTAAATATTCTTTCAGGACATGACATAATCAGGTGTTCTGTTTTTTTTTTTACTTGAATATGTTTATATATTATGTTGATAAATTTGTTTTAAAATGAATCAATAGTCATGGAATAAACTTTATTAGTTTAAATATTACTTTTTAAAATATGATGCTATATTTAATGTGATTATAAATTATTAGGGAGTTCTAAATATATATTTATAAGAAAAAGTTGTTACAGTTTTCTGTGCTATCTTTGTCAAATTTTGATATCCTAGTCTATAACCTGGGGTAATGAAACTAACTAAAAATGTTGATGGTCAGGGTGATGATGATGTTTAGATATGTAGAATTCAGCTATAAAACCTCTATTTTATGGTATATCTTTATAACTTTTTAATGTTTTGTAAACTAAATTAATCTTACAAATTTATATTTTCATAAAATAACAATTTTCTGTTTATAAAGTGAGCATATACTCTTCCACAACTATTTCATCAATCTATGCACTTTCTTTTTCTTGGTATTACATATTTTATTTTTTTAGGTTTTGATCAGAATTGGTAAATATTTTTTTTCTCTCTTAAATGGGCTTGATTTTAAAACACTTTAAAATCATTCTGTTAGTTGTTTCATTAATTTCAAGTTTATATCTATTAATTACTTTTAGTAAATTATATTAGTTGAGTAATCTTTTTTCAGTTTTTCCTCCTTCTCCTCTTTATTAATAGTAATCTTACTATTAATAAATTAATTTTAAGGCTACAAATTTTCCTCTGAATACTACTAGTATTTATTTGTAGGTTGACATATAAAACAATCTCTTCTTCATAAATTTTAATTCTTACTTTGCCCAGGTTCTGGTGTACTTTTTTTCACCATGAATAAATAAATGAACAAATCTATAATTTTTACCTTAAACTTTTTACTAAGCATTGGGATTTTTAGAAGGATTCTTTTAAAGTTCCAAGTGTTTAATTTTTTTTTTCATCCTATTTTAGTTTAGGATTTCTTGGTTTATTATGTATAAAGAATACTGCCCTTATACTTTCTTTCTATCATATACTATTGTTTTTCAGTGCAGAAAATAATACGATTTTTCTGTTATTGTGCAGAATTAACAGAAATATAGACTATTCTCTGTCCTCTCAATGATTGATTTGCTCCACCACTTGGAGCAGGTACCTATCAGGGCAGGTACCTATCAGGGCAGGAGCCTGTCAGGGCAGGAGCTATTCAGGGGCAGGAGCACTATTTCTGGCATCCTGCGAGATTCTCAGATTTGCAACCTGCAATTTTCTTCTGGGCTCATAGAGAGGCTTGTTTGATCCCTTGTGCTTGAAGTCAATAGTGTAGTCCGTTCAGTATATCGGTGTTACCGCCCAGTGTTCCTACTCTGAGGGGCTCCCCAACAGCCAGTGGGTGGCCATCAGGCCTTCCGGGCCCCAGCCTGGCACATCCTCACCTGAGAGACGAACAATTTTTATAAATCACCCATATGTGCAGGTTGTAGCAAGACTAGGTTTAAAGTTGTGAGTGTGCAGAATTCAGTTTATTCTTGTATTATTGTTTATTAATCTTTTATTTTCTATATGAACAACTAACTGTAAACCTACTGTGTCCAATCCCCTTGTGTGTAGTGTTCTAGGCTTTTTGTTTGTTTGTTTTGTTTTTGTTTGTTCCATGGCATCCACACAGAGATTCCATGGAACACCATCTTCTTCCCCAGACTCTAGCCACTCATTACATAGAGGCAGCCCAATGGATAGGGCCCATGAAGGAATCAGGTAGCGGAGCCTTTCCTACTACCTTCTTTCTAAAGCAATTTAAATAGGAATGTTCTCAGTTTGTGTACATCTGGTTGAACTTCAATAACTTCTTCCTTTCCCCTCCCTCGCCTCATTCTCTTCCTTCTTGTAACCTGCTCTCCTGCTTTAATTGACCAGTGTGTCCGCTCTTACTCTGCTTACGCTGCTTGGGTTAACACTTACAAGCTGTGTGACATTGAACCTGCTATGGGACTCTTCTAGGCTTCCATGACCTCAACTCCAGTGTCCTAGTTGTTATAATTTGTAGTCGCAGTAGTTGCCAGGAGCCTACCAAGGTTCAGAACAGGGCAATTGTTACAATCATCACTACTGTTTTTAATTATTTATTGCTTTGGCAGTTTACCTCAGTTGAGCTATCCCTGTAATTGAGGAAACTACTAATAAAAGAATTCGTACTTATTCTTGACCTTGGAGTTGCTGTTCAACATTCCAGACTAACTGTGTTAATGTGTGGAAGAAAGACCATCTGAACTAATCCTGCTTTTTGGCTTCATTTTCTTGACAAAAACCAAACCAAACAAAAAAAACCCCAAAAACCTGTCAGAAAACTGTCTGTAGAAGTCATTTAGAAACACAAAGTCACAACAAGAGCGCAAAATGGGTATTATTTAAATTCTGGTTTGGCCAGTGTTAGAGTTGCAGTGTTATTTTATGAAATTCAGCAGGCCCAGGAGTGCAAATAGTTGTAATTAAAGGCTTCCAGTAACAGCCCTGTCAAGTCATTGTGTGTATCACATTTGGCACATGTTGCAAAGCTGAGAGCGATATTAAATAGACCATCTGTTGGTTTTCATTAAGTTTTCTCTCATCAACAGCACTATTAAATGTAACTGAATCCATTTATGAAAATGTCCTGACATCTGTGCTTTCAATTGGACGTTGACCAATATTACTAGCAAAGCTACTTCACCTGAATTTATTATTAATGAAAACTTAAATACAGCATAAATATGTTTTCCCTACACTTTTAATAGTACCTACCCAAACAATGCCAGAGACAGCTCCCTGCCTGACCTTTAGAAATGATGGAAACTCCTAGTCGGAGCTCCACTGCATCTTGCTGGTGCCCAGCAGACCTGCAGCATCTGGGCGTGCACCTCCCACTCTGAAAGCCCTGGCAAAATTGCCCTGGGAAACGTTTACTATTCTTCACAAACCAGCTTAAGCATCATCTCCTCTTGGAAGCTCTCCTTGTTTTCATCTGCTTTCACTTTTACTTTCTGTAATAAAATAAAATAATCAGTCTTTGTAACTCCACTTTGCTTGAACCTGACCAGTTCTCCTAAGATGTCGGTGAGAAACTTCTGCTGAGTCGTGCATATAGATATGATGATTATTACAGAGATATAACCTGTACCAAGGAATTACTGAAATAGCCTCCCTGCTTGAAACTACATCCCCAAAGAGATAAGGAAGGTATGCACAAAATAATAATTATTTATTTTTAATTTTTTAAAATTAAATTTAATGGTGTGACATTTGTCATCATGATCATATAGGTTTCAGGTATGAGTTTCTATGTTACAAAACCGTGTACCCACCACCCAAAGTCAAATCTCCTCCTGTCTCCATATATTAGCACACTCTCCCCAACCCCCTTATTTTTGGCAACCACCACCATGCTGTTTGTGTTCATGAGCTTCAGTTTTATATCCCACATATGAGTGAAATCATATGGTTCTGAGCTTTTCCTGTCTGACTTATTTCACTTAGCATGATATTCTCAAGGTCCATTCATGTTGTCGCAAATGGCGCTATTTAATCCTTTCTTGTGGTTGAGTAAGTGTTCCATTGTGAATTGTACCATGTCTTCTTTATCCAGTCCTCTATCACAGGATACTGGTTGTTTCCCTGTCTTGGCCACCATGAATGATGCTGCAATGAACATACGGGTGCATGTATCTTTGTGAATATATGATTTCAAGTTTTTCAGGAATATACCCAGGAGAGAGATTGTTAGGTCATATGGTAGCTATATTTTTAATTGTTTGAGAAATCACAAGACTGCTTTCCATAATGGTTGTACCACTCTACATTCCCACCAGCAGTGAATGAGGGTTCCCTTTTTTCCACAACCTTTCCAGCATGTGTTATTGCTTGTCTTGTTGATAATGGGCACTCTCACAGGTATGAAGTGATGTCTTGTAGTTTTGATTTGTATTTCCTTAATTGCCAGTGAGGTTAAACATTTTTTCATATATGTATTGGCTGTTTGTATGTCTTCTTGGGAGAGGTGTATTTTCAGGTCTTCTGCCTACTTTTTGATTGAATTGCTTCTTTGGTGTTGAGCTTTGAGTTCTTTATATATTTTGGGAATTAAATTTTTGTTGGAGCTTCTGCTTGAAAATATCATCTCTCATCTGGTTGGCTGCCTCTTTGTTTTATTGTCAGTTTCTTTTGCTGTGCAGAAGCTTTCTAGTTTGATATAGTCCCATTAATTTATTTTTGCCTTTACCTTCCTTGCCTTTGGGGTCAAGTTCATAAAATATTCTCTACAACCAAGGTCCATAAGTTTGGTACCTATATTTTATTCCACACAATTTATTATTTTGGGTCTTATATTTAGGTCTTTGATCCATTTTGAATTAATTTTTGTACATGGGAACCAACTGTAATCCAGTTTCATTCATTTGCTTGTGGCTTCCCAGTTTTCCAAGCACCATTTATTGAAGAGACTGTCTTTATTCCATTGTGTGTTTTTGGCTATTTTGTTGAAAATTATCTGTCCACATATATGTTGTTTTATAGCAGAAATGTAAATTCTGTTCCACTGATATGTGTGTCTATTTTTCTGCCAATAGCATGCTGTTTTGATTATCATAGCTCTGTAGCATAATTTGAAATCTGGTAGCATGATACCTCCAGCTTTCCCACCCTCCCTCAGGATTTCTTTGTCTATTAGGAGTCTTTTGTGGTTTCATAAAATTCTGATGATTTCTCATTCTATTTCTTTAAAAATGACATTGGGATTTTGAAGGGGATTGCATTAAATCTGTATATTTATTTGTATAATATGGTCATGTTTACTATGTTGATTCTTTCAATCCATGAACACAAGATATTTTTCCATTTTGTTGTGTCCTTTTCTTGTTGATAATGGCCACTCTAACAGGTGTGAGGTGGTATCTCATTGTAGTTTTGATTTGCATTTCCTGAATTTCTTCATGCACGGGGCAGGGTAGGGGTATCTCAACCTGGCCTTCACTCTCTAGCAATCCAGGATCCCTCGGGGGTGGGGGGGTGTCCGACTACTGGTTTAGGCCTGATCGCCACTAACCACTTGCCTGCTTGCCTAATTGCCCCTTAACCACTTGCCCACCTGCCTGATTGCCCCAAACTGCCTCTGCCTGCCTGCCTGATTGCCCCTAACCACTTTCTTGCCTGCCTGATTGCCCTTAACCCCTCTGCCTGCCTGCCTGATTGCCCTTAACCACTCTGCCTGACTGCCTGATTGCCCTTAAACCCTCTTCCTGCCTGATTGCCCTTAACCACTCTGCCTGCCTTCTGATCACCCCTAACTGCTCGCCTGACTGCCTGATCACTCCTAAACACCTCTGCCTCAGCCCTGCCACCACAGCTTCGTCTGGAAGGTCATCCGGAAGGACGTCCAGTTGACATCCGGAAGGTCATTCAGCTGTCTGGTCTAATTAGCATATTTCACTTTTATTATTATAGCTCTTCCCTTATTATTCTGGCTAGCCTTTCTAGCACTATTTTGAATGACAGCTTTGCTGGAGAGAGTAGTCTTAGGTTCAGCCCCTTGATTTTCATTACTTTGTATATCATGCCACTCCCTTCTAGCCTTAAGTGTTTCTATAGAGAAATCAGCCAATAGTCTAACGGGAGTTCCCTTGCAGGTAACTTTCTGTATCTCTCTTGTAACCTTTAAGGTTCTTTCTTTGTCTTTAACTTTTGTTATTTTAGTTATGATGTGTCTTGTGGGCCTTTGGGGTTCATCTTGTTTGGGACACTCTGTGCTTTCTGGATTTGTGTTACTTTTTCTTCACCAGGTCAGAGAAGTTTTCTGTCATTATTTATTCCAACAGGTTTTCTGTTCCTTGCTCAGCTTTTCTCCTTCTGGATTCTCTATTATGCGGATGTTGTTTCTTTTCATGTTTTTTCAAAGCTCGCTTAAACTCTCCTGCTTTTAATTGTTTTTTTCCAATTGCTGCTCTGATTGGGTGTTTTTTTTTCTACCTTTTCTTCTTGCTTGCTGATTCTGTCCTCAGCTTCTTCTAGTCTACTGTTGAATCCTTCCAGGGTGTTCTTTTTTTAAAAATATATTTTGTTAATTTTTTACAGAGAGGAAAGGAGAGGGATAGAGAGCTAGAAACATCGATGAGAGAGAAACATCAATCAGCTGCTTCCTGCATGTCCCCCACTGGGGATGTGCCCACAACCAAGGTACATGCCCTTGAGCAGAATCAAATCTGGGACCCTTCAGTCCACAGCCCGATGCTCTATCCACTGAGCCAAACTGGTTAGGGCTCCAGGGTGTTCTTTTTTGCAGCTATGTCATTCTTCATTCCCTCTTGATTTTTATTTATGGTGTATTCAGTTTCTTATAATTATCATTAAGTTTCTTATAATTCTCACTCAGATGTTTGAGCATCCTTATAACCATTACTTTGCATTTTTATCTGACAAATTACTTCCCTCCATTTTATTTAGTTCCTTTTCTGGAAATTCCTCCTTTTCTTTCATTTGGGGTTGTTTCTTTGTCTTCCAATTTTAGCAGTCCAGTATCTGGGGAACTGGGTGAAGTGGGTAGGTCTGTGGCAAGTCTGTGTCTTCAGAGGTGACTGGTTCCACTGGGTTGCAGTGGTGCATCCAATTTTCTGGTGGCACCAGGTTAGGTATGTCTGGTCTCTGCATCCAGGGGCATCAGATCACATCGACTAGGCAGCTTGTTTCAGTGGAACTGATTGTCCAGGAGCACCGGGTAAAACACAGTGAGTCACAATGACAGGTTCATGCATCCTGGAGCATTGGGTTACAGTGTCAGGGCTGGGCACACTATGTCAAGGCGGTGGGGCCAGTCCTTCAGGGGCACTGGGTCAGGCGTGCTGTTTGGGGCAGCAGGTTCCTGTCCTCTGGCTGGGCCTGTGTCAGGGTGGCGGTGTGGGTGGGCTGCTCCAATGATGAGGGAGGAGGGTCAGGCTGTGTGCTGCTCCGCTGGTGCATAGGGCAGACTGGGTGCCTGTCCACCAACATGGCTGGGCAGACCCCACACACTGCTAGTTATGTAGCCAGCAGGCCCTCCAAGGAGCACAGTCAGGCTAACTGAATCGGTATGGCTGGTCTGTGTGTCTGGGGATTTCCGGGCTCAGCAGTGGGGCTGTGAGCACCTGCCAATAGCCAAGGGGTGCTCCCTGAAGTGGAGAGAAGTGCACCGAGCAGCATGCCGCAATGGCAGTTCCTCTACCAGGAGCACCCCAGTCACTCCCCTAAGCTCCCTCTCCCACAACCAGATGCCCTCTCACTCTCATACCCACATTCACTCTCCCTCTCACACACACTCACACATTCACCCTCACTCCAGACCTGCCTGCTGCCATGTTCCATCTATTCCACATATGTTTTAAATAAATGCATATTACTCTGCATATTACTCTGATGAAAAATGAATGGAGTATGGTAGTGCATGACATAGTTATTTATACCTTAGTAGCTCATATTTTCTAAATCAGTCTCTCTCTTGTTGAATGATGTTATTAAAGAAATGACCACTCTGATAGTGCAGGGAAGGGATCCTATGGACTCCAAGTTTGCCCCAAGGGACTCAGAAATTATAAGAACCTGCCAGGAGTAATCAAAGAGCCCTGAGAGGGTTGGCCAGAAAGGGTAGATGGAAGCACATATTTTTTTTTCTCACGTCAGGTTTCAGACTAACCCTGCCTGTGGATGATTGTGAAAGAGAAAGGGAGAGGGGAAGGGTGCATGGGTGCGTGGAGTTGGGTATAGAGGGAGAGGGAGAGGAAGAGAGAGAGGAAGCAAGAGGCATAGAGAGGTGACACTATTAACAAAAGTTCAATATTTCTTCATAAAAGTTGTTGAAAAATAAGTATATTCCTAGTTGTTACTTCTATTTATAGAAAGTGTCCAGTCTTATTAACAGGTTTATTTATTTTTCTCAAGATTATTTAAAATTTACTTTTCACAATTTGGATTCTTACTTTAGAGCAGATACCAATCCAGCTTCTATGCAGCTCAGCTCATGGGAGCCTTTTGATTTTCTTCTGGAAGCCAAGCACAAAGGGCTCACTGTGAGTTGGCTTTGCTCTGGTTCCTAGCTTACACTATTTACAGAAACAGGAGGGTAAACAGATTAATGTATATAAATGAATCCTTCCTTCTTTTCTTCCTCTCTCATTTCTTCTGTCTCTGTCTTATTCTCTTTTCGTTTCCCTCACAACTCTCAACTTGTAGCTAAGATTTAGGTAGAAACAAATGAGCAGGGCCGATAGGATGCATTAACCTTAAGTTGTCTTGATTCTGAAATTAGTATCAATTATGGGGGTAAATGACTATTGATTCCAATGTTAAAGGAAGCTGTGATTTCTTAAAAATTTGGTATTATGTGCATCTAAAACATACTTGGGAGCTATTAATTACATTTCTTGGACAATTATTTTATAGAGCAAAATCAACATATACAGAAACATTGACTTGAAGTCTTCATTGGCACAGCAATGTTAATGCTTCATATTTATTTTACTTTAATAAAAAAACTCATGTATTAACTAGGCTGGACCCCTGAGATGATTCATCTGTTCCCTGCTAGAGGCAAGTCCAGTTTCCTGCCAAAGAAATATAAAAAAAGCTTACTTTCATCTATCCCTATTCCCACCCCCCCCCCTCCTACCCGCCCCCGCCACACACACACACCAAAACTGTATGGCGTTCAGTTGTAAAATTCCATCTTTTTAATATTTTGTATCTTATCTAGTTTCTGCAATAATTTACTAGTAGGCTTTCCTTTCTCTAATTCTCCTGTTTGCTAGGAACAGTCCTGATTCCTGCCTGTTGTCCTGGAATAATTATTAAAATAATTTCTATTTATGCTCAAGTGTGTTATGGTTTGTCTGATAATTTTATGGTCATCATACCTTATTTTAACCATATCTGACCCTCCAACCTCTTTCACCTTGCCTCCTTGTACTTGCTGCACTTTCTCTTGTTCCCTTGGAGCTTTTGTGCTTTCCTGGGCCCATAAGAGGGTGTGCTTTTAGCTGGGCACACGGTCTGCTTCACCTTCCCCTCACAGTTCCAAAATCACTTCCAAAACGTTTGTGACCTCACCAATCAAAGCTAGGGCTCAATGTTAAAAGATTTGTTAGCATTTATCACAGCTATAATTCTACAATTAATATCATTATTATTTCATTGATGCTGGCTCTGCTATTTGATTCTATAAATCCAAAATATGAATGAGAAAAATGTGTTTTAGAAATGTGAAGTTTGGGTTTGTGGTAACTGAGTGGGTGTCTGAATCTCAGTTCTACCTAACTAACACCCATGGAGGGAAGAGCTCTGTGTGACCCCTAGGGTATGTCTCTACTCCTTTCATACAGCATCATACTGACTGGTGGATGGGGTTGATGGCTGGCGGGACAGAGCCCCAGTGGAAAGTGATTCCATTTCAAAGGATATCTGAAGCAATTACAAATTGATAAAGGATTGTCTTGGATTATTTATATGATTTAAGATTTATTTCTCCTCATTTTAGTGTCCTGATGGATGGTTTTGCTTATATATATATTCGTTGACAATAAAAACATGGATCATATTTATTGTATCACTGGGTTTTAGTTTGAAGGGACCTTAGTTTTATTCAACCTATTAATTTTTTGATGTAAGAGGGAAAAAGGCAGCAAAAGGAGCTATCAAGTTTTCAAGAGTCACACAGCTGGTACCTAGAGGTCTGGTGGAACTGGATTTAGGTCTGGCATCCTGGATTTTTTACCTAAGGTTTTGCTCATTATAGATAGACTCTATGTAACATTCCTTTGATAATCTTGGGCTCATCACAGGTGCCAGGCAAGGTAATCTAAATCTTCCAGAGTACAGACAACTGCTGCCCACTGGGTGGGTATCCTAGAGCAGCCTGTTACTCACTCCACCCCAAGGTCCACAATGCATAAAAATGGGGGAAGTGACTGTCTGAGCTAGCACACAGGAAAACATTTGAGACAGCTTGTTACACATAAGCAAATATCTGTACTATAAACTGAACACTTGTGTCCCTCCAAATTCATATGTTGACGTCCTAACCACCAGGGTGATGATATTAGGAGTAAGGACTTAGGGATAAGGTTTAGATGAGATCATGAATGTGGATCCCCCTTGTTGGAATTAATGTCTTTATAAGAAGAGGAAGAGACACGGGAGTTCTCTCTCAGCAGGATACAGCAAGAAGGCAGCCATCTGCAAGTCTGGAAGAGGGTCCCACCAGAACCCGACAAGTCCTGGCAACTTGATCGTGGACTTCTAGCCTCCAGAACTATGAGAAATAAATGTCTGTTGTTTAAACCACACAGTCTATGGTATTTTGTTAAAGCAGCTGATCTGGCTAAGACAGCATGTTTACGGAAGCACTGTCGAAATAATAAAAAATATTAAAGATAATTAAGAAATTCCTGTGATCTCTCAAAGAAAACAGCAGAGAGTTTAAAACCTGAAGATGGAAGAAAATATCCTAATAGCTAAATAAGCAGGAAGGGAAAACTCTTCATTTACAAGGTCACAGAGATGACCAGGCTATTAAAAACATTATATGTAGATGGGCACCTACTAAGAAAAGGAAGTTCAAAAATGAACGCTGGGGCCCTAGCTGGTTTGGCTCAGTGGGTAGAGTGTCAACCTACAGATCAAAGGGTCCCAGGTTTGATTCCAGCCAAGGGCACATACCTTGGTTGCAGGCTCCTCCTCTGACCAGGGCTCGTGCAGGAGGCAACCAAATTGATGTGTTTCTCTCACATCCATGTTTCTCTTTGTCTTTCTCTCTCTCTTCCACTCTTCCTAAAACCAATGGAAAAATATCCTCAGTTGAGGATTAAAAGAAAATGAGCCTTGGGACCCCATTTATATTTTCTTTAAAAATTTAGCAGGGAGGGAAATGGGGGGTTAAGGACATATATGTAATACCTAAATCAATAAAGAAAAATAAAATAAAATTTATAAGAACCTTTAAAAAATATTTAGCAAGAAGAGCTTAAAGAGAAATTCTGGTTGACAATCCCGCCTTGCAATATATTCCATTTCTCTTGGTTAAAATTAATTTTCTTTTTTTATATCATGCAATAAACATTAATATTTCAAGACTAAAAATATTTTTAGTATAATACTATTACCAGAACTGTACTAACATAGAATTATATCACAAAAGTTGTAGGAAATATTAAAAATCTGCAAATAACAGGATTATTTCTATTATATTCTAGAATATTTTTCCCCTTCTGGCTCTATTTTTGTTTATCACTTTATGTTGTTCATTATATACTACAAATGACTGAGATTAAGTGATATTTATCTTTCTCTGACTGGCTTATTTCACTTAGCATAATGCTCTCCAGGTCCATCCACACTGTTGCAAATGGTAAGAGTTCCTTCTTTTTTACTGCAGCATAGTATTCCATTGTGTAGATGTACCACAATTTTCTACTCCACTTATCTGGTGATGGGCACTTAGGCTGTTTCCAAATCTTAGCTATTGTAAATTGTGCTGCTATGAACATAGGGGTGCATATATCCTTTCTGATTGGTCTTTCTGATTTCTTGGGATATATTCCTAGAAGTGGGATTACTGGGTCAAATGTGAGTTCTGTTTTTAATTTTTTGAGGGAACTCCGTACTATTTTCCACAGTGGCTACACCAGCCTGCATTCCCACCAGCAGTGTATGAGGATCCCTTTTTCTCCACATCCTTGCCAGCACTTGTTTTTGTTGATTTGTTGATGATAGCCATTCTGACAGGTGTGAGATGGTACCTCATTGGATGATTAATGACTTTGAGCATGTTTTCATATGTCTCTTGGCCTTTTTTATGTCCTCTTTTAAAAAGTGTCTATTTAGTTCCTTTGCCCATTTTTTGATTGGATTATTTATCTTCCTTTTGTTAAGTAGTATGAGTTCCCTGTAAAATTAGATTTTGTTGGAGATAACATTGGCAAATATGTTTTCCCATGCAGTAGGCTTTCTTGTTGTTTTGTTGATGATTTATTTTGCTGTGCAGAAGCTTTTTATTTTGACTAAGTCTCATTTGTTTATTTTCTATTTAGTTTCCATTGTCCTAGGAGCTATATTGGTAAACATATTGTTACAACAAATGTCTGCTATTTTGCTGCCTATGGATTCTCCTAAGATTTTGATGGTTTCTTGCCTTACATTTAAGTCTTTTATCCATTTTGACTTTATTTTTGTGTATGGTGTAATTTGGTTGTCTAGTTTCATTTTTTTTTTTTTTTTGCATGTCTATTTCCAATTTTCCTAACACCATTTATTGAAGAGACTGTCTTGGCTCCATTGTATGCTTTTGCCTCCTTTTTCAAATATTAATTGAGTATAATCACTTGGGTAAATTTCTGGGTTCCCTGTTTGGTTCCATTGGTCTATATGTCTGTTCTTGTGCCAATACCAGGCAGTCTTGAGAACAGTGGCTTTTCTTTTTTTTAAAAATATATTTTATTGATTTTTTACAGAGAGGAAGGGAAAGAGATAGAGAGTTAGAAACATCGATGAGAGAGAAACATCAATCAGCTGCCTTCTGCACATCTCCCACTGGGGATATGCCCGCAACCCAGGTACACGCCCTTGACCGGAATCAAACCTGGGACCCTTCAGTCCGCAGGCCAACGCTCTATCCACTGAGCCAAACCGGTTCCGGCGAGAACAGTGGCTTTTTAATATTGCTTGATATCTGGTATTGTGATCCCTCCAACTTTGTTCTTTCTCAGGATTGCTACAGCTATTAGGGGTCTTTTTTTTATTATTATTATTCCAGATTAATTTTTGGAGAGTTCATTCTAGGTCTGTGAAATATTCTCTTGGCATCTTAATGGGGATTGCATTGAATCTATAAAATGCTTTGGGTAGGATGAACATGTTAATGATGTTGATTCTACCAATCCGTGAACACAGTATATTCTGCCACTTGTTTATGTCTTCCTCTATTTCTTTTTTTAATGTCCTGTAGTTTTCCTAGTATAAGTCTTTTACCTCCTTAGTTAAGTTTATTCCTAGGTATCTTAATTTTTTTGGTGCAATGGTAAATGGAATTGTTTTTTTATTTTCTCTTTCTATGAGTTCATAATATATATATATTAAGAGAGCCAGGGGTCGTCACATCCAAAACAACCAAATGGGCGACCAAACAGGCTGAGTAGGGTGACAAGGCTGGCAAGGGGGTAAGTTAGGGACAACCAAATGACTGAGCAGCAGGCTGTGTGGGCAACCAGGCTGGCAGGGGGGTTAGTGAGGGATGACCAAAAGAGTGAACAGAAGCCTGCATGGGTGACCAGGCCAGCAGGGAGGTTAGTGAGGGATGACCAGAGGAGTGAACAGCAGGTTGTGTGGGGCGACCAGGCTGGCAGGGGGGCATTTGGGGGTGACCAGGCTGACAGGGGGGTCCATGAAGGGTGACCAAGATGGTGGGGGATAGTTGGGGGCAACAAGGCAGGCAGGAAGGCAATTGAGGGTGACTAGGCCAGCAGGGGGGCAGTGATGGGAGACCAGGCTGGCAGGGGTTCAGTTGGGCGTAACCAGGCTGGCAGGGGGAGCATTTAGGAGTGACCAGGCCAGCAGAGGGGGGCAGTTAGGAGTGACCAGACCTGCAGGAGGCAGGGGGGGCAGTTGGGTGTGACCAGGTTGGAAAGGGGGGCAGTTGGGGGTGACCAGGCCAGCAGGGGGGCAGTTAGGGGTGATCAGGTTGGCAAGCAGGGGTGATTAGGGGTGATCAGGCTGGCAGGCAGGTGAATATTTAGGAGCCAACAGTCCTGGATTGTTAGAGGGATGTCTGACTGCCGGTTTAGGCCAGGATTGGGCCTAAACTGGCAGTCAGACATCCCCAGAGGCATCCCAGATTGGAGAGGGTACAGGCTGGGCTTAGGGGACCCCTCCCGTGCATGAATTTTGTGTGCACCGGGCCTCGAGTTAGTGTATAAAAAGCCATAGATTCTCTAGTTGGTGTGTAAAAAGCCATAGATTTCTGGGTGTTAATTTTGTATCCTGCTACATTGCCGAATTCATTTATTAAGTCTGGTAGTTTTGATTGAGTCTTTGGGGTTTTCTATGTACAAAATCATGTCACCTGCAAATAATAACAATTATACTTCTTTTTTTCCAATTTGGATGCCTTAAATTTCTTCTTCTTGTCTGATTACAATGACTACCACTTCCAGTACTATGTCAAACAGGAGTGGTAAAAGTGGGCATTCCTGACTTGTTCCTGCTCTTAGGGGAAATGGTTTTAGTTTTTATTCATTGAGTATAATGTTGGCTGTAGACTTGTCATATAAGGCCTTTGTCATGGTGAGATATGATCCCTCTATTCCCATTTTGCTGAGAGTTTTTTTTATAAAAAATGGGTGTTGGCCAAAACCGGTTTGGCTCAGTGGATAGAGTGTCAGCTTGTGGACTGAAAGGTCCCAGGTTTGATTCTGGTTGGGGGCATGTACCTGGGTTGTGGGCACATCCCTGGTGGGAGATGTGCAGAAGGCAGCTGATCGATGTTTCTCTCTCATCGATGTTTCTAACTCTCTATCTCTCCCTCCCTTCCTCTCTGTAAAAAATCAATAAAATATATTAAAAAAAAATGGGTGTTGGATTTTGTTGAATGCTTTTTCTGCATCTATAGATATGATCATGTGACTTTTGTCTTTCAATATGTTTATGTGATGTATTATGTTTATTGATTTGTGAATATTGTACCAGCCTTGCATCTCTGGAATAAATCCCACTTGGTCATGGTATATGATCTTTTTAATATATTGCTGGATCTGGTTTGCTAATATTTTGTTGAGGATTTCAAGATCTATGTTCATCAGGGATATTGGCCTCTAATTCTCTTTTTTGTAATGTCTTTATCAGATTTTGGAATAAGATATTGCTGACTTCATAAAAAGAGTTTGGAAATGTTCCTTTCTCTTGAGTTTTCTGAAGTAGTTTGAGGGATATAGGTGTTAGTTCTTCTTTGAATGTTTGGAAAAACTCCCCTGTGAAGTCGTCCAAACCTGGGTTTTTGTTTGGTGGGAGAGTTTTTTAATTATTATTACTGTTTCTATTTCATTGGTTTTATTGGCCCATTCAGGTTTTTTTATTCTTCCTGACTCAGTTTTTGAAGATTGTATTTTTCTAGGACTTTGTGTGTTTCATCCACATTGTCTAGCTTGTTGGTATATAGTTGTTCATAGTATTTTCTTACAATCCTTTGTATTTCTGTGGTGTCAACTGTTACTTCTACACTTTGATTTTTTATTTAATTTATTTGGGTCCTCTCTCATTGTTTCTTGAGTAGTCTGGCTAATGGTTTTTCCTTTCAAAGAACCAGCTCATGGTTTCATTGATTTTATATATATATATATATATATATATATATATATATATATATATATATTAGTTTTTATGTTATTTATTTCATCTCTAATCTTTATTATTTCCTTCCTTCTACTTACTCTGGGATTTTGTTGTTGTTCTCTTTTAGTTCTTTAAGTTGTAGGGTTAAATAGTTTATTGCTGATTTTTCTTGTTTTTTGAGGTATGCTGTAGTGCTATGAACTTCCCTCTTAGGATGGCTTTTACTGTGTCCCAGAGATTTTGGGTTATTGTGTGTTCATTTTCATTTGTTTCCAAGAAGTTTATTTTTTCATTTCTTTCTTGATCTTTTTGGTAACCTGTTCATTGTTTAATAACATGCTATTTAGCCTACACTTGTTTGAATGTTTTGGGGTGTTTTTACTGTAGTTGATTCTCATTTCGTTTTACTCTGATCTGAGAAGATACTTGATATGATTTCAATCTTCTTGAACTTGTCGAGACTTGTTTTGTGTGCTAACATGTGGTCTATCTTTGTGAATGATCCATGTGCACTTGAGAAGAATGTACATTCTGCTGCATTGGGGTGATATGTTCTATAAATGTCAATTAAATCCATCGGATCCAGTGTGTCCTTTAGAGTCTCTGTTTCCTTGTTAAGTTTTTGTCTGGAAGATCTGTCCAGGAAGTCAGAGGGTGTTAATGTCCACTATTTTGACTGTATTATTGTCAATCTATCTGTTTAAATCCTCCAGAAGTTTTTTTTAAAAAATATATTTAGGTGAACCTATATTGGTTGCATAAATTTTTACCAGGGTTATATCTGCTTGTTGGATCAATCCCTTTAGTATTATGTAGTGACCTTTGTTGTCTCTTGTGATGGCCTTCATTTTAATGTCTATTTTGTTGGATCTGAGTATTGCTACTCCAGCATTTTTTCTTTTCCATTTGCATGAATAGGTCCTTGAAGAGCAAAACATCCTTTGGGAGAAATGAGAAGAGAGATTGCTCTGATACACAAAACCTAATGTGACAGGAGTATGTGGAAAAATCATATGGGAATGAGGCTTTCTGAGGCACAGACAAGTAGGTGTTCAGAAAATTCTGTTTCCTATTACTCCTGGAAAATTGACCAGACTACATTTCCCAGCCCACCTTGCAGTTAGGGGGAGCGACTGAATTCTGACCAATTGACTGTGGAAAGATATGAGGTATGCCACTTCTATTGAATAAATCCCAGACATACCAATCTTCATACTCCATTTGCTAGGGAAGTATCCAGATTGATTGCATACCTTGACCAACCCATCAGAATTCAACATCCCAAATTTCCTTTGATTTGCCTGTATAGACAGCACTGGTCAACTCCTTTCATTGCTGTTTTTTTTTTTTATCACTTTTATTTCCAATGTTAGATATTTTGTTAGGAGAAGTATAATTGATGCAGGATTGTGAGAGATAATTCTCCATGGGCCTCTTATATTGCAGTAATTTTTGTGAACAGAGGCAATAATAATTTCTGTTTCAGACAATTTTTTCAAGTATGTTTATGGAAAAAAAACTACCTTGGAAAATATAGTATCTGCCCCTGAAGAAGAGGGCAGCTGTTTTACTGCCTAGGACAGTGGTTGGCAAACTGTGGCTCATGAGCCACATGAGGCTCTTTAACCCCTTGAGTGTGGCTCTTCCACAAAATACCGACTTCTGCGCATGGGCCACAAAATTTCAATCACACTGTACGTACGTGCCCACATGTGGTATTTTGTGGAAGAGCCACACTCAAGGGGCCAAAGAGCCACATATGGCTCGCGAGACGCAGTTTGCCAACCACGGACCTAGGACAACCTTCTGGCTCAAAGGTTGTGCAGGTTTGCTCTGGGCCTTTACAAAAATTTGGAGTATCCTAAGCTTCAGTTCCATTGCGTGTGTAGAATTCACTCAGGCTATTTTGCATTGTTCCCATGGGCTGGTTGGAGGGGTGCAAGCATAACCATAAAACTCAGGTCAGCTGTTGTCTGCTGTGATGTGAGCAGCAAAGTCTTTTGTGTCTGACCTGGGAGTCTCATTACTAAAACGGTGGCAGGCTGACTTGTCAGTAGGGCAAAATATGAGACTCATCACAATTCTTGACACAATTGTTGAAAGCAATTTGAACATATCCAGAAATATTTAAATTCTTTGATAATACAGTTCCACACTTAGAAAGCTATCTCATACAGAAACAGTTGTGCAAATATATAAAATACATGTACAAAGCTTTACATTTCAGAGCAGTACCTGATAATAAATTTTTAAAGATAATACACTTAATTCAATGATATATATATTCTGACTAGAGTTCAGCAACTGAAAATCGGGGACATTTTTATGTGACGACATGTGACTGTTTCCATGACTCATTTTTCATGAAAAAAAAACACAAAAAAACACACACACAAGTTATCCCATGATAATGTGAGTTATGGACTTATTTATTTATTCACTTATTAAATATTTTCTGGGTATCTACTATGTGTCAAGATAGGTGGTGATTGATATATTACAGGCAGCACTAACAGTATTTCTTCAATTTGTTGTGAGAAGTCAGAGAATAAGTAATAAAAACAACAAGTAAGGTGATTACATTGCTGTGAAAGAAATCTTAAAAGTGTTGTGATAGAAAGTGAGACCACTGTACATGAGGTGGAAAGAGAATCTATGGTTTCTGAGAGGGGTCCTGAGGAGGTAGACACTGTGTCGAAACCTCAAGTTTCTGAATAAGCTAGCCGAGGAGTGGTCTGAGGGGAGGGCCCTAAGTGAGTGACCCAAAGCAGGTAAAGTTTTCTTGTGTTTGAGAACCAGAAAGGAACCTAGGATGTCCAGGTGCTGCTGGTCAGGAAGGAGGGAGGATGGAAAGGCCGAGGGCCATAATAGGATGTGCAGAAATCCACTCTAGGACAGAGCTAGGATTGGGTTTTCTTATTTAAAAGATCATTCCAACTGCTGAGGGGAAAGCAGACTCTAAGACAGTGGTTCTCAACCTTCCTAATGCCGCGACCCTTTAATACAGTTCCTCATGTGGTGGTTACCCCCAATTTCATTGTTACAAATTGAACATAATTAAAGCAGAGTGATTAATCACTAAAACAATATGTAATTATATATGTGTTTTCCGATGGTCTTAGGAGACCCCTGTGAAAGGGTTGTTCGACTCCCAAAGGGGTTGTGACCCACAGATTGAGAACCACTGCTCTAAGATATTTTCTCTTTCTCTCTGTTTATATACATGTATACGTATATGCACACGCATACATTTATGTATAAACTTATACATGCATTTAGGCGATTTACATACATATAAACACATGCATTTTTTTTATGTAGAAGTTTCAAATATTAACCAAGTAACAGTTCCCCATTTTGTGGGGAGAATTGGGAGAGCTTTACTACTTTATTGCTTTACAAAAAAATAAGGAAACTGGTCAAGGAAACACGTGAGATTTCCTGATAAACTGTGGCAAAGATAGAATTAAAAGAAAGATCATTTGCATTTGAAGCCTCTAAGGGTTGCAAAATCCAATGTTTTCCTACTGTCAGTAAACCCAGAAAAAAAACAACTATATCTTCATTCATAAATACACAATTGTATCAATTTATTTTACAGCCATTTCTCACTAAACCATCTTTTATTTTGATAACATAATTATAGTGGAACACAAGATTCCTTACTTATGCTGAAACCATTTAAGCTTCTACAAGCTCTCTATTTAGAGTGCACATTGCTCTTGACCTAAACATGGCATGGCTGTCCTAGGAGAAGTCGCCCTAATTTACCTACTAAAATGTAATCATCTCAAACATGGTCAGAGACACAGTCACTCTCATTTTCATTCTCACAAGTGACTTATCATGAAGGAAATGTCATTTTCTTTTCAAGCAATGTATTAAAACAATTCACACTTACTTTTTTTTTGGCAGTATGGATGGAACTGGAGATTATTATGCTAAGTGAAATAAACCAGACATGGAAAAATACCAAAGGATCTCACTTATATGTGGAATTTAATGAACAAAATAAAATGAAGAACAAAGTAGAACCAGAAGCATGGAAACATGAAACAGAATGATAGTGTTCTGAGGAGACAGGTGGTGAGAACAAATGAAAGAAGGTGGAGAGATTAGCCAAGGGGGAAAAAAATATGTATATATTCATAATCCATGGACACAGACAAAAGGATGGTGATGCCCAGAGAGAGTGGGGGCAGGGGCTTGGTGGAGGTGGGAAAAGGGGGAGAAAATGAGGGAAATCTAATAGTGTGAGCAATAAATAAAAGTTAAAAAAACACACAACTAATATGAAAGTAAACTGACTAATCATCAAAGTTGGATTAGTATATGTGGGAGCTTTTGGGCAGCACAATGCTAAAGAGGAATAATTCCATGGGCCTTCACTGATTTTATATTTTTTTATGATGTAGAAGTTGAGGATAAGTATATTGAGGACCTGAAATAATAACTGTGCAAGTCTTGGAATTTATTAATGGATTTATTAGAAAAAACTACCGAACACTTTTGATGTGGCAGACACTGTACAGAATGAATGAAATAAATTTATTTGACTCTTGTCCAGAGCAGGGCCAATCAGAGGGTTGGGGTGCTGCCCCCTGTCACACACAGAGCAGAGCCCATCAGGGGGGTTGGGGCTCCGTACTCTGTCATGCACAGAGCAGGGCCCATCAGGGGTTTGGGGAGCTCCCCACTGTCATGCACAGAGCAGGGCGGATCAGGGGGTTGGGGCGCCACCCTCTATCACCCACAGAGCAGGGCCGATCAGGGGGTTGGGGCGCCGCCACTGTCACACTCAGGGCAGGGCTGATGGGGAGGTTATGGCTCTACCCCATCACACACAGAGCAGGGCCCGTGTGGGGGCGGTTGGGGCACCACACCCTGTCACACACAGAGCCGCAGGGCGATCAGGGGGTTGGGGAGCTCCCCCCTATCAGGCACAGAGCGGGGCTGATCAGGGGGTTGGGGCGCCATCCCCTGTCAGGAACAGAGAAGGGCAGATAGGGAAGTTGTGGCCCCGCCCCCTGTCACACACAGAGCTGCAGGGCGATCAGGGGGTTTGGGCACTGCCCCCTATCACACTGATCCCGGTGCCGGGAGGCCTCGCGGCTCTGCAGATCCCGGTGCTGGGAGGCATATTACCCTTTTACTATATAGGATAGAGGCCTGGTGCACGGGTCGGGGCTGGCTGGTTTGCCCTGAAGGGTGTCCTGGATCAGGGTGGGGGTCCCCACTGGGGTGCCTGGCCAGTCTGGGTGAGGGGCTGAGGGCTGTTTTCAGGCTGGCGGGTAACTGAAGCTCCCAACTGCTCCTTTTTTTCTTTTTTTTTCTTTTTTATTCTGGGCCAGCTTTAGCTCTGGCTCCAGCTCTGAGGCCTCTGCTGCTGAAAGCAGGTATCTGGTTTGTTTGGGTTCTATAATTGAAACACTGTATCAACTCCAGCTCTGAGATCCTGGCAGGCTGAAAGCAGGTTTCTGGGGTTTTGTTTAGCTTCTATATTTAAAAATTCTAGAAGAATCCAAAGGCAACAAAATCTCAGACATATGCCGAAGCAATTTCTTCACTGATACAACTCCTAGGGCACTTGAAACTAAAGAGAAAATGAACAAATGGGACTACATCAAAATAAAAAGATTCTGCACAGCAAAAGAAACCATCAACAAAACAATGAGAAAACGCACTGTGTGGGAAAACATATTTGCCAATGTCATATCTGATAAGGGCCTAATCTCGAAAATTTATAGGGAACTCATACAATGTAACAATGTTTCAAACTGCAAGCTCAGAGGCCGGCAAGGCAGGCAGGGAATGTTGGAGTCCTCCGTCACTGAAGCAAGCAAGCCTCATGTTAGTTTCAAGCTGCCTGGCTGCCGGCCGCCATCATGGCTGGCAGTTAATTTGCATATCTCGCTGATTAGCCAATGGGAAGGGTAGTGGACATACGCTAATTACCACGTTTCTCTTTTATTAGATAGGATTATAGCATGACCATCATTGAAAACTACCTGAATAATAGCTGAACAGAACTCCTAACTAAAGATATAAAGAAGAGGCCACATTGAGATTTTAAAGGAACAAAGATGCAGAATGGGCAGGTCCCACACCCACAGTGTGGAGACAAAGAATAGGGAGAGATATCTCAGCAGCAGATTCCTCACTGAGGAATGAGGGGTCCCAGACCCATATCCAGCTTCCCAGCAGGGAAAAACAGTGCCAGGAAGAGAAGTCCCAGCAATATCTTTCTGTCTGTAGAAGCCAGTGGGGCTGTGTCTAAGAGAGACCGACAGCTCTGACACATGCTGCTCTCAATGGGGACAGCACACAAACTCGCTTGCTCTGGGTTCTAATACAGGGGCAGCTCGAAAAGTGCCAGGGACATGCAGGGAAGAACTGAATGGACTAACTGTAGGATTAGGGCTAGAAGTGCAGAGGTTGAGGCAAATCTCTCTGAAGACAGAGCACTGGCAGGCACCCTTGTTCCCTTGAAGAGCTCTCCTCCCAACCAGCCAGTCCAGTGCGGTGGGCACCAAATCTATGCTTTCCATTAACCTAAAACCCTGGCCCCTATCCAGGTGATTCCTTGAGACCCCAAACCACCCGAGTTGCTCATCTGGCCCAGCTTCTTACAGTGGCTGCTCCACACAAGCAGGCTACCTCAGCTCATGCTGCAGGCTTTCCCCAAATCTCTCAAAGGCCTACAAGCTCCCTCCCATCAAGCAGTGGCTGGCCTGGGTGTGAGTTGTAGCACCTGCTAAGTGGCCCCGTGTCCTCACAAGCAGCAATTTGCATAAAACTCCTATCAGGTAGCCCCACAACTGGCGTAAGTGTCCTGGCTTGGAACTTGGCTTTAACTAAGTGGTCACCAGCCTAGCACAAGGGGTGGCTGGCCTCAGCTTGCATTGTGGTTCCCAAGAAAGTATTACATGCCAAGTATTAGTGGCAGCCCACCTCCTTTTATTTTTTATTTTTTTTAAAATATATTTTATTGATTTTTTACAGAGAGGAAGGGAGAGGAATAGAGAGCTAGAAACATTGATGAGAGAGAAACATCGATCAGCTGCCTCTTGCACACTCCCCACCGGGGATGTGCCCGCAACCAAGGTATATGCCCTTGACCAGAATCGAACCCGGGACCCTTCAGTCCGCAGGCCAACGCTCTATCCACTGAGCCAAACCGGTCAGGCCCCACCTCCGTTTAAAGTGTAGCTTCTACTAAGGCCCTCTCAGACCAACATAAGCAGCAGCTAATTGCAGATCGCTCTGTAGATCTTACCAAGCAGCCTCAATCCTGGCATAAGTGGTAGCTGAATATAAACTGCACCAGAATCCTTCCAAAGATCCTCCAGACCCATTACACCTGGTGGCTGGCTTCAGGCCAAACCAGAGCACCACACAATGAATTCCACAAGTGACACATCTGAAGGGTGGGCTCAACTGGCATCAGAGCCCTACTAAAGCCACTCCCACACTTAGCGGTCAGACATCACACAACAACTCATCTGCTGTAGTCTCAGTCAGCCCTCACAAGTAGTAAACTTGAGAGTCAACTCCACATACTCATGTGGCAAGAGCGAGCAAGCAGAGCACACAAAAACCACACAGGTGACATGCCTGGAGCACTTGACAAAGATGGCCAGAGAGACTATGATACTAAGCCCCACAGGACACCATTAGTATAAGGCCACTCTGTCAGGACAGGGTATGTAGCAGATCTAAATAATATGCAGAAACTAACACAGTCAACCAAAATAGAAGACAATGAAAATATCCCAAGTAAAAGAACAAGACAAAAATTTCAGAAAAATAACTAAACAAAATAGAAGCAAGCAATCCACCAGATACAGAACCAAAATACAGGTTATAAAATTGCTCAATTAACTCACCCTTCCCAGTTTTGCTCAGTGGTTATTGTGCTGGCCTGAAGGGTCACGGGTTTGATTTCAGTCAAGGGCACATATCTCAGTTATATGCTTGATCCCCAACCATGGCTGGGGCATATGTGGAAGGCAACCAGTCTGTCTCTCCTCCTCCCTTTGATTCTCTCTAAAAAAAAAAAAAAAATCAGTGAAAAAAATATCATCAGGTGAAGATTAACAACAGCAACAAAAAAGCAAACAACAACAAAAAATAATAGGTGAACTCAGTGAGAACTTCAACAAAGATAGAAAAAAATAAATAAAATAGAAAACAAAAAAGAACCAGAAGAAATGAAGAATACAATAATTAAAATGAAGAATGTACTATAGATAATCAACATCAATTAGATGAAGCAGAAGAATAAAATAGAATGGAAAATAAGGTAGCAGAAAAACACCCAGTCACAAGAGCAAAAATAAAAACGAGTTTTAAAATATGAGGAGAGTTTAACAGTTTTTCAGAAAAGCATCAAGCAGAATAATATTTATGTTTTTTTGTAGATACAAAATAATTAGCCATTTACATGCAATAAACATTAATATTTCAATAAAACGATTTAAATATAATAATACTAGAGGCCCAGTGCATGAAATTCTGCAAGGGGCTCGGCCCTGACAGCCCTGGCTTCATCTGGAAGGTCGTCCAGAGGATGTCCAGAAGGATGTCTGGAAGGTCATTTGGCTGTCCGGTCTAATTACACTTTTATTATTATAGCTTACCAAACTGTACTAACATAGTATAATATCACAAAAATTGTAGGAAATATGAAAAATTTGCAAATAACAGGATTACTTATATTATAAAATATTTTTTCCCCTCTGGCTCTATTTTGTTCATCAGTTTATTTTGTTCATTATATTCCACAAATGAGTGAGATCATGTGATATTTACCTTTCTCTCACTGGCTTATTTTGCTTAGCATAAAGCTCTCCAGGTCCATCCATGTGGTTGCAAATGGTAAGAGTTCCTTTCTTTTTTACTGCAGTGTAGTATTCCATTGTGTAGATGTACCACAGTTTTCTAATCCACTCATCTGCTGATGGGCACTTAGGCTGCTTCTAAATCTTAACTATTGTAAATTGTTCTGGTATGAAAAAAGGGGTGCATATGTCCTTTCTGATTGGTGATCTGATTTCTTGGGGTATATTCCTAGAAGTGGAATTACTGGGTCAAACGGGAGTTCCATTTTTAATTTTTTGAGGAAACTCCTTACTGTTTTGTTTTTTTTTAATATATTTTTATTGATTTCAGAGAGAGGAAGGAACAGGGAGAGAGATATAAAAACATCCATGATGAGAGAGAATCATGGATCGGCTGCCTCCTTCAAGTCTCCCACTGGGGATCGAGCCCACAAACTGGGCATGTGCCCTTGACCAGAATCAAACCTGGGGTCTTTCAGTTCGCAGGCCAACGCTCTTTCCATTGAGCCAAATCAGCTAAGACTCCATACTATTCTCCACAGTGGCTGCCCCAGGATGCATTCCCACCTGCAGTGCACGAGGGTTCCTTTTCTCCACATCCTTACCAGCAGTTGTCCTTTGTGGATGTGTTTATGACAGCCATTCTGACAGGTGTGAGATGATACCGCACTGTCCTTTTGATTTGCATCATTCATATGATTAGTGACTTTGAGCATGTTTTCATATGTCTCTTGGCCTTCTGCATGTCCTCTTTCAAAAAGTGTTTATTTAAGTCCTTTGCCAATTTTTGATTGTATTTTTTATCTTATTTTTGTTAAGTTGTATGAGTTCCCTATTAATTTTGGAGATTAAACCCTTATCAGAGATAACATTGGCAAATATGTTCTCCCATGCAGTGGGCTTTCTTGTGGTTTAGTTTATGGTTTCTTTTGCTGTGCAGGAGATTTTTATTTCGATGTAGTCCCATTTCTTTATTTTCTCTTTAGTTTCCATTGCCCTAGGAGCTGTATAAGTCAAGATATTGCTAAGACATATGTCTGATATTTTGCTGCCTAAGGATTCTTCTAAGATTTTTATGGTTTCCCAACTTACATTTAAATCCTTGTGCACTTTGAGTTTATTTTTGTGTATGGTGTAAGTTGGTGGTCTAGTTTCTTTTTTTTTTTCATGTATCTGTCCAATTTTCCCAACACCATTTATTGAAGAGACTATCTTGACTTCATTATATGCTCTTGTCTCCTTTGTTAAATATTAATTGAACATAATAGCTTAGGCCAATTTCTGGGTTTTCTGTTCAGTTCCATTGGTTTATATGTCTGTTCTTGTGCCAGTATCAAGCAGTTTCAAGAACAATGGCTTTGTAATATGGCTTGATATCTAGTATTATGATTCCTCCAACTTTGATCTTTTTTCTCAGGGTTCCTACAGCTATTTGGAATCTTTTTTATTCCATATGGAGAGTTTGTTCTAGGTCTGTGAAATATGCACCGGGAATCTTAATGAGGATTGCATTGGATCTATAGGTTGTTTTGAGTAGTATTGACATTTTAATGATGTTGATTTTACCAATCCATGAACACAGTATATTCTTCCATTTGTTTATGTATTCCTCTATCTCTTTTTTCAATGTTTCATAGTTTTCTGAGTATAGGTTATTTACCTCCTTAGTTCATAATTGGTGTATAAAAAATCCATAGATTTCTGGGTGTTAATTTTATATCCTGCTACATTGCCGAATTCATTTATTCAGTTTAGTAGTTTTTTGGTTGAGTCTTTAGGATTTTCTATGTACAATATCATGTCATCTGTGAATAATGATAGTTTTACTTCTTCTTTTGCAATATGGATGCCATTTATTTCTTCTTCTTGTTCAATCATTATGGCTAGCACTTCCAGTACTATGTCAAACAGGAGTGGTGGAAGTGGGCATCCCTATCTTGCGCCTGTTCTTAGGGGAAATGGCTTTAGTTTTTGCCCATGGAGTATGATGTTGGCTGTAGGTTTGTCATATATAGTCTTTATCATGTTGAGATATACTCCCTCTATTCCAACTTTGCTGAGAGTTTTTATAATAAATGGATGTTGGATTTTTTAATGCTTTTTTCTTCATCCATTGTTGGATCATGTGATTTTTGTCTTTCAATTTGTTTATGTGATGTATTACGTTTATTGATTTGTGAATATTGTACCAGCCTTGCATCTCTGGAATAAATCTCACTTGATCATGGTGCATGATCTTTTAAATATATTGTTGGATGTAATTTCTTAATATTTATTGAGGATTTTAGCATCTATTTTACTCAGTGATAATTGCCTGTAATTCTCTTTCTTTGTCATGTCTTTATCTGGTTTTGGGATTAGGGTAATGCTAGCTTCACAGAAACAGCTTGGAAGTGTGCCTTACTCTTGAATTTTTTAGAATAGTCTGAGGAGGATAGGTGTTAGTTCTTCTTTGAATGTTTGGTAAAACTCCTCTATGAAGGAGTTTTACAAAAGTCCAAACCAGGGCTTTTGTTTGCTGTAAATTTTTTTACTACTGCTTCAATTTCATTGAAAGTTATTGGCATATACAGGTTTTTTTTTTTTAATTTTTCCTGATTGAGTTTTGGAAACTTGTATTTTTCTAAGAATAAGTCCATTTCATCTAAGTTGTTCAGTTGTTGGAGTAGAGTTTTTACACTCCTTTGTATGTGTGTGGGTTCAGTTGTTACTTCACCTCTTTCATTTCTGATTTTGTTTATTTGGGTCCTCTCTCTTCTTGGTGAGAGTGGCTAAAGGCTGATCAATCTTTTTTATCCTTTCAAAGAACCAGTTTTGTGTGTGTGTGTTTGTGTGTGTGTGTGTGTGTGTGTGTGTGTTGTTTATTTCTGCTCTGATCTATATTCTTTCCTTCCTCTGGTTTCTCTGGGCTTTTATTTTTTCTCTCTTTCTAATTCTTTAAGTTGTGGAGTTAGATAATTTATTACCATTTTTCTTGTTTTTTGTTTTTTGAGGTAGGCTTGTAGAGCTATGCACTTCCCTCAGAGGACTGTGTCCCATAGTTTTTTGGATTGTTGTGTTTTCATTGTCATTTGTTTCCATGATGATTTTTACTTCTTCTTTGATCTCTTTGGTAACCCAATCATTGTTTAATAGCATGTTATTTAGCCTCCAAGTGTTTGATTTTTTTCATTGTTTTTATTGTAGTTGATTTCTAATATTTCTAATTTTATGCCATTGTGATTTGAGAAGATGCTTGATATGATTTCTATGTTCTTGAATTTGAAGAGACTTTGCCTGTGTCCCCATATGTGGTCTATCTTTGAAAATGTCCCATTGCACTTGAGAAGAATGTATGTTCTGAAGATGTCAATTCCATCTGATCTAGTGAGTCATTTAAGATTGTGGTTTCTTTGCTGATTTTTTGTTTATAGGAATTATCCAGTGGTGTCAATAGGGTGTTCACTACTATGATTGTGTTGCTGTCGATCTCTCCCTTGATATCTTCCAGAAGTTTTTTTTTTGTTTGTTTTTTGTTTTTTTTGTATTTGGGTGCTCCGATATTGGGTGCATATATGTTTACCAGAGTTATATCCTTTTGTTGAATTGTTCCCTTTAATGTTATGAAGGGGCCCCCCTTATCTCTTGTTATGGCCTTCACTTTGAGGTCTATTTTGTCAGATTGCTACCCCAGCTTTCATTTCCATTTGCCTGAAGAATTTTTTTTCTATCCTTTCATTATCAGTCTGTATGAGTCTTTTATTCTGAGGTGGGTCTCTTATAGACAGCAAATAGATGGGTCATGTTTTCTTATTAATCAGCTACGCCCTGTCTTTTGATTGGAGCATTTAATCCATTTATGTTTAAGGTTATTATTGATAGGTGCTTGTTTGTCGCCATTTTTATTCTTGATGCTTGTTTTCCTTCTTCCCTTTCTATTTCTTCTTTTTACAACAGTCCCTTTAGCATGCCTTGCATCGCTGGCTTGGTGGTAGTAAATTCCCATAGTTTTGTTGTTGTTGTTGTTGTTGTTTGTTTGTTTTAAATTGGGGAAGCTCCTAATTTTGCCTTCCATTTTGAATGATAGCCTTGATAGGTATTGTATTCTTGTATTCACTCCCTTGATTTACATCACTTTGTATATTTCATTCAATTCCCTTCTGGCCTGATGTATTTCTGTTGAGAAATCAGTTGATATTCTAATGGGAAATCCTTTCTAGGTAACTTTCTGTCTCTCTCTGGCAGCCTCTATGTTCTCTGTGACAAGGTGCAGTACACATCTGCCTATTCAGCCGCCACATTGAATCTCTTCTGCTTTTTCCTTTTTTTAGTTTTGGCAGATTTTATGTTCATAGAAATGTATTAATTTCTTCCAGCTTGTCTAGTTTATTGGCATATAGTTGTTCATAATAATTTCTTATAATCCCTTGTATTTCTGTGTATCATTTGTTACTTCTCTTTCATTTTTATTTTATTTTTTTGATGACTATTTTTTCCCCTCTAAATGAGTCTGGTTAAATATTTTTCAATATTTTTTTATCTTGGCTTCATTGACCTTTTTATTTTTTGTTGTTGTTTGTTTGTTTTGTTTTACTTTATTTTGTTAATTTCTCCTTTGATCTTTATTATTTTCTCCTATTCCATTTGGACTCTGTTTGCAATTATTCTTCCTATTTATTTATTTATTTATTTATTTTGGTTTCTTTATTTATAAGTTTACTAGAGGCCCGATGCATGAAATTTGTGAAAGAGTAGGCCTTCCTTCCCTCAGCTGCTGGCACCCAGGACCCAGGCTTCACTCACAGCCCTAGCTTCTTTGGAAGGACATCTGGTCTAATTAGCATATTATGCTTTCATTATTATAGATATTGTTTATTTGATAATTTTCTTTTTTTTTAAAGTAGGCCTATAATAATATAAATTTATCTGTTAGGACTCCTTTCTGTATCGTATAGTTTTGGGGTTGTTTTGTTCTCATTTTCATTTTTTTAAGAGTAGCTATTGATTTCTTCTTTGATCTCATTCTTAACCCATTAATTGTTTAGTAACATGCTATTTGTGTGTTTTTTATTTTTCTTGGAATTGATTTTTAGTTTAATACCATTGTGATAAAAATATGCTTGATATTATTATTTTTAAATTTTGTTTTATTGCTTAAAGTATTACAAAGAGTATTATATATGTCTCCCCCTTTTTTTCCCCCTTGACCTTCCCAGCCTCCTCTACCCCCCAGTGTCTTCTGTCCATGGGTTATGCTTATATGCATGCATACAAGGCCTTCAGTTGATCTCTTATTAACGCCCCCAACCCTCCCCGGCCTTCCTGCTGTAGTTTGACAATCTGTTTGATGCTGCTCTGCTTCTGTATCTATTTTTGTTCATCAGTTTATAATGGTCTTTATTATCCATATATAAGTGAGATCATGTGGTATTTTTCTTTCATTGACTGGCTTATTTCACTTGATATTATTTTAATCCTGGATTTATTGACTTATTTTATCTCCTATTATGTGGTCTATCCTAGAAAATGTTTCAAATACACATGAAAACTATATATATTCTGCTGCTTTGGGGTGAAATGCTCTGGTGATATCAATTAAATCCTTCTGATCTAGTGTGCCACATAAAGCTGCTGTTCCTTTGTTGATTTTTGTGTGGAAGATTTCTCTATTCATGTATATTAGCTGTTAAATAATCCTACTATGGCTGTACTACTTTTGATGTTTCTCTTTATGTCCATCAAAATTTGTTTTATATGCTTATGTGACCCTATGTTAGGTACATGAATGCTTATCTTCTTGTTGGATTAATGATCCTTTTATCATTGTGTAGTGTCCTTCTTTGCCACTTATTACTGGAGAGCTTTTGTTTGAAAGTCTACTTTTTTCTGAAGTAATTATTGTTAACTCAGATTTTTTTTCATTTCCATTTGCATGAAAATTTTTTTCTATACCTGGACTTTTAGTCTCTTTGTGTTTATTTGATCTGAAGTGGGTCTCTTTTAGACAACATACATATATATTGGTCATGTTTTCTTATTATTTCAGGTACCCTGTGTTGTCTGATTAGAGCATATAAGCCATTTACATTTAAAGTCATAATTAATAGGTACATATTTATTGCTATTTTATTCCTTATAATTTAGTTCCTTTGTTTTTCTTCTTTATCTCAATTTTAAATTATGGCCTAGCTGGGAAAAGTGTTCTTGATGTAGCTTCTTGATTTTCATCACTTTGATTATTTTGTGCCAATTCATTCTGGCTTAAAATGTTTTTGTTGAGTAATCAGCTGACATCCTTATGGAAACTCCCTTGTAGGTAACTAATTTTATTTTTCTTGTTGCTTTTAAAATTCTGCTCTGATCAGGTTGCTCAGTTGGTTGTAGCATTGTCCCATGTACCAAAAAGCTTATGGGTTTAATTTCCAGTCAGGGCATATAACTAGGTTACAGGTTCAATCATGGTTGGGGTGTTTATGGGAGACAACAAAAGCATCAATGTTTCTTTCTCTTTCTTCCTCACTTTCATTCTAAAATCAATAAACATATCCTGAGGATTAAAATATAAGTAAAAATATTTGTGCTTGTTTTTAAGCTTTGAAATTATAATTATGATGTGTTTTGGTGTGGGTCTCTCTAGGTTCATCTTGTTTTGGCATTTCTGTACTCCCTGGACTTTTGTGTCTTTCTCTTTTATTAGTTTAGAGGAGTTTTCAATCATTATTTCTTCAAAAAGTTCCTCAATTTTTTGCCCTCTCTCTTCTCCTATTGTTACTCCTATGATGTGGATGTTATTATGCTTCTTTTGCCCCAAAGTACCCTTAAACAATCCTCATTTTAAAAATTATTTTTTTCTTTTTGTTGCTCTGTTTTCTGCTACCTTTTCTTCACTATCACTGATTCAGTCTTCTGAATTATCCAATTTACTGTTTATTTTTTCTAATGTATTGTCTTTTTAATTTTTTTGTTAAATTCATTAGGGTGACATTGGTTAATAAAATTATATAGGTTTCGGCCTTACCTGGTTTGGCTCAGTGTATAGGACCTCAGCCTGCGGACTGAAGGGTCCCAGGTTTGATTCCAGTCAAGGGCACATGCCCTGGTTGCAAGCTCGATCCCCAGTTGGGGGGTGTGCAGGAGGCAGCCTATCAATGGCTCTCTTTCATCATTGACGTTTCTCTCTCTCTATCCCTCTCCCTTCCTCTCTGAAATGGATAGATACGTTTCAAAATTATATAGGTTATGGGTATACAATTCTACACTACATCATCTGTACATTGTTTTGGTGTGTTTGCCACCACAAGTTAAGACTCTTTCCATCACCATAATTACCCCTTTGTCTTCTCCTTCCTGGCCCCACCTCCTTATCTCTGGCAATCATTATACTATTGCCTGTGTCCATGAGTCTTTTTTAATCCTTTCATCCTTCTCACCTAACCCTCAATTATCCCCCACCCTCAGCAGCTTTCAGTCTGTTCTTTGTATCCCTGAGTCTGTCTCCAATTTGTTAGTTTATTTTGTTCATTAGATTCTATATGTAAATTAAATCATATGATACTTGTCTTTCTCTGACTGGCTTATTTCACTTAAGTATAATACTCTGCAGGATCATCAATGCTGTCACAAAAGATAAGATTTCCTGTTATTCTGGCTGTGTAGTAATCTATTGTGTAAATGTAGTAATCTATTGTGTAAATTTTTATTCACTCATCTACTGATGGGCACTTGGGCTCCTTCCAAATCTTGGCTATTATAAACAATGCTGCAGTGAACATAGGGGTGCATTTATTCTTACAAATTAGTGTTTTAGATTTATTTGTATATATTCCCAGAGTGGGACTGCTAGGTCATAAGACAGATGTTAGATTCAAAGCTATAAAAATTCTATAAGGAAATATAGACAGTAAAATCTTGGACATTTCTCACAGCAATATTTTTTTCTGATATATTTCCTTCTGGCAAGGGAAATGCAAAATAAACAAATGGGACTACATCAAAATATAGTTTTGCATAACCAAACTAAAAGACAACAAAATTAAAAGACAACCCCTTGAATGGGAGAACATAATCACCAATATGTCCAATAAGGGCTTAATATCTTGTGGTGCATTCTTCATTTCTGATATTGTGTTTGTTACTTCTGACTGGTTCTTTTTTATGGTTTCTATGTTCTTTTTATGATGTTGAAGTTCTCACTAAGTTCCTTGGGCATAATTATAACCATTTTTTGAATTCTTTATCTGGTAAATTGCTTACCTCTATTTCATTTACTTATTTTTCTGGAAATTTCTCTATTTCTTTCATTTGGGGTATGTTTTTTTTTCTTTCTCCCCAATTTGGTTGCCTCTCTGTGCTTGTTTCTGTGTATTAGGTGGGTCTCTCAGTTTGTAAGGTGGCCTTATGCAGTAGGTGCCCTTTGGAACCCAGTGGTGCAGTCACCTTCATCTCCTGAACTGGTCATCAGAATGTCCCTTATGTTGGTTATGTGGGCCCTCCTGTTGTAACTGAGATTTTATTGCTGTTGGTCCATTTGTGCATGGGCTCAACCCTGAGGTTTGCTGACTCTGGGGGTCATCCTTGACCACGTGTAAGAGCTTCTGTGCAGGTGCTGACCACATGAAGCAGGATTTGCCTCAGCAGAATCTGGAGCTAGTTGGATCCTTTTCTGATGTTGTTTGAATCTAGCCACTGTGTTGGTTGGTTCTGGAGCCTCTTGGGAGGATTCTGGTGCAGGTCGATGACAGAATATGCCTATGACAGGCCCTGGGAAAACTTTTTGGTGCTACACACCATGCACAGTCTATGGCTCCCTCCGTTGAACCTGTGTGTGTGTGAGAGAGAGAAGGATTGAGCTGTGCACCAAGGCTGGCTTTGACCAGCACCCAGCCCAGGGGCAGGTTGGCAATACACCCAAAGCACCTGGAGATCCTCTTCCACCAGCCTCTCCAGCAGGCTGCCTGCTAGGCTCAGTTCCTGAGAGAGCCGCTGGCAGTGCACCCATTGCATGAGGTATGTTCTCAGTGGTCACCAGGGAAAAGCAAGTGGTGTCCATCAGACTAATACAGGTTTAAACATGGTGCCAGTGCTGGGTATAGGGCCCCTTACCTGTAACTGAAGCCCCAGGGAACACCAAGGCTAACTGCCACCCGCTGGGTTCCTGCAGACCATTGTGGTGGGATGGAATCTCAGGGAATTGTCAGGGGGAGGCTGGCAGAGTTTATCAGACCCAAACAAACAAAGATGTGTTATGTGAAGAAAGGGCTTTTAGAGAAAACTGGCCTCCATCTTAGAGCCACATGACTCAGTCTGTCCTGGGTTCTTCCCAGACTTTCTGTATAGCCCAAGGTCACAGAGCATGTCCACCAGTATTCAGGACCATGGGGCTAGTATATCTCCTGTGAGGGAGGGGCTGGTCAGGCTTGCAGGAAAATGGGAGGAATGGCTCCTGTGCCAGAGCCACGGGCCTCATTCACCAACACCCCTGAGTTTGCCTGGACCTCTGTGCCCAGCTCAGGCAGCTGCTGCTTCCACAGGGTGAGGGCTCTGCAGGGCAGGGCATCAAGGAGCCCAGAGGATGGAGCCACCACTTTCCCCCAGGGTGATGCCCTGTGCCGGGGAGTGGGCAACCCAAGAAAGATGGTGTTTGCAGTGTGGGAGAGGACTCAACGTGGGGACCATGTCTTTTCTGCTCTCTCCTCAGAGCCACAAAACCCATTCTCTCCACACATGACTTTTGTCTTTTCTGCCCTCCCTGCATGGGAGCCCAGGGTGAGTGGCTGCAAATGAAATTTTGTGTGCTGGCCCTTTAAGAGGGTTTTTGGTTTCCAGCAGATTCCTCTCTCTGCCTGGTGGTAAGAATCCCTGATGATTTTCACAGCCAGATGTTACATGGACGTCTTTTTCTGGTTCTGGTGCTCTGGGCTGAGCAGTCCACACTCAAGGGGAACCTTTATAGCTGAGATATCCCTTGGATTCTCAGAAGCCACACTTGAGTGTGGGATCAGCCCTTTTGCATCTCTCCCTTTCCTATCAGTCTTGATGTGGTTTCTTCTGCAAATCCTTGATTATAGGACTTCTCTCCAGCTCGTCTCCAGTTGGTTATTTAAGTGGATTGTTCTATATTTTAACTGGAATTCCAGTTTGGTCCTGGAAGGAGGTGGGTGAAACTTCTACCTACTCTATTACCGTGTTGGGTCCTCTGGCCTGGCTTTCCATAGAGAGAAAGGTAGTGTAAGTTTGTCTTCTCTTAGTCTGTCTCCCTTGCTAACATTCTTCATAATCTCAAGCTATGGTGCACTTGTCTTAATTTGTATTTTAAATTCCTACAAGGATAAATGAGGCATAAAGTACAATAGAGATTATTAAAAATTGGGTGGGTTTTCTGGGGCTTTTTAAGAAGGCTATGTCAGCTTTAGTAACTGGTTCTTCTAGGTTTCTGAACTCCTAAGTATCTGGCTAAGCTTTCAGTTTTACTCCTTATATAGAGAGGGAGTAGGCTTGGTTCTGAATGCAAAACTGAGGTAACATGCAAGAGCACCTTTTATACTCCTGCATGTTCAGTGAGTACTCAGGATGTGGCTTATTTTAGCATTTCCAAGCACGATGCATGGTCAGAGTTATTGTCATCAGTTGAAGGAAGAAATTGAAGTTGAGGAGGTTAGGTCACCCACTTGAGGTTACTCTGGCCACAGGTTGGGCAAGAGCCAAGGCATGATGCAGAGTTGGCTTACTGCAGAGTCCCTACCCCATGGTGCATCTCCGTTCCCACAGGGGAGCATAATCACTAAATCAACAAGTAAGAAAACAAAACCAAAGCTCATCCTGAACTTGGATTGCTTGTACTTAGAAATCAGGCTCATGCTAACCCTTCTTAATGCCGGTTTAAGTGCTGCAGCTGGTATGTGCTGGGATTGGCACTGTCGGTGGCATCATTCACTATGTTGAGGGAATAACCAAGATCTTTGGAGCATGGAACACCCAAGTTTAGATCCTAACTCTCTACCGTCTGTGTGACCTTTATCTATAACATGGACTTAAAATTGTTCATCAGTGTGTGGTACCGAGAAAATATGTTTGACAAATGGAAGTTTCTTTCTTCCACTGGAGTAAGGGGAAGGAAAACATTTTTTTTATCTGAGGATGTTCCCAGTTATCTTCATCAAATGGAAGTTTCCAAGCTGTGTTCATCTGTAGCCTTATATTTTTAATTGAAATGGTTACATACAAGCTTGGCTATTAGAGTTGGTCTCTGTGTGAGGCATCACTAAAATTACATCTTCCTGGGATGTGTAACTGTCAGACTGTCCCTTAAACATAGCTGGGCATTGAGGAGGGACTCCACCATAGCAAAGGGGCCAGAGCCCATAGGGGAAGAGAGGGCCATGGAATCAGAGGCAGATAAACTCCTCATGGTCCACTTGAGAATACTGGCCTGCTTCCATGGTGTAACCGGGTGTCTTTGTGAAGAAAAAATTCACACTTGCATTTTAAAGAAATCTCAACTGCAGTTAAAAATCTTAGGAGCATTTGGAAAATGTAAACATACACAGGCCAACAAAAGAAAGCACAATTTAATTCTATATGTGCACCTTAAAGTAAGTGTTCCAGAGCAGAAAGAGCTAAATAACACCTAAGACAGGGATTCAACTGGGAGAAAAGTGAATTCCCTCAGGTTTGTGGGCAGGTAAAGTGGACGTGATGGATTTGCTTTCCTTTCAGATTAAATTGAACTTCAGATGTGAAAGTAACTCACCAGCTTCTGATCTTGAAAACCACATCTTTTGTCCCTACCTAGATTTGTCTTGTGTAGATGTCTTAGCTTCCAGGCATCTTGAAAAGTGATACATTGAAGTCTATGATGGTTTAGAGAATTTTTTATTTTAAAAAAATTTGAGGGAAACACAGTGCTAGGCAAACTTTACCTTTCCTTTGGTGAATTTGTGCCTGACCAACAGACCATTTACTGGGTTTGAATGTTTTCTCTCAGGCTCACACACCCAAAGATATTCAAAGTAACTTTTCAGCAATTTGCAGAGCTTGACAATATAAATATTATCAGGTGTGAATGTCAATATTTGTGCAAGTGAGGGCTGGACTTTAAGGATAGAAAGAGTATATATATATATATATATATATATATATATATATATATATATATATATGTTATGACTGAATGACCAGAATGAACAGAATGACCAGAATGACTGGTCGACCAGTTGCTATGGTGCACGACCACTCAATGCAGGAGCTGCCCCCTGGTGGTTAGTGTGCTCCCATAGCCAACCTCCCCCTGTACATCATGTGGCAAGACAGGGCTCCCTGCTCATGGGGCTCCCAGCTTGTGGGGCCCCACAGGGATAGCTGCTCGCACTCGAGGTGGTGCTCATGGCTCATGCGACAAGGCGGGACTCACGGCTCATGCAGTGCAGGGCTTGTGGCAGCGACCCACTCGTGCATGGCGGGTCTGGGGTCCCAGTGGCATGGCAGGTCTGGGGTCCCATTAATGTGGCAGGTCTGGGTCTGATGCGTTTTTGCGTGTTGGGCCTCTAGTCCTATCTAATAAAAGAGAAACATGGTAATTAGCGTACGTCCGCTACCCTTCCCATTGGCTAATCAGGGCGATATGCAAATTAACTGCCAGCCAAGATGGCGGCCGGCAGCCAGGCAGCTTGAAGCTAACATGAGGCTTGCTTGCTTCAGTGACAGAGGAAACCAACGTTCCCTGCCTGCCTTGCCAACCTCTGAGCTTGCAGTTTGAAACATTCTTACAAATACAGAAGCTAAACAGAACCCCAGAAACCTGTTTTCAGGCAGCCGGGATCTCAGAGCTGGAGTTGATACAGTGTTTCGATTATAGAACCCAAACAAACCAGATACCTGCTTTCAGCAGCAGAGGCCTCAGAGCTGGAGCCAGAGATAAAGCTGGCCCAGAATAAAAAAAAAAAAGAAAGAAAAAAAGGTGCAGTTGGGAGCTTCAGTCACCCACCAGCCTGAAAACAGCCCTCAGCCCCTCACCCAGACCTGCCAGGCAACCCAGGGTGTGTGACCAGCTGCAAACAGCCATCATCCCCTCACCCAGGGCTGGCCAGGCACCCCAATGGGGACCCCCACCCTGATCCAGAACACCCTTCAGGGCAAACCAGCCAGCCCCCACCCGTGTACCAGGCCTTTATCCTATATAGTAAATGGGTAATATGCCTCCCAGCACCAGGATCAGCGAAGCAGCGAGGCCTCCCAGAACCGGGATTAGCGGAGCCATGAGGCCTCCCGGCACCAGGATCAGTGTGACAGGGGGCAGCGCCCAAAACCCCTGATCGCCCTGCAGCTCTGTGTGTGACAGGGGGCGGGGCCACAACCTCCCTATCCACCCTGCTCTGTTCATGACAGGGGAATGTGCCCTCACCCCCTGATCAGCCCTGCTCTGTGCCTGATATGGGGGAGCTCCCCAACCCCCGATCGCCCTGCAGCTCTGTGTGTGACAGGGTGCAGCACCCCAACACCCCCCTCCCACAGACCCTGCTTTGTGTGTGAGGGGGTAGAGCCATAACCTCCCCATCGGCCCTGCCCTGAGTGTGAGAGTGGTGGCGCCCCAACCCCCTGATCAGCCCTGCTCTATGGGTTATAGAGGGCGGCACCCCAACCCCCTGATCCGCCCTGCTCTGTGCGTGACAGGGTACAGAGCCCCAACCGCCCTGATGGGTCCTGCTCTGTGCGTGACAGGGGGTGGCGCTGCAACCTCCCCATCGACCCTGCCTTGAGTGTGACAGGGGGTGGTGCCCCAACCCCCCAATCGGCCCTACCCTGAGCGTGACTGGGGGTGGCATCACAACCTCCCAATCTGCCCTGCTCTGTACATGACAGGGGTCAGTGCCCCAACTCCCCAATAGGCCCTGCTCTGAGCCCAACCAGGGGCTGCACCTAGGGATTGGGCCTGCCCTCTGCCACCCAGGAGCAGGCCTAAGCCAGCAGGTCGTTATCTCCCGAGGGGTCCCAGACTTGCGAGAGGGCACAGGCCGTGCTGAGGGACTCCCCCCTCCCCCCGAGTGGTCAAATTTTTGTGCACCGGGCCTCTAGTCTATATTATAAAAGGCCAGTGGCTGTAATGCCCTAACACCGGAATGACCAAATGACTGGTCACCAGGAGGTGCATGGAGCACCTCTCAGTCTCTCCCGCAAGCTCGTGAGCTGCTCATGGTGGCGGGGAGGGTCTCGTGGTTTGTGCAGTGCGGAGGGGCTCTGGCTAACATGGTGAGGTGGGGCTCACAGCTTGCCACTTGCTTGGTGCAGTGGCTCGCAGCGGGGAGATACTCATGCACAGCGGGTCTGGGGTCCCACTGGCACAGCGGGTCTGGGTCTTGCGCGATTTCACATGCTGGACCTCTAGTATATGTATGTATATATATGTAGTGGACAGGCAAGACTGTAGCCCTAATTATCTATTCATATGGCAAAACAACACGAGGCAACCTAGCCCATGTACCGTATGCTTGGCAGAGATAATATAAACAAGATGGCTAAGCGTGCCTTAGATCAAATAGAAAATGTTGACTTTATAAATTTTATAATTTGTGCCAATAAAAAAGCAAATTAGGCAAGAGAAATAGAATTTAAAATGGCAAGATAAAAATACCATTAATTTTTGTGGAATGTGTTCCACATGTTTGGCACATTTGAAGGAAGCAAAAAATAATTGTACATGAATAGAAGAATGAATTAGCTTTCTTTGGCGTTGTAACAAATTACCACAGATTTAATAACTTAAAACAGCTCTCATTTACGAACTCACAATTCTGTAAGTCTGAAGTCCAGATTGGCTTGGCTTGTTTCTCTGCCTGAGGTTTCACAAAACTAAAATCAAGGTATTGGTTGCCATGGGTTCTTACTGAGAGGCTTTGGGAAGAATTAACTTTGCAGGTTCACTCAGGTTATTGGCAGAATCTGTTTCCAGCAGCCATATGACTCAGCTTTTTTCCTCACTGTCAGCTGGAGGCTGCCCCTAGCTTTTAGAGGCCTCTTCTGGTCCTTGAATTTGAGACCCTGCGTGCCAGAGCCAGTGCATTAAATCCTGCCTGTGCTAGGAATTGCTCAGACTTCCCCTGCCACAATCTGTCCTGCTTCTGGACAGCAAATGTGTTCTACTTTTAAGGGTTCATATGGTCAATGGGACCCATCCAAACAACTCAAGATAATCTTTCTCTGCCAATGTCCCTAACACTGATCACACGGAAGTCCCTTCTCACATGTAGGTAACATTCACAGGTCCCAGGGTTTAGCGCATGGTCATCTCCGGGTGGGAACACTATTCTCGCTGCCAGAAAAGGTGACTGAAGTGGGCAGGCAGTCGGTGGTCAGAAACAACAGGGTCAGACACATGGATTTAATAAACAGTGGAGTTCTGTTGAAGAGTTTTGTGCAAAGAACATTTTTAAGTAAATTTTTAATTTTGCGATAATTTTATATTTACAAAAATGTTATAAAGACAGTATAGAGAGTTCATACATATCTTTTACCTAGTTTTTCCCATTTTCATCTTTTGTTACATGGCACATTTGTCAAAACTAAGAAATCAACATCGGTACATTACTGATATCTAAAATCCAGACTTTATTTGGCTTTCACTAGGTTTTCCATTAATCTCCTTTTTCTATCCATGATCAAACCCAAGGTACCACAATGTATTTAATTGTCATACCTCTTAAGCTTTATCTGCTCTGGGACAGTTTCTCATAGTTTACTTGCTTGTTGTGGCCTTGACCATTTTAAGCAGTACTGGCAAGTGTCCTATAGAAACATTCCCAACCTGGGTGTGTCTGATGTTTTCTCTCATATTAGGACTGGCGTGATGGCCCTTTTGGTCACATTGTATGATAAGTAATGGTATCCACATGAACCGCTGAAGATGTCACTAGTTTACCTTTCTTTACTAAAGGTAATTATTTTTAATATAGTTCTATTT
This sequence comes from Myotis nattereri, assembly GCF_964212035.1. NCBI lineage: Eukaryota > Metazoa > Chordata > Mammalia > Chiroptera > Vespertilionidae > Myotis > Myotis nattereri. The sequence continues at coordinate 91,607,063 of NC_138082.1, read as the reverse complement.
ATTTCAGAAAGGAATGGAGAAGGAGCGATAGAAACATCAATGATGAGAGAGAATCATTGATGGACTGCCTCCTGCACGCCCCATCCTGGGGATTGAGCCCACAACTGGGCATGTACCTTGACCAGGAATTGAACTGTGACATCCTGGTTTATAGGTTGACACTAAACCACTGAGCCATGCTGGCCAGGCCTAAAGATTATTTTTGAATCACTTATTTTTTAAAAGTGAGTAGGAGTGATTAAAGAGAAAGGAATAGGTTTCATTAGAAAATAATCATAATCTGAGTATGTGCTTTTGTGGGTATGCACTAGAGAGATAGTTGTAGTTAATAAAAACGAGGAAGAAGAAATGAAAAAAAAGACATTAGAACATAAAGATTATCTTAAAGGAGAGAGTTAAGACTGTTTTAAAGTGTTAGGCATGCCAAATAAAATGAAGGACAAAATCAATGCCAGAAAGGGCCGGGGGGGGGCGGGGGCGAGGGCAGGGACGCAAACTTGGATGATGACTTCAGTTTTACTTGGCTTTCTGTTTCAGAAGACATTATTGTTCTTACTCATGGAACCACCAATGACACATTTGAAAATGTGAAATTGAATGTCATAAAGCAGGTTAAGGTTGAAGAGAAAGACTATGTGAAACGAAGTGCCATTAAAATGGAAAACGTATTTTAGAAGTCTCAAAACATGTTCATTTCTCAATCACTGCAGCTTATTCAGTGGAACCAACCTTCCGTGCTAGACATTTCTTGGGCTATCTTCACGGCAGCTCTCATTAAGACTTCAGAATAAAAACTAAGTAACATAAAATATCAGATCCCTGCAGGGAGATAACCGAGGCCTTTTGTCTGATGCAATCTCTGCACCTGACAGCTCACTGCTCTTCAGGGAAACCCAGGGCAGCCACTTTTCTTAATGTTCAAAATTCAGCACTTTGGATTGAGCCAAATGCCGTGCAGCTGCCCTTCTCGCCTGCTATTCAGTGATCCAGCAAATAGAGCGCTCTGCTGGCAGCCCTGACTCACGCCTGGAGCTTTAAGACCCATGTATGGGATATATCTCTTTGCTTTTGCAAAGGACTTGGCATGGAGCAGGAAGCATGCCACTCATTCATTGGGTCAAAACATGAACTAGAAAGCCAGATAGCACTGAGTTCAAAATCTGGCTCTGCCATTTATAGTTGAGCAAGTAGGCAAATTACTTATCCTTTGGATCTGCTGATTTACCTCTGAAATGTTGGGGAAATAATGCACACTTTGTAGAGAGGTTGTAAACATTGTATGAGGCAATGTATTAGAGCACGCAGCATAGAGTATGAACATAGCGTTTACTTGATAAAAGTTAACAATAACAGACACTTTCATAATGTTTCCTACAGATCAGGTAATGCACTACATTATACTATCTTTACTCACTCATTCAATCCCAGTAACAACTTAGTGAGCTAAGTGGACCATTGTTATCCCCATTTCATAGATGAGAAAACTGGAGACTGGTAAAATGACTTGGCCAAGGGCAATCAGTAAGAGTAGAGATGGGAGTAAAATGCATACATCTGGCCTCTGAATTTTTGCTTCTGAAACTCTATGATATACCACTATTATGTACATGGCATGTAGTAAGAATCAGCAATAACTATTATTATTAACAAAGCTCTTTTATGTTACCATTAATGTGGGGCTAACACAAGAAAATCTGATATACATGCATCTACTTAACACTATTATAGCCATTTTAGGCAATACAATAAGAAAAATAAAATACATAAATACTATAATATTTTTCCAGATTTTGGCTCTCTGGCATGAAAACGGTTAATAAATCTATATAGAAAAACAGCTGGTTACCAAAAGGGAAGTTAGACTTTGAAAGCTTTCCTATATTTAAGTTGCATCAGGCAGCATTCTTGTGCATTCCACACTGGCTCACACACATGTCCAGAAGGCAATGCTGGTTGTTGTCTGGGAGTTAAATAAATACTGCCAACCAGAGTCCCAGGTCCTCTCCATCCTGGAGCACAGGATGGAGAGACTATGCACATTTCAGTATCATGTTCCCTCACAACTTCCCAGCAGCCTGAGTCCATTATGTTTTCATAGACGCCTGCTCCAGGCCCTTCAGTGTCTGCTCAACACCTGGTGGAGCCAGTGCTACACGTTTAAGACCTCAGTTATAACACCACTCCATTTCTAGGACCAAATTCTATTATACTCCTCATCCTGGACAATAAATCACCACAGAACTTATCTGTGTATAGCAGCTACTTAATTCAATTAATTGATCGATTCCTTATTTCAGCTTTACTGAGGAAAGTTGACAAATTGTGGGATATAAAACTGTATTTCATGATATTTGGTATACATACTAGTGCACATTGTGAAAAAATCCCCCCTGCCCTGGTTAATTAACACAGTCATCATCTCACACATTTAACTGTTTTAGGAAAACAATTAAGTTTTGCTCTCTTAGCAAATCTCAATTATAGACTCAGTTTTCTCAACTATAGTCACTATGATTTACATTAGACCTGCACAATTTATTCATCTTGTAGCTGAAAGTTTGTACCCTTTTACCAATCTCTCTTTATTTTCCCCACCTCCCCCCACCTGACCTCATGACCACTTTTATTCTGAGTTTGACTTTTTTTTTTCCTGCATTTACATATAAGTGATACTTTCTTGTTCTACCTGACTTATTTTACTTTGCATAATGTCCTTGTCAAGAGAAAGCTCCTCAACCAGGGACTTAACCCTTCTGGGTGAAGGAAACTGAAAAAAACTCATGGGTACAAGCAGGAAAGTGGGACACGCTTTATTACAAACAGAGCAGCCAACAACTGGCTGGTCAGTGACAACATATGTATGAGCTCAAACAAAAGAGGCCTCATGCCAAATAGTGACATCAGTATTTGAGTTATAGAAAGGCACACCTGCGGAGTGTATAGCTTGTTGTGTCCTTGCTCTTGCACCTGCAGGTAGTAAATTGGCCTTGAACACCCTGATTAGGATTTCCATGATCAGAGTGGCCTTGAGCATCCAGTGTACTCTGACATGGCCCCTACAGCCCTCAAGGTCTACCCCTGTGTCACAAATGATAGATTTCTATCTTTCTCATAGCTGAATAATATTCCATTATATATACCACGTGTTTTTTTTTTTTTTTTTATTCATTCATCTGTTGAATAATGCTTAGATTGTTAAAAAGAAGGTAGATTTTCAATATTTTGACTATGGCATTAATGATACAATGACCACAGGAATGCAGATATCTTTGATATCCTATTTTTTATATTCTTTGGATATGCATCCAAAAGTGGAATTGCTAGATCACTTTACAATTACATTTTGAATTTTGTGAGGATCCTCCATTCTGTTTTCCACTGTGGCTGCACCAATTTACATTCTCACCAAAAGCACAAAGGCTTCCCTTTCCTCTGCATGTGCATCCTAATTGATGACAGCTATTTTATTGGGTTTGAGATGATATATCATCATGGTTTGGATTCGAATTTTCCTAATTATTAGTGATGTTGAGCACCTTTTCATGTACACATTGGTCATTCTTACATTTTATTTGGAAAAATGTCTACTCAGTTCTGATACCTATTTTTAATTATATTATTTTACCTATTGAGTTGTATGAGTTCTCTATATATTTTTATTTTGAATATTATCATCTTATCAGATATATCATTTAAAAATATGTTCTCCAATTTACTAGGTTCCATTTTCATTTTGTTTCATTTGCTGCTATGCAGGTTTTTAGTTAGATATAATAACTCTACTGTAATTTTTTATTTTTTGTAAAATATAAAATAAATCACTGCCAAAAATAATTTTAAGGAACCTACCCTCATGTTTTGTTTTCTCCTAAGAGTTTTATGATTTACATCTTCCATTCAAGTGTTTAATCCATTTCAAGTTGATATGCGTGTTTCCTGCCCAGCGAGTGTAAAATAGCAGTCCTGCTCAGTGGTTGAGCTTTGACCCATGAACCAGGAGGTCATAATTTGATTCATGATCAGGGCACATGACCAAGTTGTGGCTAGATCTCCAGTGGGGGATGTGCAAAGGGCAGCTGATCAATGATTCTCTCTCATCATTAATGTTTCTATCTTTCTCTCTCCCTCTTCTTTCCTCTTTCTGAAATCAATAAAAACTTATTTAACAAAAAAATAATCCTATCTAATAAAAGAGTAATATGCAAATTAACCTTCACTCTGCAACAGAGATGGCAGTGCCCATAGTGGCCAGGGCAGGACGCTGGTGGCATCACCCTGGAAACACAAGCCCAGTGTCCACACCCCAGCTGCCTGGAAGCAGAATCCAAGAGCACAGGGAGCATCAGGAATGCTGGGAATCATAGTTCTGGTGGCGGCCCCTGGACCAGAAGCAGAAACTGAGAGTGCAGGGAGAACCAGGAATGCTGGGAATTGTGGTTCTGGTGGCGATGCATTGTGCGATCTCTAGACACTCAAGCAAAGTGAGCCTGGAGCAAGTTACTGAAGAGACATAAGTCAGAGTGTTGAGGAAAAATTAAAAGGAAGATATCCTGTAACTTCTAGGAAATCTCCACCAATGGAGCAAAGAAAAAAAAAAAAAAGAGCTCCATCATTCTGTGAGCACCAAACCAGACTGGGCTGGGGTCTCAGACAATTTGCTCATATGATTGCAAAGACAGACAAAAATTTCACTCTTTCATGTACCCAGGCAGATGCAATGCATGACATGCACGTTTTCACAGAAGAGGACTTAACAGCACCATTTGCTATACACTCTTTGGTAAGTCACCTTTTTGGTGGTCATCTGTGTTAGTTAATTGCCATAATCAAGAGTAAACATTAAAACTTTTCTATCTCTATGACAAGCAGGTCCTTACAACTTGGAGTAAGGCAACTAACTATACAAATAAAAGTGTAATCTGAGGGGCAATGAGGCAGGCAGGCAGAGGCAGTTAGGGGCGATCAGGCAGGCAAGCAATTAGGGGCAATCAGGAAGGCAGGCAGAGACAGTTAAGGATGATGAGTCAGGCAAGCAGAATGGTTAGGGGCAATTAAGCAGGCCGGCAGGCAAGTGGTTAGGAGCCAGTGGTCCCAGATTGTTAGAGAGTGCAAACAGGGCTGAAGGAACAACCCCCATGCACGAATTTCACTCACCGGGACTCTAGTAAAATAAAATAAAATAGAAGTCCTGTTTCATTTTTTACAAGTGGCTGTCCTAGTTTCTCAATAATATTTATTAAATAAATTATCCTTCCCCCACTGGGTGGTCTTGCTCCTTTGTCTCAAGTTTGATCCCATATTATTTAGGGGTTCTCTATTCTGTTATATTGATCTATGTGTGGATTTTTATGCCAATACTACAGTGTTTTGATTACTACAACTTTGCAATAGAGTTTGAAATCAGGAAACAAGATGACTCCATCTTTATTTTTTTATCCTTATGATTACTGTGAGACTCAGGGTCTTTTATAGTTCTAAACAAATTTTAGGATTTGTATTCAATTTTTGTGAAAAATACCATTAGTATTTTGTAGATATTGAATTGAACCTGTAGAATGATTTGGGTAATACGGATATTTTAACAATTAATTTAATATTAAATTCAACAATTTTATTAATTTTTTTACCCATGAACATGAAAATTTTTTCCATTTATTTGTATAGACTTCCATTTCTTTCATCAATGTCTCATAGTTTTCAGTTTACAGATTCTTTACCTTCTTGAATAAATTTATACCTAGGTGCTTTATTGTTTTAATGCAATTGTAAATGGAATTTTTTTTTTAATTTCTCTTTCTGATATTTCATTGTTAGTGCATAAAAATGTAATAGTATTATAAATATTAATTTTGTATACTGATACTTTAGTGAATTCATTTTTTATTTCCAACAGTTTGTTGGAATCTTTACAGTTTTCTAAATATAGTATTATGTCATCTGCAAAAAAAAAGAAAAAGAATTTTACTTCTTTATTCCCAATTTGGATGTCTTTATCTGCTTTTCTTGTCTGGTTGCTATGGATAAGAAAAGATGACCCATATATATGCTGTCTACATGAGACACACCTCAGAACAAAAGATACACACAGACTGAGAATGAAAAGATGGAAAAAACATTCCATGCAAATGGAAAAGAAATAAGAGCTGGGCTAGCAATACTCATATCAGACAAAATAGACCTCAGAACAAAGACCATGACAAGAAACAAAGAAGGTCACTACATAATAATAAAGGGAATGATTCAACAAGAAAATATAACCATTGTAAAAAAAATATATGCATCAATATAGTAGCACCTAAACGCAGAAAACAAAAATTTTAGTTTTACGAAATTTTAATACTTCTAAGACACATTTACATTATTTTTCAAATAACAACCTTATCTATGCTTTAGTTATGAGCTATACAAATTTTCCAGACATTACTTATTTTTTTCATTTTAAATGTATTTTTATTTTTGATAGTATTACAGATAGATTTATCCCCCCCCCCCACCATCCACCCCCCTGGGCTTCACTACCCTATTGCCTGTGTCCATGGGCTATGTATATAAGTATGAGTAAGTTTTTTGGTTTATCTCTTCTTGTCCTCCCAACCCTGTGGGAGAGATCAACAATAATACAGTTATCGTAGAGGACTTTAACACCCAACTGACATCACTGGATAGGTCTTCCAGTGATATTTTTTCCTTTATAATATTTTCTTATTTTTAGTTTTGACCTTTTTTGTTTAAAGAATTCCCTTTAACATTTCTTGTAAAGCTGATGTAGTGGTGATAAACTCTTTTAGCTGTTGCTTACCTGAGAAAATATTTTTCTCTCCTTCAATTCTGGGTAATAACCTTTCTAAGTACAGTATTCTTGCATGACAGTATCCCCCTTTCACACTTTAATTATATTGTGCTTTCCTCTTCTGTCCTGAAAATATTTTGTTGAAAAATCAGCTGACAGTCCTACTACAAGGTCCCTTGTAAATAACTAGTTACTTTTCTTTTGTTATTTTTAAGCTTCCCTCTTTAGCTGTTGGAATTTTTATTATGATGTGTTTTGGTTTGGGCCTCTTTGGGTTTATCTTGTTTGGGTTTTTGTGTACTTGCTAAATTATAAGTCTGTTTTCTTCACTAGGTTTGGGTGTTTTTAGTCATTTCTTTAAATAGCTTTTCTGTCATTTTCTCTCTCTGTTTCTTTGCTATAATGCAATTGTTGGTACACTTCACATTGTGACAGAAGTCCCTTTAACATCCTCACTTTTTAAATTCTTTTTTTTTCCCCTGGCTGTGATGGTATGTTTTTCAGGGCCTTGTTTTCCAAGTTGCTGATTTGTTCTTAGGCATGACCTAATTTGCTGTTGATTCCCTCTAGTGCAGCGGTTCTCAACCTGTGGGTCGCGACCCCTTTGGGGGTTGAACGACCCTTTCACAGGGGTCGCCTAAGACCATCAGAAAACACCTATATAATTATGTATTGTTTTGTAATTAATCACTATGCTTTATGTTCAATTTGTAACAATGAAATTGGGGGTCACCACAACATGAGGAACTGTATTAAAGGGTCATGGCATTAGGAAGGTTGAGAACCACTGCTCTAGTGTATTATTACTTTGTTAAATTTTAGTTATTGCATCCTCCTGTTTGTTTGGTTCCCTTTTATATGTTCTTATTCTTAAACTTTTTACTAAATTTATCTATTTATCTCCTGAGGTCATTCAACATTTTTATAAACATTATTTTTAACTCTTTGTAAGAGTTTCAAGGAAACAGAGGCCTTAAATGACACACTAGATCAGGTGGATCTGATATTTACATAACATTTCACCCAAAAGCAACAAAATATACACTCTTCCGAAGCACACATGCAACATTCTCAAAGATAGACCACATGTTAGCACACAAAACAAGAAGATTGCTATAATACCACATATCTTCTCAGATCAATATGGCATGAAGTTATAAATAAACTACAATAAAAAAACTCAAAAGAACTCAAATTCATGGAGGCTAAATAGCATGTTATTAAACAATGAATGGGTTACTAATGAGATCAAGCAAGAAATTAAAAATTTCCTGGAAACAAATGAAAATGAATACACACCCCAAATCCATGGGACACAGAGAAAGCAGTTCTGAGAGGGAATTTAAAAGCATTACAGCCCTACTTCAAGAAACAAGAAACAGCACCAATAAACTATCTAACCCTACAACTAAGTGAATTAGACAGGGAAAATCAAGAACAGCCCAGAGAAAATAGAAGGAGGGGAATAATAAAGACCAGAGAGGAAATAAATGCCATAGAGACTAATAAAAAAAAGTACAAAAGGTCAGTGAATCCAAGAGCTTGTTCTTTGAAAAGATAAACAAGATTGATGAACTGTTATCCAGACTCATCAAGAAACAAAGAGGACCCAAATAAATGAAATCAGAAGTGAAAGAACTAATATAGCAATGGATGCCATATAAATACAAAGGATTGTAAGCAATAACTATGAACAACTATATGCCAACAAGCTGAACAACTTGGATGAAATGGAGAAATTCCTAGAAAAATATAGCCTTCCAAAATTAAATCAGGAAGAAGCAGAACATTTAAATAGGCTGATAACTACCAATGTAATAGAAGCAGTAATAAAACAACAACAACAACACTCCCAGAAAACAAAGGCCCTGGCTCAGATAACTTCACAGGGGAGTTTTACCAAATATTCAAAGAAGAAATAACACCTATCCTCCTTGAACTACTCAAAAAAAACAAAAACAAAACAAAACACACAAAACAAACAAACAAAAACAAAAACAAGATGAAAGAGCACTTCCAAGATCTTTATACGAAACCAGTATTATTCTAATTTCAAAACCAGATGAAACACTATAAGGAAAGAAAATCATAGGCCAATATCCCTGATGAAAACAGATGTTAAAATCAACTCTTTCCTGTTCCAAGCCTGTGAAGATCAGTTCCATGTCAACTATGCCAGGCTATAGCACCCAGTTTGTTAACCAAACATGAAAATAGGCTTTGCTAAGGAAGTGTTTTGTAGATGTGATTAGCATCTATAAAAAGTTTACTTTAGATAGAGAAAATGGTGGCCAAATAGGCAGCAGTGTTGTGCACCTCCTCCTGGGGCCAGGCCAGAAAAGCAACTAAATTGGAGAACATCCACCATGAATTAACAAATTAGACACAGCTGAGGAGACAGTTTTGAATAAGGAAGGGCAGAGAATGACTAGAGAATGCCATATGCCAACCATAACCCACATGGAACCACCACCGTGCCCCAGCAGTGAGTGGCACTGTACCTACCAGCATGCTCCCAGATGTCTGCAGGGAGTGTGTGCCACCAGAGTGAGCTCTTGCACCAGGCCTCCTCATCAGCCCACTGGGACTCAGTGTCCTCGGATCCGCCCCCAAGACACTGCAGTGAGTGCAAGCCAGGGGGAACCCTGTGCTCCACCCCTGCCCCAGACTCCAGAAATGTGCTGCTAGCCTGACCTGGAACCACCCAGTGTCTCCTCCACACAGAGCCCCAGGACCTGCTGCCAGGGTGACTTAGAGCAACCCAGAGCATGCCCCAACCTGTCCCTCTGGACAGCTCTGCTGGGGTGACTTGGAGCACTCCACGCCCACTTCACCCTGGCCCAGGAGGGGTGATCCAGAGCAGCCCAGTGCATGCCTCACTCAGGGCCACAGGGGATATCTGACTCTGCAACCCAGACCAACTGGTGCATGCTCCACCCCAGCCCCTGAGACAATTCTGCTGGGACCATCCAGAGCAACACAATGCACACCTCACTCCTTGTGACAGGAAAGCACAGACTGAACGACCCAGGGCAATCCATCCCTGCTCCACACTGAGAAGGGGTGAACTGGAGCAACCCAGTGTGTGTCTCACTCCTGTCTACAAGAAAGCAAGGACTATGGGACCCAGAGCAACCCATGCCCTTTCCACCCTGAGCCCAGGGTCTTGCTGCCAGGGAAACCTGGAGTAATCCAGCACATGCTCCACTCAGGCCATAGGGGAGCTCTGACTATGGGGCCCAGAGCAACCTGCACCTGCTTCTCCTTAGGCCCTGGGACAGTCCTGCAGGGGTTACCCAGAGAAACCCAGCATGCACCTAATTTCAGGCCATAGGAGAGCACTTCTGGAGTGACCTGGAGCAAGCCAGTGTGCCAAGCTTGGGGCCACAGGAACAGACTGCAAGTGTGCTGCCAGAGGGACCTAGGGTGCCACCTTGCCATGGGTGCTGGGGCTGTTCAGGAAATTGTATGCCAGCGGGCTCTGGGTCCTCACAGGGAGTTGACACCAGAGAAACTGTGAACAAATTGTTACCACCTCGAGCATCTGAAGCAGAAAACTGAGGGACCAGATCCATTGGAGAAGGGGATACAACTCAAAGCAGAGACAATAAAGGTGTGAGACTCAAGACAGACCCAGCCTCTTGACCAATGATTTCAAGACCATTGCCCTGATAGGGTTTTCAACCTCTCAAACCCCAAGCAGGGTACCCAGGGCCAGAAAGAGACACAAAAATGGGGAGAAAAAGAAACAACCCTCCAAGGAAAGAAAAGGAAGAATTGTCAGAAAAGGAACTAAATGAAATGGAGCCATGCAATGCTCTAGAAAATGAATTCAGTGTAAGGGGCATATAGTTCACAAACCAGATAGATGAGAAAATCAACAACTTATGTAAGAATCAAGAAGAAATAAAGAGTTATATAGCTACAATAAAAAACACAATGGAAAGTTTCAACAGTAGACTACAAGACGCGAAGGACCTGAATTAGTGAGTTAGACAATAGGGCAGAAAAACACACCCAATCTGAACAGCAATCAGAGAAAAAAAAATTAGAAAGGGGGAGGAGAGCCGAAACCGGTCTGGCTCAGTGGATAGAGCGTCGGCCTGAGGACTGAAGGGTCCCAGGTTCGATTCCGGTCAAGGGCATGTACCTGGGTTGCTGGCATATCCCCAGTAGGAGATGTGCAGGAGGCAGCTGATCGATGTTTCTCTCTTATCGATGTTTCTAACTCTCTATCTCTCTTCCTTCCTCTCTGTAAAAAATCAATAAAATATAAAAAAAAAAGAAAGGGGGAGGAGAGCTTAAGGGAGCTTTGGGACAACATGAAATGAAGTAACATGCATATAATGGGATGGCATAAGGATAATAAAGGGAGAAAGGATTAGAAAACCTGTTTGAAGAAATAATGACAGAAAACTTTCCTGATTTGGGGAAGAAAAAGTCACACAAGCCCAGAGACCCAAACAAGATGAACCCATAATGATCCCCAGTAAGACATGTCGTACTTACAATGGCAAATGTTAATGACAAAGAGAAAATCTTAAAGGCTGGAAGAGAGAGACAGAGAGTTAATTACAAGGGATTTCCCATTGGATTATCAAGTGATTTCTCAACAGAAACACATCAGGTCATAAGGGAATGGAATGAAATATAAAAGTGATGCAAAGCAAGGGACTGAATCCGAGAATACTCTATCCGGCAATGCTATCATTCAAAATTGAAGGGGAAATCAGGAGCTTCCCAGAAAGAAAAGAGCTGAAGGAGTTTATCACTACCAAACCAGGAATGCGAGAAGTGCTAAAGGGACTGTTGTAAAAAGAAGAAATAGAAAAGGAAGAAGGAACATAGGCATAAAGAATAAAAATGGCTACAAACAAGTACTTATCACTAATAACCTTAAATGTAAATGTAATAAATGCTCCAATCAAAAGACATCAAGTGGGTGAATGGATAAGAAAGCATGACCCACATATATGCTGTCAACAAGAGACACACCTCAGAACAAGGGACTCTGACAGACTGAAAGTGAAGGAATGGAAAAATATTTTTCAGGCAAATGGAAATGAAAACAAAGCTGGGGTAGCAATACTTATAGCTGACAAAATAGACCTCAAAGTGAAGGCCATAATAAGAGAAAAGGAAGGCCACTTCATAATACTAAAGTGATCAATACAACAAGAGGATATAACTCTGGTAAGCATATATGCACCCAACACAAGAGAACCAAAATATATTAAAACAACAACAACACAAAAATAAACTTCTGGAAGATATTAAGAGAGAGATTGAGAGCAATATGATCATAGTAGGATACTTTAATACCCTATTGACATCACTGGATAAATCCTCCAGACATAAATCAACAAAGAAACAGCAATCCCAAATGACACTAGATCAGATGGACTTAATTGACATCTTCAGAACATTCCACCCCAAAGTTACAGAACATACATTCTTCTCAAGTACACATAGGACATTTTCAAAGATAGACCACATATTGGAACACAGGCAAAGTCTTTCCAAATTCAAGGAGATTGAAATCATATCAAGCATCTTTTCAGATCACAATGGCATAATATTAGAAATAAACTATAATAAAAACAATCAAACATTTGAAATACTTGAAGGCTAAATAGCATGTTATTAAACAACTAGGGGCCCAGTGCATGAATTGTGCACCAGTGGGGTCCCTTGGCCTGACCTGCTGGATCAGGCTGAAACTGGCTCTCCAACATCCCCTAAGGTAGTGGTTCTCAACCTTCTGGCCCTTTAAATACAGTTCCTCATGTTGTGACCCAGCCATAAAATTATTTTGTTGCTACTTCATAACTATAATGTTGCTACTGTTATGAATTGTAATGTAAATATCTGATATGCAGGATGGTCTTAAGCGACCCCTGTGAAAGGGTCATTCAACCACTAAAGGGGTTTAGACCCACAGGTTAAGAACCGCTGCCCTAAGGGGTCCCAGATGGTGAAGGGGTGCAGGCAAGGCCAAGGGACCCGCACCCGTGCATGATTTGGGCCGAGGAAGATACATGGGAGGTTGGCCAGCCAGGGAGGGATCATAGGAGGGCTCCAGGGTATGTCTGGTCCATCTTGCTCAGTCCTGATTGGAAAAACCCCAACAGCAAGCTAACCTACCTGTTAGTGTCTGACCCCTCGTGATCAGTGCACATCACAGCAACTGGTTGACCAATCGACTATCTGCCCCCTGGTGGTCAGTGCATGTAAGGAGACTGGTTGAGCAGCCTTAGCAAATCATTAGCATACTACACTTTGATTGGTTGAACAGGCGACTGGATAACCAGGCACTTAGCATATTAGGCTTTTGTTATATAGGATAATTGGGTTACCAAAGAGATCAAAGAAGAAATAAAAAAAAAATCCTAGAAAAAATGACAATAAAACACAACAATCCAAAATCTATGGGACACAGCGAAAGCAGTCCTAAGAGGGAAGTTCGTAGCATTATAGGCCTACCTCAAAAAACAAGAAAAACTGGTAATAAATTACCTAACTCTACAACGTAAAGAATTAGAAAGAGAGCAACAAGAAAAGCCCAGAGTAATCAGAAGGAAGAAAATAATAAAGATCAGAGTAGAAATATGACATAGAGACAAAAAAAAATAAAAATAAAAAAGATCAATGAAGCCAAGAGCTAGTCCATTGAAAGGATAAACAAAATTGATGAACCCCTACCTAGGATCACCAAGAAGCAAAGAAAGAGGACCCAAATAAACAAAATCAGAAATGAAAGAGGCAAAATAACAACAGACCCCACAGAAATTCAAAGGATTGTAAAAAAATACTATGAACAAATGTATTCCAACAAACTGGTCAACCTAGAAGAAATGGACATATTACTAGAAAAATATGACCTTCCAAAACTCAATCAGGATGAATAAAAAAATCTGAATAGGCTGATAATTACGGAGGAAATTGAAGGAGTCTTCAAAGAACTTCCAGTCAGCAAAAGCCCTGGGCCAGATGGTTTCACAGGGGAATCTTACCAAACATTCAAAGAAGAATTAAAACCTTTTCTCTTCAGACCATTCCAAAAAATTTGAGGAAGGCGCACTTCCAAGCTCTTTCTATGAAGCCAGCACTACCTTAATCCCAAAACCAGATACAGACACTAAAAAGAAAGAGAATTACAGGCCAATATCTCTGATGAATCCTCAACAAAGTCCTAGTAAATCAGATCCAGCATTACATTTGAAAGATCATACACCATGACAAAGTGGGATTTATTCCAGGTATGCAAGGATGATCAATATAATGCAAATCAATAAACGTGATATATCACATAAACAAACAGATAAAAATCACATCAATTGCAGAAAAAACATTTGACAAAATCCAATACTCTTTCTTCATAAAATCTCTCAGCAAAGTGAGAATAGAGGAATTATACCTTAACATAATAAAAGCCTTATATGACAAACCTACAGCCAATATTATACTCAATTGGCAAAAACTGAATCCATTTTCCCTAAGAATAGGAACAAGGGTTGCCCACTCTCACCACTCCTGTTTGACATAGTATTGGAAAGTGCTAGCCATGGTGATCAGAGAAAAAGAAGAAATAAAAGGCATCTAAATTGAAAAAGAAGAAGTAAAACTGTCATTATTTTCAGATGAAATGATATTGTACATAGAAAGCCCCAAAGACTCCATTAAAAAACACTAGACTTAATAAATGAATTTGGCATTGTACCAGGATACAAAATTAACACCCAGAAATCTATGGCTTTTTCATACACCAATAATGAACTCACAGCAAGAGAAACTAAATAAACAATCCAATTTACCATTAAAAGAAAAAATTAAGATACATAACAATAAACTTAACTAAGGAGGTACTTGGAAAATTATAGGGCATTGAAAAAAGAGATAGAGGAAGAAATAAATAAATAAGATATTATACCATGTTCATGGGTTAGTAGAATCAACATTATTAAAATATCCATACTACCCAAAGTAATTTATAGAATCAATGCAATCCCCATTTAAATACCAATGGCATGTTTCACACACCTACAAAGAAGAACAAAGTTGGAGGGATCACAATACCAGATATCAAGCTATATTACAAAGCCACTGTTCTCAAAACTGCCTGGTACTGGCACAAGAACAGACATATAGACCAATGGAACCAAACAGAGAACCAAAAAATTGACCCAAGCCATTATGTTCAATCAATATTTGACAAAGGAGGCAAGAGCATACAATGGAATCAAGACAGTCTCTTCAATAAATGGTGTTGAGAAAATTGGACAGATAGTTGCAAAAAAAAAAAAAAATGAAACTAGACCACCGACTTACACCATACACCAAATTGAACTCAAAATGGATAAAGGACATAAATGTAAGACAGGAAACCATAAAAATCTTAGAATAATCCATAGGCAACAAAATATCAGACATATGTCATAGTAATATCTTTACCAATACAGCTCATAAGGGCAATGGAAAATAAGGAGAAAATAAGCAAATGGAACTACATCAAAATAAAAGGCTTCTGCACAGCAAAAGAAACCATCAACAAAACAACAAGAAAGCCCACTGAATGGAAGAATATATTTGCCAATGTTATATCTGATAAGGGCTTAATCTCCAAAATTTATAGGGAACTCATACAACTTAACAAAAGGAAGATAAACAATCCAATAAAATAATGGGCAAAGGACTTAAATAGACACTTTTTGAAAAAGGACATACAGAAGGCCAAGACACATATGAAAACATGCTTAAAGTTACTAATTGTCCGAGAGATGAAAATTAAAACAACAATGAGGTACCATCTCACACCTGTCAGAATGACTATCATCAACAAATCAACAAATGACAAGTGCTGGAGAGGATGTGGAAAAAAAGGAACCCTCCGGCACTGCTGGTGGGGATGCAGACTGGTTCAGACACTGTGGAAAACAGTATGGAGTTTCCTCAAAAAATTAAAAATGGAATTCCCATTTGACCCAATAACCCCACTTCTAAGAATGTCCCCAAGAAAAAGAACATATGCACCCCTATGTTCATAGCAGCACAATTTATAATAGCTAAGATTTAGAAACAGCCTAAGTGCCCATCAGCAGATGAGTGGATTAAAACACCATGGTACATCTATACCAGTGGTTCTCAACCTTCCTAAAGCCGCGACCCTTTAATACAGTTCCTCATATTGTGGTGACCCCCAACCATAAAATTATTTTTGTTGCTACTTCATAACTGTAATTTTGCTACTGTTATGAATCATAATGTAAATATCTGATGTGCAGGATGTAGTTTCATTTTTATAAATTGAAAATAATTAAAGCATAGTGATTAATCACAAAAACAATATGTAATTATATATGTGTTTTCTGATATTCTTAGGCAACCCCTGTGAAAGGGTCATTCCACCCCCAAAGTGGCCGCGACCCACAGGTTGAGTACTGCTGATCTATACACTGGAATACTGTGCTACTTTAAAATAGAAAGAACTCTTACCATTTGCAACAGCATGGATGGACCTGGAGAGAATTATGCTAAGCAAAATAAGCCAGTTAGAGAAAGATAAATATCACATGATCTCACTCGTTTGTGGAATATAATGAACAACATACACTGATGAACAAAAATAGATCCAGAGACAGAGAAGCATCAAACAGACCATCAAAGTTCAGAGGGAAGGCATTGGAGGGTGGGGGAGGGATGGGGTAAGAGATCATCCAAGGGACTTGTATGCATACATATAAGCATAACCAATGGACAGATTCCTTGCAACAAATCTCACACACACACGTACAAATGTGTATTTGCACATGCACACAGTGATGTAAGTATGTTTATCCTACAGGTCTTTGTTTTTTTCTGGTGGAATCCTAACTGACTGAAGGCCTTCCTAAAATCTCACAGCTGTTGGTTGTCCCAGGTCCATTCCTTTCCATGAAAAACCATGATCCTGCCATGGCAGACCTGTTAAGTTTGCATAGTTAACTTCTTGGTGGACCTTCCCCTCAGCGTTTTCTTCTCTCCTGTTGTAGATAAGAATCCCTTTATAAATGATGGTAGAGAAAACCTCTCATCTTAATCTTTGGTTGTAAATTATTCATCTCAACCTTTCATTTTACTTATACTAATATTTTTAAAGTGTTTGTTGCCCACAGTAATATTCATCCAGTTCCATAATCCTTATACTTATTAATTCTTGATTATTCTTAATCATCCGATATACTGCACATAACTCTTTTTCTGGTACAACATTGCAATTTGTCACTGGGGAATCTTGGAATCTTTTTTTCTTTGATCCACACTTGAGGATATGTTTTGTTTTGTTTTTTGATAATATACTTACGTGTATTATTTTTATTTTTATTTATTTTTATTTTTTAAAAATTCTTTATTAGTTAAGGTATTACAAATGTGTCCTCAATCTCCCATTAAACCCCCATCCCTGCCCCCACTCATGCTCTCATCCCCCTGTTGTCCATGTCCCTCGGTTGTGTGTGTGTGTGTGTGTGTGTGTGTAGGGGTGGTTGGTGGTGTCCCTGGGCAGAGTGCTCTTGGACGGGACACAGTGTCGCGGGGGTGGGGGGTGGGGTGGGAGTGGGGTGGGGGTGTGTGTTTGTCGGGCGCATGCGCCTGGGAGAAAGAGGGCACTGTAGGTCCTCTGGGCTGGGGGTCAGAGGCGGTGGCCACGGCCGGTGGGCGGTGGGGCCCGGAGTCCCCGGAGAGGTTGGTTGAAGGTTGTTTCCGGCGGAAGCCAGTCGGCGTTTCCCAGGTATCCGCGGGACCATCCCTTGGGCCTGGAGGATATGTTTTTATTGATTTTTAGAGAGAGTAAGAGAGGGAGAGAAAGAGAGACACATGGATGTGAGAGAGAAACATCAATAGATTCCCCATTGTTTGTGTTCTGACCTGGGATGGAATTCACAACCTAGCTATAGGCCCTGACCAGAATTGAACCCATAACCTTTTGGCATATGGGATGAAGCTCCAAACAAATGAGCCACCTGGCCAAGGCTCATTGGGGAATCTTTTAACAGTTTATGCCACTCCAACACGCCAAGGACTACCCCTACTCCACCAACCACCATTTCTAGGATCTTCAGTGTCTGCCAGCATGAAGGTGACCTAGGTCAGCTACAAAAATCTCCAAAATGCAGAGTGAGCTCTCCTGGGCCATGCCGGGTACCATCTATCATACTTTGGGTTCCCTGGAAAGTGGCCTCTAATTATTTTTTAGCAAGTTTCTTCCCTGTTTCTTTTTAAAAAAATATATTTTTTATTGATTTCAGAGAGGAAGAGAGAGGGAGATAGAAACATCAATGATGAGAGAGAATCATTGATTGACTGCCTCCTGCATACCCCACACTGGGGATCAAGCTTACAACCCAGGTATGTACCCTGACCTGGAATCGAATCCTGACCTCATGGTTCATAGGTGAATGCTCAACCACTGAGCCACACTGGCTGGGCTTCCCTGTTTCCTTTTATTACATGTTCCCTTCCCTTTAAGATACTCTTATCTTACACTCCCAGTTGGTGAGTGAAACATCAATTCCCTCAGTAGACCCAGGTAAGATTGAGCTGTGACCAGAATCTCCCCAGTCATATTAACCCATTTCTTGAATCCAGCGTTGGTATATGACCTAAGCAGGGCAGAGTAATGATCTGCTCTGTGATTAATGTTTGAACATGGGAAGACAGGTGTCTTTTCCAACCGAGGTTGCTAAACTGAGAGAATATGGATATGGGTTTACAGAGGCCCTCTGCCTCATCACGGGGAAGATATTAAATATTAAATATTATAGACCAATTCAGAGAATTAAGAAAAAAAGCTCAGGAGAAAGTATTGATGGTCATTTGGGCACCTGAGTTGCAAGTATACTTGAAATTGCTTCTAAACTCAGGCCTCTTGGTTGCATAAAAAATGTAAATGTGTCCTTGAGCTCAAGATAGTTTTAGATGATTTTCTCCCCCTTGTGAGCAAAAGAGTACCGATGAAAAGATTGCAATGGCCAATCACCTTTCATCAGCTATCATGCCCTTTTAGCTCCTTGAGTTATTTCCTGGGGATGATTGGTCCTGGTCCCTGAAGCCTTCTGTCACAGTTGGTCTGTTTTGGTTACTATAGCAAAATACCACACAATGGGAGGCTTGTCAAACACAAAAATGCATCGCTCACATTTCTCAGGAGCGGAAATCTAAGACCAAGGTCAGGTAGCAGACTTATTCACCCAAACAGGGAAAGAGGGGGAGGGGAGCTCTCTGGGTTCTTTTGCTAAAGCACTAATGTCATTCATTCATGAGGGCTTCACCCTCCATACATGATCACCTGCCAGGGACCTCATGTCCAAATACTACCACATGTGGAGGTTAAGACTTAAACATGGAATCCAGGGGGACAGAAACATTCAGACCACAGGATCCTCTTTACTAGACCTGTTCTCCCCCCTGCCCTTGCCCCTCAGGCCTTTTTTTCTTTAACTACACAAGAAGCAGCATCAGGAGTTCTAAACTTGGTCCAATTTCTGCCACCAATTTATTATACATCCACAGGCAAGTTCCCTTATTTCTCTAGGCCTTTGATTTTTCATTTTTAAAATGAGAACTTTACACTAAAATTACTCTTAAGATACACCATTCAGCTCCAAAATTCTGTGTTTTTATAGCAGGAAGAAGCTAGGAGAAGAAATTATGCAGTTAGAAGTTGCATAGACTTTAGCATATGGTGATTCAAATGCAGATGCACTTAGGTGAAATAACTGTTAATTTTCTTCTTTTCTATTGGGTAAGGTCATGGTATTCTATATTATGTACATTTTTTCCCCAGAAAGAAAGAAGAAGACATTTTCAAAAAAAAGCTGTAAGAGTTTGACAATGCCCAGTGTTATTGCTGCTTAAATTCAATTACTCATCGGATTTCAACATGTCTCTCCCCCAAGTGGAACCAATTGCATTAAAGCAGTTATGAAACTATAGTCATGCTCCTCCTTTCCCTAAAATTGTAAACACAAAATTTTAAATGCACATACTCATTTTCTTCTCCTTCAACCAAGTGAGTACACCTTGTCAGTATTCTCTGCAAAAGTGATTATCACTTCTCTATGAAAATCTTCATGGAAAAATTAGATACAGAGCAGACTCCTGCTGAACTAAGCATTTGATTCCATTACTTAAAAACCAGTTGGTATTCATTTTTACACCTGCCACCAACATTCTTTTTAGCTGTGTGTGTGTGTGTGTGTGTGTGTGTGTGTGTGGTGCTGTGAGAGACAGTGAGACTGAGTCAGACAGAATTGGAGAAAAGAGAAGAGAAACATTTTTCAGATAGTCAAGCTAATTGAGTATAAAATATTTAAATTGAAGAATTTTATATATATATATATATATATATATATATATATATATATATATACTGAAAGGGGTTTAATTTACTTTGGTCTGAGAATCTTTCATTAAATTATTTGTTTTAAATCAGAAAAAAATCTTACTTAAAGCTCCTATTTGTCATAGTAGATAAGAAATGGAATATATTTTTGGTTTGAGAATTCTTACTCTTGAGAAACATTCCATAACTTCTATGGGCTGCCACATATCAGAACATTTGGTTCAGTCCTTCTGGTCTAATGTCCCAATGGTCAGCAATAATATATTAATTGTCCAAACAGACATTATTCCTTGAAGTTGACAGCACTGCTACATGTGTGTCAAACTTGTACAAGGAGATTATTAATGGCACATGGAGACTTTTTCCTCATGCACAGGCTTTCTACCATGTAGTCTTGCCAACAGAAGTCCTACCATATTTCCTGGGTGTTAAGTGAGGAGCAAAGTAATTGAACTTTTCACCTGTGGAATTTTCCCTAACCCCACACTGGTTTTCTAGTTTGGTCAGAAGATAAAAGAAAATCTATGTATGTATGTATGTATGTATGTATGTATGTATCATCTATTATCTATATATCATCTATTATCTATCAATCATCATCATCTATCATCTATCTATAGCTATCTATCATCTATCATCATCTACCTATCCATCTATAATATTTCTGTCATATATTTATCAATATAACTACCCATCTGTCTTTTGTAAACTTTGACCACATGTAAGCTTTGAAGTCCTGGCCTCCAGAAGGAAAGGTTTGGTGTGTTCACCCCTTCACCCTTCCTGTGCTCCCTGCTGTTTCCTGGCACAGCGATATTCTCTCATGTCCTCAAGTCTAAGAGGATCAACTGCAAATATACCTTTCTATGTTTTGAAAACAGGATGGGGAAGGTGTGAGGAGTTTGGAAACTTCTGTTTTGATCCAATACAGATAAAACAAATTAATAATCCACTCAACCAAATGCCTGGCCCCATGTTGGGGGGGAGAGGGGGAAATGAACATTGCCAGTGACTATTTAATATAGTGGAGTGGGGAACAAGAAGGACAGGCCTCTTTTGGGTTCAAATCTCTACTCTTCCACTTAGTTTTGTGACTTCGGACTACTGACTGAAGCTCTGTTTACTGGGTTCTTATTTTTACAGCACAGACATATTAGTATCTAAGTATGGATTTGCTATGACAGGTTAGATGAGTTATAATTGAAAAAGGGCTTAGAAAGATGGTAGGTGCCCTGTGAGCACTATGTAAATGTCACACTCTGAGTTGCCTTTTCTGAACTCAATAACCCTTAAAATCTAATGTGGACTCTAACAACGTGTTCCTCAAAATCAGAGCTTTACATCTTGACCCAATAAACTGTGTGACCTGGGGGAAGCCACAGACCCTCTCAGTGTTGCCTTCATTATTTGGAAAATGAAGCTTTTAGTATCTACTCACAGGGTGATTGCAAGTGTTAAAACAACGTCTGTGAATCCCTGTCAGAGAGCTTGAAAATATGCTTTACTCTTGCCCCAACAGGGAATTTATTTCTTGCTCTGATTCTACGCTGTCCCACTCTAGCAGTATGCCTTTATGTAAGGGTACTTTTCTTCTTTTCCTGGATCTCTTTCCTGACCACAAGGCTAGATACACATTATGCGTAAGTTCTTGTTAAATTTAGTTAACTTAGCTGGGTCTGTAGAAACAGGTCTAGAGTCACTTTTAATTGTCTATCCTTTGTCCTCAAGAGAGCACCATCTATCTGTTGGTCAGATCTGGCGCCAGAACTCGCGCCCTTCTCTCCTGCGCACCCCCCCCCCCCGACACACACACACACACACCACTACATTCATTTTCACGAAGTGGAGTTGTAGTGACAGTGCCATCGCTGCTCTGTCTTGAGCAAAGAAGCCAGCTGTCTGAATGCAAGCAGACGCAGTGTTCCCACCTGCAGTCACAGTCAGAAGGCCACGGGTTGCCTGGGAGGATGCATCTGGTGCCCTTGTTGGGCCAAGTCTAACACATGGGCCTGTTAGTGATATTAATGGCTGTCCACAAATGGACCCAGCCAAATGCCATTTCTACTCAGCAGTTTTCCAGCTCTCTCTGTGTGTCAGGGCTGAGTGAGAGGAGTAAACAATGAGCTCTTAATGGTAACAGCATTTATTCTTTGAGGAACCTAGAATAGCTCAGTTCACATCCATCAGTTGTTTTTGTTTGTTTTTCTTCAATCAATGAATATCAAAGACTTATGGTTCTTTCACTGTATGCCCATCCAATGTATTTTGGTTCTTCTCTCAGCATAGAGATAGGTCTTTTACTTAAGGATAATTATAAAACTGACACTTCATATTATTTTCCTTGACCTAACAGTCCCATTTATTTTTATCTTTTTCTGTGTGTAGTATCTGCTTAAAACTAGTTTGAATGAACTATCCTTTTGCATTCGTGAGAGCCATACTGCATTTTGAAATTTCATTTTCAAAATTAAGTGCTTACAAAATGATGCTCTCTAAATTCAATGAATTATTGCTGATCAGTCTGAGTACATATTGCTAATTACTGGTACTTCAGCATTACTATGAGGTTACCCAGTGGGGTCAGAGACAGGCACAGAGACCCGGTCCTCTGACCCTCATCTGTTCCTTCTCTCCCACATCTTGTCCCTCAGAACCTTGTTTATTAGAGTCTATGCTCAAATTTATTTCAGGTGTCAGCACAAATGGAGGAGGTATCCACTTGGAATGTGAACTTCTATGGAATACAGATTAGTTTTAAATTACTTTCACATAATCTCCTTTGGAGGCCACATAAGAAAGATAACATTTTCCCCATATTGATAGCAATGAGAAAACCAAGTCTAGGAAAATTCCAGCCGCTCGTCAGAGGTCCCGTCACTGGTAGTGGATTCCAGCCCAGGGCTTCCCCTACCTACATGTGTTATTAAATGCGGACTCTGGATTCATTTTACTTTGAGTTAATATGATCCATCACCTGCAACCATTTGAATCTTTCCAAAGTACAAATTTTGAACGAAGTAACAGAATTGTAGACTTTTATGTCTATTTTGCTACCACCTTTCCATGAAAACATTTGTGTGGGGGGTTATGTGAGTGTGTGCATGTGTGTATATGGGTACTGAAAGGACAAAGCAGGACTGATGGCTGTGTCCTTAACCCCTCTTCCAAGAAAAAGCCGCAGGGTGTATCAGTTACTCAGCCTGCCCTTATCTCGGCCAATGGGAAAGCGGGGGAAACTAGCCCAAGGCCAAATGTATGCTGGCCACCCTCCCTGTCTTTGTGTAACCAGACCCTAGCTGCACCCTGCCCCCGACCCCAAGCCCTATAAATTCTTTGTTCTCTTGGGATTCGGGGCTCTCTCTTGCACCCAGTAATGGAGGCAAGGGGGGGACCAAGCGAGCTTGTATAAGAGACCCTCTGCTTTTGCATCGGACTGGCTCCCTAACGTGGTTTTTTGGGGATCTTGAAATCTGGGCATAACAGGCACATGGGAGTGTGTGAGCATATTAAATGTGTGTCCATGTGTGTGTGGCACACTTGAATGTATGAGTGTGTATGTGGCACATTTGAGTGTGTAGGTGTGGGCATGTATGAGTGTATGTGTGAGCATATGTGAGTGTGTTTATGTGTGCATAAGTGATGATGTGGATGTTAAATGTGAGTGTATGAATGTGCATGTGATACATGTGAGTGTGTGAATAGGTGTGTTTGTGTGAATGTGTGAATGCTTGAGTGTGTTTTGTCATAGGGTGGGCAGCGGTGTCACTCTCCTTGTGATTTCTTTTCAATCCTCAGATTGTGGGAATGACAAAATGGCTCTAGTTGTGCAGAGAGCAGTCTACTTATGTGCGGTCTTGTACATCAGTTTCACCATCTACTTACTCGGGATTGAGTTAAATGATCAAACAGCACTCACTATGACTTGCCATTGCCCAGTATCTCCAGACTCCTCCCTTGTGCCCCTGAGACTCAATTCTCTGACATTGTCAAGAATGGCTGGAAGCTTCTTGTGCTGCCACACATTACTGTTTTGCTGCATCTTTGCTTTGAGCATTTCCCCTTTCCTCTGTTCACCGAACAATTCTTAGTCACTTCCTATAGTCCTATCTCTCCTTTTTCCCTTTTGGGGTTGACTCTCCCTTCACAGGTAAGATCTCTCTCCTCCTCTAGCAACAAGAGACACCTCTTGAGCGGAAGAGTGAGAAGAATAAGTCTACTGGCGCTCATTCACCGAGGAATGATTTTCTGATGAGACAGCCGCGTTCCCTAGTGTTCCATGCCCACTGCTCTAGGCATCAGTCCTCTAAACTGGAGAGTTAGTGATCTCCAGGTATTCCTCATGCTCCCCTACATTTTCCATCCTTCGCAGTTATTTGGGGGCCGTATTACTTGTTTTGTTCAATGAGCTGTGAGAAGTGACATGTTTAACTCATGGGCCAAGCAATTATGCAGAGCAGCCACAGAGATGGTTTGCAGCATGGGGAATTCAGTCAGTAATGTGGAGCTAATGGGGTTTGGGTCAGGTGGGTGCCAGGGGCAGTGGGGACCACTCTGCAGAGTGCATGGTTTCTGGCCACTTTGCTGTACCTCTGAAACTGGTGCCAGAGGGTATTGAATGTAAACTGTGGTTAAAATAATTTTAAAAAGAACCAATGGGCCTCCTCTATCTTTCTCTTTCTTTGAGGCCAGTTTGTGGCAAAACTGCAACATGGAAGAAGCTTAAATCCCAGGGTCGCTGTTGGACAAATATCTCACCTGTATCAGACTGAGGCATAAACAATGGCCAAATCTTTATTGGGGTCAGTCACTGTGATTTAGTGGGAGGTGTTCTTGCAGTATCCGGTGTTAATTACTCAAACCAACTCAACTCTCTATTTTTCTAGTTAAATCATTTTCTGTTTTAGTTTCCCAGAGTCCATTTGTTTAGTTTGTACATAAAGAACCTGTGGTTATTTGTTTATGATTTCACTTCCCTGACTGGACTGTGAGGAATTTGAATGTAGGAACGTGTTTTGTTCTTTCTATACTGCTGATGACTGACACAGTGGTGGGTACAGAAGGGTCTCCATGTAGCCTTGCCAAGAGAATTCATTATTTATCCTTACCACATTTCATTTTGCTTTGATAAAAATAATGTGTTTTAATCTTTTGGAGTAAAATGAAGCTGGGTTTGCTTTTCAGCTCAGCCACTGGTTGACTTTCATCAAGTTAATTAACTTTTTTGATCTTCTAGTTTTTTATTTTTAAAGTGGGAAGAACAATATGACCAGCTCTATGTAGATATTAGTAACATTACATAAGAAACTGTATGCGAATGCTTAGCACAGGGCCTGGTAAACAACGAGAACTAAGTAAACAGCCATTCTTATTACCATTACGATGGGATAGTCATCATGATTCTTTTTGTTACATCTCTGTTTTCTGCCCAGCCATTGACACAAACAGCCCTGTTGCCAAGAGAATATATGGACTTTCTCCTACCCATGCTCAGCAAACTGCGGCTCGCGAGCCACATGCGGCTCTTTAGCTCCTTGAGTGTGGCTCTTCCTAAGCCTTAGGAGTACCCTAATTAAGTTAATAACAATGTACCTACCTATATAGTTTAAGTTTAAAAAATTTGGCTCTCAAAAGAAATTTCAATCGTTGTACTGTTGATATTTGGCTCTGTTGACTAATGAGTTTGCCTACCACTATCCTAGACCTTTTCGTCTGTACCTGTTCCTTTCTCTTCCAACACACTTTAAGAAATTTCACTTTTAAATTACTTTCACATAATCTCCTTTGGAGGCCACACAAGAAAGAGACACATTAGATACATGGCAAATCCATTCCTGAATAAGTGTCAAGAGCCCTGCATGGTCTTCCTAAAACCATGACGCCCCTCATCCTCTCCCGCTTGTTTGTATATTGCTGTTACACTCTTCCAAGATGGTTTCTCTGTTGGTGTAAAAGTAAATGGCAATTCCTCAGGATCTTTTTTTATATCTATCTATTTATTTATTTATTTATTTATTTATTTATTTATTTATTTAAGTGAGGCTTTTTATTGTTGTTTTTCTTCCTTTTTTTTTTTTTGTTTTTGTTTAATTAAAGGTCCCTTACTGGCCCTGCTTCCATGAGTGGCCAAGACCAGGGGGGAAAAGGGAGGGGAACCAAGCAACATGGGGAGGGGTTATCTTCACAACATTCCATTTATACATAGAACTAAATAGACAAGCACAGAGTCACCGTTGTGGTTAGGAGTTGGCAGCATGGGAAAGGGGGACAACAGGTTGCAACTAGGGGTGTCATTAAAAAAATACAGGCCCTCTCCAAAACTGGGGTGTCTGGGGTAGGGAGGACTTGGTCTGCTTCAACCCAAGAGGAATCAGAAGATAAAAAACTGTTTGAGAAGGCCAGAACCGTCAGGGGTGGAGGGAGAAGAAAGGTTCAGGGGGTGGGGGGCTGTTTGGCAACTGGGTGAAGAAATTTCCCTCCCCCTGCTGGGATCCCTCCAGCCCCTCGGGTCTGGCAGAAGGGGGCAGCCTTCAACCCCCCACTGGCAGGTCTGGGGTGCCAGATGCTCCAGGCGGGGAGCTGGAGGGAGCTCACAAAGGCTTGTCCTCCAGGGAGATGACAGCACTGCCCCCCAGCTTCTCTGCCAGAGTGCAGCGGTCCCTGACCTCCTCATAGCAATTTGCTTATAATTCATGCTTGATCCCCGTAAGCTTCTTCTTGATGGCATCGTTGGAGCTGGCATAGATCATTTTGCTCTTAAGAGGCGCAGTCTCAGGAGCTCAGAAGATAAACACCAGGTCTTCCTTCTTGCTCTTCTTGGACTCATAGGTTGTGTCATACAGGGCATAGCGGCAGTCTTTGTCTGGCAGCATCTTGACGAAGGTGGCGCAGGGGTCGTCTACTGTCTTGCCCACATCACCTACCAGGATCTCCTTGCCCTCTTCCAGAATGATGTTCTTCTTGTCTTCACTCAGGCAGAAGAGCACCACCTTCTTGCGCTTCTTTACCTCCTCTGGTGTTGAGGACTTACGTACCTTCATGTCATTGAACACTTTGATGACTCCATCAGAGACAGCCACACCAGAGGCCATGTTTCCGGAAGCTAAAGGAGATAGCAAGATAGCCTGGAAAGATGAGCGGCGCTGCAGCAGCTGCTGGGATCCGACTGCTCTTTTTTTATTTTTATAACAGGTATGAATTCTTCAAATGAAACTTATGTTCTAGTTTAGAGATGTAGATTTTTTTTAATGAGAAACAAAAAAGACACCTTTTTGATATTTGAAGGTGGAGTAGAGTCTTGTTTTCCCCAGATCAGCTTCCTGACAGCTAACCTGTTGGCAGCCCTGGCTGTTGAGTGGTTCACATTCAGCAATGTGACCAGAAGTAATGACTCCAATTCAATAGAGATCAGAAATAATCAGAAGTTATGATTTTTGGGCAGCTGCTTGATGTTCAGTATTAAGCTGCTTTAGCAAATCTCTCCCTTATTCTTGTGGCCAGATGCTATAGAGCATGAAGTAAAGAAAACGTAATATATGCACCCCCTCTCCTTTCACACCTGCTGCCCTGCTACTGCCATAGTGGAAGTCACAGAGATAGGGACCTAACTGAGCTGAGAGACTGACTGAGTTCTCGGGGTCAGAGCTTCAGGGCACCTGCACACCTGGGGTAGGTTACTGGCTAATGTACCAGTTCAATAAATTTCTCTGGCGGAAATCACTTTATTATTGATGACTTGCCCATTCCTGCTGCACAATGGTGATGTATGCCATGTACTGCTGCATTACCAGTTCAATTCTTCTTTTGTCATTCAAGCTCCCTCAGCCTTGACAGGGGCCAGGCAGCTGGTAGGCAGCTGGCGGTCTGCATGATGTCCAGGAGCAGCTTTATTCAGGCTGCCCCTGGGGACTTTATGAAATGGCTCTCAGGGAGGAAACGGAATCTGTCAGTGATGGAAAATGGATGATCACTGTCTAAACATCTAGCAGCGCTCCATCAGTTATAACGTGGCCATCTTTAAATTGCCTTTCTTTAGTGATAGCATTGCATACTGTTTGGAATTAATTTGGAGGTGTGCTAGAGAACGAAGCCTGCCCCGGGGAATCTACCACAATGATATTTATTGTCTTGTTGCTCTCCATTTCTTAGTGTTCTGACACCCATTTTGTAGAAAAGGATGGCCCCATGTGTTTGATGAGGTCTTTTGTATGTTGATAATAGGAACATGGACTTTTTGGTTGATATGATGGCAAAACAAATTTATGATTGAACTTCAATCATTCATGGGGATGTTTTAGCCACGTGGTGTCTGGCATCTACTTTGTGTAATGGTAGAGTAAATTGTCTGCTTGCCTCTGGATTGATTGCAATGATCAGAGGTACTGGCACAACTGGACATAGCCAATGGAACATTTTTAAATTTCAGGTACTTATATTGGCTTTATACCTTTATATCAGAGAATCATCAACATGTACTGATGCTTTGATATCAGCAGAGAAACAGGGCACTGGATGCTATCCCTTTTACTCGGTTGGGACCTTTGGAAGAAGAAGGTTGAGAAGCAGTGAGTCAACTCAGTTTTACAATGGAACTATTTTCAGACTGTTTGGAAGGTAAAGGGTAAGCTTTAGTCTCTACTATGTCTGTGGGAGGTTACAATTAGCTCTGAGAAGTATCTTAGAAATTATTATTTTCATTTTGCTGTTAAGGAAATAGATGTTTCAGAGCCATCGATGACTTGCTCAAGATCAATAAAGTCTATATGTTTCCAAAACCCTTTCTCTTCACTGCAACTCCTACCACTGTCCTTTGGGAGGCTTTTAAAGAAGTATGAGGTGAGATATTTTATGATTAGACTGTGATTAGTGCAGAAGTGAATAATACCTTTTGTAAGTCCTGAAATTTATTCAAATTTGGGAATCCCTTTTAACAAAAATAATACAAAAGACCCCAAAAAGTAAAAATTAGGTTTAAGGCCTTAAAATAAACTAATACAATGAGAGACCCTGAAGATTAAGCTTATTAGCTACATAGCAAATCCACTCCTGAATAAGTGTCAGTAAAAAAGATAAACATCTTTCCAAATATGTTCCATGCCATCCAGGGCTCTTTGAAGTAAAACAGTGTGATGAGGCAGTCCCGCCCTGCACGCCCAATCAGCAGTCAGTCCACTCAAATGGCATGTTGTGGGTGAAACCTAGGTATGATGTCATTGAAGAAGTAGGAGATTGGTGACTGCCGTCAGAAGGAGCCTATGACTCCTGCTGAAAGGACCAATATTTCTAATGGAAAAATGTAAATCTTTTTAGAAGGATTAATTATCTGGTCACATTTATCCAGCATGTTAGAATCATATATCAAAGGAGCTTCAGAGCCGAGTGTTCCATGCCCTTTGAAACAAAACCTACAACAAAAAACAAGTGATTTTAGATTATTCCAAAACTTCTACGCTAGCTTAATGCATGTCTTTTATAAAAATCTTTATAAACATGGATTTCATGTTTTTTTATAAAGACATCCAGAGACTGAATACATTTTAGATCATGATTCAACTGTATATATACATATATTCATACCCATGCATATAAAGATGTGTTTATATCATAAATAATTTGTTCAAATATGTTTATTGAAGAAGGATTTCACTTAATTTCTGGGTACAGAAACATGTTCTACAAATTATCAAAACCAGTAAGAGAATGGACAACGTGAAGTCACTTGACAGTTTCTCTGCCTGGTGATCTTTCTTTCTTCCATCTCATAGTTTCAAACTCGTTTTCTCTCCTATGTCTCAGTGCATTATTATTTTCTCGGAAGGAATAATCAAATTTTTAGCTCTGTAGAATGAAAGTTTTACTCATTTTCTTTAATGAGGACTTCACTAAGCAGGGCAAGGAATTTGGAACAGAAGAGGACATTCCTGTAGCACACAAAATACCGATACTTGTGCTACTACTCATCTGGGCATGAGAAAGACCAGGGTCATTTTGCTGATTTTATGTGGAAGACAAAAATTCCAGGACTGGTATTACATTCTGTCCAGATGAACTTCCTGTCCAGATCAACTAGTAGTGACTACCAACTTTATATGTCTATAGTGGGCTCACTTACATAATTACCTGTAAATATATAATAAGTCCAAATGGTAGGAATCATTATTCCCATTTGAATGAAGCATAGCTCTCTCTTAGCAATGTTAAATGCAATAGTAAGGTCCTTCTCCAATAAAGACTTGAGAGTTGAACACAGGTCTACACTATCAACCTGCCATAGAACCAGAATGAAACTTGTTGATTCTATATAGGAGAAGATCTACTTGGATCTTTACTATGGCTAAGAAATAAAAATATGTCTTATGCATGAAAAATGCAACATCTTCAGTTAAACTGAGTAAGTGTAAATTAAAAAGCTTATTAAATCAAACCCCAAAACCATATATTGGTTTTATGTATTTTTTTCCTTTAGCTATGTTCCTTAAATTTGAGGCATTGACAAAAGGTCCACAAGC
This sequence comes from Myotis nattereri, assembly GCF_964212035.1. Taxonomy (NCBI): domain Eukaryota; kingdom Metazoa; phylum Chordata; class Mammalia; order Chiroptera; family Vespertilionidae; genus Myotis; species Myotis nattereri. The sequence continues at coordinate 91,576,390 of NC_138082.1, read as the reverse complement.
ATATTATCTTATATAATAAAAGAGAAACATGTAAATTGACTGTCCCTCCTCTACGCTCACCAGCTAATCAGGAGTGGGTATGCAAATTAACCCGGAAGAGATGGCAGGTTAATTTGCATACACAGGCACCAGGTGGAGAGCAAAGCAGGAGAGCCGGCTGCTTGAGGGGATGTGGCTCCCTCAGTCATTCCCCCCAGGCCACTGGGTGGAGAGCAGAGAGGGATAGCTGGCGTCTTGGAGGACTTGGCAGAGTGGGAGGCCATGGGATGGAGACAGAGCAGGAAGGTAAAACCAAGAGCGCGGGGAGCACTAGGAATTCTGGGAATAGTAGTTCTGGTGGCAGCCCCAGGACCCAAAGTGGAAGCCCAGAGTGCGGGGAGCACCAGGAATGCGGGGAATCATAGTTCTGGTGGCAGACAGATCTCCTAGACACTAGAGCAAAGTGAGCCTGGAGCAAGTTACTGTTGTGGTGGGGGATGGAGGGAAAGCAAAGGTGAGAAACATAAATAAAATCAGAGTGTCTAGGAAAAATGAAAGGGAAGATATCCTAAAACTTCCAGGAAATCTCCACCAATGAAGCAAAGAAAAAAAAATGCCTCTATTATTCTGTGAGCAACAAACCAAACTGAGTTGGGGGTCTCAGACAATTCACTCATATGATTGCAAAGACAGACAGAAACTCCTGGATTGGAGAGGGCTCCCCTGAGGGCTCCCAGATTGGAGAGGGTGCAGGTCAGGCTGAGGGACCCCCATACCCCCCAGTGCATGAATGTCATGCACTGGGCCTCTAGTCTCTTATAAAAACTCTTCACTTTTACTTTTTTAAAGATTTTTTTTTTGAGAAATAGGAAAGGAGAGGGAGAGAGAGAGAAACATTGATGTGAGAGAGAAACATCCATCAGCCACATCCTGCATGCCCACTACCAGGAATCAAGCACACAACCCAGGCATGTGCCCTGACAAAGAATGAATCAGCAACTCTTTGGTGCACAGGACAATGCCCAACCAACTGAGTAACACTGGCCAGGGACAATTTTACTTTTGGTTTTTGTTCCTCTTATAGGTAGCTTATAAAGGAGTCCTCTGTGGCTTTATGTTGGTTCTTACATTTATTTAGGAGTGCCATTATAATCCTTTAAAATGAAAACTATTTATGTTTTTAAAGTCCAAAAACCTGAAATATAAGAAAAAAAGACATTTTTAAAAAATCAATAAGCACTTTAGAGTTATATTCATTCACAAGAGTGGAGTCTATCTTTCCAATATTTCTATATCCCTGCAACACACCATAATAATACCCTCTCCCCCAATTGGCATGTGTGGACTGTTATTGGGTACATGGGCTGGTAATACAGCCCAAGCAGCTGTGTCCAATAACTACTTATTTTGTGAGGTGAGGGTCACTTCACTGTAGACCTCCATATACATTAATTATTATCCAGGAATATAAATCAAAAGACTTTAGAAATGACCAATATATGGATAAAAAATGAGAGTTATCAGGATATAACTTAAAACTTATAATAGAGTTTAAATAAAATTTCAATTTTTATAATTAAGAAGAAGCATGTCTTGTCATATGTTAGACCTGTTTCAATGAGTAGGTTAATTTAATCTTAAGAAATAACATTTCCTCCAATCAAAAATAATTCACTTAATCTTAAGAACTTGGAACATTTGCAATAATAACATGAATGTTTAATATAGGAGATTTAAAGAGAAATAAAAAGAAGATAAAAAGGCAGAGCTGAGGGATTCCAAGATGGCTGCAGAGTAGGTTTTCACTCACTGCTCCCAGACCCAAACTGGATTTACTATAGAGCAATCAACCTGAATAACCAACTGAAGTATTGCTGAGCTAAAATAAAGTAACCAAAGATTTACAGGAGAAGCCACATAGAGGCTGGTAAGAAGAGCAGAGGCATGGCTGGTAGCTGAGAAGCCAAAGGGATATCTTGGCTGCAAAACTCCCTCCCCACAGGACCATGGAAACCCAACCCCACACCAGGATCCCCAATCCAGAGCAACAGAAATGAGAAGAAGAGCCCACATAGCGCCCGGTGGGGAAAATCAGAGGAGATCCAGTCTGACTGGGAGAGAAGACCCAGAGGCTAGAGAGCCAGACAACACCTTCCCGGGGTCCAGCACTCCTATTGGTACAGCACCAGCCTGGGGAGTGCACTGCCCAGTCCTCCAGCCACTGGTAAGGCCACTCTGTCCTGTTCAGATCCTGCAGAAGGGTCTGTTAGCTGCACCCAGCAAAGAACTTTGAAAAGTTCTTTTTTTAAAAAAAAAAATATATATATATATTTTATTGGTTTTTTACAGAGAGGAAGAGAGAGGGATAGAGAGTTAGAAACATCAATGAGAAAGAAACATCGATCAGCTGCCTCCTGCACACCTCCTATTGGAGATGTGCCCGCAACCAAGGTACATGCCCTTGACCGGAATCGAACCTGGGACCTTTCAGTCCACAGGCCGACACTCTATCCACTGAGCCAAACCAGCCAGGGCATGAAAAGCTCTTTTTCTGAAGAAGCTCTTGGCAGAGACTCAGGCAGTGATTGAACTGTGATGCCTTGGAAAAGGGGCCATTGTTACCCACCTCCAGCACACAGCTGCTGACCCCACCCCACCTGTCAAATCATTCCCTGTGGCCCTGCCTTTCTGAGTTCAACCTCCTGGGGAATCAGAGTGCCATGTAGAGCTAGGCCTTCCAGAGAGGGTCTCCCAGGGAGGCTTTTGTCTGGGAATAAGACAGTTGGGACCTGGGTTGCGTTACTACATCACCAGGGATTGGGTGGGTGGTGGCGGTTACTCTTATCTCACCCGGGATCTCAGTCGGTGCTATTCCCCCAATGGGAGACACATTTCTTGCCTTTCCAGCAGCCAGGGGCCCCGCCCTGCTGACCTCTGCACTTAGACATTTGTAGCGTGTCTCCCTCAAAGGCTACTATTTGGGACCTGGATGAAGTTAAGTATGTCTAGTTTCACCACTTTTATTAACCACAGTAGTGGAAGCCATGGCAATCAGACAATAAGAAGAATTCAAAGGCATCCAAATTGAAATGGGTTAAGTAAAACTGTCATTATTTGCAAATGATTTGATATTGTACTTAGAAAAATCCTAAACACTCCACTAAAAAAACTGCTATATTTAATGAATTCAGCAAAGTAGCAGGATATAAAATTTATATTCAACAATATTACACACCAATAATGAACTATTAGAAAGAGAAATTAAGAAAACAATCCCATTTACTATTGACACAAAAAATAAGGTACCTAGGAATAAATTTAACCAAGGAGGTAAAAGACCTGTACTCAGAAAATTACAATATACTATACTAAGAAAGATATTGAGGAAGTTGCAAATAAGTGAAAGCATATACTGTGCTCATGGATAGGAAAAATTATCATCATTGAAATGTCTTACTACCCAAAGAAATCTACAGATTTTCAAGGGATTCCTATTAAAATGCTCTTGTTATAGCTCATAGATCTAGAAAAACATTCCAAAAATTTATATGAAACAACAAAAATCCCAAACAGCTTCAGCAATCTTGAGAAAGAACAAAGTTGGAGGTATAACACTACCTGATATCAAATTTCATTGCAAAGCCATAGTAATCAAAACAACATGACATTCACACACAAACAGGCTTATAGATAAACAGAACAGAATAGTGAGCACAGAAACAAAACCATAGTTTATGGCCAGTTAATATTTGAAAAAGGAGGAAAAGACATACAATGGTATAAAAAAAGTCTCTCCAATAAATGGTGTTGTGAAAATTGGACAGATTTATAATAATAAAAGCATAGCATGCTAATTAGACCAGACATCCTTCCAGACATTCTTCCTTCCAGGCAAAGCCACAGAGGGTGGGGGCCGAGGCAGAGTTGGCAGAGGCCCCCGGCTGCAGCAGTGGGCGGGGGCCGGGGCCAAGGCCCTTGCACAAATTCTGTGCATCAGGCCTCTAGTACATGTATAAAAATTAAACTAGACCACCAACTTAAACCGTACACAAGAATAAACTCAACATGGATTAAAGACTTAATTGTAAGTCACAAAACCATAAAAATCTTGGAAGAAAATATAGGCAGCAAAATCTCAGACATTCTCATGACAATATATCTTCTCAGGCAATGGAAACAAAGAAAAAAATAAACAAATGGGACTCTATTAAACTAAAAAGATTTTGCTCCACAAACAAAACCTTCAATATAATGAAAAGGGAGCCTACTGAATGGAGAAACATATTTTCCACATCTAATAAGGGGTTAATTTCCAAAATATATAAAGAACTTACACAAGTCAACAACAGGTGAAATATTACCTGACACCTGTTAGAATGGTTACCGCCAATAAATCAATAACCAAGTGCAGGAGAGAATGTGGGGAGAAGGGAACCCTTGTGCACTCTTGGTGGGAATGCACTGGTGCAGCCATTGTGGAGAACAGTATGAAGTTACCTCAAAAAATGAAAAATGAAACTGCCTTTTGACCCAGCTATTTAACTTCCGGGAATTTCAAAAAATATATGCACCCCTCTGTTCATAGCAGCGTTATTTACAATAGCCAAGATCTGAAAAAAATGCAAGTGTCCATCAGCAGATGAGTGGATAAAAATGCTGTGGGATACGTCTACATAATGGAATATTACTAAAAAAAAAAAAAGGAAATATTACCTTTTACAACAGCATGGATGTACCTGGAGAGCATCAGGCTAAGTAGGTCATAGAAAGAAAAATGTCATATGATCTCACTTATGTGTGGAATCTAATTAACAACATAAACTGACAGGTAAAATAGAAACATGGAACAGACTGACAGCTGTCACAGGGGAGCTGGGTGGGGGGACTGTAAGAAAGAAGGTGGACAGATTAAGTAAAAAAACATATATACATAACATATATAAAACATATATGCATAACATATATACATACATAACACACAGACAGCAGTCATAGGGGAGTGGGGTGCAGGCGAGGTGGAGGTGGCCAAGGGGTAATGGATGGGGACTGAAAGAGGCTTTGCTTTGGGCGATGGGTGCACCATGCAGCGTGCAGATGATGTTTTGTTGAGTTGCACATGACACCTGTATGGCTTGGGAAATAAATATCACCCCAATAAATTCAATAAAATAAACAATAAACTTTTTAAAATTTGGGAGCTGGTACAGGAAGAAAAGGGCACTTTTGAAACTTACAGATAATGTGTCCCTCCAGAGAGATGTAGAGATACTCTCTGCTGGAAAAGTCTCCGGGCAGGAAAGAAAGTTGCTTATATTTGGGTAAGAAACCTGGCTATGCCTTCCCATCTCTCCTAGAGGAGAATGACTCATATTTCAGATACTTAGTAATTTTTCTCCAGAGGTTAGCATGGGCTGATGTGCAAGGAGAACCATCACAGCTGAGTCTCTTAATTTTATGCTTTCTTTTCTGAGGTATATGCTAGTGCATTACAATTTGGGGATCAGAGCATGGAGAGCTATGCAAGAAGCTGCTGTGGCCAGTGTTTTTCATGTGAGTAGTAGCCATGTATGTCTATGTTACTCTGACCTAGGAGTATTGGATTCTAACACACATGCATGCAGGCAAATGTATGTGCAGTCTCTCTCTATATAGAGTGACAGCATCAGCCAACCATATAGTACAGTTTTACTCATTATTAGAGAAGCTTATTGTTATGGATTGAATTGTGTCCTCCCAAAATTCATGTGCTGAGGGCCAAAGGCCCAGTACCTCACAATGTGACTTTATTTGGAAAGACAGTTGCTGCAGGTTTAATTAATTAAGAGAAAGTCATTAGGATGGACACTAATCCAATTCAACTGATAGGCTCATAAAAAGGGGAAATTTGGACACGGAGACACACACAGGGAGATGTCATGTGAAGATGAAGACAGAAGTCCGAGTGACGCTTCTCCACACCAAGGAATGCCAAGGAAACTACCAGATGGGGGGAGGCAGAGAGGAGAGCCTCAAGGTCTTCAAACCCGGCTGACACTTTCATCTGGGACTTCAGCCCTGGGACCGTGAGATGTCACCTTCCTGCTGTTGAAGCCATTTTGTATGGCAGCCCTACCAAGCTAATATATCCATCAATGCCTATTTTACATAGCTGCTTTAAGCACAGGTATCCCATGTTTCCAAAGGGGATGATGTGCTTCACTAGGCAGCAGACGTTCCTCCTCTCACTAAACAGAATCAATTCACCATTCCTGGCAAGGGAGTGAACTGTAGTAGGGTTTGGGGCTGGTATAGAAAAAGACCTAAATCCAGAGTTAGTCAGCTATGTGCTAAGTCCAGCTTGGCATTGCTTCATAGATCAAATCACTTAGCATATCTAAGCATCATTGTCCCTGAGGACAACCGACTTAACAATAACAGTTTAATCCTTTCTTTTTTAAAATATATTTTATTGATATTTTACAGAGAGGAAGGGAGAGGGATAGAAAGTTAGAAACATCGATGAGAGAGAAACATCAATCAGCTGCCTCCTGCACACCCCCTACTGGGACGTGCCCACAACCAAGGTACATGCCCTTGACTCGAATTGAACCTGGGACCTTTCAGTCCGCAGGCCGATGCTCTATCCACTTAGCCAAACCGGTTAGGGCAACAGTTTAATCCTTTTTAACAAATGCCAGTGAACTCAAAAGAGACAATGCCTGTGAAAAAGTTTATGCTACACAAGTATGTATAACTATTTTTTAAAATCTAATTCTCATTTTTAATATTTTTGAATTAAAACAAATGTTCTTCCTTTAATTTTTATTTAATTTATCGGTGTGACATTGGTTAATAAAATTATTCAGGTTTCAAGTTTACAGTTCTAAAATACATCATCTGTAGATGGTATTGTGTGTTCACCACCCCAAGTCAACTCTCCTCCTGTCACTATTTATCTTTCCTTTACTCTCTTCTACCTCTCCCTATCCCTTTGCTCTTGGGAATCAGCAACTGTTATCTGTGTCTATGAGTTTTTTCTTTTTTTTCCTTTTGCTTAATCCCTTCTTCTATTTTTCCCAGCCGCATCCCCCCCCCCCACAACCTTTTGCCCTCTCTGACAGCTGTCAGTCTCTTCTCTGTATCTATGAGTCTGTTTCTATTTTGCTTGTTTGTATATTTTGTTCATTAGATTTCACATATAAGTGAGATTATATGGTATTTGTCTTTCTCTGGCTGGCTTATTTCCCTTAGCGTAATGCTCTCCGGGTCCATCCATGCTGTCGCATGATGCAAAATGTCCTCCTTTTTTATGGCTAAGTAGTACTCCATTGTATAAATGTAACACTGCTTTTTTTATCCACTCATCTACTGATGGGCACTTGGGCTGCATCAAATCTTGTTTATTGTAAATAAAGCTGCAATGAACATAGGGGTTTACATATTTTTTGAATCAGTGTTTTGGGTTTCTTTGGTTATATTCCTAGAAGTGGAATCACTGGGTTAAAAGACATCCCATTTTTAATTTTTTGAGGAAACTCAATAGTGGTTGGAATGTTTGATTCATAATCATTTTTACTTCATACAGCATTTGATATTTTCAACGTCGTCCTCTTTTTATAAACACTTCTCTGAATGTCTGTGGCACAATATGCCCCTGGTTTCATTTTGCTTCTTCAATTCCTCCTCTTGGCCACATTCACAGGCTCATCTTTCCTGATGTGAGCATCGATATTAAATGTTGACGTTTTGAAGAATTGGTGTTAGGCAATTACACCTGTGAGTTTTCTCCAGGCTAGCCCACCCGTATCCACAAATCATCACCTGTTCCTCGGGCACTTGCAAGTGGATATCTCCACACCAGACCTCTTCTATTAACTGTAAACACAGGTATCAACTGCCCACTTGAAATCTCTTCTTATATCATTCAAAGCACCTAAAACTCAAAATATCCAGGAGCAAATGTGTTATGTTTCTAATTAAGCTTTCTATTCTAGTGTTTACGTGTCTGTAAGACCATGCTATCCCTAGTTACCACCCAAAAGTCTAAGAATTCTATTATCCATTTCTTGTACCCAGACCATCATATTTCCTGTACATATTAAATTCTGTATTGGTATGTTTAGCTATACCTAACAAAAATATGTCCATTTAAGTTTATTTAAAATTCAAGAATTTTTAATGTCAAATAATAGGAAAACCTCGATAGGAGAGCTCCAGGACAAGTAGAGTCAGAGGTGACTTGTAAAATGCTCGTCTTCACTTTTCTCTCTGCTGTCATTAGTCCATCTGCCTCATCCTCCAACTATTCCTATAATGATTGCAAGAGTGCTGAAACACATTTCAGGCTTACATGTAAATCCAACCATGTTCAGTGGGGGAAAAGGCCATCTCTCCTCAAGCTTCGCTTTTTAACAATGCAGAAACATGTCCACAGAAGCCTCCCAGTGGCTTCTCCCGTACACATTATCTGCCTGAATTATATTACATGTCCTGCCTAAATCAATTACTGGCGTGGGAACTGGTACCAGCTTACCCTAAAGCACAGAGGTGGAAAGATACCTGAACAAAATCCAGTCTTTGCTGGCAAAGAAGAGAAGATGTACAGAATAGATTTTAAAAGGGAGCAAAAGTATTTGCATCATTTATTAAAAGTCTTTCAAAACTGCTGATTCCTCTCATCTCAATCCCAAGTACTTGAGGGAGATGTCATTTCTGCTTACCAGAGATCGGCCTCTTGTCCTGTGGCCTCTCCAACAGGAGCGGTGGTCTTTTGCCTGGACTGATAAACACTCTCACAAGATGTAATACGCTTCTCCCTGCACAAAATTTACATAGCATGAAGAAAAAATAGAAGGTAAAAAACACAGCATATATAGCAACAGCATAGGGATCATAACCTCCCTGCAATTTCCAATTTCTTAACATGGCTCTACACTTGGCATGAGTGTTTCCTGAGGGGAGATGCCAAGAGGGTGTGAACACCGTTGTCTGAGGGAAGCATCAACTGTGGCATCTTTAACATTTTGTACATTGCAAAGCACACAGCTGTGTCTGGAATAAGTGTGTAGCTTCGAAAACCCAGTGCAGCTGCATCTCATCAAGTCCAGGTTATTCTTTGAACCATCTCAGGTACAGATGCTGGGCTTAGTGCTTCGCAAGTTCAGCAGAGAACCATACACCTCTATATATTCCCTGAGTTCCAATTGCAAGAAAGGTGCAATCATGCATCAAATATGCAGTCACCATGAGGCCTGAGCAGGATTTCCCAGCCTCACCGCTACTGACATCGGGGCCAGAGGATGCTTTGTTCTGGGGAACTGTACTGTGTGTTAGAGGATGTTTAGCAGCATTTCTGGTGTCCACCCACTAGATGCCAGTAACAGCCATCCAGTTGTAACGACTCACACTATTTCAAGTCCTTGCAAATGTCCCCTTGGGGGAAAAACCAATCCAGTTGGGAATGACTGTGTTAGAAAAAGGAAACAGACCTCAGCTCACTTGTTCATTACAGTGTGGTGCTGTCTCTCTTTCCTTGAAGTTCGTTATGACACAAGACTTTTAAAAATAAAATCTGAGCAGGAGTTACATAGTTTCTTGAGGAAGTACTTAGAAGTCAGTGTAAAATTCCCCATTCTCCCTCACCTGCTTAGGGCTTGTGAAATCTTCCAGCAGATGTAGTTGGGATGGGACAATGCAGCCTGGAACAATATGCCCAGAGTGACAGAGAAAACTTTGTTTGGTTTTTTCATGTCTGTGAAATTTGGGGGTTGCTTGTTTTTTCAGCATAAACCTTTCTCAAGTGGCACAGCCCTCCCTCAAAGCACCATCATCTTCCGTTCAGACAGTTACAACTGTCTCCAGGTCGGTCCCCCATCAACATGCTTTTCTGCTCTGCACCAGTCAGACTGCTGGGTAGGGACTTTTAAACATGAAAATCTAGTCATGGCATCCCTTAGATATGACCCCTTCCTGACCTCAAAGCCTTTCCATGTTCTGTTAGGGGAAAGTCCAAATCCTGGGTATAACCTACATTGCTCTGCGGGCCTTCTGCTCCTCTCCTAGTTTTAGACATTAGTCTCTCTCAATCTCCTTACTCCAGACATTGACATTCAGGTCCTGGAAATGTTTAGACCAGACTCCAGCTCCCTCTCCTGTTGCCTGAGCTTTCTATAGGCAGTTTTCTCCTCTCTTCTACAAACCCAATCCTCTCTTTTGGGCTTGAATCAGTTGTCACTTTTTCTGAGATGGACTCCTTGATCGTCCCAAATAAACTAAATCTTTCAAGTCAATGGTCTTTCTCATAATACTATGCATATCCATCTGTAGCTAAGTTTATGCTTTATTTTTACCTTAATATGTAAGAGTACATGCTTAACGTCAATGTTGGCCACTTGATTGTAATTCCCATGAAGTCATCTCATCAGCACTTCCCTGAGCACCTGCTCGAAGGCACAGTAGTAACACATAGTAAGTTCCCATGTAAACATGATGACAATGCTTTTAAAGAACTCATAGTTGACTGGTAGGAAAAAAAATGGTCAAACTTTGGTGTTTCAAGCTTTAGGGTTTGCAAAATCAATTAAGCAATTTAACCTTCCATGCAGGTGCTAATTACCCAAATGAGATTGTTTAAAGCTAAACTCTGCCACATTGTTTGATTGACTGAATGGATTTGCTGGTATGAAGACAATTAATGAAGCACTCACCTAAAATAATCCATCTATTTATAAGAACAAATAAAAGATAATCTTGTTCTTTTTCTACATAATGTTATATTGAAGTAAATAATGTTACAATATTGGGCTGGCTGAATTATTAATAACCAGTACATATAGCTGGAGAGCAAAGGTTAGAAATATATTTATTTTGCTTAAGAACAACACCCCATATCAGTACAATTCTTTTAACTGTAAAATCACTTTCATTTTATGTGATCCTCATAATAACCCTGGTTGAGTTAGGAGAGGAAATATACCCGTTGTGCAAAAGAATACCTACAGCACAGATCATTTAAATAGTCAAGAGTCTACGAGAGGAGCTGTACACTGTGTCCTGCACATATGAACTGCTGTTTTTACTGCCACCCTGTGCTGCTGCAGCAGCCTCAGCAACTACGCTGAGTGATTCAGGTGACGACTAAGACCTCCATCCTCCATACATCAGTCACCGGGGGTTTCATCATTGCATATGCTGAAGCTATCCACAGGAAACTACGCCACTCCCCGTGTAGGAGACCTGGGCAGCCACGCCAGGTGCTGCATGGCCCGGGTGTGAACACAGGCACTGAGTGAGTTAGAGAGCAGACATGGCTCTAGAAAGACATTTTGTCTAGGAGTCACATTTGCGGTTGTTTTTGGTTTGTGCTGTACAGAGATTTATTTTTCCTCTTTGCCCAACCATTTACTTTTTGAAAGCTGCTCATTTTTGCCCAAACAACTTTCTCTTTCTCACCAGGGTCTCAGCAGACTTTCTACTAGGTGAACTACATGAAAGCTAGCCAAATGTGCTCACTAGTTCTGAATGTATGATGAGTGAGAGTAAAAGGTATTTCTGTCAAATAATACCTAGGATTTTTAGGAAAATTTTTATATCTAAAATAGGTCAAATTCTGAGAAAATATGATCTGTGAACAGATGAGTACCATTCCAAAATACAAAATAAATAAACTGAATTACAGAAATATCCTACCCATTGCCTGAGCTCAGACCCAAAGATCTTATATACCAAGAAGTGAATCAAAAAAGAAAGGGACATAGAAAGTAGTATTAATTTACTTATTTTTATTGAATGTTTTAGAGTTTCATAAGTTAATAAAATTATACAGGATTCAAGTGTATGATTTTATAATACACAATCAGTATATTATGTTGTATGTTCACCACCCAAAGTCAAGTCACCTCCTGTCACTATTTATCTGCCCTTTACTCTCTTCTAGTTTCCCCCAGCTTCTTTCCCCCTGGTAATCACCATATTGTTGTCTGTGTCTATGAGGTTTATGAGTTGTTGTTGTTGTGTGTTTTTTCCTTAATCCCTTCACCTGTTTCACTCAGCACTCAATCCCCTTCCCTTTTCTGACAGGTGTCAGTGTTCTCAGTGTCTATGAGTCTGTTTCCATCTTGTTTGTTTGTTTTGTTTATAAGATTTTACATATAAGTGAAATCATAAGGTCCTTGTCTTTCTCTTACTGGTTTACTTCACTTAGCATAATACCCTCCAGGTCTGCCCATGGTATCACAAAAGGTAAGGTTACCTTCTTTATTATGGCTGAGTAGTATTCCATTGTTTGAATGTGCCAGGGATTTTATATCCACTTATCTACTGATGGACACTTGGGCTGCTTCCAAATCTTACCTCTTGTAAATAGCACTGCAAGGAACACAGGGATGCCTATATTCTTTCAAATCACTGTTGCATATTTCTTCAGATATATTTCAAATAATGGAATTTCTGGGTCATAAGGCCATTCCATTTGTCATTTTTAAAGAACCTCCATACTGCTTTCAACAGTGGTTGTACCAATCTGCATTCCCACTAACAATTCCCAAGGATTCACTTAATTCCACATCCTCACCAACACTTGTTGATTTATGGATGGTAGCCATTTTGTGAGGTGTGGGGTGATATCTCATTGTGGTTTTAATTTGCATTTCTCTTATGATTACTGATGTTGAATGCCTTTTCATCTGTTTACTGGCCATCTGTATGTCCCCTTTGGAGGATTTAGAGGAGTGTCTATTCAGGTCTTTTGCCCAAATTCTCAGTTTTTAATCCTCACCCAAACACATGCTTCGATAAAGGGAGAAAGAGAGAGAGAGAGAGAGAGAGAGAGAGAGAGAGAGAGAGAGAGAGAGAGAGAAATATTGATATGAGAGAGAAATATTGATTGGCTGATTTTGTATGTGCCCCAACAGTGGATGGAAAAGGCAACCCAGTTATGTGCCCTGACCCGGAATTGAACCTGTAACCTTTCGCTGCATAGGACCGAGCTCAAACAACTGAGCATTCCAGCTGAGCTCTTTGACCAATTTTTAATTGGATTGATTGTTTTTTTGATGTTGAGTTGTATAAGTTACTTATAAATTTTGGATATTAACCCCTTATCAGATGCATCTTTGGGTAATAATTTCTCCCATTCAGTGAGCTTTCTTTTTATATTGTTGATGGTTTTCTTTGTTCTGGGAAACATTTTAGTTTAATGTATCCCATTTGTTTATTTTTCTTTTCTTTCCCTTGCCTGGGGAGATATATCAGACAAAATATTGGTATGAGAAATATCTGAGATTTTACTGCCTATGTTTTCTCCTAGGGTTTTTATGGTTTTGAGTCTAACATTTAAGTATTTTATCCATTTTGAGTATATGCTAGTGTATGATGCAAGTAGGTGGTTGATTTTCATTTATTGCATGTATCTGTACTATTTTCCCAATAACATTTATTGAATACACTGCCTTTAACCCATAGTATTATATTTATTTTTTTTCCCAATTATTAATAGATATAGAGGTGTGGGTTTATATCTGGACTTTCTATTTTACTCCATTGACCTATGCTGTATGTCTTTTTTTTTTTTTTTTTTTTTTTTTTTAATGCTCGTACCAGGATGTTTTGATTACTATGACCTTGTAATGTAGCTGATATCAGGTAGCATGATCCTTTCAACTTTGTTCTTCTTTCTCAAAACTGCTGAGGCTTTTTAGAGCCTTTTTTAGTTATATATATAAAATAGAGGACAGGTGCACGAAATTTGTGCATGGGGGGTCCCCTCAGCCCAGCCTGCACCCTCTCCAATCCGGGACCCCTCAGGGGATGTCCAACTGGGCCTAACCTGGCAGTCGGACATCCCTCTCACAATCTGGGACTGCTGGCTCCTAACTGCTCACCTGCCTGCCTTCCTGATCACCTCTACAGGTCCCCCTACCAGTCTGATCACCCCTAACCACCTCTGCCTGCCAGCCTGGTTGCCCCAAACTGACCCCCCTGCCGGTCTGGTCACCCCATGCAGCCTGCTTGTTCAGTTGTTTGGTCATCTCTCACTAATCCCCCTGCCGTCCTGGTGGTAAGCAGCCATCTTGTGAGGGAATAAGTGTTAATTAGCATATTACATCTTCATTTTATAGGATGAATATTCTAGAGATTGCATAAAAATCTCCAAGAGTCTATAAAGTTCTGATATACTTTCATTTGTAATTCAAATTGTTATCTTAAACTGTTGTTACAGGAAAACAAATTTCTTTGTCAATTATATTATAGTCAGATCTATAACTATACAATTTTAGGTTTTCTTGTCATTTAGAGACAGTTACTGTTTTACTCTGACACATTTGCAAATACCGTACATCTTTACAAAGATCCATGAGAGGGACTCTCACTTATTCTAGATTACATATTTCTGAGAATAAACTTTCAGATCATACCTTGGAACTGCATGAAGATTACTAGAACTCTGAAAAAAATGGGTTTATGGAAATACTTGCAAACAACCAGATTAAACAAAACATAATTATAGGACTAAATAAACTAAAGAAAATTGTAGTATTTGAATATTTTAAAGTATTGCCGATTTTTTAATTTTTTAAATTTTGTAGATATAAGGTAATTTATTTTTTTCTTAAAGCAATTTGATAAGTTATATTTTCATAAGCAATATTGAGGCATTTATATTGTTCTCCCTTCCTTATCCCTCCAGAATTTGAAGACTATTAATGAGTGAGCATTATTATTTTCATTGTAATATGTTTATTTACATGAATCCGTAGGAATATGATTTCTTTATAACTAGACACATAAAGCCAATTTTCAATTGTGGTTTCATTAACCAAGACTTTGACTGGAATGTCATGTTTGAGAGAGACATGCCTTTTCAGGTGAGGAGCAAAGGTTACTTCCTGGGAGATAGCAAAGGAGGAACCCCAAGACATTTGGGGACCTAGAGAACTTGAAGTTCCCACCCATATCTGTAGGTATTGCAGGCCAAGCTTAATGTCAACTGTGTGGTTTGGCTTCTTTGCCCTAAGAGGCTAATTAAAATTCAATTCCTTATAAAGTTTCCAGCAAAGCCAACTCAAGAAAGCCTACATGATCAACTGCTATTCTGTTGTGTTTATGTAAATAATCAGGCTAAATTGAAACTAGACTAATACAGTAAATGAATTGGTCCTCATTTGTCCCTTTAATAAAAATAAGGGTAATTTTAGGGGGAGACAAATTGTTTCATTAGACTCTATAATTAGACTGTAGTTCAGTTCATTGTCTTCAAAGTTTTATTTTTCACTTATGAATAGAACTGGATCCTGAATTTTTCTCTTTCACCCAAATAACATGGAGAATTATAATACAGTTTATCTCTACCAGGTTACAAGTCCTACTTATACTCAGGGAATACCACCCCTAGACACCATCACAACCTCCTTCTGTGCCCAGGCCTCATCACCCTGCTGACTGAGAACAGCAGGCTGATGTTCTGAAGGAAAATGACTCCCTTTTTAAACAGGGAGCAGAAGAGAACCAGCATTCCTTTTCCCTGAAAGGAGTCAAAGCCAAGATCATTAAGTGGGGAGTGTGATAGGCAGGGATACAGACAAGATCAGAGCAAAGACAATAGGCCAGGTACAGAAGGTCACCAAGGCAGAAAGCTTTTGATGCCTAGCAGTGGGCATAGGGAAAAAAAGATTTTAAAAATGACACATAGGCAGATAGTAAAGTTGAGTGGTCACTCAGATAATGAATGAGCAGACCCAGGGGCTTTTCTGGACACCTCCTGACCCATCATTATTCCCCCAGAGGAGCCCAGGATACAATCGACAGTGAGGAACATATTGCTTGACTTCTCAGTAGACATGGGAGCCACCCATGTACTATGTCTTGAGCACCAAATTGACTAAGAAAACAGACAAACAAACTAAAAACAACAGGCTTGGTCACAGGGGATATGGGGAAAATGCAGCAATAAGCCTTCCTCTAGCCTTTAGAATGCCAGTTCATAGATCTTAAACTATCACACAGCTTCCTCTATGTGTCTGAATGCCCCATCCCTCTGCTGGGATGGGAGTTGGTCTATAAATTGCACACTAAGTAAAGTAACCTTTTCTCCTTCACCTACCAGTTCCACCAGAACATGCACTTCAACTGCAGCTGCTTTTCACCTGTTCAGGAGGACTTGGAGGAGAACTGTTCCCCCCTGAGATCTACAAGCAAATGAGTAGAACTGTTTGGGCAGATGGGACTCCATGGAGAGCAACCAACATTGAGATACCACCACCGAAACCCCAGATGGTGCTTAACACGTTAAGCGTCATGTCAGTCACTGGTGACTGACACTATACCTTCCGTTTGGGCCTCCTCAGTCTCCGGCAGGCAGCATATTGGTGAAATCGGATATCGTGGGCTAAACGGAAAGGAAGACAAAACAGGCTTGGCGCTTAATGTGTTAATATTTTTTAGATATACTCTATGACTCTGGTAGGGAATAGTTATTCATCAACATATACTACAAAATCTTTCCAAGACTTTAATCACCACAGGCAATGAAAGTGCCACCTCACTTTCTAATATTCAAAAAAAACCTGGACTCTAGCCAACATTGTTTTAGACAATAAAATTGCCTTAAATTATATTTGAGCCGAATAAGGAGGTGTATGACCATCAGATCTCCTTATTGGTACTTACACTGACATCTCAGCTGAGGTAGAAATAAGCAACACTAAAATCAGGTAATAGGCTACCTGGCTTCAGGAAACACTGGACCATCAAATCCCTTCCTTTGAGGAAACTGGAGATGGGTTTGTGAATCTATTTTCATGGATCCCACAAGGAATTAGATCCATACTAGGAGAAATTGTTAATTTAGTTTTTGTTTTATGTTTAAATTTATTGGGTTGACACTGGTTAGTAGGATCATATATGTTTCAAGTGTACATTTCTATGATACAAGATCTGTACATTGCACTGGGTGCCCACAACAAAGCAAACCATGTTCTATCACCATATATTAGACCCCCAACAACTTTCCGTCTGGTAACAACATATTGTCTGTGTTCATACATTTCAGTTTTATATTCCAGTTATGAGTGAAATCATATGGTTCTTAATTTTTCTGACTGACATACTTCACTTAGCATAATATTCTTAAGGTACATTCCATATACATCGCATCGTCTTTATCCAACACTTTTTCAAAGGACACTTTGGCTGTCTCCATGTCTTGGTCACCATTAATAATGCTGCCATGAATGTAGAGGTGCATATATCTTTATAAATACATTTTTTTTTTTAGTTTTTCAGGGTAGATACCCAGAAGAAGGATTGCTGGGTTATATGGTAACTCTATTCTTATTTTTTAAAAAAATATATTGTTATTGATTTCAGAGAGGAATGGAGAGGGAGAGAGATAGAAACGTCAATGATGAGAGAGAATCATTGACCGGCTGCCTCCTGCACACCTCCTACTGGGGATCAAGCCTGCAAACCAGGCATGTGCCCTTGAGTGGAATCGAACCTGGGACCCTTCAGTCTGAAGGCTGATGCTCTACTGAAGCTAACTGGCAAGGGCTCTATTCTTACTTTTTTTAGGAACTACCAGACTGTTTTCATAGTGGCTATACCAGTACACATCAAAGAATGAATGTGACTTTTTCTCCACAACCTCTCCAATACTTATTACTTTTCTTGTTGATAATAGCCATTCTAACAGGTGTGCAGTGATATCTCATTGTGGTTTTGATTTGCATTTTCCCATTAGATAGTACAAATGAAAATCTTTCTATATATTTTTGGTCATTTGTCTGTCTTCTTAAGGGAAGTGTCTATTCGTTTTTTTACCCATTTTTAGTTGGTTTGCTTGTGTGTTTGGTGTTGATTTTTATGAGTTATTTATATATTTTGGATATTAACCCTTTGTCAGGATGATAAAGATCATTCCCCATTTTGTCACTTGCCTTTTTGTGTTGTTGGTTTCTTTTGTTGTGTGGAAGCTTTTTATTTTGATAGAATCTCATTCATTTATTTTTGCCTTTACTTCCTTTGCCTTTGGGGTCTAATCCATAAAATGTTCTTTATGACAAAGGTCAATAGTACCTATGCTTTCTTCTATGTAACTTATTGTTTCAAATAATATATTGGGGTCTTTGATCCACTTTGAATTAATTTTTATACATGGGGACAAACTGTAACCTAGTTTCATTCTTTTTCATGTGGCTTTCTAATTTTCCCAGCACCATTTATTGAAGAAGCTTTTTTCCCCCCACTGTATGCTTTTGGCTCCTTTGTTGAAAATGTTCTGCCCAAACAAATGCAGATATATTTCTGAGCTGAATTGTGTTCTAGTGACCTGTGTGTCTGTTTTTCTGCCAATACCATGCTGTTTTTATTATTATAGCTTTGTAGTATAATTTTAAGTCAGGTAGTGTGATACCTCCAACTTCATTTTTTTTTTCCAGGATTGATTTGGCTATTTATGGTCTTTTGTGGTTCCATATAAATCTTATGATTTTTGTTATATTTCTTTAAAAAATGACATTGTGAACCATAACTGGTTTGGCTCAGTGAATAGAGTGTCAGCCTGGAGACTGAAGGGTCCCAGTTCGATTCCAGTCAAAGGCATGTACCTTGGTTGCAGGCACATCCCCAGTTTGGGGTGTGCAGGAGGCAGCTGATCTATGTTTCTCTCTCATCGATGTTTCTAACTATCTATCCCTCCCCCTTCCTCTATGTAAAAAAAATCAATAAAATATTTTTAAAAAATGACATTGTGATTTTATGTGAATTTTATTAAAGCTGTATATTGCTTTTGGTAATATGGCCATTTTAACTATGTTGATTCTAACAATCCATGAACATGGATTATATTTCCATTTTAATCTCTTTTAATAATGCTTTGTAATTTTTAGTATATAGGTCTTTCACATCATTTGTTAAGTTTATTCCTAGATATTTTATTCTTTTGGTTGCAATTGCAAAAGGAAATGTGGTTTGTGTGTGTTTTTTTCATTTATTTTTGTGAAGTTTCATTGTTAATATATAGGAAAGCAGTTGATTTTTGTACATTGATTTTGTAATTGTTTATCTTTTAATAGTTTGTGTTTGTCTCTGTGTGTGATCTTTAGAGTTTTCTATGTACAGAATCATGTCATCTGCAAAAAGTGGTAATTTTACTTCCTCCTTTCCAATTTGGATGACTATTATTTATTTCTCTTGCCTTACTACTCTGGTTAGAACTTCAAGAACTATCAAGAACTATATTGAATAAGAGTGGTGAGAGTGGGCATCCTTGTCTTATTCCTGATTTTAGAGGAAAAGCTAAACAAACGTATATTTAGCTTTTTTAAATAACATTTTTTAAATAACATTTTTATTGAATTTTAGAGGGAAAGTGGAAGGGAGAGGGAGAGAAAGAAACATCAGCGTGAGAGTGGAACATTGGTTGGCTGCATCCGCACTAGGCATTGAGCCCATAACCTGGGCATGTGCCCTAACCAGGAATCAAACCAGCAACCTTTTGGTGTCCAGGACAATGCCCAACCAGCTGAACCACACTGGCCAGGACAAACTTTCAGTTTTCCACCACTGAGTCTGATATTGGCTGAGGGCTTTTCATATATGTCTTTTATTATGTTGAGATTCTTTCCTTCCACACCTATTTTATTAACTGTTTTAATCATAAATGAATATTGTATCTTATAAAATACTCTTCTGCATCTATTGCTGAGATTACATGATTTTTATCTTTTCTTTTGTGAATATGGTGTATTACATTAATCTGTGTGCATATGTTGAACCATCCTTGTGCCCCTGGAATGACCCCCAGTTGATAGTGATGTATTTTTTTTTTTTTTTAATGTATGGTTGTATTTGATTTTCTTAGTATTTTTGTTTAGAATTTTTGTATCTATATTCATCAGAGATATTGGTCTGTAGTTTTACTTTTTGTGTGTTATTCTTGCCAGGTTTTGGTATCAGGGTTATGTTGGTCTCATAGAATATGTTAGGAAGTATTGCCTTTCCTTCAAGTTTTTTTTGGAAGAGTGAGAAGGCTAGGTTTCAAATCCTCTCTTAATGTTTGGTAGAATTCACTGGTTAAGTCTTCTGGTCCTGTACTTTTAATTTTGGGGAGTTTTTTGAAGGCAGTTTCATGTTCCTCTCTACTTAGTCTATTTATATTTTCCAATTCTTCATGATTCATGAAGGTTATGTATTTTTAGTAACTTTTCCATTTCTCATAGGTTATTGAATATGGTAGCATGATCTACAGCCACACCACCCTGAACATGCCCGATCTCGTCTGGATATGGTAGCATGTAGTCTTTCATAATATTCTGGTGTGATCCTTTGTATATCTGTGATGTCTGTGGTGTCTTCTCTCTCACTTCTGATTTTGTTTATATGACTCTTTTCTTTCCTTAGCAAGTCTAGCCAGGGGTTTAATTTTACTAATCTTTTCAAAGGACCAGCTCTTTGTTGTATTAATATTTTGTATAGTCTTTTTATTCTCTATTTCATTCATTTCTGCTCAAATTTCTTATTATTTTTTAAGCTGACTTTGCGTTGCTTTTCTTCTTCTTTTTCTAGTTCTTTAAGATGTAATGTTAGGTTGTTTACTTGGGATTTCTCGGTTTTTTTTTGTTTTGTTTTTGAGCTAAGCCTGTAATGATATTAACTTCCCTCTTGTTATAGCTTTTGCTGCAACCCAGAAGTTTTGGTATGTCGTATTGTCATGATCATTTTTCTCTCTACATATTTTGAGCTCATCTTTTATTTCTTCTTTGACTTACTCATTTTTTTATGTTGTTTACCTCCAGCTTCATTCTTTTTTTTTTTATTTTTTTCAGGATTGTTTTGGGTATTCGTGGTCTTTTGTGGTTCCATTCACATCTGATGATTTTTTTGTTCAATTTCTTTAAAAAGTGACATGCGATTTTGATGTGAATTTTATTAAATCTGTACATTGCTTTGGGTAATATGGTCATTTTAACTATATTGTTTAACCTCCACATTCAGCATATTATTTACCATCCACATATTTTGGGTTTCTTTACTTCCTTTTTGCACTTGATTTCTAATTTCAGGGCATTGTGGTCAGAGAATATGCTTGGTATAATTTTAATCTCCTTAAATTCATTGAGGCTAATTTTGTCACCTGACATATGGTCTATCCTTGAGAATGTACACTGGAGGAAAATGTATAATTTCATGTTTGGGGATGAAAGGTTCTATAAATGTTGATTATGTTCATTTGGTTTACTGAGTCATTTAAGGCCACTGTTTCTTTATTGATTTTCTGTTTGGTTGATCTGTGTAGTGTTATCAATGGTGTGATAAGGTCCCCAGCTATTACTGTGATTTGGTCTGCTTCTCCCTTTAGTTCTGTGAGTAGTTGTTTTACATATTTTGGTGCTCCTTGGTTGGGTGCGTATATATTAAGAAGTGTTATGTTTTATTGGTATAGTGTTCCCATTATCATTATAAAATGTCTATCTTTGTCTCTTGGTATCCTTTTAACTTTGAAGTCTATGATATCAGATATAAAAATGGCTACACCTGCTTTTCTGTGGATATGGTTTGCTTGGAGAATCATTTTCTACCCTTTCTCTTTGAATTTACCTTTGTCGTAGGAAGTTTCAATGTGTCTCCTGAAGGCAGCATATGGATGGGTTTTATTTTTGATCCAGTCTGCTACCTCATGCCTCTATATTGATGAATTCAGTCTATTTACAGTTAGGGATATTATTGATGTATGAGAATTTTCTAAAGCCATTTTCTTTTGTTTTCTGGTAGCTCTGTGCCACCATTAGTTCTTTTCATTTGTGTTTGCATCTGTTGTTTTTGTTTGGTGGTATTTTACACGTCTGTCCTCTGTCCCCTCTTATTTCAGCTATGTGTACCAATTTTGGTGTGTGTGTGTGTTTGTGTGTGTGTGTGTGTGTGTGTGTGTGTGTACCATTAGGTTTATGGGGAAAAATGTTTCATATATACAGTAGTAGTTGTTTTTTTCTGAATTCATCTGATCTTCATTCTTCTTAGCAAATTCATACTTTTACTCCTCCCTTTTATGGTTTTGTTGTCACAAATTACACCTGCTTATGCTGTAATTATTTTTGTGTGAACTTAGTCATAGTATCATGACCTTTTGTTCTCTGTTTCACGTAGAATAACCTCCTTGAATATTTCCTGGAGAGGATGTCCTCTGTTGATAAATTCCCCCAGCTTCTCTGTGTCTGAAAAAGTCTTTATTTCTCATTGTATTTAAGTGATAATTTTCTGGGTATATTATTCTTGGCTGGTAATTTATCACTTTCAGTAGTTTGAATATTTGGTTCCATTCTCTTCTGGCTTGTAGCATTTCTGCTGAGAAATCTCAAGATAACTTGATGGGCTTTCCTTTATAAGTCACTTTCTTCTTTTCTCTGACTTCTCAGAGAATTCTTTCTTTGTAATTAATTTTTGACAGTTGTGATAAGATATGCCTTGGAGAGGACTTCTTTGGATTGAGGTAACTAGGTGTTCTGTTTGCTTCTTGCATTCAAGGATCTAGTTCTTTCCATAGGTTTGGGAAGTTCTCTTCCACTCTTTGTATGAATAGGCTCTCTGTTCCCTTTTCCTTCTCTTCTTCTGATATGCCTATTTATTGTTCTTACTGCTTTTTCTGATGGATGGAGTCAGATAGTTCTCTTAGAGCTCTTTCATTGTTTTAGTGCTTAGGTCTCTCTCTCATTCCCTCTGTGTCAGTAAGAGAGTCCTATCTTCAATATCATTAATTCTTTCCTCCATCTGTTAGGCTCTGGTTCCTATGCTCACTAGTTCATTCCTAATATTTTTTTATTGAATTCTTCATACTCATTATTTTTTTTTACGTTTCAATCTCTATGGTACAGCTCATTAATTTGTTTTCTGAGTGCATTAAATTGCTTGTCTGTATTTTCTTGTATTTCATTGAATATTTTCAGAACTGCAATCTTGAATTCTCTGTCATTTATGACATATATTTCCATGTGTACCTATTTGCTTTCTGGAGATTTTTCATTTTCTTTATGAGCTGACTTGCTACCTTGTTATTCATGGTATTTGACTGTTCCTTCTCTGAATAGACCAGTGGTTCTCAACCTTCCTAATGCCGTGGCCCTTTAATACAGTTTCTCATGTTGTGGTAACCCCAATTTCATTGTTACAAATTGAACATAATTAAATCATAGTGGTTAATCACAAAACAATATGTAATTATATATGTATTTTTCCGATGGTCTTAGGCGACCCCTGTGAAAGGGTCGTTTGACCCCCAAAGAGGTCGCGATCCACAGGTTGAGAACTGCTGGACTAGACATCAATGAATTGGTGGTTCTTCTCTAACTGATTTCCACACAGAGAACTTCCTAGTATTTTCCAGTAGGTGGCATTGAATCACAAGCCTTTTAGCATTGTGAAATCCCAAAGCTAACCCCCGCAGCTGCCATCAGTATAGCCATAATGCTTGGGGTTAGGGTTCATTTTGTCCTCTTGGTAGTGGCTAACATGCACAGGGCTTCCCCCACATTCCTCAGCTGGGATCAATTGCAGAGGGCCTGCATGCTGAGCATTGAATCCTTTACTGAGTTATAGTTGTTAAACTTGCTGAAATTGCTGGTGGAGAAACCAAGGGGATCGCTCATGCCACTATTCGTCTGATCTAATTTAGGTTTACCCATTCTTTTATTTATACTGCTTGTCTTTATTGCTTTTGAAGCTTCTTATGAGTTGGTTTTCCTGTGGTGGAAAAACTGAATCTGTCTCTAAGATTTTGCTTTACAACAGGCACAAGTTTTTCAGCCCCCTCCCCCCCCAAAAAAAAAAAAAATTCAAAAGCTGCATAGATATGAAAGGGAAAATTGACAGTGGAGAATTGTCACAGTGGGGAATTGTAACTCACCCCATCATTCTTTTAACATTATTTCTGTGGATGCTGCCACTGGCAATGTAAGCCTCTTCTAGGAGCTGATTCTAGAGCTGGCTTCAGGGGAGACAGTCTATGAATTTTCAACATTCCCACTCCTGGAGAGTTGCTGACTTTTAACCAGTTATCTGCACAGACTGTGTTGGCTTGGACATAGTCCTGTCAACAGAGAACTCTCAACCTCTACCCCTGATCTCTTTGTCCTGTATTCTTTCTCCCTCCCTAAAAAAAAAAAAAAACTGTGTCTGCACTGAGATATTCAGTTGGACTTTGGGACCAGAGTCCTCCATCTTTGTGGGTTGATAGCACTTGAATAAACCTCTTTCATTTTCCCACCACGTGTTGTGCAAATTTGGATTTTGTTCTGGCAGGCAGCCAACCCTGGTCAGTTACAACATCCAGGCACTGCTTAACCCAGAGCATTTTTATTATTCTTTTAGTTAGACATAGCCCTATCTTCTTGATCTGAACAGATGTAGTGACTTCCTCCCTCAACTGATGGTAGAACAAAGAATGAGAAATCTGCCCTAACTGGTTTGGTTCTGTGGATGGAGCGTCGGCCTGCAGACTGAAGGGTCCCAGGTTTGATTCCAGTCAAGGGCATGTACCTTGGTTGCAGGCACATCCCCAGTAGCGGGTGTGCAGGAGGCACCTGATCGATGTTTCTCTTTCATCAATGTTCCTAGCTCTCTATCCCTCTCCCTTCCTCTCTGTAAAAGATCAATAAAATATATTTTTAAAAAAGAATGAAAAATCCTTCCTTTATTTTAGTGACTGTATATACTGAAAAATTGACATTATTCTAACATGTCTCATTACATCACCTGTTTAATCAGAGAATGATGCTCATAGAGAGCCTTGGGCAGGGAGAAAAAAGAAAGTTTGTCGATTAAGGGCAGCAAAGCCACAAAGAATAGGTGGTCTGTGAGTTGATTGTTAAGTTTATAACTTTTTATTATTGCTTTTATTGATTTCATAATAATCCTCTTTTGTTGTGTTTCATTTTCCTAAAGTTCTATTTTATTTATTGTACTAAATTTTAATTACATTTTTAATGAAAAATATTTATTTTTATACAATCAACCTGTGTGTTGGAAGCAGGTGGAAAGTAAAACTGGGACACAAAAATTATTTGACTTCCTATTAGTACTGAGACAGAATAGAATCTGGAAAAAAAAAAAAAGTCCAATCTTCAAACCAGCTCCAGAAACTGATCCTTAGAGAAATTTCCCCCAATACAGGAATTAAAAGTCCAACTTAAAAACAAACAAACAAAAAACACCCCAGAACCTAGAAAAATGGTGGTAATCCTCAGAGGAAAGCTGTACCATAGCCACAACTCAAAGAACAATTATTAGTAATGCTATTATAATGAGAAAGAAACATGGCAGCCCAGCAGGAGGAAACTGGATCACATGTTTTCCTTTCTGTTTGAGACTCAAGCTGTAATGTGTGCTTTGATAACTTCCCAAGAAATTAAACAAGAAGCCACACCTTGCAGAACAATGGATTGGGAAGAAGAGGAGAGGGCTGTGGTCACCAGCAGAGGCACTGGAGCAGTTTCTCAGCTTTATCCCCACCACAGACTGATGGGAGGAGCATCCACCTTCTGCAGTCACATGGTACCCAGTACTGTTGCTGTATTTGTCCGTGGAGGGAGGCTCATAAATCCTAATACATGTTTCCTGGTGCCCTTGGGATACACTGCTTAGAGGAGACATATAGTAGCCCCACCAGGCCAGGAGCCAGCCCAGAAGCCAGCACTCCAGACTATATATATATATAATCTCCTCACCCTAGGATATTTTCCCATTGATTTAAAGAGAGTGAAAGAGAGAGGGGAAGACAGAGAGAAACATCAATGTGAGAGAAACACATCGAATGGTTGCCTCCTGCAGAGCCCTGGTCAGGCAGAGTGGGGGCCAGGGAGAAGCCCAGGCCCAGGCAGAGCCTGCAATTGAGGTACGTGCCCTTGACGGGAATCTAACCCGGGACCCTTCGGTCCATAGGCCGACGCTCTATCCACTGAGCCAAACTGGCTAGGGCAGACAATGTCTGCTTTAAAAATGAACATAAATCAGGTATTTTAACCTCAGTCTGATGCCTCTTTGTATTCTAACTTCTGTCATCTCTCCACACTTGTTGACACTGTTGGGGTGGCGTGGGCACTTTAAAGATCCACCTAAAGTAAAGTTGGGTCAGAAACGCATTCTGTTGGGCTTATTTATAATTATTCAACTGTCACTTTAGTCTATAGCATAGAAACAACTTCTCAGAGTCTTTGAACTACTCTCCATGCCAGATGAATTGGCATCATGACTAAGAGGCACAGGGGCCAAGGTGTGTCACAAAATGGATGAATACTTAGTGGCAAGAAAGGAGTGTGTATGTAGCTAAGTGGAAGCAAGTTTTGATAAGTGAGGGACTGGAAGCTAGTTTAGGGAAATTCTTCTGAATCTCATAGTTCATACACCAAATACTCTTGCAATATTTTCTTCTAAACTTAAGGGAAACATAACATTTATATGGTATTACCAGTAAAAACTTGTGCAGGTAAAATAAACTTTTCTATAAAAAATAAGAATAAATAACCTGGATCAAGTTGCTAGAAGAAATATTAGATTATCTATCTATCTAGATAATAGTCTATGGAACTGATGTCATACAAAAAGGAAATTAAATAATTTGCACTAAAAATGTACAGAAAAGATATTAAACAGGTGTATGTTAATTAATAATAGCATAGGTTATTTTTTAATTTTATTATGTATAAGCTATTCATTCTTTTAAAATAATTTGTATTGTATTTGGATATTTTATCATTAATATTCAAAGCAACTTTTATTTGAAGTTTTGTATTGTTTTTCTTAGAGAGTACATTCCAAATTGCTAAGCTTCTGGCTCCACAAACCCTACATCTGCCTTTGCTTTTCATTGTACTTACTCTACTATATCATTTTTTTTTTACTTGATTGCATGCCTCTGTTGCCTCCTGGGTGGCAAGGGCTAAATCTAATTATTCTTAATATTCTCAGCATCTAATGTAATAAGATCCAGCAGTCATTCAATATATTTTTGTTGATTGAAAATGTAATTGATGGGTATTGCAAAGAAAGTAGAGAATGGTGATGTTATGCATCAAATAGGCACCCTGAAGTGGTGTCAAAGTTGACAGATGTTGCATGGCAATGAATAACAGGTGTGATGATGAGGAGGGTCCTGCAGAAAACAAACAAACAAACAAAACTACTAGTTAATGGACAAAACTACTAGTGATGCATCGGGGAGTTGATAGAAATATATATGGTCTAAAATCAATAGATTTACTTCCTCTGGAAGAGAGAGATAATTTCTTGTTTGAATTAAACATGACTTCTCATAAAAGACTTAACTTAATATCATTCACACAATAGGTGTTCAAAAAACACTACTCTCCCTTTCCCCAAAAAATATTCCTTGGAATACACAAGTCTGGGCCAATAACTCTACAGGAATACAATCCAACAACACATAAACAGGATGGTTTGGAGTTTAAACTCTATTTCAGGTGAAGTGAACGAAGTGAACCCCACATGAGAGAGTTAAGGTGAGTATTGAGATTAGTTATACTAGACCAGTGGTCGGCAAACTGTGGCTCGTGAGCCACATGTGGCTCTTTGGCCCCTTGAGTGTGGCCACGAAGTTTCAATTGCACCCGCATGTGGTGTTTTGTGGAAGAGCCACACTCAAGGGGCCGCAGTTTGCCTACCACTGTACTAGACTGAAGTCTGCAGAGTGGGGGCAAGGAGACCTAAAGAAATGGAGAGAGGAGAAGCCAGGTCCAGCTGACTGCTCTTTCCTTTTCCTTTTTACCCAGCAGAGGCCCTTTATGTCCTTCCAGGGACAGAGTAGGCTGCTTGGCTCAACCCTTCAGAGGTTCATTTTCAACGGGGCTTTTTAAGGAGTGATCTTTAACTGCAATGTGCTTTAATGGACTTTATATTTAGTCAGGCACATCCTCTTACCCATAATTCCCTCCCTTTGACTATGGTAGCTCATCCCCTTACCAATACAAAGGCAATTTTTCTTTCACTAAAACCCCTAGGTGTCTACTTAGGAACCTCTTTGTTTGAAGCATGGACACGTTAGTAGGCATACTGGTAGCTCTGGGTTCTCCGCTGTAGTGAACACTGCAGATGAAAGAATGAGAGAAGCTGGCAGTGGCCTCCCATATTCCAAGTCCTATTGTGCATACTAAGTGAAAAACAGAAGGATTCAGTGCTGCAACTAACATTTTTGACACGATTGATGCAATTTAGAATTTAAAGAGGCCAGTTGTTTGTTTTTTTTTACAACTGCTTTTTCTTTATTGATTAAGGTATTACATATGTGTCCTTATTTCCCCATTGCCCCTCCACCCCTCTACCCCCACCCCCCGGTGTCTGTGTCCATTGGTTTGGCTTATATGCATGCATACAAGTTCTTTGGTTGATCTCTCCCCCTTACCCCCACCCTCCCCTACTTTCCCTCTGAGGTTGGATGGTCTGATCGATGCTTCTCTGTCTCTGGACTTGTTTTTGTGCATCAGTTTATGTTCATTATATTCCACAAATGAGTGAGATCATGTGATATTTATCCTTCTCTGGCTTATTTCGCTTAACATAATGCTCTCTAGTTCCATCCATGCTGTTGCAAATGGTAAGAGTTCCTTCTTTTTTACTGCAGTGTAGCATTCTTAGTTTTTTGAGGAAACTCTATACTGTTCTCCACAGTGGCTGCACCAGTCTGCATTCCCACTAGCAGTGCACAAGGGTTGCTTTTTCTTCACATCCTCGCCGGCACTAGTCATTTGTTGATTTGTTGATGATAGCCACTCTGACAGGTGTGAGATGTTACTGCATTGTTGTTTTGATTTGCATCTCTTGGATGATTAGTGATTTGAGCATGTTTTCATATGTCTCTTGGCCTTCTTTATGTCCTCTTTCGAAAAGTATCTATTTAGGTCTGTTGCCCATTTTTTGTTTGGGTTATCTTCCTTTTGTTGAGTTGTATGAGTTCCCGGTAAATTTTGGAGATTAAACCCTTATCAGAGATAATATTGGCAAATATGTTCTCCCATGAAGTGGGTTTTCTTGTTGTTTTGTTGATGGCATCTTTTGCTGTGCAGAAGCTTTTTTATTTTGATGTAGTACCGTTTGTTTATTTTCTCTTTAGTTTCCATTGCCCTAGGAACTGTATGAGTGACAAGATAGGGATGCCCACTTTCACCACTCCTGTTCAACCTAGTACTGGAAGTGCTAGCCATAGCAATTAGACAAGAAGAAGAAATAAAAGGCATCCAAATTGGAAAAGAAGACATAAAACTAACTGTCATTATTCGCAGGTGACATGATACTGTACATATAAAACCCTAGAGAACCCATCAAAAAATTATTAGACTTAAGAAATGAATTTGGCAATGGAGCAGGATACAAAATTAACACCCAGAAACCTATGGCATTGTTGTACACCAATAGTGAACTTAGAGAAAGAGAGATTAAAAAACAATCTCATTTAATATTGCACCAAAAAAATTAAGATACCTAGGAATAAACTAAAGAGGTAAAAGACCTGTACCCAGAAAACTACAGGACACTGAAAAAAGAGATAGAGGAAGACATAAACAGATAGAAGAGCATGCTGTGTTCATGGAATGGTAGAATCAACATCATTAAAATGCCCATGCTACCCAAAGCAATCTATAGATTTAATGCATTCCCCATTAAAATACCATGGCATATTTCATAGACCTAGAATGAACTCTCCAAAAATTCATCTGGAATAAAAAAAAAATGACCCCGAATAGCTGCAGCGATCCTGAGAAAGAACAAAGTAGGTGGGATCTCAATACCAGATATCAAGCTGTATTACAAAGCCACTGTTCTCAAAACTTCCTGGTCCTGACACAAAAACAAACATATAGATCAATGGAATAAAATAGAGAACCCAGAAATTGACCCAAACCACTATGTTCAATTAATATTTGACAAAGGAGGCAAGAACATACAATGGAGGCAAGACAGTCTCTTCAATAAATAGTATTGGGAAAATTGGACAGATACATGCAAAAAAAGAAAGAAACTAGACCACCAACTTACACCATTCACAAAAATAAACTCAAAATGGATAAAGGACTTAAATGTAAGATGGGAAACTATAAAAATACTAGACGAATACACAGGCAGCAAAATCTCAGACATACGCTGAAGCAGTATCTTCACCAAGGCCAGTTGTTTTGAGTGGTGGTTAAAACTGCGGAGGAGCCGTTGGCTCAGGCCTGAGTCCTCCAGAGCCTATATTAGATTAATTGTTTTTACACTTATACTGAGGCTGCAGGCCATTCACCAATTTTATTAATGATGAATTACCATTTATTCTTGAGCGCAGGACTTGGGGGATAAGTAAGCTACAGCCATTAGTAGTCAGGAGCTTACAGTCAAATAAGGAGAACAGGTTTGGACAAAAATTCAGAGATGATGGATAAAATGTGGGTCACAGCTGGAACAAATTGAGGGCTATAGGGGTTCCTATAAGAGTTGCACAAATGTGGGCTGAGATGGTTCTGAGAAAGTGCTATGATGAGATTCTATCTGGGATCCACAGGGTTATGAGACGAGAGAGAGGAGAGAGAGAGAGAGAGAGAGAGAGAGAGAGAGAGAGAGAGAGAGAGAGAGAGAGAATGAATGAAAGAATTAAATAAAAATGAATGGATGGGCATTCATCTGTGTGTTGCAAAAATTGATTGGTCTAAGTTTCCCTCATGTCTCTCTAGCTTAGAAATGAAAACATTTTTTTCTACATCCTTCTCCAAGGAAGGAGATGTCTAGGTGAAACTTTTTCCCCAGAGGGTATGGTGGGGTTGAGAAAGTGTGGGCACAAAATTTGTGTTGAGGTCAAATTTCATAAATCTAAATATAAAACCATATTAACAGTGTTTTGAAATATCTTTCATAAATAAATATATTAAATGGAGGACCTCTTCAGAAGACCAAAGATCTCAAATGCTCCAAGCTACCTAAAACCCTGTTGCAGATAAAATTTCCTTCTTTTTAAAACTATTTAGTTTCAAAGGCAAGGCCAAGCACAAAGAAATTGGAGAGGGTGGAGAGCAGTGAACTTACTGAAATGCTATTTCCCAATCTAGCTTCACTTGGGGGTAAACAGGGTTAAAAAAAATGGTGCCAAGGCAGAAGTTAGCCTCTGCCTTCATTCACGCCGCAGCAGCTCAAGTCCTTTGGTTTCAGGAATTCCCCAGGGGTATCTCATGTAGGCTTGTTCTCTCCCCATGCACTCCTGTTTTGTTCCACATCATCTTTCCTCCAACCCTGGCATTGACACTCAAATGCCTGGCATTGTCATCATTTCATGACTCAGGCTTCTGGTCCTATTTGAATGTAATGCTGCAAAATTACCCATTTGTAATAAAAAGTTATCATTTCCACTTTAGGTACTACATTGTTTTATATGTAACACAATCATGTGTCCTCAGAGCTTTATAAAATTTTACCACAAAAAGCAATTTCATTTTCTACATAGTTTTTTGATGTTCTTCTCACTATAGTTTTCTGGTAGAGATCTGTAGAAGTTTGGGCAAATATCAATCTGGTTACAGACAGGATTGTGTACATTGAGTTTCTCACTGACTCAGACCTATAGTCAATTCTGAGCAAGCAACTCTTACTTCCTTCCCACTAGCTGAATTCTTTTCCAGGAGAAGTTTTTTTTCTCCTGAAAATATACCTCTAATGGCTTCTTCCACTCTTTTTTATGCATGCTAAAATTTAAGAATTTGTGACATATGCATAGTTTACAATAGTCCCTTGCATTCAATATGTTAGGAAGGCCTTGATTTTTGTAACATGTTCCCAAATAAGTACTCTTCAGTGACAAGCAAAGTGAACGATACTATTGATTTACCTAATCCATAGGTTAGAATTAGAAAAATAAGAAGTTGATAATTATTTTTATATTAAATTGATTGGGATGACATTGGTCCACTTGATCATAAAGGTTTCAGGTGTGGATTTCTATGTTATAAGATCTGTATATTGCAACATGTAACCACCACCCAAAGTCAAATCTTCTCCAGTCATCATATATTCAGAGTCTCTCTTCCCCCAACCCTTCCCTCTGGCAACCACCACACTACTGTTCGTGTTCACGAGCTTCAGTTTTATATCCCACATATGAGTGAAATCATATGGTTCTGAGTTTTTCCTGACTGACTTATTTCACAGCATAATGTTCCCAAGGTCCATCCATGTTGTTACAAATGGCACTATTTCATCCTTTCTTATGGCTGAGTAGTATTTCATTGTGTATTGTACCACATCTTCTTTATCCAGTCCTCTATCAGGGGTCACTATGGTTTTTCCTTGTCTTGGCCACCATGAATGATGCTGCAATGAACATAGGGGTGCATATATCTTTGTGAATACATGATTTTGAGTTTTTCAGGTATATATCCATGTGGGAAACTGTTTATTGCCTTCACTATCTGATAAGCATAGACAGAGAACTCCCCGAAACCCCCCGAAGGCTGGGTGCCTTTGAAGCCCTAGCAAAGCTAGGAGCTAGGCCCCACCTCTGTTTGTCCAGACAGTGGTAGCTGAAACTACTCCCCCATTTATTATTATGTAAATCCTTGCTGATGGGCTAGTGTGCTTGTTAATGGCGGGTCACCTGCCTAAGGGCTATGCTATGGGTGCATCCCAGATCAATAAAAGCTTGGTGAGGCCTGAGCAAGGAGGAAGTCCTTCAGGACTTGCTGCCTGGTCCCCCAATATTGCAAAATTATCTCGTGTCTTTTTCTCTCATTTGTTGTGCAGCTCCTCTTTCAGATACTGAACCCTACTCCATGCAGAACGTGGAGGGAGTCTTACTCAACATATCCAGAGAGGAATTGCTGGGCTGTGTAGTAGCTCCATTCATAATTTTTTGAAGAACCACTAGACTGCTTTCCAGAGTGGTTGTGCCAGTCTACATTCCCACCAGCAGTGAATGAGGGTTTCCTTTTACCCCTCAACATCTCCAACACATGTTATTTCTTGTCTTGTTGAAAGTGGGCACTCTAACGGGTGGTATCTCACTGTAGTTTTGATTTGCATTTCCCTAATTGCCAGTGAGGTTGAACATCTTTTTATATATCTACTAGAGGCCCAGTGCACGAAATTTGTGCACTGGGGATGGATGGGAGGGTCCCTTAGCCCGGCCTGTGCCCTCTCGCAGTCCGGGACCCCTTCCTCCTTACCACCCACCTGCTTGCTGCTTCCTACCGCTTGACTTGCTGCTCTTTAATGCTGCTGCGAAGGCTCCCGCCACTGCTGCTGCACTCACCAGCTTCCCTGGCCCCTGCTGTGGGTTGGAGCTCCTCTGCTACAGCAAAGGTTTGGGTTCCATTCTGCCAGGGCACCTACTTAGGTTTCGGGTTGATTCCCGGTCGGGGCTGAGGGCTGCTCAGGAAGTGACTGAGGACCGTGTGCTCTAGTCATTCAGTGGGGAGCTGGGGTTCCATTGACAACCTGGCCCACTCTGATCCCTGCTCCCCCGCTCCTACATCAAGGATGACTTCAACTATGGCAGCTGCGTGGCCTCTGCCAGTGTATACATCCACATGGGTAGATCACCCTCTCCGTGGCTTGCCAGGTGTGGCTGCTGCACAGTTGCCCCAGAGGCAGATTTCCGGGTTCCCAGGGAGAGCACCCTCCAGGACGCACTCCCAGGGAGAGCTGGGTTGGAGGAAAAGCACTTCGTCTGGAACAGAGCACTCATCCTGTGTAGGACTCGCAGGGTTTGTGTCTCCGATCCTGCCCCCAGCAGCCCCAGCACTGTGGTGGCCGGGCTTGATGCTGCTGGGTTCAGGGACCCCCTGCGGGTTTGTGTCTCTCATCTGGCCTCCAGCAGCCCCAGCACCGCAGTGGCTGGCCTTGGGTCTGTTGGGTGCCGGGCCTGCGGGTTTGTGTCTCTGATACTCCCAGCAGCCCCAGCGCC
Organism: Myotis nattereri; assembly: GCF_964212035.1. NCBI lineage: Eukaryota > Metazoa > Chordata > Mammalia > Chiroptera > Vespertilionidae > Myotis > Myotis nattereri. The sequence continues at coordinate 91,542,507 of NC_138082.1, read as the reverse complement.
TTGATGTCAGGACTTGGGGCTGCTGGGTGCTGGGCCTGCAGGTTTGTGTCTCTGATTGGGGGCCCCCAATAGCCCCTGCAAGAATAGGGCTTCCTCGGGCCGATTGCACCACCAAGCCCCACCTCCCAGGACCGCACACAGGAGTCCTGCCCACCCAGAGCCACACATGGGGGTCCCACCCTCCCAGGGCTGCACACAGGGGTCTCGGCTGGGGGCGTGGCTTAGGCAGCACATGGGGGCCCAGATGGTGATTCGCACTGGCCCACCCTGCCTGCAGTATGCAAATTAGCCGCTATCTTTATTGGCTGTTAATTTGCATATCACACTGATTAACCAATGGGAGGCGTAGCAAAGGTATGGTCAATTACCATGTTTGCCTATTATTAAATAGGATTGGCTGTTTGTATATATTCTTGGGAGAGGTGTATTTTCAGGTCCTCTTTCCACTTTGTGATTGGGTTGTTTGTTTGTTTGGTGTTGAGTTTTATGAATTCTTTATATATTTTGGAAATTAAACCTTTGTTGGAGCTACTATTTGCACATATCTCCCACCTGGTTGGCTGACTCTTTCTTTTGTTGTCAGTTTCTTTTGCTGTACAGAAGTTTTTTAGTTTGATATAGTCCCATTAATTTATTTTTACCTTTACCTCCCTTGTCTTTGGATTCAAGTTCATAAAATCTTATCTAATACCTAGGTTCATAAGTTTGGTACCCATATTTTCTTCTATGTTACTTATTGTTTCAGGTCTTATATTTAGATCTTTGACCCATTTTGAATTAATTTTTGTACATGAGGACCAACTGTAATCCAGTTTCATTCGTTTGCATGTGGGCTCTCTATTCTGTGCAATTGATCTGTGTGTCTGTTTCCATGCCAATACCATGTTGTTGTGATTATGGTAGCTCTGTAGTATAATTTGAAGTCAAGAAATGTGATACCTCCACCTTTGCTCTTTTTTCTCATGATTTCTTTGGCTATTTGGCATCTTTTGTGGTTCCATAAATGTCTGATGATTTCTTGTTCTATTTCTTTAAAAAATGACATTGGGCATGGCTCAGTGGTTGAGTGTTGACCTATGAACCAGGAGATCCTGGTTTGATTCCTGGTCTGGGCACATGCCTAGGTTATGGGCTCCATCTGCCCAGTGTGGTGTGTGCAGGAGGCAGTCTATCAATAATTCTCTCTCATCATTGATATTTCTGTATATCTCTCTCCCTTTCCCTTCCTCTCTGAAATCAATAAAAAATATATTTTAAAAATGACATTGGGATTTTGATGGGATTCATTAAATCTGTATATTGCTTTGGGTAATATGGCCATTTTAACTACATTGATTTTTCCAATCCATGAACATGGGATAGTTTTTCATTTTGTTGTGTTGTTTTCAGTCTCTTTTAATAATGTTTTGTGATTTTCATTATATAAGTCTATTACATTCTTTGGGTAATTTTTTGTTGTTGATTATTACCTAGGATATTTTTTCCATTACTTTTTAGCGAGACTGGAATGGAGGGAGGGGGAGAGAGAAAGATTGATGAGAGACACATTGATTGGTTGCCTCCTGCATGCACCCTGACCTGAGCTGGAGAACAAACAGCAACCCAGAAACTGCAACTCAGGGATTGCAATCTAGGCACATGCCCTTGGCCAGGAATCATATCTGGGACCCTTCAAAATGAGAGTTGGTGCTCTAACCAGTTAGCCACACCAGCCAGGGCATAAGCTGATAATTCTTAAATATGGAATGAGTGATGACAAGCATCAGGCTCTTGATGGTCCATTTACTGAAGCTCTAGAGATCTTATGGGAATTCTGTGATGGGATTTGGGAGCAAAGAAGGGAAAACTACCATTCAGAATTGTATAATATATTAAGTGCATGTACTATGGAAACATGCCTGTGATGTAGTGTAAGATATCTTGAAGGCACTGTGATTTGGTTTCAGAATACCACAATAAAACAAATACCACAACAAAACTAGTAACACAAACTTTTAGATTTCACAGAAATAAAAAAAAAACACTTAATTGTGCTGTAAGTTATTAAGTGTGAAATAATGTTATGTTAAAAATCAATGTACATACTGTAATTGAAATACTTTATTGCTAAAAAAAGCTAAGTATTATCTGAACCTTCAGCAGTTGTAATATATTTTTGCCTCTGGAGAGTTTTGCCGTGATGTTGATGAAAACACAATATCTGTGAAGTAAAATAAAGAAAAAAAAGTGAGAATTATTGTATTGTTTTTTATATATAAGGAAACTCAAGTTCACAGCAAGTGATAGGTTATTCAAGGTATAAATCAAGGCCTATGTTATTTAAAGCCCCCTTATTTTCCCCACTATAATATATAGTTCAGTTTTTTAAAGTTCCTGAATAGAGATCTCAGAATTTAAAGGCATCAAAAAAATATTTCAGATATTAAACCACAAAAATAGTTAAGCATCATAAGTAAAATTCAAGAAATAACAATGAGGTGCATTTTACACTCAGTATTTAAAAACTCTACACTGCTGTGTAATCCAAAATCAATTTTAAAGCTATGCCTAGAGTCCTTAGCCCAACAGTCCGGTCCAGAATCCATATTATTAAGTGTGATGGCTAGGACAGAATTGATTATGGCAAGTAGTAGATCTATTTATTTGTGTATCAGAACCTCTCCTCTTTTTTTATTTTTCAAAGTAGCTAGACAATCATATACTTTACAAAGTAGTCCCTTGATATTTCAAGTACCCACCTGGCATCATATATAGTTATTAAATTTATACTGGTATTCCCTATAATGTATTATACATTCCTGTGACAAATTTTTGGCTACACCTAGCCCTCCAACTCTGGCAACCATACATCTGATTTCTGTATCTATGTGTCCATTTCTGTGTTGTTGTTTTTGTTTGTTTGTTTGTTTGTTTTGCTCTTTAGATTCCACAAAAAAGTGAAATCATATGGTATTTGGCTTACCCTATCTGGCTTTTTTTCACTTAGTCTAATGCCCTCTTTTGAATAAAGAACAAAGGATGGCAAAGCCAGAAGAACTAGAGAAGGAATTTCAGGAGTAAATATGAAAACTTTGGGGTGTCTTTGCAATCATGCTTTATGAGATTTTGGCAGGAGCTCAATTTGTTGTTGTTGTTGTTGTTGGGCTGACATTACACATAACCCCATTAGAAGTTCTGTGGGCTGCCTGTGAGCAAGCAGAATGGACAGGAGTGTTATTCTGGAACCGGCTGTACATCATCGGAAGATTAGGAGAGAAAAGCAGATCAAGTTGACTTCATTAATAGAAGAGAATTTGGACTTGGGAATCAGACAGACCTGGTTTCTGGTCTTAGGTTTGTCCATATTTGCTATGTTAATCTTGTGAAAGTTATTTAATATTTTTCTATTTAATTTCATCAAGGGTAATATGAGGTATTAACATCTCTTTCATAACGTTGGGCTTACATTACATAATGAGGCTATAGGGGAGGTTTATTGGGGGAAACTCTTAGAATTAACACCATGAAAGGAGTGAATTAAAGCAGGACTGAATAGACGAGAAGCTGGGCTATGCTGAAATTGCAGTGAAGACCTCAATCTCTTTTGTTGGGAGCTCTGCAACTGATTTGGTCTTTCAGAGTTGACCTAAGTTGGATCAAGGAGCCCTGGGCTTTATAATGGATTTTTGTTTGTTTGTTTTTGTTTTGTTTTGTTTTGTTTTTATCAGTGATTGCATACAGGCTGCTCCAAGGAAGGGGATGTGACCTTGAGCAAGATGATATCCTTCAACTAAATGCATTTCCTAGACTGGACTAGCAGCTGAGGACATTAGAAACATCGACAACATCAATCCGCTGCCTCCTGCATGCCAATACTGGGGATTGAGCCTGCAACCCAGGCATGTGCCCTGACCAGAATCGAACCAGTGACCTCTTGAGTCATGCTCAACCACTGGGAACACTGGCCTGGCAAACCACATCTTCTTTGTATATGTATTTCCTTCAGTTAGCATAGTGCCCATTATAGGGAGATATGAAATATGTTTTGGTAAACTCACCTTGCTGAAACACCCTGGTTTGTTAATAATGGGTGAGACATACAATGCAAGTATTTATTTAGTTTTTGGTCCTAGTTACTACACTTTTAATTGAGAAAAATATACTAGCCACCTGTTTGTTGTTTTTTTAGTTAGAATGAGACAGTATATAAAACAGGTAAAAACTTATGCCTTCATAGTAAACAAAGACAAAAAAAATATTACATATATACACACAAATATGCAAGCTTATGTATAAACAAGTATATATATATATATATATATATATATATATATATATATATATGTGTGTGTGTGTGTGTGTGTGTGTGTGTGTGTGTATACATATATATGATTTATTAGAAGATAATATGTGCACTGAGAAAAATAAATTTTAAAAATGAGTAAAGAATATCAGGATCATTGGAGCAGAACATGGGAACTATGTTACTATTTGGAATAGGAAGGTAAAGGTGGGTCTCTGAGAGAAGACAGTATCTGAGAAAAGACCTGGAAAGGTGTAGAGGATAGCACTTCAGATGAAGGAGCATTCATTGCGAAATCATGAGGGAAGGTTACACTAGTGTGTTTAAATGCATTGAAGAGCCGAGTGTGATAGAAAGGACAAGTGAGGCAAGTGTGGTAAGAGGGATGAGGCTGGAGAAGGAATAGGAAGCGACCTTATTTAGAGCCTGTGGGCACTGGGACGTTAGGTTTACCCTGCATAACTGGGTGGGTTCAGAGAGACCGCAACTGGGCCTGCATAACTGGGTGGGTTCAGAGAGACCACAACTGGGCCTGCATAACTGGGTGGGTTCAGAGAGACCGCAACTGGGCCTGCATAACTGGGTGGTTTCAGAGAGACCGCAATTGGGCCTGCATAACTGGGTGGGTTTCAGAGAGACCGCACATTGAATGCTCATGTTTGGCTGTGCATTGTGGTAAACATTTTGTCTGTGTTGATATGTTTCTGAGTCCTTACAAGAACTCTACATATAAGATATTATTATTAACATCAATATTTCATTAATGAGCATACTTATTCTTAAAGAAATTTAATAACTCACCCAAGGTCAAATGGGTGATGTTGTCAGAATTGTATCTAGGCTGTCTGACTCTGTATATTTAATCATATTGTTATCCTCAGTCCCAACTCAATGCTTCTATTTGTTTTTGTAGCATAAAATTATGTGGAAATATTGAGACATATGATTCAAACTCACACTGCTGTCAAAGAGTTAATTGGTAAAAAGTCTTAACACTTCTCCAGCTAATAGAATGTATATTTATATTTAACAGAGAAAATATGTTCAGTCATTATTTTGCCACATGATCACAACCCAACAAACATTTGCAGTGCTTACGTGTTCAAGTTGGTTTGTCTGGAAAGGCACCCCTGGGAAAGGGAGGGGGAGGAAGGACAGTGGGCAGAGAAGTTAGCAGTGGTACAGACATGAGAGATTTGGCTGATCTCACAGGAAGTTGATGAGCTTAAATGCTTGTTTGAGTTCAAGATTCTTCTACACTAGTTCGTCACTGATTCTGAGCCTTTGAAGAAGCAGCTAGAGCACAAAGCCTTAATGTGTCCACCACAATCTAATATTCTCAATAAAATGTCCTGAATACCTGAGTTGTCCTAGTTGTTACAAGCAGATCTCTATTTATGGTCTTGCTGATGTTGGAGAAGTAACTTAATTTTCATGGAAAAAGAGGCAATGCCAACATGCAAATCCATTGGCATTTCTCCTTATGTTTGGAGTGCAGAAATACATTTGGTATGGATGTATACATATAAAACCATTAATGTTTTTACTATCTACTGCTGTTATCAGTTTTTAAAAATCTAAAATGATTCACAAGTGATTCTTTTGTGGAATGAATTTTTAAGTCACATATATTGGGGTGGGGTTTCTGTCTTTATTTGTTGTTGTTGTTTGTAAGAAAGGAATATAGAGGTGTAGCATAATACAATGCTAGACTGTTCTCTAATTTTCTTCCTCATTAATTTCACTCTTCCTGACCCTTTCACGGTCGCTATGACTCTACTCAGCCATTGACTGCCAGGAGGACAAGAGTTTCAGGGTCAAAGGCCATTTTCTCACTGAAGCTGAGCTGCTGACAGAGGAATGAGGGTGAGGTGTTACTGCTGCATTAGCTTTGACAAGCTTAGAATCATTCGCATGCCCAGCATTTGATTTCCCGTTATCCTTAAAAACAAGAACTATATCTTTTGCATTATGTGGGTATATTTTTTAATGCCCACAGGTAATCTAATCTCAAAGCACAGAGAATGAAATGTCTCGGCTTTCACAGTTGCTAAGAAAATATTTTAGAAAGTTTCTCAGCATCGTTTATCTATCTCTTCACCTAGGAAAGTCACAAAGAGCTCCCCACTTAGTTTCTAATAAAGGAATTAACATGTTATAGTTGATCATGTGCACCTGAAAATAAAAGTGCTCTCTTGCATACTTTTAATTCCTACAGAAGCAGTGACTGGTACTGTTTACATAAACACTTTATGAATTTTATTTGTTTAGGAAATTCAGCATATGTATTCCCAGAATACTCAACCCACATGTTCAACTATTATACAACCTTCCTTGTCTCAGAACTGCACACTAGCAAGTCCTATAGGATGTCTCCAATCAGCCATTGAATATTCAGGAATAAACTGAACTCTTAGTTGTACAAAGGACTTGAAAACTCTACTCTTCTAGTAATTGTCTTCAACACATTGACATCTAAGATATTTTAAAACAGAGACATTCAAGTTAACCCTTTCCACTATTTAACAACATAGAATCCCTGAGATTGTTAGGAAATAAGGGCAGCCAGAACCATGTAACCAGCCATAGAATCAAAGAGTGCACTCAGTTAAAACACAACAATTGGCAAATCATTTACTCCTCCCTAATAGAGTCAGTTCTCAGGAAGCAGAGAAAACACTAAGGAAAATAAAATTTCTAGGTGATTCATAGCCAACTAGGAAGAATTGTCTGGCTATATAGAGGAAATAGTACTTTGGGAAGAATTTATTATGTTTTATCATTAATTGAAGCATTTATTAACTTATTTAATAAAATCATTTATTGAATTCCCATTGGACTCCAAGAATTAAGAATACAGAAATCTAAAACTCAAGCTATATAAATTTAAAGAAAAAGAAACACATTTATAATCTATATATATAAAAGCCCAGTGACTGAAACAGTGGAATATAAAGAATGACCAGGACAACGTGTCATTGGCTATGATGTCACTGCAGCAGCCAACCAGCCTGATATGTACCCTGATAGGCCCCCAACATCCCAATTGGAAGCAGGTCCCACTGTCCAACTGCCAACAGCCCCTCCCCCCTCCCACCAGCCCAGTCCAGCCCGATGGGCCCCCATCGGGTCAGGCTGGCTAGACCCCACCCGTGCATGAACTCATGCACTGGGCCTCTAGTATAATATAATGAAGGCATTCCTAGAAGTGCACACAGATAAATATATGGACTGGAAATCAAGGCCAGGCTAGCAAATATAGACCATCTTTTTTCAAGAATCCCATGACCTCAGACTTGAAGTATGAGTATAAATAACCATAAGACCCAGAAACCTCATCTGTGTGGTGATAGTGGTGGGGATTGGAGCTTCCTATGGAGAGAAGGAGCTGTGTATGTAGAGCTCCAGATGGCTGGATTAGAAAACTGCAAGTAATTCAAGACGGGAATAGAAGTAATGAGGTGGGAACTAGTGGGAGATCTGGGGAAGAAGGAAAAGGCCAGATCATCAAAATCCTCAGCCCTGCTCAGAAGTTTGTACTTTATACTGTGGACAATAGAGAGCCATTGAAGATTAAGCAGAGGACATCTATAATAGTGTCAACCGTAAGAAAGGTACAAATTGATAATAAAAAATAGTCACAGGGATATAAGCACTGCATAGGGAATATAGTCACACTCTCTCTATATATAAAAGGCTGATATGCTAAGTGTCCAACCATCTGACCGGTCGCCATGACATGCACTGACCACCAAGGGGGCAGGCGCTCAATGCAGGAGCTGCCAAACTGCAGTAACTTGGCAGTGGTGCTTCTCGGGTGATGCACCTCAAAACTAGAGAGGAGGGAGCCCGATTCCTTGCGGGGCTAGGTGATTCCACCTTCAGCCTTTGGTTATGTTGTTGCTGGGGCACTGTTGGCCCTGAATCTGATTAACTGCACTCTTGTGTTTGTGTTCCGCATCCTGCATGACAGCAACTTTGCAGAGTGCCCTCTTGCACTCTGGGACCCCTCGGGGGATGTCGGAGAGCTTGTTTCAGCACGATCCCCACAGGCCAGGCCAAGGAACTCCACCTTTTGGAGGGACCCCACTCACTCAGCAGACACCAGGGAGGGACTGCAGGAGGTTGGCTCCAGGGCGTGTCTGGGCTATCTTGCCCAGTACCACCCCACTGGCCACCTTCTAATTATTTCCTGTCAATGTTCAGGAATCCATGCACCAGGTCACTAGTATTGCATTAACTATGTATGGTGCCAGGTGGGTACTAGAATATTGGGGATAGCATTTTGTGAAGTATATAATTGTCTAACCACTATGCTGTACACCTGAAACTAATACAAAATAATATTGAATGTAAACTGTAATGGAAAATAAAATTTAAAGTTCTGAAAAAAATGACTAAGCAAAAAAGTCCTGTGGACATATATGCTTTAAAGCAGAGGGTTACACACAAAGGTTTTAAATCCATTAGGGTCATGAAATTAAATTAGATGCTCCAAACCAGCATTTTTTTAATAAAATAGATAAAATTGAAAATAATATTAAAACAAATTGCAAGTAGTATGAGTAAGTGTTGGGGTCCAACCCCAGCAGGTCCAGGGGTTCCCAAAGGTGTGGACGGAGTCAGCGAAGAAGGAATAACACGGAGACAGCATTCAGTTGATCACCAGCCTAGCCATGTTCTCCAGCCAGGTTTGGTCTTTATTGTCCTATTACATCTGTATTTATACTAGTTGATTTAATCCTATCAATTCTATTCCAAAGGTTATGGCGTTTGTTAATCTAGTTCTGTTGAGTTTAATCCTGTCTAGGTTAATCTCTGTGTTCCATTATAAAGGCTATTCCAAGGTCACTGCTCTACTGATAAGCTACAAGGAAGTGACTGAAGGAGATTATCCTACCCAGTAAAGGTTATGTCCTCCCAGCCTCGCTGCTTGCCTTCCCTGGGACTGCCCTGTGTTGGTGGGTCTCCAGGGGTATAGGCTTTGGTGCTTTCCCTGGTGGGCAGACCCTTGGAGATGTGGGCCCAACAAGTACCAAATTTATTGCCAACAGTCTTAGTCCTGTTAATCCCTAACTCCAGGGAAAAATCCCCACCTGGGGAAACAGCCTTTCTTGGGGAGGCGGTCCTGTTTAAAACACATATTGCTAAGAGGGGGAGAAAACATATGCCATATATGCCAGGTCCCTTGAAACATAAGCTGTGCAGATGTTTCTTCCCTGCAGCGACTGTGTCAAGCAGCAAGGTGGATTGGTTTCCGGCAAATTTCCCCATTTTTATTTTTTAAATGACAGTGCGTGTAAATCAGCAGCCACCTCTTGGATTGGGTTGTTTAAGACTCGGAAGAAGACTTGTTTGTGATTTTGCTAACAGGTCAGTCCAAGGCTTAACCCTATATCGGCTCCCCACAAATAAGTATTGCCTTATGAAATGTGTGTAGGAGGTCACAAAATTTGTTTTTCTTACTTTGGGTTGTGGTAAAAATAATCTGAGAACCTATGTTTTAGATATAAATTTCAGGCAGCTGAAAGCCAGGAGACCATTTAGAAGATTTTTTTTAAATTCCTCATCCAGGGATATCGATTTTTTTGTTATTAATATTATTTTTTATTGATTTGAGAGAGAGAAAGGGAGAGAGAGAAACATCTATTGGTTGCCTCCTTTACAAGCCTCAACCAGGGATCAAACCTGCAGCCTAGGTATGTGCCCTCACCAGAAATCAAACCCACAACATTTTGTTATATTGGACAATGCTCCAACCAACTGAGCCACAGGTCCAGGGTGAGGAGATTATTGTAATCATTTAATAAAAGGGAAAAGACTTAGGCTCTTCAGAATCTGTGAGACCTTTGAAAAGCATGTCATTTCATTCCTATGACATGCCAGGAATGGCAAAGCCATCAGATTCTCCATTTTAGAGATTTGTAGAATGAGAAGAAGAGGCCTATCACTGAATGAAACAGACCCTTTCCAGAATCTATTGCTGCTTTTGCTATTTTTCTAACTGAAATAACATTGACCCCATTTCTTCCTGGAAAACCTATTTATAATTCAAAGAATGGTTAAAGTGCCTTTCCCATAATATTTCCTTAGATCTTCCATCTAGAAACAATCTAGCATTAATTCTTTATTCATTTTTACAACAGGCATTTGCATATCATGGTCCATAAATTGCTTTCAATCATATGCCCATCCTATACTCTTCTGTGGGGAAGCATGGGACTTTGCTGGAAAGTCTGTAAGGAGGATTCTCTGAAAGGTTGGGGGCCTCTGGGTGACCTGGCCAAAGGTGGCAGCCCCTGCCTTGACTTTTCCAAACAAGCCCCAGGATGTTTTGCTGGAATCTCTATGTTTAATCTGTAGACACACCTTGTGGAAACATGTGCTTTCTCAGGATACTTACCCTGCTGATAGTCTCTAGAGCAGTGATGGCGAACCTTTTGAGCTCGGCGTGTCAGCATTTTGAAAAACCCTAACTTAACTCTGGTGCCGTGTCACATATAGAATTTTTTTGATATTTGCAACCATAGTAAAACAAAGATTTATATTTTTGATATTTATTTTATATATCTAAATGCCATTTAACAAAGAAAAATCAACCAAAAAAATGAGTTTGTGTGTCACCTCTGACATGTGTGTCATAGGTTCGCCATCACTGATCTAGAGGTTAATTTTAGTTCAACCTGTTGCTAGAATAAAAGCCTAAGGAGGCAGGAGAAAGAGGGTGTCTAGTTTATTTAGCCAGGCAGTCCCTTAGCCTTCTCTTTCACAGAAACATTTGTCAGAATAATCATTTATCTGTCGCTCAGGGACTGCTGGTCAATCCCAGCAAGTGGTGCCCCATATGAGAACTGAGGAATGCAATGAAATGCGACGGAGCCCTAGAAAACAAAGAGGAAGAAAACAAAAGTAACTGTGCAGTAAGTCATTGGAGCCCTATTAAGATTTCCAAGTTTGAGGGAATTGTTTCTCTGCTAAGGTTTCATAATGGGATAACAGTTGTCCACAGAACAGCAGCAATATATCACAGTGCTGAAATAGTTATTAAAAGCAGGTGGTGCCTTTGTTACAGAAGAATAACTAAAAAGCTTATTACAAACTGTAATAATTTATAATCCTTGGTTCCCTGATGCTGGAACGCTAGACTTTAATCTCTGGGAACAAGTGGGCAGGCAGGACTTTAAAGAGAAATCAGGCCCAGGGAAAACGAGTGTCCTTATCATCATTAACTATGTGGGCTCTTGTTTGAGATGCATTATGCCCACTTCATATTGAAGATCAAAAGCCTACAGAGCACAGGAGGATTTACCACCGCCCCCTCCCCCTGTTGCAGAGCCTGTAATACCTAAAGCCCTGCGGCTGGAGGAAATACTTCCCGATCCCGTGTGGGAAGGCTCGTCAACGAGATCCTCAATTACGGGTTCCTGTGTCAGGCAGGCCATGTCAGGAGGAGAGCTTTTAACTTGCCCAGTTATGCAAGATCAACAAGATAATAGAATCCATGAGCCGCTCTCCTTTTATACCTTTAAAGAAATAAGGAAAAGTGTTAGAGAAAATGGGACTAACAGTCCATTTACAAAAGGACTCCTTAATGCCTTGTCTGAAAACTATCACATGGCTGTTTGGGACTGGCAGATTTTGGCCAAAACAACTCTAGACGCCAGTCAATATTTATTATAGAGAGCAGAATGTGATGAGATCTGTGAACAACAGGCTGTTTATAGGCGTTCACTCTCCACCCCATCTAGGAGCCCTCTGGGCCACATTCTGGCTGTAAGTCCTGGGAACTATAAGATCTTCTGAAAGATCCATGAAAAGGACTCTAGTTTATTAAGCTTGTCTGTAGGTTATGTTACCTATAACCATTGTACATAGAGTATCTCTGTTAATTGTTTTGTGTCTTTGTTGTTTGGTTTAATTTGTTTAAATATGTGACATAGTTCACTTTACTAGAGGCCCTAGCTACTTGTCACAGGCTGAACATGTGGCAGGGATTGCAGGAACTTCTCAGAAGCTGCCAAGAATTCTTAATCTTGGAAGCCCTTCCTGCTCTCCCTCTCAAGACATCAGCCACCAGAAACTCTTAGCAAGTGGAAGGTCTTGTCTGTCTGTAATGTAGCTTAGTTACTGATTGATGTTCTTTGCTCACTTTCTTATCTTTAAGGGACTTTGTTTGAACTTTGCCATTTTATAAACATAGGGAATCCTTCATCTCTACTGTTTAGGCTTTATTCCACTCAAAACTCATTTACTGTACTGGGTTAGTGTAAAATAAGATTCTAAGGTTAATGTCCCAGTCAACCCTTTTGTGAGTACTCATTCTTTTACTATAGGGGTTTTTTGTTTCTGTTTTAAAAATCTCTTCTTATATATAATATTTCATATTCTTAGTCTACTTAAAAAGAAAAAAAATATGGGAAACAATTATTTAAACTCCACAAGTATTTATCCTAGAGGACTGGAGCTACAGAAGTACCCTTGCGTAGGCTACAGAAGCAGCAGCAAGGGGATAGATGGGGGTGGGGGGCCACTCTCCTTGTAAAGAAGAAAAAAATGGTACTTTTACACTAAAGCTGTTAGAGGCCCAGGAGTTACTGCAATCCTGGGAACAAGCCTTAGGACTGGCTATCTCCCCACATACACACCCACCCTTCTCCAGCCTCCTGAGAGTCGTTAAGGTCATGTTATCTCTGTTATACTGTTATACTTCTTAAAAATATAAGTATATTTTGCATTCAAAAAATAAGCCTATAAATAAAAGTAAAGGGGGAAAAAAGAGATTTATCCTATATTTGCCTAAGAAGCATAATTATGTCATATTAATCAGGAACTGGATTACTTTAACTGAATAAAATACTTAATACTGTTTAATAATAATAATACATAATTTTTTAGTTTAATGTATTTGACTACCTTCCCAGGGTTTGAATTTTAAGAAACTTTTTTTTGACCTAGAATTGGCTTTAGATCATACAATAGGCTCTAAAATACCTCATGTTTGTCTTCTCTCTCATAAAGAAAAATTTTCTACTTAAGGTACATAGGGAGCTTTATCAAATAATAACTATATTATACTTACATTTATAGCTCTAATTATTATTCTAGAATATTATGTTTTACAGAAAGGACAAGATTCCATATCATTTAAATTACTCTATAAAGTATTTGAATTTATAGAAATACTAGTAGGAAAAACCCAGAAGAAACAACAATTTTATTATAGAGCTAAATAAATGGAAAATAGTTATATAGTTTTTGTAACTTTTGTTGAAAGTATTACTAATTCTTATACTTTTCAGATATAAGGAAGCATGTTTAAAGTAATTTAGTAAATTAAATATTTCTCTCAGCAGGCAGTCTGTCCTGTGGCAATCTAATACTATTATACCTCCCCTCCCTCCATACAGCAGTAGGACCCCTTTACCGAAGCATTCCATTAGGAAGTTTGTCAAGGAAATCATACCCATTTGATGGTCCTAGGGGACCAACAGGTTATAGTTTAGAGCCCACATAGTCATTTGCAAGCCAAGCACATTGACACCCTGGTACACCGTGCATCTGATACTAGTTACATCGGTTATGCAGGCATGACTGAGGTTTGGACTGAGGGAAGGATGAGTTCCCCATGACCTCGAGCACTAGGCGTGACATTTCAGGAAACTTTAAAGAGATTAGGCCATGTTTTCAGCTCTTTGAAATTGTGGCACGGTGACGGTCAGAACTCCTCTGGCCACTATAGTATAATTTTACTAATAATCTTACTGACAATAGCCTGATTTGCACCACTCACCCCTACACCTTTGTTATAGGCCCCCATCTACTAATCAGCCACAGTTCATCTTTTCTAGTACAGGTTGGAGAAGGAGCTTATTTTGCTTCCTGTATTACCACCCAGAATATTACCTCATTGACCATCAGCACTATTATGGTACTTAGGAGACAAGCAGAAATCCTGATACCTGTTAATCTCACCAGGAAATGGCAAGGCTCATCGGCTATTGAAGTCTCAGAAGAAAGACTTATGGCCCAACAGATTTTTAGGAATGCTCATTAGAGCCATCATCTTGGCTATTGTTATTCTTGCTTCTGCCAGTGTCACTGTGGTGGCCTTTTCTGAGTCTGTGCATATGGCCACATTTGTAGACAATATGGCCTATAATGTAACTAGGGAATTCACTATACAACAGTACATAGATAAAAAATATATTAGCTAGACTATAGACAGTAGAGATAGCCATTGAATATCTGGGGGAAAGACAGGATGCTATAGCATACAGGCAACTGCTTAATTATGATTGAGAGCACAAGTACATATGTGTCACCCCTTTAAAATGGAACAGTAGTCACCATCAGTAGATTGATATTAAAAAGCATCTATAGAGAGTCTTTTCATAATAACCTTATTGAAGAAGTAAACATGTTACAAGGGAAAATTAAAGAGTCATTAACGGTGTCAATGAACATGAAAAACAGACTACTGCTTGGAATAGAGTAAAGGAGCATTTAGAGTAGAGAAACCCCACCACATAGTTTCCTAGAATCAATTAGTACCTGATCGGATAACCATTACAGTCATTATAATTCTCTTTGTTTTTCTTATAGACTATAAAATCAAACTCGAGGCATAAATGTGCTTTGGGGACCCTGACATTCCAATGCAAAAAGTTTACCACGTTCCTCTGTCTTCTACAGCCAGCAAAACAAAAAGGGGAGAGATGTAAGGAAGCATAGGACTTAGTTATACAGTCTATAACGAGGATTCTCTGAAAGGTTGGGGGCTTCTAGGGGGACTTTGCTGAAGGTAGCAGCCCCTGCCTTAACTTTTCCAAACAAGTCTGAGCCCCGGGGTGTTTTACTAGAATCTTTATGTTTAGTCTTTAGACCCGACCTTGTAGAAGCATGTGCTTTCTCAAGGATACTTATCCTGCTGATTGTATCTAATAGTTATTTTTAGTTCAAGCTGTTACTACAATAAAAGCCTAAGGAGGCAAGCAAATGGGGCTGTTTAGTTCCTTTAGCCAGGCAATCCCTTAGCCCTCTCTTTCACAGAAACGTGTGTCAGAGTAATCATTCATCCATCACTCAGGGTCTACTAGTCAGTCCTGGCACTCTTCACAGTAATCAATAATATTTAAAAATAGCTTGTTTATTTATCTTCTAATTTTTTCTCTAGAATGTTGGAGACGTGAAGATAGGACTGGGACTGATGTGCTCACTGTCTTCAGGACTGGAAGATCTGACACTGAGGGGAGACTGAATGGAAATTCTTGAGTGAAGTGATGAATGAACTCATCTCTCCCTAACTTGAAAAAAATTGAGCAGAATTGGTGCCTGAGTTTCCAGTGTACATTGCTCAGCATTTATTTCTTATCAAGCTCCAGTATTTTTGTCCTTATTCCTTTCATCCCCACTGCACCAAACTGCTTCTTTAAACCAAGGAGCCTGGAAAAGTAAGATTTAATCTTAATAGTAAGTAACTTTGTATTTATTAGAAATGAACTGCAGTAATATTTTTACTTTCTGCTAAATGATTATGTACATAATACATGTCTTACCTGAATTACATGGTAAAACATCATATATTGTATTCTGTGGCTAGAGTTTTTTTTTTTTTTTTTTTTTAACATGAATTCAATCTGCCAATGTCTCTCTGAGTGGGAGAAAAATGCACACACATTTTTGCTTCTCAAATGTGCAGTTGTCGGCAATGATGCCATGGGCCCTGTCCCAGTTATCTTTGGGAATGTTTGAACCCTACTACCTACCGTTTTTCTTGTTTATATTTAAAGAGCAAGCCACAGGAGAACATGTTAAGTAAAGAACATTTAATTACAGGTGATAGCTGTTTTTAAATTAAAATAATCAGTAATATGTTATTATTTAACCAAACATCTTATGGTGACACTCTTAATTTTAAGCCCAACAACACTTTCTAATTTAAAACTCAAGCCAAATTATCATTTCTCCAGGGAGTAAGCAACTCTACTGCCTGGCCGGCAGTGCTCGCCCTGCTGAGAGATTTGCACACCCGGCCCTGGAAGGCCCGTGGTGCCCTGCACCCGGATCAACTGGTCAGGAAGCAGCAGAACAAAGGGGCCACTGAGGGGGCAGATGCTAAAAATCAGACTTTTTTGCAATAAGACACAAGTATGGAAAGTGTGGGGCCCATATTAACAGTTGGTGGGATAATTTCAATGATCACTGTGACCTGAATATGTACAAGTATCTCGATCTCAGTTTTGATATGTGATGTCGTAATGTGGCTAAGAGAGGGAAGACTTTCTAATGTCAGGAGGCGTGAATTCTAGTTAATGTTCTACTGTTAATTAGATGTTCAACAATTAATAAATTCTAAAACCAACCAAGAGCATAATAATGTAACTTGAATTAGAGGAATTAAAAATGGATTTGAAACTAAACCCTATTTTCACTGTTTACCTTCTTTGTACTATTGTGCAAGGCCCACCCTGCACAGAGCCTCAGTTCTCTCATCTGTGAAGAAAGGATGACAAACCTGTATCCGTAGGTTGTGAGAATTCACTGGGATGTATTATGTAAAACACCTATAAAAATACTGGGGATTCATTTTTGTATCAATGAGACCAAGTGAACTGAATGACTCCTGGAGCTACGTGGGAGAAGACCAGTGAGATCCTGAAGAGGCAGGAAAAGTGGTATGACCAGTGAATGCTTGGAGGGGATGGGAGATTCATCATGGAGACGAGAAGGCAGCATGTTGGATGTATACGTGGCTTGAGAGTTGTAATACAATCAAATCCACTCAGCTCTGCCACTACTATGTATGCCATGGGGGTGGGGGGTAGTGTTGAGGGGGCCTGATGACTGTCCTATTGTGGACTTAATTTCCCCTATTTACAAAATGAGACTAGAATATAAAGAAAAAGTAAAGAAAGGGAATGAAGTCATTATTGCCAAGCTGCCAAATTACTAAAATCAAGTAGAGGCATGAGGATTAACTAGCCTGGGACCTAAACTCCTGACCTCTTCAGTCCCATGTCATGCTGGCATCCACCTCAGACCTCCCACCGAGCCTTTCATTGCCCCTGAAGGATGAAGGAGAGGATGCTCACCTATCCAGACCTCCTGGCTTCCGGTAGACCCCCAGCCATGCAGAGGGCTATCCTTCCCGACCAGTCCAGAGGCTGAGCAGGCAGGACTGATTCTTCTCAAGAGTGTGCTGTTCCTATAAGAAGTCTCAGCTTGCCGAAACCGGTTTGGCTCAGTGGATAGAGCGTCAGCCTACGGACTGAAGGGTCCCAGGTTCGATTCCGGTCAAGGGCATGTACCTGGGTTGCGGGCACATCCCCAGTAGGAAATGTGCAGGAGGCAGCTGATCGATGTTTCTCTCTCATCGATGTTTCTAACTCTCTATCTCTCTCCCTTCCTCTCTGTAAAAAATCAATAAAACATATTTAAAAAAAAAAAAAAAAAAGAAGAAGTCTCAGCTTGTCTGTCTTCTTCAAAATCGCTGGGGACTGCCTGGCTGTGGTTTCCCTTCACTGACCTTCAGGCCCTTGAACTAAACCTTATCATTTATTTCTGGGCAAAGCCTTCTGATTTCATGTATGCTCAGTCTACAGGTAGATCTTCTTTAGAGTTTCTTTTCAACCTAACAATAATCAAATTTAAGAATAAACTCAGCAGCTACTAGTGGATTTTTTTCAAAGTATTTATATATTGTAGGAGTAACCGACTCAGGCTGTGCTACTCTGGAAGGCAGAACAAGTTGTGTTGAGAAAAAGTATTTGCTCAACATTGGGGAAATATGTAATTACAACATAATTTGTAATGACAAAAAGTTGGAACCTCCTCAATTAGGAAAATTGTAATGACAAAAAGTTGGAACCTCCTCAATTTGAAAAAGTCATTGGAGATAGCTCACATTCATTTAGTTTTGTCCATGTGATTTTTTTAAGATGTAAAATTATCTTATTTTATAATGTGACCTGAAAATATAAGGTGTAAAGTTATCTGTACAAGTAAATTTAAACTACTTTAAATGTACTTGTAAATAGTGCTTGAAAATATATCAATTCATTTTTTTCAAAGAGGGTATTTTTTTTTTTCTCTACACTGTTATACGTTCCTACCTTTTCTGGAAAATTTTATTTACTTTTATAATAAAAATGTTACAATAGAAAAGAAAATCCAAAAATATTGTATTTTTTTAATTCTTGAAAATATTCATCTTACCCTCGATATCTGGACAGTTACCAAATCTCTGGAATCCGTGGTGTCAGCAAAATAAAGAATTGTCAGGCTTGATTTCTAATTAACAGTCTTCTCTATTAGAGGCATCTTGACCTTTCATCCTCACCCAGACCATGCACAGGCAGCTGAGACCTGAAATGCAGCTTGCTTAAGTAAGGAAGTTGGGACAGAAAAAAGCTTCCATATATTTCCAGATTTCTTCATGTACATGTCCATACCCAAACTATGGCTGAAATGCCAGGTGATTGTTTGACTTGCTTACTTGAACTTTTACCTGGTTCTCTGTTACTTCCTTTCACCTCCATTCTGTTCTGGCCTCAGTTTATAGGCGTAAAGGCTCTTGGCATAAAAGGACTCAGAGTCCTACCGATTACACACAACACAGCTCTAGTAGACTCCAGGGAGAGAAAGAGCCATTCCACGTGAGGGCGCTGTAATCCAAAGCAAGGATTTGGATTCATTGTGAGCAGATGATTCAGGTCAGGTTCCTGAAATAGGCTTGGAAAATCAACTGTGTGAAAGTGAGACTCAAGCTATTCATCTCCAGTCATGCATTGCTGAACAAGGGGGATACAGGCTGAGTAATGCATGGTTAGGCGATTTCGTGTTTGTGCAACCATCACAGAATGCACGTACACAAACCTGGTTGGTTTAGCCTACTACCCATGAAGGCTAAATTGTAGAGCCTGTTTCTCCCAGGTGCAGCCTGTGCAGCATGCTACTGTACAAAACAACATGGGCTTAAATCAAGCAGAAAATAACATAATCTAATCACGAGAGTGAACACAACATGTATGCGGCTGCTGCTGGAGTAACACAGCCTACTCTTTTAAAGCAAACTCTTTTATAAGTAGAAAGAGCTCACTATAAAATGATGATAAAAAGTACTCTATGGTAAATACTTAAATCTGTAGCATAGTAATTTATCATTATTATTAAGTATTCTGTAATGTACATAATTGTATGTGCTATATTTTTTATACAATTGGCAGAACAGTAGGGTTGTTTTTCTACCCTCACCCAAGGATATTTTTTCATTGAATATATATATATATATATATATATATATATATATATATATATATATATACATACATACACACATATATATGTGTATATATATACACACACATATATATACACATATATATGTGTGTATATATATACACATATATGTGTATATATATATACATATATATGTGTGTGTGTATATATATATATATATATATATATATATATATATACTAGAAAGAGAGGAGGGGAGGGAGGAGGGGAGAGAGAAACAAACATTCATGTGAGCTGTGAGAGAGGCACATCAATTGGCTGCCTTCTGTGCAAGCCTCTACCTGGGCCAGAAATCGAGCCTGCAACTGAGATACATGCCCTTGAACATGAATCAAACCTGAGACCCTTTCGTCCACAGGTCAACACTCTAACCCAGCTGTGGGCAAACTACGGCCCGCGGGCCAGATCCGGCCTGTTTGAAATGAATAAAACTAAAAAAAAAAAGACCGTACCCTTTTATGTAATGATGTTTACTTTGAATTTATATCAGTTCACACAAACACTCCATCCATGCTTTTGTTCCAGCCCTCCGGTCCAGTTTAAGAACCCATTGTGGCCCTCGAGTCAAAAAGTTTGCCCACCCCTGCTCTAACCACTGAGCAAATTAGGCCAGGGTACAGGAGATTTTTTTTAAACCAATATCACCACAAACACATGAGTAATACATTGTGCTATAAAATGTGTACACACACTTTGAATAATTATAAAGGCAGTGTTTATTAAAATACATTTCATTTTCAAAATTGAGCTATCAGCTGTTAAAGTGTGTATACAATTTTTGTGATGCCCTGTATAATGTTATGATGGCTTTGACAACACTAGGCAATATAACATTTTCAGTTCTATTATAATCTTATGGGAACACCATCATATATGCTGTCTGTGTTGACAGAAGAGTCATTGGGTGTGCATGACTCTAATTTAATTTCCTTTAACTAGAAAACATTAAGATATATCTTACAATATCCAAAAACCAGTGCTAGCCATCACAATTGCAAAAGGTAAATAAGCCTCAAGGAACTCACTAGGGATGTCAGCAAGCAGAAATGCAAAAATAAATTAATTTGTAATTTTGAGTAACATGCGCAATAATATAGTTATATATTAACTACAATGCAGTGTATAAATGAATTTGTTTTTACATTTAAGCATATATAAAGAACTGAGAGGGTTAGGGTTAGGGTTAGGGTTAAAAAAAAAAACAAAAAAAACCTGAATTTTAAGAGTGAGTGATCATATACTACCCAGACATGGGAAAAGGAAAGAAGAGATTTTTAGGTAGGTGCAAGTGGTTGTGTAAAGCCTCAGACATATGATTAAGTATGTGTGGTGGAAGATTAGTTCATTCAATTGGTTAATGCTTAGTGAGAATCTACAAATTTACTGGGAACTATTTTAGGCCATGAGAATTAGCTCCTAAACTTGAGTGTATATTGCATGGGGGAGGAAAAAGAAAAAAAAATATTAACAAATATAACCTTAATACCTACTCTGCTATCAAGGAGATAGAACATAATTCACCATCCCTTTAGTGTGGACAGCACATAGCAATTTTAAAAATGGTATGTATATTATAAAGTATATTTCCTAGTGCTGTGGTCGGCAAACTGCAGCTCGCGAGCCGCATGTGGCTCTTTGGCCCCTTGAGTGTGGCTCTTCCTAAGCCTTAGGAGTACCCTAATTAAGTTTATAACAGTGTACCTACCTATATAGTTTAAGTTTAAAAAATTTGGCTCTCAAAAGAAATTTCAATTGTTGTACTATTGATATTTGGCTCTGTTGATTAATGAGTTTGCCGACCACTGAGCTAGTGGGTGAGAAAGAGAGTGTGTAAATGCATAAGAAGAGAGGCAAAGGGCATTGCTGACGCGGAGGTCAGGGACATATTCTGGAAGGGAGACAATAGAGCATAAGCATACACTATCATTCATGTGAGTAAACATATTCTGGACAGAGACAAGATTAAGAAAAATGCCCTAACATAGGATGAACAAGTAATATTTGAGTAACAACAGGAAGATCAATGCAGATGCTTTTAATGAGCCACAGGCAGAGGTGAGGCTAGAAACAGAGATGAGGCTAGAAACACTGGTTTTATTCCAAGTGCTATGGTTTTAAATGGGGGTAGAATGGTGAAGATGGCCACATAAACTGACATATATTTAAAGTATTATAGTGCCTACAGGATTGAGAAGAGACAATGTATAGCCAAAAGTAGGTTTTGGGGAACATTTTAGAAGACTTTATTAATAGTTGAGTTGGGAGATGACAGTGGTTGGGACTAGGATGATAATAAAGAAAGTGCTAGAAAGCAATTGATTCAAGGTATATTTAAGGACAGAGTTATCAGAATACCCTGAAAGACTAAAAAAATATAGTGTAAAAAAAGGAGATATCAGCGGTATCTCCTGGACTATTCTTGGTTGAATATTAATGATATTTATTGTAATGAGGAATACTGGAAAAGAATCATGCTGAGAGAATAAATGGGGAAAAAAAGAGTTCTGTTTTTAGATAAGTTTGCAATGTATTTCAGATACTTAGATAAGCCAGTACATAGCCAGATAAAATAGAAATCTGATTATAAGGAAAGAGATTGAAGCTGGAATTGAAATATGGTATTTAAATCCATAAATAAGAATAAGCTCAATTAGGTAGTGAGTAGAAGAAAATTCTATGCTGGCATGAATAAAATGAAAATAAACCTGAAAATTCTTCAAATCTGTTAAAGAAAACATGTTTTTAAAGTGTTATTGCCATCCAAAGTATCTTCTTATACAAAGAGGGATGGATATAGCACCCATGGAATGCTGTCAAAGGCCAATAAAAACTACAGTATTAAAGTGAAACTGTCTTTTGCTTCTTGACATTGGGTTATTAGGACATTGGGTCAACTTACTAATATTTAGTGACCAGTGTTGTATGGATATGTGTGTGTGTGTGTGTGTGTGTGTGTACATTTATCCTTATATGAGTAATGAGTATGGGGACTCTGTGGATATGTGTGATATTTTGTGATTAAGCAATATATTAGTGATCCAAGATGTCACTGCAATAGTTAGAAGCTATACTCTATACCCCCGGGACCAACCTGCATTTACAATTAAATTATAGAACTGAATAACCAACTGAAGACAAGCTGGAGAGAAGACTTATAACCAAGGATTTACAGAAGAAACCACATCAAGACCGCCCCAAACAAGTGTCTAAAGGCCAATCACAGGCAGCATCTTACACTGGCCTGCATCAGAGTTCCCCCAATGTGGCCCAGGAAAAACACACCCAGCGGACAACTTAAACAACAGCAGAGCCAGATTCACAAACAGCATAACCAAAGCGAGATCTTGGCAGGCATTAAACTCTGCTGAGGCAAATTCTGCTTCATGTGGTAAGCATCTGCACAGCAGCTAGCACACTGTAATTGGGTTTGAGACTCAAAGTTAGCCAACCAATATAAATCAAGACTCAATTACAACAGGAAGGCCCACATAAAACACACACACACACACACACACACACACACAATTTCTGGTTCAGCCAGCTCAAGTGACCAAAGGAGATTGCACCACTAGACCCCACAGCACACCCATTGTATAAGGCCACCCCACGAGGACTGGGAGTCATAGCAAATCTAGCTAATACATAGAAACAAGCACAAAAAAGGCATACAAAATGGGGAGACAAACAAACAAACAAAACAAACAAACAAATAAACAAAAAACAGGCTACAAATGAAAGAACAGGAGAAATTTCCAGAAAAAAAAAAAAAAAGAGCTAAATGAAATGGAGGCAAGAAATTTATCTGATATAGAGTTCAAAGTAATGGTTACAAGGAGGCTCAAGAATATAGAAAAGAATACAGAAACCATAATAAAGGACCAGTTAGAAATAAAGAATACAATATCTGAAATGAGGAATACAATGGGATGTATTTATGGTTAGTTGGATGAAGCAGAGAATCGAAGCAGTGACTCAGAAGACAAGGTAGGAAAAAAGACCCAATCAGAGCAATAACAACAACAAAATGTTATAAAAATAAATAATAAAAGTTAGAATATTTGAAGGGACCTGTGGAAAAGCATGAAATATAACAACATCTGCATCATAAGGGTACCAGAAGAAAAACAAAGTAAGAAATCAATAACTTATTTGAAGAAATAATGACTAAAAAATTTCCTAACATGGTTAAGCACAGCAAGTAGCAAAAAGATAAATCCAAAGAGGTCCACATCGAGACAATTCATAATTAAAATGACAAAGATTAAATACAAAGAGTGAATCCTATAATCTGTAAGAGAAAGTTAATTGCCTATAAGAGAGCTCCCATAATACTGTCAGCTGCTTTCACAACAAACACATTTCAGGTAAGAGGGGATTGGCATGAACTATTCAAAGTGATGAAGAGCAATGACCTACAACCCAAATACATTACTCAGCAAGACTATTATTTTAAATTGAAGAAGAAATAAGGAAAATGGGCAAAGGATCTAAATAGATGCTTTTTGAAAAACAATGTACAGAAAGTCGAGAGATATGTGAAAATATGCTCTAAGTAACTAATCACCGAAGAGAAGCAAATCAAAACATCAAAGTACCATCTCACACCTGTCAGAATGGCTGTCATCAACAAATCAACAAACAATAAGTGCTGGAGAGGATGTGGAGAAAAAGGAACACTTTTGCACTGCTGGTGGGAATGGAGACTGTGGCACATCACAGTGGTACATCTACACAATGGAATGAATACTACGTTGCTATAAAAAAAAAAAAAAGGAACTTTTACCATTTGCAACAGCATGGATGGACCTGGAGAGCATTATGCTAAGTGAAATAAGCCAGTCAGAGAAACAAATATAACATGATCTCACTATATATATAATGAATAACATAAACTGATGAACAAAAATAGGTCCAACCTCAGAGAGAAGGCGCGGGGGGGCGGGGGGCGGTTAGTGGTAAGAGATCAACCAAAGGACTTGTATGCATGCATATTAGTATAACCAATGGGCTCGGACACTGGGGCAGTTGGGGGCTTGTCCTCAGGGGAGGGAGTGGTGGGGGAGGGGTCCTTCAGGGAAAAAGGAGACATAGGTAATACTTAAAAAAAGAACTATATAATTCATCCAAAAAATCCAATTACAAATGATCAAATATCTAAAAAAACACTTCTCAAAATTGCTTATACTGATGGCTAATAGACATATGAAAAGATGTTCAATGTCACTAATAATCAGAGAGATGCATATTAAAACCACAATGCAATATCAATTCTCCCCTGTCAGAATGACTGCTGTCAATAAATCAACAAGCAACGAGTGTTAGTGAGGATGTGGAGAAAAAGGAACTCTGCACTGTTGGTAGGAATGCAGACTGTTGCAGCCATTATGAAAAAAACAGTATGGAGTTTCCCAAAAAAATTAAAAATGAAACTGCCTTAGGACCCAGAGATTATATTTCTTTGATTTTATCTGAAGAAACCAGAAACACTGATCAGAAAGAGCATATGCACCCATATGTTCATTGCAGCTATATTTACAACTAGAGGCCTGGTGCATGAATTTGTGCACAAGTAGGGTCTCTAGGCCTGGCCAGTGATCAGGACTGATTGAGGCCTTCTGGCTGCAGGCTAGGGTCTTCCTTCGTTCAGCACCTCTCCCTGGTGGTCAGCGCATGTCATAGGGGTGATCAAACTCCCAGTCTCTCGGTTGAACTCCCAAGGGGACACTTTGCATATTAGCCTTTTATATACATATAAATAGCCAAGATTTGGAAGCAGCCTAAGTGCCCATCAGTGGATGAGTGACTATAAATGCTTTGGTATGTTGACACAATGAAATACTTCTCAGTCATAAAAAAGAAGGAAATGTTCCCCTTTGGGACAGCATGGATGGACCTGGAGAGTATTATGCTAAGTGAAATGAGCCCATCAGGAAAAAGAAAAATACCATAAGATTTCACTTATATGTGAAATCCAATGAACAAAATGAACTAAGTAAGAAGCAAAATAGAGACAGACTCATAGATAGAGAGCAGGCTGATAGCTGTTGGGGTTGGGGAGCCTGGTTGGGAGGGTGGAGGGATTGAGCAAAATGGAAAAAGAGAGTGAGAGGAAAAACTCATGGATATGGACAACAGTGTGATGATTGCAGGGAGGTATTGGGTTAGGGGCCATGGAGGAGGGTGTAAGGGGTATAAATGGTGATGAATGAAGACTTAAATTGAGGTGATAAACATACAATACAGTGTATAGATAGTGCATTGTAGAATTGTGTGCCTGAAACCTGTATAGTTAGGTTTACCAATGTCACCCTAATCTATATATATAAAGCCCTAATATGCAAATAGACTGTATGGCAGAACTACTGAACAACCAAGCAACTGGTCATTATGGTGTGTGCTGACCACCAGGGGGTGCGTGCAGAACATGGTGGACATCAGAAGCAGGCTGTAGAGCACAGAACATGGAGGCGTCAGCTGCGATGGGATGGTGGAACAGATTAGTGGGGGTGCCAGACCAAGGCAGGGTGCTGGTCTCTATCATCAGGGCAAGCCTCTGGTGGTTAGTAAAAATTCTTTGCTCCCGTGCACTACTGTCCCTCTGGGTGCTCGCACCTGCTGTCAGCACTTGCCCCGCTTGCACCCACTGCTGGTACCAGAGCCACCGCTTACACCCGCTTCTGTGCTGGGCACCTCAGGGCTTCTTCACCTCCCCCTGCTCCTGAGGGGCAATCGGGGCAGCAGCCACCACTTGCACCCACTGACAGTGCTGGCCCTGCTCACTCATGCTGCTGTCGCCAGCCCCGATCACCTGCGCCATTAGCAGGTGTGAGCAGGGCCGGCACCATCAGCATGTGGGAGCAGTGGCAGTGGGAGCAGGGCCACTGGCAGACAGGGAACTGGGGACCGCGTCTGGAGGGGCTGGGTGGGGGTGGGTAAGATGGACCAAGACCCACCCCTGTGCCCACTGCAGCCTTGCAGCCCAGAGTTCCTTACAAGGTGCATGAATTTGTGCACTGGGCCCTTAGTAAATTCAATAAAATGAAAAAAAAACAAAAATTAAGAAAAAAATAAACTGAAACCCACAATAGCTATGTAACTGTTAAGCCACATGAAAGAAAGAAGAAAAAGAAAGAAAGAAAGAAAGAAAGAAAGAAAGAAAGAAAGAAAGAGAGGAAGGAAGGAAGGAAGGAAGGAAGGAAGGAAGGAAGGAAGGAAGGAAGGAAGGATGAAAGAGAGAGAGAGACAGAGAGAGAGAGAGAAAGAAGAAAGAAGGAAGGAAGGAAGGAAGGAAAGAAATATATTAAAAATGAGTAATCTTATTTTTCATTACAAAGCCTTTTTGATGACATTTTATGCTAGAAAATATTGAGGCCAAAATTATTGAGAAAGAAGGTAAAGACAGGATAAATGGTGATGGGAGAAGACTGACTTGCAGTGGTAAATGCACAATACAATGTACAGATGGTGTATTGTGGAATTGTATACCTAAAACCTGTATAATTTTATTAATCAATGGCACTCCAATATATTAAATAAAAGGTAACAATAACAAAACATATTGAAGTTATTGTGTATTGGCATGAGGCCAACATGCCAATTTGAGTTGGGTATAGCAAAGGATTGTGTTAATGGAAAACTTTTTAAACTTTTAAAAAGCTGAGATGTGAAGTCAAGGTTAAGGATGTGAGGATAAAGCCTGCAATTATGAATTCATGTGAGTTTTTAAAACTCACCTATATCTTCCATGAGACTGAACACATTTTCCAAGAAGGAATAATGTCCAAAGAAGAGAGCCCATGGTGCCTAGTTGGGTCTTCCGATAAAGTAAATAACTTCCTATGTGACTGTCAAACAGATAAAATGTCAAGAAATGTTGCTCCAATAGGAATAATGTCTGTCATATAGTAGGTCTCAATAAATACATTTTCCTGTTGATGAAAGAATGGAGTGAATGAAAATATAGTCGAGAGGGAGAAAAACAAACCTGAGAAGGAATTGTCAGACATAGGGATAGAACTAAGTTATAATAGTGTTAAGAAAGCCAACAGAATAGAGAACTTTAAGAATTGTTTTTAATTCTTTAAGAATTTCTTTAAATTCTTGTTGAAAGCATTACATATGTTTCCTTTTCCCCCATTGACCCTTCCCAGCCTGCCCCTGCCCCCCAGCCCAGACCTTCACCCCTTATTGTCTGTGTCCATTGACTATGTTTATAAGCATACAAGTTCATTGGTTGATTTCTTCCCACCCCCCCACCCTCCCCTTCCTTCCCTCTGAAGTTTGACAGTCTGTTCAATGCTTCTATGTATGCTAAGCAAAATAAGCCTATCAGGAAAAGATAAGTATTACATGATCTCACTCATATGTGGGATATAATGAACAACGTAAACTGATGAGCAAAAATAGATCCAGAGATATAGAAGCATCAAACTTTAAGAATTTGGGGTTGTTTACAATGTTAAATGAGGCAGGGGAATTCAGTTAACAATGGATCAATATCCATGGCTGACTGTACTTTGATGAGAGGATTTTGAGAGCCTGTAATAGAATGCTGGAGAATAAAGTTGAGCAGTATATGTAGGGAACAAAGTGAGGGCCTTCTCTGAAGGCTTCCAGGAAGAAGTTATACTAGGTTCAGATCTACAACAACAGTAAGTGTTTCCCAAGAAAAACAGTAGAGGACTCAAAGTATCAGTTAACATTTTTTAAGCTCTTTTTTTCCTGTTCCTCCTGAACTAATAATTTTTTATAGCTCCATGGAATGTGATCCTTATAAATACATTGGTTAACTAATTATACTGACTATGATACTTTATTGAACAATTAATGTATACCAGACCCTGTGTAAAGTACTATGGCAGATATAAAGGTGACAGAAACACAGCCTAGCCTTCAGGTGCTTTTGATATACTTGGTGGATAGAAAAGTTGAGATCTGTTTGCCCAGCATAGACAATGTCTTGTTGTATGTTCTACTTTGAGGGTCCAGAGAAAAAACCCACAGGCATGTCTGGGGAATTAATAATATAGTAGTGTATAGACACACTGGTAAATAGAAAATTATAGTTCCTTATGATAAACTAGTGGCTTTGTGCACAAAATTCGTGCATGGGGGGTGTCTCTCAGCCCAGCCTGCACCCTCTCCAATCTGGGACCCCTCAGGGGATGTCCAACAGCTGGTTTAAGCCCGATCCCACAGGGCAGTTGGACATCCATCTCATAATCTGGGACCACTGGCTCATAACTGCTCACCTGCCTGTTTGATTGCCCTTAACTTCTCCTTTCCTGCCAGCCTGATCGCCCGCAGCTGCCCTCCCCTGCCATGACCCACCTCCTCCGCTAGGACCCACCTCCTCCATGTGAGGCAGCAGAGACTCTGTGACCGGCCTCCTCCATGCTGCATGGAGCCACGGCCATCTTGTGGTGACCATCTTGTGATGACCTCACGCACGAGGGCACAAGGACCACCTAGGCTTTCATTAGTATAGATAACATGACAGAGTGTACTGAGTACAGATTGGAGAGGAGAGACTTCTCACTGAGATTAGGGGAGGGGCCATGGAAGTACTAGAAGAATATGTAAATGTGAGCTCAGTCTCCCAGAAGACTGCCTGGGATGTTTATTAGATAGTAGAATGTCCTGTATGGCTCAACGCACAGATCTGCGGTAGGAAGCTGCACACCTGGAAAGTAAGATATGCGAGTGAGAGTGATGAGGAAAAAACTAGAGAGAATGATATTGGCTAGGACATGGTGGCTTCAGATTATCCAGAACAGTGGTGCTTTCTACCCTTTCAATAACTCCGTGTTTCTTAGCTACCTTTCAAATAGCATCCACTTTATTCACAGTTTCTACAAACCTTCGAGTATGTTGGAGTTCTGGTTCCCAGTGTCTGAATCCCACATGGCCATTATTAGTCATTTCTAAGTCTTAGCTTATTTTGTTGATGACTTGCTCCAATGAACACTATATTTCTACCTGAAAGTGAATGTGAAGTCCCTTCAGTGATTATGCTTCACCATACGGACTCTAACCTCCTCTGCTCTCCACAGGAGGTGATGAGCACCCAGACAACCCGACTCCACTGAGCACCTGCCATGTGCTGGGACCGTCCCCAGGGCCTTACACCCTTGTTTCTCAACCTCATATTTATATTTTATTTATTGAACATTAACATCATCTTTTCCTTAAATATTAATTAATTTATATTTATTTATTTATTTTTTAAATTATATTTTTCTTTATTGACTAAGGCATTATGTATGTGTTTATTTAAATTTCATAATTTTTAAGATTAAAACCAATGATATTTGTAGAATAAATTAATTGTAATCTAGGGAAGCAAAGGGTTTTTTACATTTTATAATTACAGTAGAAAGACAAGGATAAATCTGCCTGCTTGTTCAAAACTTTCTACCCTAAATTATATGTTAATTTAATAAATGTGTGTTCAACATTAAGTATGTGCTGCACAAGGAATATATTTGGGATGTATCAATAACTACAACAGATTAAAAAACCTGAAATGGAGTTTATGGTCTAGGGCAGTGATGGCGAATCTTTTGAGCTCGGCGTGTCAGCATTTTGAAAAGCCTTAACTCTGGTGCCATGTCACATATATAAATTTTTTGATATTTGCAACCATAGTAAAACAAAGACTTACATTTTTGATATTTATTTTATATATTTAAATGCCATTTAACAAAGAAAAATCAACCAAAAAAAATGAGTTCACGTGTCACCTCTGACACACGTGTCATAGGTTCACCATCACTGCTCTAGGGTGTTCAGATAGATAATATACAAACACATAATAAATTACTAAATGTATAATATATTCTAAGGTGATAAGTACTATGACAAAAAAGTAGAACAGGCTAAGGGAGTTGGGAGGCTGGGGGAGGGTATGGTTGCAAGTTTAAAAGTTGGCTTTAATTGAAAAGATATCATCTGAGCAAAGACTGAGAAGAGACCAAGAAGATATCTATGGGGATATCAAGGGAAGAGCATTCCTAACATAGCAAACAGCCGATATGAAAGCCCTAAGGTATGCATAGCCTGGGAGGTGGGGATTAGCCAGATGTCCAGTAAGCCTGGAATGAGTGAGCTAGAAGGGAATTATGGTCAGAGAAGTTGTTAGGGGTTAGGGGAGATTCTATGAGGAGAGAGGGAAAGAGAGAGAGAGAGAGAGAGAGAGAGAGAGAGAGAGAGAGAGAGAGAGAGAGAGAGAGATTGCCATATAGACATCAAACCAGAAATTTAGGTATGTGTCCTGACTAGGAATTGAACCCACAATGTTTCAGTGTACAGAAGGCCGCTCCAACCAACAGCCCACACCAGCCAGAGCTCTATTGTTTTATATTCCTCCTAAATTTACTGGTACACACAGATGCTTTTGTATGTCCTAATTTCCCAAATAAAAATTTCCCAGGTTTTATTCTCAAACTTTAGGTAGTCTGGAGACTGATTAGAACAGACAAACAATAATTTGCCAATAATGACAGCTCAGCTTTATATGGAATTGGGGACCAAGATCTCACATGGGCTATATAGGGTGTCACTTTCAAGATCACCATCAAGCTTAGCAGGGTGAGCAAAGCGAGTGAAACACACAAACCTTTTCTACCATTTTTAAGTTGCCTTTTACTTTTTTTTTCATTCACATGATTGCTGTAGACATTTAACTGTTTTCTAGAGATTTGGCAAAGTAAATCCTTACAATTACTGCTTATTATTTTATTAAAATTTTTTGTGTGTGAAGGACAGGAATTTGGAGCAGCTTCCTCCAGCAGGGTGCTGACCTTACCCCCAAGATTCATTATTGCTCTCTGAAGTCAATTCTATGATAGTGACAATCTGTTTTGGACTTAGGTTCTGCTACATTAAGAATTAATTCCTGGTCTTTTGACACATAACAAAAATGTGTATTTGATGCACCTAACTGTGAACTTTGTAAAATGCTTATTTTTGCCATGAGCTTTATTTACCCCAACCTCTTTTAAAACATAAATTTTAAGAATATTAATGTGATTGTCCAATTTACCTTTTGGATAAATGAGTGCTATTGTTCTTGGCTTAACTATCTGCAATGTTGCCTCATATCTAAATCCTGAGAAGAAAACTCTTTTTAATTTTATAACCAGGATCTTCTCTTTAACACCTACTCAATTTAATCATGCCCAAATGCAAACGAAAATGCTCTAAGAATAGAGATTTTAAGAAGGAAGTTAAAATAACCTTTTTGAGGCCAAGCCCATTATATCTGCTAGCACCAACAACAAGAAGCAGTTTATCTTCTAACTCAGTTAAAAATAAAGGCAGAAATATTATTAACATTTAGGACGTACAGCAGTATTCTAAAATTGAACCGTAATGCACAAAGGCCATGACCTAGAGTTAACAGGTCTGCCTTGTTAGCAGTCTTACTGGGAATGATTCCTTACTCATCTTTACTGTATTATGCATATGTATATGATATGTGTTCCTCAATTACTTAGTGTATTTTAATATAAGTATATTTTCAGTTATACCCAAATAAATTTACATTGTAATCTTATAAATAAAAGGCTAATATGCAAATTGTCCCCTTGACCGGGATTTCGACCAGGGGGCGGGGCTGGCCAGCCAACTGCCCACAGCCCCTCCCCCAGGCCCAACCAGCCTGATTGACCCTGATCAGAGTGGGCCTGCCGGACCCCACCCATGCACAAATTTGTGCACCCAGCCTCTACTATAGTATAAGTTTGTTTGAACTGAAAACACTCTTCTCCATAATACAATTTTGACAAATTTCTAGGGGACTGTACTGAAGCTCTCTTTGCTCTTTCCTACCTGCCTCCCAAGATAAGCTGTAGCTCCACAGGATGTGAGAGTAGCATTGTAATATCCTTGAGTTGTTCTGTTACTGTAGACAGTCAGTCAGAGTGCGGGGGGGAGTCTCCCCCATTGGCCAAAATGGCGCAAGGAGAGGTTCTAACTCTGAGCATGCTGATAGCTAGAAAGATGAATAGACAGGACACTAGCATGCACCTCACAACCTATTACTATATCCCCACAGGAACCTGGAGTACAATTGACAGTGGGGAACGAGCTAATTGACTTCTTCATAAATATGAGAGCTACCTACTCAGTGCTAAATAATAATAATAATAATAATAATAATAATAATAACAACAACAACAACAACAAAGCTAACCATGAAAAATTGAGCTATAGTTTCAGTTATTAGAGTGACTGGACAATTATTAAAGCAGGTACTCCTTCGATCTCTAGGTCAAAAACATATGCATAGTTTTCTCTCCATAAGCTTCCCCATTCTATTTTTGGGTCAATATTTACTTTGTAAATTGCATGAAAAAAAATATTTTTCCCTGAGAAGCAGCAATGATGTTTAAGAGTCCCACCAGAATATGCCCTCCAACTTCAGGTGTTCCTGACTTGCCTAAAAGAACCCAGAGGTGAACTGTTCCCATCTATGAGCAGGTCAATTAAAATGTCTCAACTGATGGAACCCAAAGTGGGGTGGTTAACACCTAACCACAAAAAATAATCTAAAAGAAGGGGCACAAATCCCATGGAAGAAACAATATCCCCTTATAAAGGAAGCTTTAGAGGGAATTTAAGCGGTATTGCAAAAATTCTTAAAATCAGGATTAATTTAGTCTTGCCTGTCTCCCTGTAACACCCCAATTTGCTAGTCAAAAAGCCTAACTCTGATGAATTCAACTTATACAGGACTTTAGGGCTATAAACAACATTGTCCAGGACACAGCTATGAGAGCTGCATACTCAGTGCCCAACCCTTATACTTTGTTGACCCTGGGACAGCAAATGATTTTCAGCCTAGATTTGAAGTATGTTTTTTTCTGCATCCCAATCAATGAATAGGCTCAAGTAAATGTCTTTGAATGGCAGGACCCAAAAATTAAAGCTAAGCTCTAATACGGTTGGACTGTGTTGCCACAGAATTTTAGAATCCTTTCACCATACCTGGGGAAACATTAGACAACATTTAAGGCAAGCATTAGCATGTTTGAACAAGTTTGTTTATTGCAGGTTTATCTACATGTCTGAGGAGCCCTTACACTCATTCCAGGAGACCCAAGTCTTAGTAAAAACCTCAAAGCCCCAGCTTGGTGGCTCAGTTGTTTGGAGCATTGTCACATAAACCAAAAGATTGTGGGTTCAATTCCAGGTCAAAGCACATACCAAGGTTGCAGGTTCAATTAATAGTCTCCGATCGATGTTTCTCATATTGATGTTTCTCTCATTTTTATGTTTCTCTCTCTCCTTTCCTCTCTACCTAAAAAACAACAATAAAAACGTATCCTCAGCCCTGTCTGGTTTAGCTCAGTGGATAAAGTGTCAGCCTGTGGACTAAAGGGTCCTGGGTTCATTTCCGGTCAAGGGCACATGGCAAGGTTGTGGGCTCAACTCCCTGTGGGGTGCGTGCAGGAGGCAGCCGATCAATTATTATCTCTCATTCTCTCTCTTCTCTTCTTCTTCTTCTTCTTCTTCTTCTTCTTCTTCTTCTTCTTCTTCTTCTTCTTCTTCTTCTTCGTCTTCTTCTTCGTCGTCTTCTTCTTCTTCTTCTTCTTCTTCTTCTTCTTCGTCTTCTTCTTCTTCTTCTTCTTTCTCTCTCTCTCTCTCTCTCTCTCTCTCTCTCTCTCTCTCTCTCCTCCTTCCTCTCTGAAATCAATAAAAATATGTTAAAAAAAACAATAATGTATCCTCAGGTGAGGATTACAAACATATGACCTTAAACACTCAAGTTCTGAACAGCCAAGCAATCTATCCCTATGATGTCCTTCTGACCACATACTGTTCCTTAAAGCTCACAAGAATCAAGCCTTGGATCCACCACACACAGATAAAGTGGGCACCACCTGAGGACTTGGCTCTTGCTGCTGCTGTTGATACTGCACCAGAAAGCTGGACTTATACTCCTGAAAGAGATTCAAAATTCCTATTTCAGAAAGGGACAGCATCTCCAAAGGCTAAGTGACAATGTTACCTTCTATTTTACTATTAATTTTTTGACAATTGCTATATTTTATGCACATACTTGGACTGATAAAGCCTTTGTCCACATTTCCTAGACCGTGGCTTCCTTGGCAAACTTATTTCGCTATTGGTATGCTACTCAAGCCCCACTTAAGATTATATCGTGAGGATCCCCTCGTCTCTCCAGTTTCTTATTTCACTGCAATTCCAGCTCATTACTAGGCATTCCCCCTCACTAAGCACTTGATTTTTGTCTACAAATACGTCTCACTTCAGAAGCCCATCAGCAGCACTGCCTCTTGAAATATGAAGCAATCTACAAGTTCACTTGTTCAGCAGTGCCATCCTCTTGACAAAGAATATGCTATCTTCCAAAGACAGCAATCCTTCGCCTACATGTAAAGGCTTTCCTCTATTCTACCCCTTCTTCCTTTAGTAGATAGCAAGAATCTCTGGAAGTGAGAATAGCTAAGACTACCCCCCACTCTTGACAGCAGGAAAAATAACTACAGAAAATGAGACCTCCATTCATTTACTCTTGTAAAACTATAAGGGTCCATAGTTTTGAGGGAGGATTTGTTCCCATAGATAGTCAGTTGGAGCATCATTGGCCACGATGGTGCAGGAAGAGGTTTTAACATGAGTAGACAGAAAGCTAGAAAGATGAATAGACAGGACCCAAGTGCTCAAAAGCTATAAAAGTTAATGGGCAGGATGCAAGAGAGCCGAAAGCTTGCAAGATAATTGGATAGGGGGGAAAGCCCTCCCCTCTCTATAAGAACCACAGGCTTGAGAAGAAAGGGGAGCTGTTCTTTGAGACAGAAATCCACCATTTTCCCAGGTTGCATGGCACCTGAATAAATCTCTTTTCTTTTGTACCAGCACTTGGCTTTTGTTTCAGCAGGCAGCCAAACCCACTTTTTCAGTTACGCATATTTCAGAATTTATGTAAGATACTTAACAAATCATGATATTACTAAATTGGAAGCTATATACTTTTTGGAATTTATGAGATGTTGCCCCAAAGCTTTCCAAAATGGTTGCTTGTGCCTCTTGTGTGCCATATTATACAGATACTTGTATGTACTTGTTAAATTGCCAGCTAACTTGGTTCCAGATTATCATTTATGCCTGGGAGGTGACACGACACATTTTTCTAGTTGAAAACGATACTATATTCTCTGCCATATTTTATTTTATGCTGTTTGATTGGTACAACTATTCAAGTCATGGTACCCTATAAAGTCTATCTATAGTTTTCATTGGATGCTCTTTGCTTTTTGTTGTTGTTGCCATAGTAAGGGGTAGGAATTGGCTACATAGCTTTGCTTCGTATAGGTCCATGCACATATGTGATATTCTGCAGGAATTAAATCAACACCAGAGGAGGTCATTTCTCTCAAATATCCTTGTAAAGTTGATAAATATTGTGGGTTACAGTCCTCCTGACCAATGATCAGATGTAGGAGTCTTGGGTAAACTAATTGGTATAATTTCACATGTTAAAGAGACCAAAAAATGTGAATTGCAAAAAAATGCCAAGAACCATTTAAGGCTCACTAACCATTAGAGGTTCAATAACAGAGACCAGGTTCCTCCATTCAAGCATCAAGCAACAATACCTCATTTCCTTAACATTACCTTAACTGAAATTGAAACGTAAATCCTTCTGAGAGTTATCTGAAGCAAACTACAGAACAACTACTTGATTCTGATCAAATTCCTGTTTGATATATCACATCTTCAGTCATCCATCCAAGTACACCTTTGCCTATACAAGATGAAAATGGAATTTTTTTGAGCCGCATAATGCAAGAGAAGCAAAACTTCTCTTCCATCACTCATCCCTCTTCTCTCAGACCTACAAATGCAATCTCTCCAATCAATTCCAGGAGAGCTAGGATCAGGCTCTGCCACATCAAGTCAATGAGAAAAAAGTGAATGCTCAACTATTCAAAATAAACAACTTAGTGGGAAGAGCCCCAGCTGGGTTTTTGCACTTTAATCCCCTGATCGGAATGGCCCATTTTAGTGAATGTTCTCTCTGTTACAAGTGTGTTATTCCAACAAGGATTTGGGGAAGGGGCTGATGTGAACTCAGGCTTCCAACTTCTCAGAATCCTTTCCAATATGTTTAATTTTTCCCAGAGACACTTCTAACTTATAGGGGACTAAAATTCAGGTCAAGTAATTTTATATATAGTTTTGTTTGGTTGAATTAGATCAATAACATTTTCTAATGTCATTATATTTTAAGAAATGCAAGTCTTTTCTGCATATTTTAATCTATAAATACATATTAATCATAAGACATAAAAATGCTATGTTTTAAGACATTTCTAATGTTGTTTTAAATCTCAGTATATAATGCTCTGGTAAACATTTTTGTGCATACATCCTGGTCTGCCTTTCAGATTGCTTCCTTTCATTCATTTACATCTATATATTTTGTATCCATTACGTGCCAGATATTGTTATTAGTGCTTTTAATATGCTAGTTATAAGTAATTAAGATAAATATGAGACTCCAGAAATGTAAACCTTTTAATGTTTATTATTAATACTGGCAAATTTGCTCCCATAATTTTAAAGATACAGTCTTCAAGCATTGACCATTTGGAGACCTTAGAATTGGCCTCTGATCACAACACCTATATTTCCTTTGTCCCAGACTTGGGAATATTAGAAGATACCTTTAGAAAACTGATGGTCAACAGAAGGTAGCAATATCAGCTCTAATGAGAGAACATGACTTCAGAGAATTACTTCAATCTGAGGTTTACACTTCCTGTTTCTCAATGCTCCCCATTGGGGTGGTGGGGAAGGCCCAGGAATAGGTAGTTGAAGGAGCTGGGCCAGAAAGCACAGATCCTTGGCTAACCTAAGTACAAACCAGAAGCTAGAAGGATGACTATGGAATTCCATGTATCCATGAAACAAGAACCAAAAGACAAGGTTCAACTTCTCTCAGACACAGAAATTTTGTGCATCCTTTCCAGGGTCTTGGGCATGTCATACTCTCCACAGTCGGATCACCTATACCCTTTCCCAGCTTCCTCTCCTCAGGGAGAGAATAAAAAGACATCTTCTGAAGGAATGTGAGGGTATAGATGTGAGGGTAGCTCTTTGGAGAATACTCAATGAAATTCATAAGGAGCAGTGTGTTTTCCCAAAAAGAGCAAGATGATAGGCTTTTGACTTTTGGACATTTATCAACTGTGTAATTATAGACAAGTTTCTTAAATAATTGGAACCTTAAACAGAGAGGGTTATAAAATGCATTTTATAGTATGCTTGGATAAATTAAAGGAAATGACATTGCTGAGTAATTTTACTTTCTACTGGAATAGCCAAACAATTGAAAAAGAGAAAAGTCAAAACAGCCATTTAATACATTACTTCACTGGATATTATAGCTAAAGAGGTCCAATTGGTGAAATTATGAATGCTATATAGATGTTCTCATTATTATGCTAATGTTTACTTAATCTTAGGGTTCTTCTAGTCCCAATGTATACAAATTGGTCCATATATTTTCCACATAGCATACCTACAATCTTTTTTTTAAAATATAAGATTAAAATATTTATTTCTTACTTGATAGACTTTGAAGATGTGTTTTAGTTTTTGAGTTCAGTAGCTGTGTCTGTTCTTGCGTGCATGAAATGCTGCTGAAATTGTGTATCTGGACATGCTCAAGGTTTGGGGTCATATCCATTACCTTTATAGCTGACATGTATGTAATGGCATGCTTATATTTACTTTAGTTGATTTACTAAAAAAAATCACAAACAAATTGTGGCCTATATGGTTTTATGACAGCTTGATATAGTAATAATTTCTCATGGGTGCCAAACTGGAAAGTGTGAGGAGCTCAAGATAGACTATTGGTACTATCCTACTCTTACTATGACCAGGAAATTCCAACTTTTCAAATCCTAGCCGGGCCAACAACCTTCCACTCCTCTGGATTCCAAAAAGAGTTGAAAACAAAAAGAACTATAGCAGAGTGAGAATCTGCAATAGCAATGCCTGTATATACCTCAGGTAAAAACAAACAAACAAACAAACAAACAAACAGAAAACTTGACTGAAGAACATGACTTGCCCTAGAAGCTTAATTAAAGCCTATAAAACCTCACTTACTTTCTTGAATCAACTAAGAATTTATATCCATCAATATTATCCTTTACATTATTTTAAATTAAAACATTTTAGATAAAAAATAGATAAATTATTGCTTAAAATATACATTGTAAGAAACATTAAAAAGAGTCCTTCAGGCTGAAATGAATGAACACAAAATAGTAAATTGAACCCACAAGAAGAAATAAATAACATTAGTATAGTTAAGTACATATGTAAATGAAAAAGATAGTATTCATATATTTATATGTTTGTAACTAATTTAATTTTCCTTTCTATCTGACTTTTAAAAAGTTGTATAAAGCTTTAGTTACACATTTGTATTGGTGAGCAAAGATATAACTCATATAACAATAATAGAACAAAGGATGAGAGAATGAATTATATCTATATATCTATGTCCATGTCTATATGTATAGGTAATGTGTATGTGTATGTATATGCATATGTATATGTGTATATCTGTATCTATATCTATATCATCTATATCTATATCTTCTATATCTATATCATCTATATCTATATCTATATCTATATCTATATCTATATCTGTATCTGTATCTGTATCTGTATCTATATCTATCTATATCTGAACCAACTTTTTGTATAATATTGAAATCAAGTCAACGTTAATCTGAACTTAATTGTTATCAATTAACATGTTAATTGTAATCCCCATGAAAAGCAATTTTGAGAAAATAACTCAAAAATAGTATAAGAAATTGTATTTAGATAAATATTGTAGAATTCAGGGCCCCTGAATAAAATTTTACATTTATGGTCAATAGTTTTTCGACAAGACTTCCAAAAAAAAATTCAGTAAATAATAGTCTCTTCAATAATTGTTTCCGGTTCAACTGGATATCCACATGCAAAAGAATGAAGTTGGATTTATACCTCACGTCATATACAAAGATTAATTTAAAATGAGGGGATAGATCAGCCATCAAAAACTTCCAAAAAAAGGCCAAGGACCGCTCTATCAAACATTTACAAAGATTTAAGACCAAATATTTAAGTCTTTCATAAATACAGTAGGGACAATAATTTCTTAACTCATTCTATATGGTCAGCATAACAAATATAATTGATAATAAAGCCAAACAAATACATCACAAGAAAATAAAATTATAGACCAATGGCCCCTATCCATGGAGATGAAAATGTTCGTGCCAAAATACTAGCAAACTGAGCCTAGCAGCATATTAAAAAGATTATACCATGACCAAGTGGAAGTTGCCTAAGGATACAAAAGAAGTTCCATATCTAAAAATGAATTAGTGTAATATACATATTAATGGAATTAAGAAAATAATTTACATATTCATCTTAATTGGTGTATACAATGTATTTGACAAATCCTTCTCCTTTGATTGAAATCATGAACAGACTTTTTTAACTAATAGATAAATCCTCTTTGTTACTAACATTAGTTAAAGCAAAACTCTAGCCCAAATAGTCATGGTACCTGGTACGTGGGCTCCCTGGCTTTTTCAAATTTTGAAAACAAAAATCCAGGTTTGGCTGCCTGCCACAGTGAAAGCCAGACTTATGAGACAGAACCTGGTGAAAAAGGAAAGAGGTTTATTTAGATGCTGTGACCTGGGAGAATGGTGGACTCCCATCTCAAATACCATCCCCCCCTCCCCCTTCCAGCTAAATCCCAAGTTTCTTATAGGGATAGGGATAGGGAGGGGTGGGCTTTATCTTTTTATCCAATTATCTTACCACTTTCCCATGTGCTTTGGTCCTGTCTATTTATCTTTCCAGCTTTTGGTACACTCAGTGCAAGAACCACCCATGCACCAACCTGGCCAATGGGGGAGACTCCCAGGTGCTCCCTGTCTGTGGTAACAATTCCACATGAAAGAAATAGTAAGTTTAATACAATCTTTTTTTTAATTGTTACCTTCCATTCTCTTTCTGATTCTTGTGGCTTGATTATAAGCGGGTTCATCATCCTTTTTGGCATTGATTGCCTTTCCCCAGACTTAGGAAGAATGTCAATTACTTCTGAAGCCTTGAATACAAATTACAGCAATTTAGCATTTTATCAGAATTCTACATAAAATTGTGTAGATATTTATATTTTAGAAAATGTTTTGCAATTATTTCTTTTGACGTATTTTTTACAAAATTTTGGAAAAATGTATGGGTCAGTTTAGGTTAGATTTGGAGTAATATTGATTATTTGTCTATAATATCATTGCAACACTCCTCAAGTTAAGGGTTTTTATATTTCATTTAAAATATTCTACAAACCTTTGTTGGCAATTTTGGCCTAGACAATTTTGAAAAATAAAAACAAAATAAACTTGAGAAAAATATGAGAATTATAATGAGGAACTGTGTGAATGTGTGTAAATATGAGTATATGTGAATTTTAAATTAAATTTGGCTAAGAAAACCAATACTCTAGCTTTAATCTCAATATTATGAGACATAATGGGAGTTCAACAAAAAGCATTTTTGTCAGATGTCCATAATGTGGCCCAGAAGCTTATCTAAAAGCCTGGTTAACAAGTCACATGATAAAGAGTATAAAGAAGGTTAGGTTGTGAAGATAAGATATAAAAAGAGTCATCTGTGACTGAAGAGAGCCAAGTCAGCGAGTACTACTGAAAACAAGGAAAGTCACAGTCCCGGAGGAAAGCAAAGAACAGTCACACCCCTAGAGGAAAATCAAGAATGTTACACCCCTTGAGGAAAAACCAGAACAGTCACACCCCTGGAGGAAAATCAAGAACAGTCACACTCCTAGAGGGAAATTTGAATTTGAAGACAATGGGTTGTCATCATCTCATATGTAAATTAGCCAAATACCCATATGGAAGGAGCAAAATTAATCTTTGTCAAAAAATGTATAAAAACAAATTTTGTAGTAATTTCTGAAGCAAGTTGTATTTTTACAACAATTACATTTTTGTAATGCACCTATTTTCACTCTTCAGTTATCCAGTGTTTTAGGTCAAAGGAGGATGGCTTTTGGCAACATGGTGGAGTTGGAGGTGGAGGAGAACAAGCGTAGGCCAGGCAGAACAGAGCTGGGGCCCTGGCTTCGTGCAGCCATACAAAGTAGGTGGTCACTAACTTTGAAAAAAAGTATTATTTAAAGGTGGGTGGTGAGTTTGGTTGTAATTCATACTCATTAGATATATAAGGAGGCTCTGCTCCATAGGAGACTCAGCAGAAGTGCACGTCCTATCAAACGACATTCTGTATAGGCCAGGAGTAGGTCATTCCAAGAGCATGTAGAGGCAAGTTCCGGGCATTTGAAAGAATACTTTATTAGAATTAGGTACAGAGATGGAATTCTAACAGTATGGAGTAGGAGTGGCCAAATATCTGTTCCCAGTAGGAATCTGAATCATGTAGGAGAAAATAAGTAGAAGTATTGTACATAAAGCCAGGGTATAGAGATTGGCCACAGGGCAGGGTGTAATGAAAAGACCTATGATTTCCGGACATATGTATGTCCAGAGCTCTCTCCCACCACAGTGGAGACTTAACCCTCCATCGCCACCTCGCAAACTCCAGACCTGACCATGAGTGAGAGAAGATTTGAGTTTTGTAGCTGATCTGTGCATTGCTTCCAGTCCAGTGTTTCTCAAACTGATTTTCTTAGTTTATGGTCAAATAAACATGGAACAATATTTCCATCTGATTAATTTATAAAACATATTACCCTATCATATTTTTAAAATAACTTTGTTAAGCCAACATATTCTAAATGTACTTAAGAAAATTATCCTGGGAGCGTGTTTCGAAAAGTCCTGCTCTAACCCAGACTGTCACAGCACGGAGTTCCCGCAATCTAACCCAGAGGTTTCGCTCTCACACATTTTGCCTCTCTGATCCCACTCTGCAGGGGCCTCTGCAGCCTAGCCACCAAGACTGATGTATTTTCTTTTCCTTAAGGAGATGTCCAGACTCACCTCTTGCTGACTTTGGCACTTGGCTATTGTCTCGCAGTCCCTTACCACCAGAACAGCAACTACTTCTTCTTCTGGTTTTTCTTTATGCATCACTTCCTCTCAGGAACGTTCACACTTCTGCCCCAAGTCACCAAGCCTGCAGTGATGTGGCTCCTTGATGCTCTGTGACTCTTCTGTTCAATAAGTAGTTATTGAGCGTCCAGTTTGCCAGCTATTAGGT
The DNA here is from genome assembly GCF_964212035.1 of Myotis nattereri. Lineage (NCBI taxonomy): Eukaryota > Metazoa > Chordata > Mammalia > Chiroptera > Vespertilionidae > Myotis > Myotis nattereri. Next base: position 91,499,624 of record NC_138082.1, on the reverse strand, counting down.
GCTTGTGTAAACAAAACACAATTCCTGGCTGTAGCATTTTTGCTCACTAGATGCCTGCCTCACATGCATCGCATGAGATTCCAAAGTATCTACTTTGTGTTTACCTCTCCTGCTTACTCCAGCTCGGTAAGAGCTGGGTCCATCCAATTATTTTGAGATTTTATTCCCCAAACCCAGCATAGGATTATACTGTTGCAGTCACTCAATAAATGCTTGCTAACAATTTTTTTTTTAATAACATGATTTCATAGTCATTTTTCCTTTGTTTGCTACAATGTAATATAACAGAATCCTACCTGAGAAGCTCTCTCTAACAGGTTGAAATACTGGATCATGCAAATCTTTGTGAAGGTCTCAGCCTCAATGAGGAGCAGGCCCAGAGCTTCGCCCGGGGTGCGGGCCGCCTTTGTTTCCTGGCACCAAGGCCTTCCAAGCCTCATGCTAACATTTTCCAGAGTTCAGAGGTTGCAGCTTTATTAGCTTTTCTAACAACCTAGTTTACAATGTGTAATTTTAATAAATGAAGTTAAAGTAAATAAAATTCATACTGAGATTTGTTTAGAACTTGTTCAAACAGCCTCTGCCACCTTTGGCCGGGACAGAATGTAGCAAGACAGAGTCCAAACTTTGACCAGTTTAAGTTAAATCCTCCCCTAGGTTATGTGACCTTGGGAAGCTTACTTAACGTTCTTGAGTCTGACTATTCTCATTTGCAAAACAGGAATTGTGGTAGACAGCTACGCAGACATGAGAAGAGCAAGGGCAGTGAGCCAGGTATAGAAGGTCGCCAGGGTGCCTAGCAAGGGGCAAAGTGGGAAATCAAGTACCTTTTCCCCAGGGGAACCTCTCCTCCCCTAACGTATCACTGATCATGCGGTTTGGACCCCCTGACTTTTCACATCACTGGTCATGTGATTTGGACCCCTCACCTTTCACATCACTGGTCATGCAATTTAGACCCTCCCCTGGCATGTGGCTGGACACGCGGTAGACCTCCTATGCCAGCGATGGCGAACCTTTTGAGCTGGGCGTGTGAGAATTTTGAAAAACCCTAACTTAACTCTGGTGCGGTGTCACATATAGAAATTTTTTTGATATTTGCAAACATAGTAAAACAAAGACTTATATTTTTTATATTTATTTTATATATCTAAATGCCATTTAACAAAGAAAAATCAACCAAAAAAATGAGTTCGTGTGTCACCTCTGACACGCGTGTCAGGTTCGCCATTACTGCCCTAGTAGGAGGAACAATGAATTAAAGGACACACCTGGAAGCTGATGGATATTCTATGCAGGGGTCCTCAAACTACAGCCAGCGGGCCACATGCAAATACAAATATTTTATTTGTTGCCGTTTTGTTTTTTTACTTCAAAATAAGATATGTGCAGTGTGCATAGGAATTTGTTCATAGTTTGTTTTTTTTTTTTAAACTATAGTCCGGCCCTCCAACGGTCTGAGGGACAGTGAACTGGCCCCCTGTTTAAAAAGTTTGAGGACCCCTGTTCTATTGAGACCTTCCCCTGGTACTCCCCTAAAATCCCTGCCGTGAAAGCCTTTAGGAGGAGGACCAGGGTGCTTTTCTCAGGAGCACGCTCCAGCCTTCCTCACCCCCACCCCCTGTCCTCTCAGGTGTGCTACTTTAGGGCTCTCTCTCCTAAGCTCCACGGGCCTTCTTTTGCCTCTGTAACTGGTTCCCTGAGCTCATTTCTTCCACTGCGCACTTCTTCCTCCTCTGTGGCTTTTTAAATAAACTTTCTCTCATAGTTTGAGTCTTAGATCTTAGCCGGAATCCTTTCTTAGCCAGGACTCATGTACTGAGATGGCTGAACTGAGGTGCAGTGTCACTCCACTGGCCCATCACCTCGTGTCATTTTCGCTGCTGCCTACAGCATGACTAAGGGCATCGCTGAACTCATAGAACTGTGTGAATATTCAAAGAATTAGGAATGTGATATGCCTCACACTGTAGTATGTCTGACATACTGTAGAAATGACGTGTTAGTTCTTCCTTTCTCCCGAGAGGGTGCCCTTCTGTTTATGGAGAAGGTGGGGGAAAGGATATGAGAATGTCATATTTTAGTGAAATATTAAGTGATGACACTTTAATGTACAGATTTTAAGTATTTTTTGGTTCAACAGACTGAGCTAGAGTAACTTGAGGTAAATGCATCATTTAAAATATTATCTGCTTAATCTACAGAGGCTCTTTCTCTTGTCTGAACAAGCACTAGTATTTTAATGGAGATGAAAGAGAGAAGATAGGGAGTGCAGGAAATGGAGAGCTACTAGCTTTCTTCTGAGTGAAAGATTATTTACTTTAGAGAAAAGAACGAGCCTTTGAAAAGTGCTTACAATTGGAAAATTTTAACATTTCTTTTTAATTTCATAAGTAACATCACTGTGCTAATTATTCTAAAATGAGCTCAAAATTTGCTGTACAGTTATACTTTATGAAATACTTGAGCTTCATTACACCAAGAAATAAAAGGCTGCAAATTCATTTCTGTTAAGCCATGCATAATTGAAGCAGGGGCTGGTTTGAAGCCTCTAAAATATGGACATTCTGGCTCTTTTGTTCTGACTGCATTTGTAGTTAAAATTTATAACCAAAATGGGTAAATACCTTAGATTATAATTTTATGAACTATTTAAATGTATAATGAAGATGACACATAAAAGTCTTTAATTGCATAAGCAGAACACTAAATGTAGATTATAAAATTGTTTTTTATTTTTTATGTAAACCCACCATATATAAAAATATATTGTGATGGGATTCATGTCAGGCCAACCCAGAAGGGACCACCTTGGCATCTTTTTTGTTTTTTGAGATGAATATAATCAAGGTTGAACAGACTTAAGAAGAGCCTTCTGTCTAAAATAATATATGCCAGGAGAAGTGCTATTACTAGAGATAAGTTTTTACATGGTTACCAAATGTTTGCTCTTACCATCTTTCTTTGAATTGTCTTCCTTCCTTTTGAAGTCCAGACCCCTGCCTCACTCTCCTTAGCTCTGCACTGCATATAAGCTTCAATGACCTGACTGTTAGTAGCCTCATATCTTTGGGCTTCCTGTACATTCAGACTCTGTTTCTGTTGACTCCTATGTCAAATTGATTGTCAGAATAGGCAAAGAACCTGGAAGGGTAGAAAGGAAAAGTTCCTCTCCCCTATAATTGCTAAGATAATATGTGTTTAGTACAGGATGGAGACTGGATCTAATTTTCACTTAAGTCATTAAGTGGTTCTAGCCCTAACCAGTTTGGCTCAGTGGATAGAGTGTTGGCCTGGGGACTAAAGGGTCCCAGGTTTGATTCCAGTCAAGGGCATGTACCTTGGTTGTTGCCACATCCCCATTAGGGGGTGTGCAGGAGGCAGCTGATCAATGTTTCTCTCTCATCGATGTTTTTGACTCTCTATCCCTCTCCCTTCCTTTCTGTAAAAAATCAATAAAATATATTTTAATAAAAAGAAAAGTGGTTCTACCTCATTGGGGACAATTTTTCTTCAATTGCCTTTTATTAAAAAGAAAACTAGAGCCCAGTGCACAAAATTCATGCACTTGGGGGTTTCCCTCAGCCCAGATTGCAAGAGGGTGCAGGCCAGGCTGAGGAACCCCACCAGTGCACATTCAGGGTGGGGGAGGAACGTGGGAGGTTGGCCAGCCAGGGAGGGACTCTGGGAGGACTCCAGGGAGTGTCCAGCATGTCCAGCTCAGTCCCGATCAGCCGGACTCCAGCATCAAGCTAACCTACTGGTTGGAGCATCTGCTCCCTGGTGATCAGTGCACATCATAGTGGCGGTTGAGGGGCCTTACCATATCATTAGCATATTACACTTTGAGTGGTTGAACAGATGACCGGACACCCGGACACTTAGCATATTAGGCTTTATTATATAGGATTGTTCTGATAATATCTTGGTGAATATGAATGGGAACATTTTTTAGCTGAATTTATTAAAGTTTTAAGCTTAGGCTCTTTAAGAATATTCCCTCTTTGAAAATCTTGTTAAAATGTTTAAGTCAAGCTCCCATTGCTCCCTGTTCCTGGCCTCAATAATAAAGTAACATAGCCTTATATGTATATTTTTATGCATCTCACTATGGATTTTGTTTGATACGAAGGAAGCCATAATAGCTACTACCTCATGATCAATGTTATAGGCCAAACATATTTGTACTTGCTTATTCCCTGGTGCTTGCCTCCCACCCCTCCTGACCCCATGCCCCCAGACAGTGATCTAGGATTTAACCTCCAGGCTATGTCAGGCACCTGGGAGGAGCTGAGGACTGTGTGGATAATTTTGTGAACTCATTTGTGAATGAATATATTACATAGGTGTTTTAAAGGAAACATCTTTAATCCTCTGCAAACTCTTTGTGGCAGCATTAACTTTCCCATTTTCCAGGTGAGCAGCTGAGACTCCATGGATCTCAGTGATTTAGGAATTGGAACACTAAAGAGATAAAAAAACAGGTTTTGAAGACCCAACCTGAGTTGTTTCCAGTGCTTAAAACATGGTCCAGCTGTATCTGGCAGAACGGGGGCACTGGGCCAATTACAGAAAACTTAAGAGTGTACCGGGGATGTGATGGGCATGTGCCAACCTGGGAAAGATATGCACCTATTTCCACATCAGGATAATCTTTTGTCTACTTCTAATTTGTTTTTTAGCAAATACTTTTAATTTTCTGAGGTGCGATTAGTTGTGGTCTCATTAATTGATTGTTTCCCCCAAAATAAGAATGCCTAATATTTGGGACTCTACAGACCAGAGTTGGAAATGCGAGAGTTTATAGGACAACATCAATGTGAGCATTAGCCCTAACACAACTGAAACAGGTGGAGGTGGACCAATGAGAAACACAGATAACAGAAAATAAATTGGTGGTTCTAACAAAAATACCTGCAGAGTGAAAAGGCAAGTTCACTTACTTTCTTCAGTGAATTCTAATGCTTTGGAAAGCAACATGTTCCAGGGGGAATTATAGGCTTTGGAGTCATACAGCCTGGATTTCAATCCTGGTATTTATGGATTATGTGACTTTGGGACAGGCACTTGATCATCATCAGACACAACTTCCTTTTATATAAATTGAGAGCACTGAAATAATTTATCCAGTTAGAATAAGGAATGAAAATAATAAGTATAAAGTACTTAGGTGTAGGTATTTTGTCTCTGAACTGGCTTTTTTTCATACAGTCTGTCTTAATTCATAGTTCAATTTATAGAATTATCATAATTTAATATTATAGTCATCAGTAATTTACATTAAATTAAATAAATTTGTTGTAAGAAGCATGTATGGTCTAAAGATTTGTAGTTTGCTTCATCAGTGATAGTTAATAAAACTGAAAGAGATGCAGAGACCTGTATATCTCCATTTTGTGCCCCCTGGAGACACCTGATAAGCCAATGGAGGTAATTGTTAGTGGAATCGATTTACTTGCATCCCTAGAGTTACAGCTAAGCCCAAATCACAGCTGCAGAAACTGCACACAGATGCCAGCAGCCCAGCATGCTGTTCCCAAGGCTTTCTCCTCTGGAGGATGTCAGGCACTGGCTGGCCTATTGCTTTAAACTACACTTGGACTGAGAATAGTCGATGTACTTTTCCAATGCTCTTACCACAATATTATTCAAATGCTTTTTAAAATTTGAAATGCTCCTAATTTCAACCAATTAATGGGTTGTTTTATCATTTAAAAGCTCAGCAGACATGTGTGTATACTAAGGAATCTTTAGAAATTTTTCCTCCATGATTTTGTAACCAGACTTACTGTCTACAGACATGAAAACGAAACCCGTGAGACAGTTGCTGGTGAAAAGGAAAAAGGTTTTGAGTGCTGGCATATCGAGAAGATGGGGAACTCTTGTCCACAGCCCCTCTTAGCATCTCGGTGTAGGCAGGGTTATAGGGAGGAAGAGGGAAAGCAGGACAAAGAGGTCACAGGAGGGTCAGTGAAAGGCAGGCCGTGCCCTTGCTGGACCTGATGTGGATGCTAAGGGCAGCACACTGGCAGTGGTCAGGGCTAGCCAAGCTCCTGCAGTTGGGCTATCCGTGTCAGCGAAGTAATGGTCAAGGCCGTTTCTTGTAAAAGCAACTGGAGCTGCTGAGGCCTGCAAGATGCTGATAAGAAACTGTCAGTGTGTGAGTTCCTTTGATCAGTTTGTTAGTACATTTTATTCTAATCTCACTTCATGTTGAGTTGGAGCAGTGTAAAGTTTTTATTCCCTGTTACATTTTCATTATTTAAGCATATAAAGACATACATAAAAGTGCCTAAATTGCTTCCCTCTACATTAAACGTATATGGTAATAATACCAACAATTAACAACTGTAAAAAATTGACTATATACCCTTCCAGAAATATATATGGAGAAATACATATGCACACACATAAAAGAAAAATATAATTCTAGACATACTGTTCTGTCATTTATGTTTTCTTAATAATATATGTGGACAAATTAACATGAGAAGAATTTTCATTCCTTTTGTTGGTTACATAGCATTCTTCACATGGATACATTGTAACTTTATTGAAGCATTCTTTCAGTGAACCATTTGTATTTATTTTTAGGTATGTTCAACTCTTCTGCAAATTCTTTTGGAATAGCTACTGTTGAAAGGGTGAACACACATTGCCTTCCAAAAAATTAATTTTTATCAATAGAGTATAGAAGTGTCCACATCGTCTCATCCTTACCAGGTCTGGTTGTGTTTTATTTCATTTGATTCTAACACGTAAAAATGACATCTCATCTTAGTAAGATTTACATTTTCCTAATTGCTAGTAGGCTTGAGTATATTTTTAATATGTTTCTGACCAGAAAATGAATCTATCAAGAATGAGCTTTCTTCTAATCAATTTTCACAGTCCTGAACACAGTCAGACATGTGGAAAGCCAGCAGCTCTGATGACAGAGCATCAGGGGGCATGCTCAAGACCATGTGCGTGTACATGTGTGTGTGTGTATGTGTGTGTGTGATACCTGCTGTACACCAGTGAGGCCATGTGGATACATTCATAGTGTTTACTCTAGGTATTTATCTCTGAAAAAGCACACATGTCCCTACAAGAAAATAAATAAATCTTAATTATCCTTTCTTCTTTTACTAATTTGAGAATTTTTTGAGGATTTCTCAAAATGTATTAAAATAATTTAGAGATATCTCAAAGAATGGAGAACATATTATTATAAAATTAGACCTTTGAGTCTCTAATGTAGAGACTTTTTTAAAAATATGAATTTGTATCCAGCCCTCAACTCCAAAATATAATCCAATACTTGGTCCATAGCTAGTAAGCATTTGTAATATGACTACAACGAGTCTGGTATTAGGATATAAAGATAAAAGTCTTATTCCCTAACTTCCAGAAGTTCACAGTCAAAATGAGGAATAAGCACAATACAGAGAACTGAATATTTCAGAAGTGGTAAATGGGAAGTGCAATTAGGACCCAGGGCAAGGGGGTATTTGGGGTCAACTTTCTTCTTAATTGTCTTCATACAAGCTATACAATTCTGGGAAACATTTTCTGTGTGTGTGTGTGTGTGTGTGCTAAACCTGTGTTGAATTTACTGATCCACAACATATGTGCTCAATTCCTACCCAATGATTTTAATATAACCGAACCACCCTCAAAGCAAGAGAATGAAGTGACAGATTATAAACCATGCTGTAATTCAATTAAGAAAGTACTGAAAAGGAGGAAATTAATAGAGGCCGAATTCCACATTTGCAAATGAGTCAATGCAACTGGTGGGAAAATTAATGCCTTTTTAGATTACAGTATTCACAGAGGTAATGGTGCAAGAAACAGCACAAAGAGGTTGTTAGAGAAAAGCAAAAATGCAGAAGCTCAGAAGAGTGAACCATCAAAGCTAAAAACACTTGAAGTCCCTGCTTTCAATTCCATGGATGTCTGGCATGGCTGAAAATAGTTGACATGGTGTTCCTTTGTGAAGTCTGTCTTCATGCTGCCTTTGCTCTTCTGGATGCAGGGAGTACAGCTATATATTTTGCAGCATTTGGTGCAAGCTAATAAGTAAAAAGTGCTAATTTTTTTGCAAAAACATGTCCTTGATCAAATTTGCAAACCCAAGGGTTCCATGTTATTTAGGTAAACAGAGAGAGCACTGTTTGCTTGTATTTCTAGCTCCTTCCTGTCACATCGTGGCCGTTGCATTCCTGAAACTCTTCCCTGGGATCCACTGCTATTTTACTGACCTAGCCCTCTGTTTTATTAACTTCTTAAAGGAGCATTGTACCTCTGAAGGACTGCAGAGCACATCTCAGGGGAAAGATTGACTAAATTGACTACTACAGATGGATTTCCAGAAATGCAATAGAGAAGTAAATCGGGGTATCAGTATGGGGTCTGGAATGTTTGGCTGTTAAGTTTGGAGCTTATCAGTTAGGCCCCAAAGCTTTACATAAAAACAAAAAGTGATAATTTGGAGATTAACCAGACATCATCCCAGAAGATGGATGGTAGAGTGGGATAAGAAGAGACACTAAAGGCAGAAAGATTATCACAGAAATATAATTGTGAGATATAAATTTCTATTTGAATTAATATCCTATCTAATAAAAGAGAAACATGGTAATTAGCCATACATCCCCTACCCTTCCCATTGGCTAATCAGAGAGATATGCAAATTAACTGCCAGCCAAGATGGCAGTTAACTGCCAACAAAGATGGCGGCTAATTTGCATACTGAAGGCAGGGTAGGACAGCGTAAGCCACCATCCAGGCTCCCCGTTTGCCATGGGGGCTGCCGGGGGCTGGGGCCAAGGCAAGCGGTGCTGATCACTGCACCGGAGCCCTCCCCCGCCCACAGGAGGGGTGGTGGCTGGGGCCAAGGCAAGCGGTGCAGATCACCTCGCCCAGCCCAAGCCCGCTCAACGGAGACCCATCCCAATGCGATCTAGGGGTGGGCAGGGGCTGGGGCAAGGCAAGCAGTGCCCATTGCCTCGCTGGAGCCCTTGCCCACCCACCAGAGACACGTCCCAATGCGCATGGGCTAGGGCGAAGGCAAGAGATGCGGATCCCCTCGCCCAGCCCTCGCCTGCCCACCGAAGACATGTGCCAATGCATGGGGGCTGGGGCGAAGGCAAGCAATGCGGATCGCCTCCCCTGAGCCCGCACCTGCCCACTGGAGACATGTCCCAATGCGATCCGGGGGGTGGGCGGGGGCTGGGGCAATGCAATCTGTGCAGATGCCTCGCCCAAACTCTTGCCTGCCCACCGGAAACACATCCCAATGCAATCCGGGGGAAGGGGCTAGGGCGAATGCAAGTGGTGCAGATGCATCTCTGGAGCCCTTGCCCACCCACCGGAGACACGTCCCAAAGAGATCTGGGGGCGGGCAGGGCTGAGGCAAGGCAAGCAGTGCCCATTGCCTCGTTAGAGCCCTTGCCCGCCAACCAGAGACACGTCCCAATGACCAGGGCTGGGGCGAAGGCAAGCAGTGCAGTGTGTGCAACGGAACAGGCATCTGCATTGGCCTAAAGAAAGGTGGCCTCAAGGATGGAGGGATGTGTGATTTGGTGCACAGTGTTGTCACTGGGTGCCTTTCCTGGGAAGAAATTGAGTTGCTTTCAACACATGTTGTGTGTGAGGAGATATCAGGGTGTCTAAAAGAAACATAAAGAAGGCAAAGGCACAGTGCAGTCAAAAAGAAAAGACTCTACATAGTTTCAAAAAGAAAGAGTAAGTACAAAGAATAAAGACCATAAATGAGTGAATGAAGAACTAGTATTAAAAATCAAAATATTGAGGAAGATAAACATAGGCCTTAGTGATCATCTCAAAATTTGGAGCAGCCATTATCAGAGTGCTGTCTTTGTAATATTGAGCTGCGCAGAATAAACACAATTTATAACAGCAAAAATTCTATAACATCAAACAGAATGCAAGTCCAATCTGAAACACAGATCTGACCAGGAGGCAGTCCCTGAGGGCAGTCGGCGAGAGATATAAAGAACCATGAGGGGAACGTGGGCTCTGCTTTTAACCATCTGGCTGTGCCCAGGTTTCATCCAGTTTCATCTCCATTTCATCAGAGTTGCTTTACCCAAGTACAACAGGAGGTGCTCCCAACAGAGCACACCCCACCTTATTCAGCCAGGATGTGGTTAATTAAGATGAATTATATTTTCTAGTGGAACTCATGTAAAGAAATTTAAATATATATCCTTAGGCAATAGTTTCCAAGGTTTCCTCTATGATTTTTGGCAAGTTTTTAATCATGTATTTATTTATTGTAATACCTACCCAAGAAACAAATATTAGTCAAGATCTGGTTCCTTCATTGGGGTTGAAATTGCCCTAAGGGGTTGGTATTAAACATCCTTGACTATGTGTGTAATCAGTTGCATGTTTTGACCTGTGGAGTGGATTAAAGATGTTTGTTAAAGTTGAGTTATCTTTCCTGGCATAAATTAAGGGAGAAAAGGAAACAATAAATTTATAGTGAATGCCTAGCTTGACATATTATTTTCAAGATAGGAAGAAACTAAAGTAAGGGAAAAATGAAGGTGCAGATTATAAGTTTTTAAACTCTGGAGGGATCAGGTACAGAGGAAAATAATGTTTTAATTTTGTTTAAAAGGTCTAATTTACCAAATTGTAGTAAGTCATAGGTAGCTTAAGCAAAAAAACAAATTCCCTATATCTGGAAAAAAAGATTAAAAACTCATGTTTCAAATAAAAGTTATAAAATTATCATTATTCTCATCAGTTCATTTAGTCCCATGTTATTAATTCTCATTGGTCTTTATCTTTTTGGCAGCACTTGTATGAACCCAATTTCTCCTCAGAATTCTACAAATCTTTACCAGTTTAATGGTATGGTCTGAAAGTTCTTCAGAAACCTACATTTTGGAGTTTCTGAGTCCTTTCCCTAAATCTCTTTGAAGATTAATATTTTTGCAATAAAAGCATCAAGAGTAAAATAATTGTCTGCAAATGACAAAGTACTGAAATATAGTCAGTTAAAGAGCTGGTTAGGGTTCCTATACTTGTACACATAGTGTAATTGACTTAGTTTACACTTCAACTTTAGTCAGTTAGACCAACATTAAATGATTTTCTCAATATCACTTTTCTATAAACTTTCAATAGCCTCCACAAAATTTCTGTAACTTCAACATCTTCTGAAGCTTATCTATATGTTTTAGCTTTTATCCAATCTTTTCATTTCTTATTTTAAAACAATCATTTTACTTTAGGACAAAATTATTTTTTTCTTTCCAAAAAAGAAAAAAAAAAAGAAGTAAAATAAAATGTTCTTAATATCTTTTTAACCAAAAGATCATTACTTATTATTTTCCCTCAGCATGATGCATCTTCTTTCTGTATATCTTCTATTATTGAAAAGATACATCCTACTTTTACATATAATCATTTCTATTCTTATTACTTTCTAGTAGTTTTGTAGGAAACCTTAGGTTGTTTATAAATCAATTTTATAAGGGAACTTCTACAACACTCTGTATTTTTAAAATATATTCTCCTCCTCTTCCCCCTCCCCCTTCTGCTTCTTCTATTCTTCAGTTTCTTTGGGCCATGTTTTTGTTTTGTTTTGTTTTGTTTTGTTTTGTTTTTTATTTTTTGGTTTCTTTGTTCCTGGAAGTTTACATTTCAAAGACATAAAAAAATTACAGACTTAAGAGACAAATAAAGAATGTAAGTTTTCCAAGTCAGAATATAATAATTTGATGTAATATCTAGAACAAAAGATATTAATATAATATCTACATATATATAATCAAAGGTTTGGTGTCATTTACTTGACAATGCTTCTCAAGTAATTTAACATATTAAAGTAGCCTAAATAGTTTAATATTTTGCTTTAATAAAAGAAAAGAGTATTTTCAAAATCTGGTTCCTACATTGGGGTTGTAATTGCCCTAATGGAGTTGGTATTAAACATCCTTGACTATGTATGTAACCAGTTACATGTTTTAACCTTAATAAAAGAGATATTCTTTCAAATGTTTCAAATGCAGCACCTCCTTTATTTTGAAAAACTAAAATATTTTTTGGTGTGTTTTTTTAAGGTCAAGAAAAATATCTTAGATATAATTTTTTTTTAGTTTTGGGAAGTTTGTCAAACGTATCAAAAGTTTTAAAACATTTGGTGAAATAGAATTATAGGTAATCGTGAAACAATACTTATTTATGTAAACATTAGTGGCCTGGTGCATGAAATTCATGCACATTAAAAGTGAATTAATTAGAGGAAATATTTTAATATTGCCATTTGCCCTTTATTTATAATAGAAGTGTCAGAGATGAAAAAAAAAATTAGTAAAATGTATATGAAAATCTTCCTCCTGTTAGAATCTGGGGCACGCTGTGGGACCCAGAGTCAAGTTCCCGCCCACCCATGTGCACCTCGAAACTGCACAAGACCCAGACCTGGCTGGCCCCACCCCTGTCAAGCCCCTCCAGGTTGGGGGCACAGCCTCAGGACCCCCAGAGCACCTTCAGGTCTCCCAGCCCATTGCTGGGGTGGGGGGCATGGCCTGAGGTCCCCTGCCAAACCCCGCCGGGCGGGGGGGCGCAGCCTCAAGTCCCTTCTGATCACTCATTATGGGAATCCCGCCTCCACTGCTGGGCAGAGCCATCTTGTGTTATGGGAACCCTAACTCCACTGTGGGTGCAGCCATCTTGTGATGGCATGATGGAGTGAGGGTTGATTTTCATATTACCTCTTTATTATATAGGATGGTTAGAAATACTTCACAGGCAAATACAGAAAGTTAAATAGCTTTAAGTAAAATTTAGCTCCTTTAATATTAACTATACTTGGTTTACTTAACCAATTAAAAACCTGATGATAAAAAACACAGACAATAATTTATTTTAATAAAACATTAAATATTTGCTTTTTTTTCTTCATAATCTCTTATTAATAGCATACCAACAGTACAGGAAAAATTTTACTTGTTAGCAGATGGAATAACTAAATTTTATTTTAATATGAGTGCATTGTCAATATTAAATATTTTAATAAATTACTTTAATTTTATCCAGCTGACATCTCTATTTACATCACTTTATTTTATTTTTTTCTCAATAATTATGTTTAGGTTACCCGCTAAAAGTTAATGAGATGTTAGACCAAGCCTGCCACTGTATTAAGTTATTGTTGCTGATCAGTTTGTAAGCTTAGGTAGCATAAAAGTATTAAGTATAATACTGACAATTTTAAAGTCATGTCTATTTTTGTAACTTTAATACAAAATATTTTTTCTGAACCTGAAAAACATTTGGGTGAGGTTCTGTTACTTCTCTTAATTTATGTAAGTGTTTAACTCACTTAAGGCAATTAAACAGAGCTCTTTATAAATGAATTCTATCAGTAGTCTCTGGAGGTAAATATGGAAACCCAAATATAAATAGATGCAACCAAAGACCTGACAGTTGTGATTTTACAATTGCAGCCCTAAGAAATGTACAGGCAAAAAGCTATTTATGCTAGTTTGAATAAATTTACAGTATTTGTTCAGGAGCCTTATGCTTTTGCTGTTTTTAAAGAAGATTAAAACAATTGTATTTCATTGATAAGCAACTTTTAAGGGGTCAGGGTTGAAAGGACATTGTTCTTCTTAGGCAAGGGAACATTCAGTTTCAGAGAGTTTGGGGCTGTTTATATTTCGGATTATCTGTAGGAGGCACTTGCAAGTTGCTTAGAAAACTGAAAAATTTTATCAGAATTTTAATTTTGCCAAGTTTCTAATTATAGAGTTATTAAATTCTTATAATACCTTTTCAGGCTTCAGGAGGGACAAACAGTAAGAAAGTTTAAAGCACCTACTCAGAGGGTCTAAGATTTTTTTAGAAAAAAGGTTTTGTCTTTCAAAACACACATTTCATTGTCTCAGAGTATTGAAACCCTCTATTCTCAGGGGAGATGACTTTGAGGTCGACTTAAAATAAAGGTTCTGATGAATGGCCATCAGAATTTTAAATTATTTTGGCTACTAACTTGATCTATTTTATTAAAAAGTCACAAGAAGAACCAATATGTTTGCACATATAACCAGCTAGAGTTTCTGAGGAAGAAACTTCTTGGCAACTTTTAGAGCAGGGGTCCTCAAACTTTTTAAACAGGGGGCCAGATCACTGTCCCTCAGACCGTTGGAGGGCCGGACTATAGTTAACAAAAAACTATGAACAAATTTTTATGCACACTGCACATATCTTATTTTGAAGTAAAAAAACCCAAAATGGGAACAAATACAATATTTGTATTTGCATGTGGCCCGCGGGCCGTAGTTTGAGGACCCCTGTTTGAGAGGGTGAAGGTCCCATGTTGTGAATTGATTTTCCTAAAAGTGGTCATGGCTGATCTATTCAGAAATGGCATAAGGTCTTCATTTCATGGTGATGGTTGACTGGGGAATACGTTGAGAGATGCCTTCTCACTGGTGAGGATGAAAGCAAGGCTCCCCTAACAGCTACTGCTTGGATGCATGGGCAATTGTGTAGCAGAGGAGGCCTGTAGTAGGTGCTATTGTGCTTTGAGCAAGCATGCTGCACAGCCATAACTTATCTTCTGTTGCGCTCCCTTTTGCAGCATTATGTGTGCAAAATAAATGCAATAGACTTGATGCACAACCCTGTGTATTTCTGTACCTCCCCATTATGTGAGTGAGGGAACATGAACAAAATGGCAACATTAAAGATATGACAAACTATTTAGTAGAAATCTGTTCCATCCTGCTTTGAAAACTGAGGGACAATCCTGCAGCATTACATCTCAGAAATGCAGGGAACTTCCATAATATTTTGCCTTGAGGTGTACATTTATGCCACATAAAGATAAATAATATTCTTCAGAAGGTTGGGGTGAGCAAAGTGGAGGACATTCACATTTCCCTCAGGCATTAAGAACTGTCAACAGGATTCTGCAAGGCAGTCTTAGTAATGTGAAGTACTTGCATATTTCTGGGATATTTTAAAGCAGGCAAGCCACAACATTATTTAAAATATTAAAGAACACAGTTTGTGTGAATTTTTTCCTTGGGTCTAAATCAACCAATATAAGCTATATGCATCCAGATAGTCAAACAGCAATGATTCATTCATCTGAAAATATTTAACAAGTCCCTGGCAAAACAAAAATAAAGCCATAATCCTGCTCTTATTAAGTTTACATTTTAGTAGATTCTCATCTTTTGACATTTCTAAAATTAAGTTTACCATATCATATGGAGTTTTATATTTATACACCTATACACACACGCATGAAGTGTTTTCATCAGATAAGTTTCTTAATAGAAATAAATTTTAAAAACCATGCAATAAAAGAAACTGACTATAGTTTAAGTTGCAAACAAGTTCAGAAAGGAAGTCATAACACTGTACAAAATGCTAGTGAGTCAGGCTTACACACAAGTCAGGATAAAGAAACCATGGCCCATAAACACTATAGAACCAACATTGCAGGGCATTGCAATGCCTATAGCTGAGCAGAGGATGTGGCAGCTCCCAGCCTTGGAGATTCAATGTTGCACCTAGAAACCATGACCACCCTGGCCCTGGGCTCTCAAAGCTATTGTCTCTACCTTCCCTCTTTCTTAAAGTCACACCCAATGATGCAGATCTCAGGGAGGCATGTTTGACTGGCTGGTCACAGTGAATTAGAAATTGAGTCCAAGTGAATATAGTCAAATGTCAATAGTTATACAATAGGTATCTACTCCAACCCCCAATTTACTTGGAATACCATAAGGACAGGCTATGTCTGATTTTGCCTCTGCCTGCTCTGTTTCTAGCATAACACAGGTCACAAAGCAGATATCATTAAGAGTTTGACTACTTTAGATCTGGTGGTTAAGGCAGCTTCTTACTCACTCCACACATTTACATTTATTTTTATTCTTCCTCAGGAATGAGTCAGCCCTTGATGAAAAAGTCAGATGTTTTAATTGAGTTTCTAAAGCACAATAGAATAATATGATTCTGTGGTCTCTTCCAGATCATCCTGAGACTCAGAAGCCATGGTGCTCCTCTGAGGGATAACTAAGAATTGAGTGCACCCAGATAAGCATTTATTTCCCAGGGCGGAGTACAATAAAAAGAATGAGGCAGAGTAGATTGGCTACCAAATCATATAGCACAATCAACTTGAAGAGGCGAGATGGCTGCAGAGTGGCTGGAGGTTATGTGCCCTTGCTCCCCCCGGGGACTGGATTTACAGCTAAAATACTGTGCAATCAACTCGAAAACCAAGTGAAGTGTAGCTGATTGGAAATATTATATCTAAGGAGCACTAAAGAAGCCGCAGAGTGACTGGTAAGAGGAGGGGAGTCTCAGAAAGAGGGAGCCCTCCTTAAACAGGTGCGATGGCTGAAAGGCCCAGGGGATACTGGCTACAAAACTCCCTTCCCCTGGGAGTGTGGGGTCATAACCCCAGGTAGGGGATCCTAAACCCAGAGTAGCAGAGACAAGAAGGAGCGCCCATATAGCTTCGGGCAGAGGGATACAGGGGTACACTGTCTGCTGGGAGACTCCAACCACACCTTCCTGGTGAAGGAGCGCTCCTAGTGTTAGCAGCCCAGGTCCTGGGCTCTGACTGTGGGGGAAGCTGTGCTGCTGTGATTGGGTCCAGCAGAGGGGTCTGCTGGTTGCACCCAGCAGTGACTTTGAGGGACCTCTTCTTTCTTACTAGGCATTGTGGAGACCCCAGGAATGACTAAACTGTTTAGCTTGGGGAAAGGTTTCTCCCACCTCAAGCACAGGGTTGGAACCCTCCCCCGACATATGTAGCTGGACTTATCTATCCTGCTGGATTGATGGTCCAGGGGAGAAGGGCAGGTCAGGAATTTTTGGACCACACTGCAGAGTTGAGAACTGGAGCAGAGTTGGGAATTTCGATCCCCACTTTACTGAGACCAGCAGTGGAGAGATTGGAGACCTGCTTGGAGCTGATTTCTACCCCTGCCTGCTTGGACTGGGGGATGCAGGTGCTGATTCCACTCAGAGCTGGGATTTTAGACTCTATTCCCTGGGGAGGCTTCTGTCAGGGAGACAGACAGGTGAGTGCTGGGTTCTGGGACTGCATTGTAGGGAAGCTTATCTGAGATCCCAGCTCCAGGAAGTAGAGGTAGAGCCAGTGCCCCCTCCTATTGGCTGTGAACACCACCCCCAATAGGAGACTATTAGTTCAGCCCTGTGAAGTCTCAGATCCCCCTGCTGGGCACACTTCTTTGGGGGATGGGAGACTGGCTCAGAGTAGAACACAAATGTGAAACCCTTGGTGGCTACTGTCTAGGACTGGGAAGAAGTGCTTAATCCCCTCCTGCAGGCTGAGTCAGAAACATCCTCAACTGGAAACTCTTGAGCCCAGGGAGGCTGAACCTGCTCCTTCAGAGGAGGCTGCAGGCTGTACCCAACCTGAACCTGCAGCAAGCCTATGCTGCCATCTTGGTTCTCAAGTCCCATCCTATTGCTTTTTTTATTATTTTCTTTCTTTTTGCTGTTCTGATTGATTTTTAAATTTTGTATTTTGCCCTCTGCTTCATCCAGCCTACTGGCTACTCGTTCCAATGTATTCTGTATTTCAGATATGGCATTTTTAATTTCTAGCTTATTTTTCATTGTTTCTATGTCCTTCTTCATGCTTTGTTGTTCTCACCAAATTCCCTGAATCCAAAAATATGAAGATAGTGTAAAGAGCTTCTGGCACAACTTCAAGCATACCAAGATTTTCATTATGGGGGTTCCAGAGAGAGGAGAGAGAGAGAACAAGATATTGGAAACCTATTTGAAGAAATAATGACAGAAAACTTCCCTTACCTGGTGAAAAAAAATAGAATTACAAGTCCAGGAAGTGAAGAGCTCTCAAACAAAAGGAATCCAAAGAGGCCCACACCAAGGCACATCAAGGGTTAAAAACAGAGAGAATCTTAAAATGGATTAGAAAACTGTGGTACATCTACACAATGGAATACTATGCTGCTGTAAAAAAGAAGGAATTCTTACCATTTGCAACAGCATGGATGGAACTGGAGAGCATTATGCTAAGTGAAATAAGCCAGTCAATGAAGGAAAAATGCCATATGATCTCACTTATTTATGGATAAGAAAAAACATTATAAACTTATGAACAAAAATAGATACAGAGGCAGAGCAGCCTCGAACAGACTGTCAAACTACAGCGGGAAGGCCGGGGAGGGTTGGGGGGTGGGAGGGGTAAGAGATCAACCGAAGGACTTGTATGCATGCATATAAGCATAACCAATGGACATAAGACACTGGGTGGTAGGGGAGGCCAGGGGATTGTTAAGGGCGGGAAAAAAAGGAGACATATGTAATACTCTTTGTAATACTTTAAGCAATAAAACAATAAAAAAAAGCAGCAAGAGAAAAGAAGTTAATTATCTACAAATGCTAATTTCTCAACAGAAACTTCCAGGCAGAAGGGAGTGGTAAGAAATATTCAAAATGATGGATAATAAGGACCTACAATCAAGATCATTCTGCCCAGCAAAGGTATCCTTTAGATTTGAAAATCAGATAAAAAGCTTCACACACAAGAAAAACCTAAAGGAGCTCATCACCATTAAACCATTATTATGTGAAATGTTGAAGGGTATTCTTTAAGAGGAGAAGGAGAAGGAGAAGGAGAAGGAGAAGGAGAAGGAGAAGGAGAAGAAGAAGAAGAAGAAGAAGAAGAAGAAGAAGAAGAAGAAGAAGAAGAAGAAGAAGGAGGAGGAGGAGGAGGAGGAGGAGGAGGAGGAGGAGGAGGAGGAGGAGGAGGAGGAGGAAAGAAGAAGAAGGAGAAGAAGAAGAAAGAGAAGAAGAGGAAGAAATATGAGCAATAAAATGGCAAATACATATCTATCAATAATTGAATCTAAAAATCAAAATAAATGAACAAGGAATCCACTGAACAAAATAAACTGATTAATAAAATAGAACCAGAGGCATAAAAACATGGGACTGAATGATAAATCTCAGAGGGAAGGGGGGTAGGAAGAAATTAACCAAAATATTTATATGCATATATTAATCATCTAAGGATACAGACAATAGGGATAAAGGCCTGAAGTTGGGTGGGAACTGAGTGAAAGTGGGAAATTTGGAGAAAGAGGAGGGGCATCTCTCATACTCTCAACAATAAAGAGTTTTAAAAAGCGGGAGGATAGTTTAAGGGAACTTTGGGACAACATGACATATATCAACTTCCACATTACAGGGGTACAAGAAGAAAAATAAAATGAGCAAAGGATAGACAACCTGTTTGAATAAATAATGACAGAAAACTTGCCTATCCTGGTGAAGGAAAATGCAAATGGATTAAATGATCCAATCAAAAGATATTGAAAGATAAATCAATAAGAAAATAGGACCCATATATATGCTATCTACAAGAGCAAAGGATACATAGAGGTTGAAAGTAAAGGGTTGGAAAAAAATATTCAATGCAAATGAAAACAAAAAACAGCTGGGGTATCAATACTTCATGTCTAACAAAATAGACTTCAAAATAAAGGTCATAAAAGAGACAAAGATGGTCACTACATAATAATAAAGGTATTTGTGCAACAAGAGGATATATGCACCCAATACAGGAGCATCTAAATATATAAAGAAAATAAAGGTGGACTTAAGGGAGAGATCAACAGCAGTGCAGTCATAGTATGAGACTTTAAAACCCACTGTGAGCACTGGATAGACCTTCCAAACAAAAAATCAACCAGCAAATGAAGACCTTAAGTGACACCAGATCTCATGGATTTAATTAATATTTACAGAACATTTCATCCCAAATAAGCATAGTATACATTTATATCAAGTGCGCATGGAACAATCTCAAAGATAGACCACATGTTAGGACACAAAATGAGGCTTAGCAAATTCAAGAAGATTGAAATATCAAGCATCTTCTTGGACCAAATGGCATGAAACTAGAAATCAAGCATGATAAAAACATAAAGGCTCAAAAATATTCAAACATATGGAGGCTAAAGATAACGTTATTTACCCATGAATGGGTCACCAATCAGATCAAGGAGGATGTCAAAAATTACCTGAAAACAAACAAAAATGAACATATAAACATCCAAGATCTATGAGGCACTGTGAAAGCAGCTCTGAGAGGGAAGTTTATAGCTTTACAGGCCTATTTCAAAAAGCAAGAAAAATCTCTAGTAAACAACCTAACCTTATACCTTAAAAAAATGGAAAAAGAATAGCAGAAAAAGCTGAGAGTGAGTAGAAGGGAAGAAATAATAAAGATCAGAGCAGAAATATATGACATAGAAATTTAAAAAAGATCAATTAATCCAAAAGCTGGTTCTTTGAAAAAATGAATAAGATTGGTGAACCTTTAACTGGACTTCATAAAAAACAGAGAAAGGACCCAAATAAATAAAATCAGAACTGAAAGAGGAGAGGTAACCACTAGAAAGTTTGTAAGAAAATATTACAAAATATTACATGACAACAAAATAGAAGACCTGGATAAAAGCATCAAAATTTTTGCAACAAGAGGATATATGCACCCAATACAGGAACATCTAAATATATAAAGAAAATAAAGGTGGACTTAAGGGAGAGATCAACAGCAGTGCAGTCATAGTATGAGACATTAAAAACCCACTGTGAATATTTTTCAAATTCCTAGAAAAATACAGTCTTCCAAAACTGAATCAGGAAGAAACAGACAATGTAAGTAGATCAATAATAACTAATGAAATTGAATCAATAATCAAACAACTCACAGCAAACAACAGTCCTAGATGTGATGGCTTCACAGGTGAATTTTACTAAACATTCAAAGAAGAACTAACAGCTATCTTCCTCAAACTATTCCAAAAAAATTCAAGAGAGGGGAAGACTTTTTATGAAACCAATGTTACCCTAATGCCAAAACCAGATAAAGGCACTACAAAGAAACAAAATATATAGATCAATATTCTTGGTGAATATAGATAGATGCAAAAATCCTTAATGGAATATCTGAATATCTGATTCAGCAATACCTTAAAAAGATCATACAACATGACCAAGTTGAATTTATTCTGGATATATAAGGCTGGTATATTTGCAAATCATAAAAGGTTTATATATCACATAAACAAAATGAAAGATAAAAATCATCATATCAATAGATGCAAAAAAAAGCACTTGCTAAAATCCAGCACCCATTTGTGATAAAAACTCTCAGCAATGTGGAGATAGAGGGGTCATACTTCAATATAGTAAAGGTCATATGTGAAAAACCAACAGGCAACATCATATTCAGTGGTCAAAAACTATCATTGCTTCCCTTAAGGTCAGGAACTGGACGGGGATATCCACTCTTACCACTCTTATTCAATATAGTGCTGGAAGTTCTAGTCACAGCAATCAGACAAGAAGAAGAAATAAAAGGCATCCAAATTGGAAAGAAGGAATTAAAACTCTTATTATTTTCAGATGACATGATATTGTACATAGAAAACCCTAAAGACTCCACCAAAAAAACTGCTCAATTTAATAAAGTAATTTGGCATAGTAGAGGAATATAAAATCAATATCCAGAAATCAATGGTATTTTTTTAATTTTTATTTTTAAATATATTTTATTGATTTTTTTTTTCAGAGAGGAAGGGAGAGGGATATAGAGTTAGAAACATCAATGGGAGAGAAACATTGTTCAGTTGCCTCTTCCACATGTCTACTGGGGATGTGCCTGCAACCAAGGTACATGTCCTTGACTAAAATCGAATCTGGGACCCTTCAGTCCATAGGCCAATGCCCTATTCACCGAGCCAAACTGGTTAGGGCCAATGGTATTTTTATATACCAATAATAAATGATCAAAAGGAGAAACTAAGAAAACAACCTCATTTACTACAGCAACCAAAAAATAAGGTACCTAGGAATAAAATTACCAAGGAGATAAAAGACCTGTAATCAGAAAACTATAGGACATTGAAAAAGGAAATAGAGGAAGATACAAACAAATGGAAAAATATACCATGTTCATGGATTGAAAGTATTAACACCATTAGAATGTCCATATTACCCAAAACAACCTATAGATTCAATGCACCTCCTATTAAAATACCAATGCCACATTTCATAGATATAGAAAAAATATTACCAAAATATATATAGAACTAAAGACCCTGGATAGCCTCAGCAATCTTGAGAAAGAAGTACAAATTGGGGGTTTCACAATACCAGATATCAAATTATACTACAAGGTCATTGTAATGAAAACAGACTAGTACTGGCATAAGAACAGGCATATAGACAACGGAACACAACAGAGAGTCCACAAATCAACCTAGGTCTCTATGGAAAATTAATATTTGACATTGGAGTCAAGAGCATACAATGGAGTCAATATGGTCTCTTCAATAAATGGTGATGTGAGATTCGGATAGATACATGCAAATAAAGGAAATTAGATCACCAATTTACACCATCCACAAGAATAAACTCAACCTGGATAATATACTGAAATTAATATGCAAAAACATAAAAATCCTAGAGGAAATATAGGCAATAAAATCTCAGACATTTCTCACAGCAATATTTTTGTCAATTGTCTCTGAGGCCAAGGGAAACTCAAGATAAGATAAACAAATGTGCCTACATCAAATGCACAACAAAAGAAACTGTCAGCAAAATGAAAAGAGAATCCACTCTATGGGAGAACATATTTGCCAATAATACATCAGATAAGGGGTTAATTTAAAAATATATATATATAAGAAACATATACAACTCAACATCAGGAATACAAGCAATCCAATTAAAAAATGAACAAATGACCTGAATAGTCATTTCTCCAAAGTGGACATTCAGATGGTCTATAGACATATGAAAAAATGCACAAAATCACTAATAATGAGAGAGATGCAAATTAAAACTACAATGAGTTATCACCTCACACCTGTCAGAATGGCTACTATCAATAAATCAATAAAAAACAAGTGCTGGTGAGGATGTGGAGAAAAGGGAATCATAGTGCTCTATTGGCAGAAATGCCAACTGGAAGAGCCACTATTTAAAACAGTATGGAGTTTTCTCAAAATTTAAAAATGAAACTGCCTTTTAACTCAGTGATCCCACTTCTGGGAATATCTTCCAAGAATCCTGAAACTCCAATCAGGAAGAATATGTGTACACCTATGTCCATGGAAGCGTTACTTGCAATAGCCAAGATCTGAAAATAGGCCCAGTGCCCATCAGCAGATAAGTGGATAAAAAAGCTGTGGTACATTTACACAATGGAATACTATGCAGCTGTAAAAAGGAAGGAACTCTTACCTTTGCAACCACATGGATGGACTGCCCTGCTGAGGTTGCATCCTGCAAAAGCATCAGCTGGCTGGGCTCAGCCAAGAGTTTATGTGCACTTTTCCTTGGGAAGCTCTTGTTGAAGACTCAGACACACACTGAGCTGTGTGGCTCCAGATATTTCATAAGTAAATAGTCTCTAGTATTTGTTCTAATGTTTTTGTTGGGGAGCAGGTGTCAGGAACTTCCTATCTATCATCTTGATTATGTTATTCTCTGAAAGCCATGTTTCACTGATTATTTTATTTTCATTTATTGTATTGACTGATCAATTTGAAATATTCTCTGCCATCTTTTCTTATACTTTGATATTTTCTTTTTACTGTCTGTGCTTGCTTTTAATTCTACTTTCAATGTAGCAAAGGGGTTAACATTACAGACCTGGGATCCATTGATTTTTCATATGTAGACTAGAGGCCTGGTGCACAAAATACATGCTAGGGTAGGGTTCCTAGGCCTGGCTGGCAATCAGGGCCCATCAGGGCTTTCCTTCTTCTGGTTGCTGACTGCCAGCTGGGGCCTTCCTTTCCCCAGCTGCTGGCTACCAGCTGAGGCCTTCCTTCTCCCAGATGCCAGCTGCTGACCAGGGCCTTGTTTCTCCTTCCCTGGCTGCTGGATTCTGGCTTCTGACTGGGGCCTTCCTTTATTCTGCACTGCCCTCTGGTGATCAGCACATGGCACAACCAGTGGTCGAACTCCCAGTCAGTTGAACTCCCAGTTGGTCGAACTCCCAAGAGGGCAATTTGCATATTAGCCTTTTATTAGATAGGATTGTTTCTCAGATTTCTGACTTTCTGAAAATTGATTTGTTTTTGATATGCTGAAGTTTTATTGAAATGTTTTGGGATGTGAATTTCCCTTTCTTCATACTTTTTAAAATATGTTAAATTTTTAGAATCTTAAGAGTCATTTTCTTCATAATTTATCAAAAATTCCTTGTTATTATATTATCACTTGGTTCCTTTATCTTTATTTTTTAATCAATTTACTTTTGTTTTTGTTGACAGTGTTACAGATGTCCCCCATTTGTGCCCCTCTTTTCCCCCTCCAACCAGCTCTTCCCTCTGATCCCAGGCCTTCACCACAATATTTTCTGTGTCCATGTGCTATAATTTATGCTTATATTTTCTTTTGTTAATCACTTCCAGACCCCCTCCCCCCCCCACCACCACCACCACCTGCCGACAAAGATCTGTGATTCTGTTTCATGTCTCCATGATTCTGGACCAATTTTGGGGGTAAGGTTACCTTATTCATTAGATTCCACCTATAAGTGCGATCATATGATACTTGACTTTCTCTGACTGGCTTAGGAAAATATTCTCCATGTTCATCCATGCTTTTGCAAAGAGTAAGAGATCCTTTTTTACAGGTGCATATTATTCCATTGTGTAAATATACCACAGCTTTTTTATCCACTCATCTATTGATGGTCCCTTTCTCTTTAAATTTCCATGTTCTCTTTCTCTTTGTGTTCTTCTGAAAAGCTGAGTAAATTCACATTAGATATTATCCTTTTATCTTCAACTTACCTCAGTTTTACTTACACTTTTTTTCCCTCACTTCTGTGATCTGGGTAATTATTCAGATCTTTTTACAGTTCACCAGTTCTCTGCTTAATTACATATAATCTGTTTCTTTAATGTACCCACTGGGATTTTGATACCATAGGTGATAATTTAAATTTCTATAAAATCTATTTAATTGCTTAAAATAATTGTTTGGTTTTATATATAGCTATTTCCCTTGTTTATGCTTTTGATTTAGTATTTTATTCTTAACTTATTATCAAGTAATTGACTTTTGTTAAGGAAATAAGTGTACCTTAATTATAACAGATTCTTTCTCTATCTCTCCCTCTCTTTTACTCTCTCCAATATACTGAAATCCTCTGGATTAAAACTGCTTATTTATAACTTTCACTTGATATTTATTTTATTCTTAACTTTTAAAATGCATTCTCATTAAAATATTGTTGACATACAATTTTATATAAGTGTCCAATGTCCAAAATATTGATTTGACATTTATATACCCTACTAGGGGCCCAGTGCATGAATTCATGCACCTTGAAAGGAACTATGGGCCACAAGGCTGCTGTGGGCACAGGGTTGGGTCTCAGCCCATCCTCCACTCCCCTGCCCAGCCCCTCCCACATCAGACCCCAGCCCCCTCTCTATCAGTAGCCCTGCTCCCGCTGCAGCTGCTTGCATGACTCATGGTGAGGAGCGATTGGGGCCAGTGCCAGCAGCAGGTGTTATTGGGGCCAGCGCTATCAGCTGGTGTGAGTGGCAGCTGCTACCCTGATTGCCCCTCAGGACCATGGGGAGGTGGAGAAGACCTCAGGGGCGACTGGAGCCAGCAGCTGCTGTTTGCACCCACTGATGGTGCCAGGCAATCGGGACCGGTGCCGAGCACTGGCTGGGGGTGTGAGCAGGGCTGGTGTCAGCAGCAGGTGTGATGGCTGGGTGGGCCCGTGGTATTCGAGAGCAAAGA
This sequence comes from Myotis nattereri, assembly GCF_964212035.1. Taxonomy (NCBI): domain Eukaryota; kingdom Metazoa; phylum Chordata; class Mammalia; order Chiroptera; family Vespertilionidae; genus Myotis; species Myotis nattereri. Next base: position 91,473,794 of record NC_138082.1, on the reverse strand, counting down.
ATTTTCAGTAACCACCAGAGGTTCACCCCAATGACGGAGACTAGCACCCCACCTTGTTCTGGTACCCCTGTTCACCTGCTCCACCATCCCACTGCAGCCAATGCCTGCTATGTTTCCATACACATCCCTGGTGGTCAGCGCACGTCATAACAACTGGTTGTTCAGTTGTTCAGTTGTTCTACCATTTGGTCTATTTGCATATTAGCCCTTTATTATATAGGACTAGAGGCCCAGTGCACAAAATTTGTGCATGGTGGAGTCCTTTAGCCTGGCATGCACCCTCTTGAATTCTGGGACCCCTCGGGAGATGTCCGACTGCTGGTAATTGGACATCCCTCTTACAATCTGGGACCACAGGCTCCTAACCAATGGCCTGCCTGCCTGCCTGATTGCCTCTAACCCCTCTGCCTATCTGCCTGATTGCCCCTAACCATTTGCCTGCCTTCCTAATTGCCCCTAACCATTTGGCTGCCTGCCTGATTGCCCATCACCCACTCGCCTGCTTGCCTGATCTCCCTTAACTGCCTCTGCCTGCCTGCCTGATCTGCCTTAACTGTTTGCCTACCTGCTTGATTGCCCCAAACTGCCTCTGCCTCAGCCCCCACCACTGTGGCTTCATTGAATAGGACAGCCAGAATGATGTCCAGAAGGTCATTTAGCTGTCCGGTCTAATTAGCATATGACACTTTTATTATTATAGATGTTGTGCTCACCACAATAAGTCTAGTACACATCTGCCATCATTCAAAGTTATTATAATACTAGAAGGCACTAGAGTCCCAGTGCTTGAGATTCATGCACTCAGGGAGGGGTGGCCTGTGCCCTCTCGCAGTCTGGGAGCCCTCAGGGGATATCTGACTGATGGCTTAAGTTGCCGCCGAGGTGGCAGAGACTCCCGCCATCACCACTGCATATTTGTTTGAACTTTCTCCCTGTCCTTGATCTTTTATTACATTTTGTATGTTTCTTTAAAGTCGCCCCAAATTGTGTTTAAAGTGAAATAAGGTATATATGTGGTTGAAGTTGGAACAAAGTGATGTGGCCAAACTCAATACCATTCATATTTGTGTGATTAGAAGAATAAGACTAAGACCTCTGTCAATTTAGAAAATATAGATATACTTTTGGATTCAAGGCATAGAGATTCTAATTTATGTAGGCCTGAAATTTGACTCAGCTCTCAATCCTATATAATAAAAGGCTAATATGCAAATAGATCAAAGGGCAGAACAACTGAACAACTGAACAACCAGTCATTATGCCATGCAATGACCACCAGGGGGTGCACGCAGAACATGGTGGGTGTCGGCAGCAGGCAGCAGAGCACGGAACACAGCGGGCATCTGCTGCAATGGGATGGTGGAGCAGGTGAGCAGGGGCACCAGACCAAGGTGGGGCACCAGTCGCTGTCATCAGGGTGAGCCTCTGGTGGTTACTGAAAATTCTTTGCTCCCGCATGCTGTGGTCCCACCCGGCACTCACACCTGCTGCTGGTGCTGACCCTGCTCACACCCGTTGCTGGAGTCCAGCACCAGTCCTGATCACTTGGTGCCATCAGTGTGTGTGAGAGGTGGCTGCCTGTCCTGATTGCCCCGAGGGTTTCTCCACCTCCCTCTGCTCCTGAGGGGCTGGCGCTATCATTGTGTGGGAGCAGCCATGGCAGTATCAGGGCTGCTGGCAGACAGAGGGTGGGGGCCACAGCAGGAGGGGCTGAGCAGGGGAGTGGAGGATGGGCCGAGACCCGCCCCTGTGCCCACCACAGCCTCACGGCCCACAGTTTATTTCAAGGTGCATGAATTTGTGCACTAAGCCCCTAGTATTTTTATAAACCGAGTAGATATTTCCAGTAGATAAGCCTATGTTGAGTTGAGAGCATGATGGTTTAGTATATTATATGGAGACAGGGCTTCTTTAAATGCCAATGACAACATCCTCTGTAGCCTGGAATAATATACTGAGACTTGTATTTGGAGTCACAGTTAATTAATTTACAAATGAATCATGAATATGTGCCTAAGTTTTTGTATGCTGTCATAGGATTGTGCCACCTTGTGGACATGGTTTGATGTGAACATGGCAGTTTAGACTTGTTTGTTTTTTTTTTCGTGTGTGTGTGTGTGTGTGTGTGTGTGTGTGTGTGTAATCCTCACAAATAATTCAGTCCTTGGTGAGCATTGTCCTAGGTATGTGCCTGGTCTCACTAAACAAACAGAACATATATGCCAGATTAAATTAATGAAGCCAAAAGGCAACACATTTGGTAACTACATTAATTTTCAAATATGAACTTAAAACCTTATTTCCATTTATTTTTATCTTCAAATGTATCAATATGAGAAAACCTCTGAAAAAGGAAGTTTTTAAGGCACTTTTAAAGTAAACTTTGCTATATTTGTGTATCACTTGATGGGCATTTTATCATTTAATATTTCATCACTCTAAGCCATCCAGGAGTTAAGCGTGATGTCTATTTTAAAAATTAAAGATGTTGAAGTCAGCAAACTTAATATAAGCTACAAGTCACTGAGCAAGCAGGAGCAGAGTTTAGACAGCAGTCCTGGTCTTGGACTTAGTGTGGGGCCTGCAGACCCTTCTTTCCACCACCCACACTATCAAAGGGACTTTAATGATGAGGGTGAGGGAGACGGAAACATGTCTGTGAGCTGAGAAAACCACTCAACTGCTGTGTGGAACAGATAATAATTATTTCAATTCTCTTCACTAAAATGTGATGGCCTAATTAACATTTGTAAAAATGTTATGGATGAAATCACGGTAATCTCTAACAGGCATTTATGGCCAACAATCTCTTTGAGTGTCTGCGTTTTATCTTCTGCTCTGATGTATCAACATTACGTGGGTTTACGAACACACCTTGGGTTCTTTCCTCTCCGGCGTTCAGAATACCTACATCGGAAATTGTCTTCAAGCTGAAGAAGGCTTGGCTCTTTGTGTAGAAAAAATGTGAACTAAATGAGCCAGAGACACCTGGTGACACCAGAGAGGAGAAGCACACACCTGCCTGGGCAAATGTATGAGGCTCGCTGTCCTGGTTAGAATCTCCAGGGGTATGTTTGGCACATGCAACACCTGCAGAGGGTCATTTTTAACAACCTTCACCTACTATACAACATTATTTTCAGTAACAGTCAATGAGTTACCAGTGAAGATAACTTTTTGATTCATTGTTAAGCTTTAAAACAACTAACAACTAAATAAGAGTACATTTAAATATAATATTCATGAAAAATATTGCATGCAAAATTAAAGTTTCCACTTAAACAAAAAATATTACACTTAGCAGTTTGCATTCTGTTTACGGTAATATATTTCAAACAGAAATAGGGCAAGGAAGCAAGATTATACAATGGAGATGTGACATTCTCTTTAATAAATTTTATTTTAAAAATTGGACAAGTACATGTGAAAAACTATCTTTATGGATATGCTTCCTTGAGCAAGGAAATCGAAAGCAAACATTACTACATTAAATTAAAAATAAAACGTCTGCACAGTAAAAGAAACCATCAACAAAACAAGAAGACAACCTACTGAATGGAAGAAAATATTTACAAATGGCATGACTGATAAGGAGCTAATATCCAAAATACATAAGGAAATCATAGAACTCAACACCAAACAAACAAACAAACAAAAAATACAACCCAAACAATTCAATTAAAAAATGGGCAGTGGGCGTGAATAGACATTTCTCCAAAGACAACCTGTACATTGCCTACTGATACATGAGAGGATGATCTGAATCACTAATCATAAGAATTCAAAATGCAAATTGAAACCACAATGAGATATCACTTCAACCCTGGCAGAATGGCTAGCACCAAAAAGTCAACAAGTGACAAGTGTTGGAGAGGATGTGGAGAAAAGGGAACACTATGCTTTATAAGGGGGATTGTAAACTGGTGCAGTAGAATACAGTATGAAAATTATTCAAGTTATTAAAAATATAACTACTATCTGACCCAATAACTCCACTGTGTATTTATCTGAAGAATGCAAACAAACAAAATATTTGAAAAGATATATTCACCCTTGTTTATCTCAGCATTATTTATATTAGCCAAGATACAGAAGCAACCCAGGTTTGCACCAATAGATGAATAGATAAAGAGGATATGCTACATATATAATGGAATATTATTCAGGAATTAAAAGGAAGGAAATTTTATCATTTGCAATAACATGTATGTACCTAGAGGATATTATGCTAAAATAAATGTCATAAAAAGACGAATAATGTATAATTTCACTTACATATGGTATCTAGAGAAAACAAAAGAAGTGAACAAACCAAACAAAAACAGACTCATAGAAACAGAGAAGGAAATGACAGTTGCCAGAGGGAAGGGGATAGGTAAAGGGTGAAAAAGGTGAAGGGAAATAAAAACAAACAAACATAATAAACAGAGATTGGAAATGATCACTATGAATGACAGAATGGCAGTCACTTAAGGTTAAGTTCTAGTTCTTTCTCTTTGCAGTTCCTGGGCTATCTCATTTATTTTTACTCTACTGTTTAAACACAAGAAAATGCAACACTCCAGGTGTTGAAGACATGGACTTCACCTGAGTGAGCTGTGTGCAGCGTGAGCCCAAATGACTTCAGATTCCTATAAATTTACTCTGAAAACACCTGTAGCTGAGTCTGCATGTGTCAGGACTGACTGTATAAATGGGACTTCTTAAATTAACTCCCACATAGAGTTCAATGTTTATTAAAAGATAAGTAATAAAAATTTGCTCACGGGACATGCATGTGTAATATTGAAACAACAATGATCCTAACAATTGTTTAGAACTTACATATATATTTTAAAGGAGTATTTTATTATTAAAATTATTTATAATTGAGTAGAGGCCCGGTGCACAAATATTTGTGCACTCAGGGGTGTCCCTCAGCTCATCCTGTGCCCTCTCGCAGTCTGGGACCCCTCGGGGGATGACCACCTGCTGGATTAAGCCCATTCCCTGGGGGATTGGAACTAAGCTGGCAGTCAGACACCCCTCTGGCTGTTTGGGAGCCCTCGGGGGATGTCCACTTGCCAGCGGGAAGCAGGTCTAAGCTACAGTCCAACATCATAGTGCTGCTGAGGAGGTGGGAGAGGCTCCCACCACCACCGCTGTACTGGCAGCCACCAGCCTGGCTTGTGGCTGAGCAGAGCTCCCCCTGTGGGAGCACACTGACCACCAGTAGGGAAAGCTCCTGCATTGAGGATCGGCCCCCTGATAGTCAGTGTGTGTCATAGTGACCAGTCATTTTCAATCATTCTGCTGTTAGGGTCCATTTGCATATTACCCTTTTATTATATGGGAGTGTCTGGCCAGCCTGGGTGAGGGGCTGATGGCTGTTTGAAGGCTGGCCAAGCCACCCAGCAAGGACCCTCACCCTGTGAGGATGTGGCCAGCCTGAGTGAGTGGCTGATGGCTGTTTTCAGGATGGACACAGCCCCTTCAGGGTGGAGGGTCCTGCTGGGGTGCCTGTCCAGTCTGGGTGAGGGGCTGAGGGTCGTTTTCAGGCTGGCTAAGCCCCCCAGCGGGGACCCTCACCCCATGAGGATGTGGCCAGCCTGGATGAGAGTCTGATGGCTGTTTGCAGGCTGTCAATAGCCACCAGCTACCCAAACTCCCTGTGGAGGCTGGCTGGAAGCAGGTATCTGGGATTTATTTATCTTCTATAATTGAAACTTTGTTGCCATGAGCAGAGGCCACAGCTGGCTCAGGGCAGGGGGGAAGCTTGGCTTTCTCCATCGTCCAGGCAACCAAGCCTCCTGCTTGCTACAGCTTCGTGGCTGCTGGCTGCCATCTTGGTTGGGTTAATTTGCATAGAGTCGCTCCGATTGGCTGGTGGGGGTGACTTAAGGTGTAGTAAAGGTATAGTCAATTAGCATCTTTGTCTTTTATTAGTGTAGATGGAGCATGGTAATAAAAATCAGGCTAAATTTAAGACAACAGCATTCTATGTAATAAAATGCTAATATGCAAATTGACAGAACAGCAGAATGACAGGTTGCTATGATGCACATTGACCACCAGGGGACAGACGCTCAATGCAGGAGCTGCCCCCTGGTGGTCAGTGCGCTCCCACAAGCTGGGCTCATGGCTGGCCTGCGTAGCTTCGGTGATGGGTGAATTTTGTGCAGTGGTTCTCTCTAGTTGCTTTATAAAATTATCTAGAGATAATGCACACCCTTATTGCCTGTATTTGGGGGAGATCACTTCCGCACCTTGGCCTACCTATATAACTGTTCTGTTACCTCAATCCTGGAGATCCTGGAAAAAAGACATTTCCTTACAGAAAAATCTTTGAAGAAACCAAGCAAAGATACTAAGGTTGCATAGCATTGACAAGGTTAAGCAAAAATAGATGCAGGTTTCCTTGAGAAATCAGGAAGATACAGAATATCCACCAAAGGAATCTGTAAATGGCAGTTAGGCTTACAGTATCTTGTGTCCCCTGGTTCCATACAAAGCTGGGTGTCCTCTCTTAAATAAGGTTACCCACAGATGACCAGACAGCAGGGATCACTGTAATTGCTCCCTCTCCACAGATGCTCTAAGTACAATAATCCAGCTGGATATTAGCTTAGTGACCAGAGATGAGGGGTCGGAGTCCTGCTTCGGAAGCTCAGGACAGGTTCATCACATGCATGATCACTGGGGGAGGGGGAGCAGGCAGACACATGGATGAACAGGACATTCTGAAGCATGCCGACGGGTGGCAGCACAGGTTAGTAAAATGATCACAAAAATAAGATACCAAGCAGAGCTGGGCCTCAATTCAGGCTTTCCCATCTATTAGCCGTTAGCCAGTTCACCTCACTCTCTCACCTCCAGAATCTTTCTTCATCTGCAAAATAGAGTAATACTATCTAATGTTCATGAATTGTCACAAACATGACATAATAATATATCCAAACCACCTGTCATGTCAAGTGTATTCAGATAATATTCCCTATCTAGCAGTGACAGGAATAATCATTAGCATGGAGGGACAGAGTGAGAACTGAGAGAAGAGCCACAAAGGCATATTGCAGAGCTGGGAGAAGTTGAAAGCCAGGTGCGGGGGCCTGTTAGTGCTCTTTCCTTCATGCTGAAAACTGGGACTGAAGTCAGAGAGCAGGTTTTAGCCCCGTGTCTTCCACTGCCTGGCCGTGTGACTCTGGGTAATGCACTTCTCTTGTTTGGCCTCAAATTTTCTCTAGGGCAAGGTCATTGTCACTGAGCCATCTTGGACCAGCCCCTTTATCATCAGGAACATTTTGATTCAGATAATCTAAGTAATATATTTGTTCCTGTGTTTAAACTGTGATACTATCACACCTTTTCAAAAACTTTTTTTTTTTTTTTTGTATTTCAGAGGAAGAGGGAGAAAGAAACATCAGTGATGAGAGAGAATCATTGATCGGCTGCCTCCAGCACACCCCACACTGGGAATGGAGCCTGCAACCGGGGCCTGTGCCCTGACCAGGAATCAAACTGTGACCTCCTGGTTCATAGGTCAATGCTCAACCATTGAGCCATTCTGTATGGGCAACACACACTTTTTGAAGGTTCTTGTTAGTGTACCTGGATCACATCTCCATCCCTTATCATACCTGACCCAATACTACTGTCATCGCCACTCCACCCTAGAGCCTCACTGCACTCTCATCCCTCTATCCATGTGGGTTTCAAAAATCATGTGGAACTGTCTTTGGGGCACAATAGTTCATAATAAGAAAAAATAATTCTTTAGACCAGCGGTTCTCAACTTGTGGGTTGAGACCCCTTTGGGGGTCGAACAACCCTTTCACAGGGGTCACCTAAGACCATCGGAAAACACATATATAATTACATATTATTTTTGTGATTAATCACTATGCTTTAGTTATGTTCCATTTGTAACAATGAAAATACATCCTGCATATCAGATATTTACATGACGATTCATAACAGTAGCAAAATTACAGTTATGAAGTAGCAACGAAAATAATTTTATAGTTGGAGGTCACCACAACATGAGGAACTGTATTAAAAGGTCGTGGCATTAGGAAGGTTGAGAACCACTGCTTTAGACTGTAGGTTCCTTGTGGCTGGAGAATTAGACTTCCTCTGGAAAAGGGTCTTTAGGGATGGAGCAAGCTCAGGGATGCTGTTAGGATGCCCACTGTACATATTATCTGGTAATGAAAAATTTCTCATGTGCGATAGTTGTTTTCAGAGTCCCAAGGTGGTGATGCTGTTGAAATTCCCCTAGTTTTTCTCAAAGGGCACATTCTTATTATCCATTTACATATTTTATAACCCATTCATACACTTAGTCATTTAGTCATTCATTCATTCATTCATTCATTTAGTAAGTGCTCACTTAGTGCCTATTATGTCCTAAGTGCTGTTATAGATGTTAGCAATAAAGCAATAGTCACCAATGGAGAAAGAAAATAGAAAAAAGAGGTAACGGTGTATTGCAGTCACAGGTTGTTAAGTGTTCTGGAATAAATAAACCATGGTAAATAATTGGCTATTACTGCTATGATAAGGCTGCACAGCATCTTCAAGTTTCAGCAGCTTATAATAACAAACATTGATTTCTCTTACTCACAAGCCTATAATTATCTGTAATAAGTCACTTTGGTGGTTTCCAGGTTCATATCTTCCCAAATCTGTCTCATCCTGCTTGTACTTGTGGCCTCCCAGAGCATACTCTCCTCACAAAGAATTATAGCAACACAATAGGCTGAATGGAAGTTCAGCAATGAGCTGCCACATTCTAGCTCACATCCTCAATGTATTGGCCAAATCAAGCCACATGGGAAGGCACCCCGTCACATGGGTGACATTGCAACATGCACCATAAGAGCAAGGTTTGGATGCATTATTCTATTAAGGGAAGGAGTAAATAACTGGATACAACAATGCAATCTACCACACAGGGTAACAATGATGACTTGCATGCCATTTTGATACCATAGTCAAGGAAAGTCTTATTTAATGGACACCATCTAAGGCAGGGAGCTGGGTAAATATTGGGAGAATATTCCAGACTGAGGAAACAGCTGGTACCCTGAGACAGCGGTTTGCTTTTGGGAGGGCGGTGTGGCTTGAGCAGAGTCTAAGCTGGGCAGCTGAAGAAGACAAAGGTGAAGGTGCACTGGGGCAGGGAGGAGGGGGGAGGGCTGGAGCAAATAAAAGACAGCTGTGAAAAGTCTCCTTCTCTCTGAACGAGACGGGAAGCCACTGGCAGACTTTGAGCAGGAGAGCGGTATTATGTCATTTAAGAGGTAAAAATACAATGGTCATGTCTGTACTGAGGAAGAATGTTGAGAGGCACAGGAGGCTGATTAAAGGTTACTGCAGTGATCATCTCCACGCGGAGTGAGGAAAGCGTGGCCACGGAGGAGCAGAGTGATGAAATACTGGATATATTTTGAAGGGATAGGTCACAAGATTTGCTGATGAGAGACAGAAAGGAGTCATGGGTGATCCCAAAGTGTTTGGCTTAAGAATGGAAAGGTTCCTGACCAATAATTGAGGTGGGGGATGTTGTCAGCCATCACGTTTAGGATATCATTGGTGGTGATGGTGACCTCTCTTCGCCTGATCGTTTATGCTTAAAAAAAATCTATCGAAAGAGTCTGACCACCAAAATAAAATGATTGCTCAGGTTTTTATGTATTTTACTTAAACCAAGCATTTCATATCAGGTGAAATGATGTCCACTTTTGCTCTTCTTTGATTTTAAAAGTCATGAAACAAGGATCCTATAAATAAATAATTCTAACAAATAAAATGTCATTAAAATAAGAATGCACAAATAGTTCAATTTCATTTTTAATTAACTATTTAGAAGTAATAGCTGGCATTTGTCCTTGATGAAGTCAAAAGCTTTCTTAAGTGCTTGATGGTTTTTAAGTCTTTGGTGAAAATCAATGGGAGCACCTTCCTGAAAGGTATTACTTACTTTTAACTTTCCAGTTTTTTGGGTGGAGTTTGTTACCCTCACCCCTGGATATTTTTGCATTGCAGTTTTAAAGAGAGTGCATGTGAGGGGGGAGAGAGGAGAGAGAGAGAGAAGAAAAATCCATCCTAAAAAATGGATGCCCTTGACCAGGAATGAGACCTGCAACCCTTTGGTGTGCAGGATAATGCTTTAACCACTGAGTGTACTGGCCAGGGCCTTACTAGTTTGTTTTTAAGAAGGATCAGCACTTAATACTAACTTTTAAAAGACTCTCTGGTTAGAGTTGTCTTTTTTTTCTGATAAACTCACAGTAGGTACTTCCCCCTCTGGTATCTTCCCCAAAAATATCCAATCCCTATCACCAATTTCCTTTTCTTTTTTCTTGCTATCTATATACCAGCCTATCTTTCAAGGGTCAACATAAATTCCACTTCCTAAATCAATGACTCTGACTCTACTACTTCCAGCCAACACTGATCTCATATACTCCAATATAATATTTTATATGTAAATTATTACTTTTACATAATATTGAATATGCTTTGAAAAAAATATTTGTAAGCAACCATTCTAAGAAAACAAGTATTCACATTTTACAAATTATTTCTCTTTTTTTTTGTACCTTCTTAGTAATAATTTTTGGAATTGGTGTTCTGGAATGGAAACATGACAAGTTCATGATTCTAGTGGGCCCTGGTTAATCTCTTACTTAAATATTCTGAGCCACTAGACCATCAGAATGCCTGATTCTGGAGTTTGGAGACAAGCTGGGAAGGGAGGCAAGGTGTGCCATTTGAGTGAGGACACTTGTGTTCGCATTAGCTGGTGTGGTCCTGGTATGCTATGGAAAAGAGTTGGGTTTAAGGACTGAACTGCTTTGCTGATATCTATGGCATCACTTACTGCATGAAACTAGCAACGAGGGGCTGAGGTGTGCATAAACTGGATCCTCCTTGCTAATGGACTGTGGATGGAGAAGGCAACAACTACAAACCCATGCACCTCAGCAGTCAATTTTATTGCAAAAAGGGAGAGCAGTTGCCCCGAGCCATGGTTCATGGAGTGAGAATTGTTCTGCCCTCTCTGCATGACCTGCCCCACCAGGGTGATCAGGTATGACGAGGAGGAAGAACGGGGTGGAAAAGCAGACCTGCCTCCCTCTCTGCCAGCCTGCTAGAGCTACGAGGATAGTCATGTCTGGAAATTTTGAATGGAAAATGAGATTAAGGTTTATAAGTGAACAACAGTGAGTCTTAAAAAAAACAAAACAAAAAAAACTCTTCTAATAATATACAAGTCTTAACTTTATGACCTCAGGATGACGTTTTGTTAGGGGGACCCACTACTCAGTGATTGATAACAGAAATGTTTGACATAAGGCAGTTAGACTTATTTGGGAAGGCACATAGATACAGTGAGTGCTTATAGCCCCATAATTTGAGTTTTCTCGTTCAATTTTCTATTTTATTTATTTATTTATTTATTTATTTATTTATTTATTTATTTTAAGATTTATTTTTTTTAATATATTTTATTGATTTTTTACAGAGAGGAAGGGAGAGGGATAGAGAGTTAGAAACATCGATGAGAGAGAAACATTGATCAGCCGCGTCCTGCACACCCCCTACTGGGAATGTGCCCACAACCCAGGTACATGCCCTTGACCGGAATCGAACCTGGGACCTTTCAGTCCGCAGGCCGACGCTCTATCCACTGAGCCAAACCGGTTTCGGCAAATTTTCTATTTTTAAAACCTAGTTTTCATTTTTGCAAAAGGGAATAATAATACCTTGCAAAACTGGTAAAAAAAATTTTATCTTGAAAAAGCAAAATGTCAGAAGTACTAATAGTGATCTTGAACACTGACTCCCCATACATGCCTGGCAGCTTTAAAGACACAAGTGAACAATGAGAGACTCTCTGTCTCTCTCTGTCTCTCTGTCTCTCTCTCTTTCTCTCTCTCTCTCTCTCTCTCTCTCTCTCTCTCTCTCTCTCTCTCTCTCAACATTTGTAATGTGCATATATGTAGTAAATAAATGTCCTTTCATGATGTGTCTCTTCCTGTAGTTGCCGAGCAGGTGTTCTGGTCTCAGGTGACCTTGGGAAGCATCACTCAGTTCTCTCCGGCAGGTGCATCGTCCATGCCTGTTCAGGCTTGGTGGAAACTAACTGGTCACTCATGGTTTTTCCGTCATTTATATGCACGAAATTCCAGGTAAGGTCGTTGCGGAAATATTTCAGTCCCAGCACTCTAAAGAAAAGCAATGCTCTCTATGCTGATCCACTTTTGATTATGCAGGGAAGCCATCCCTAGAGATTCTGAATATGTAAACATAAGAAATCAGCACCAGTTTCCTAACATTAATGGAAAGAAGAATAAGGACATTCATGTTTGTCATCAATAAATTAAAATCATAAAAGAGCATATTGTCTTTAATCATTAAGGTTCTTTCTCCTCATCTCTTGTAATGCAATGCTATTTATAATTTCTTGGAATTAGAAATGACCAGTCTTTGATTATTTTAATGTAAATGGCTTTTAAAACATTTGTCTATTCTTCTAAGTAGTTATTTCTTTTATTTCTTTCTTTATTTATTTAGGGAAAATGAACATCAGGATTCATTGAGCAACTTATCATCTAATTATTCATTTACAGTCTTGAAACTCCAAATCAAAATGATTAGGTGCAATAATTCTGAGTATATACTTTGATTATTGCTTTTACAAGTTGGCCTGGTGAAGAGAAGTTTATTTATTATCTGCTTTTATTTTGATGTACTCTTTTAGTTAATATCTTATATTTGTTATTTATAATAGGATATTTATTTATTTATATAGGATATTTTTCCCATTGCTTTTTAGAGAGAGTGGAAGGGAGGGAGGGGGAGAGAAACATCAGTGTGAGAGAGACACATCGATTGGTTGCTTCCCACACTTGCCCCCGCAGGGCCAGGGATCAAACTTGCAACCAAGGAGATAAAATGTGGTTCCTTTGGAACAAGGGAGATTTCTTATGTAAATCAATAGACAGAAATTCAATCAACATATGCAAAGATTGTTTTGGTTGATGTCTGGGATTATTTTCACCCACAAAGCCAGCAGGTAAATTTTCTTTGTCCCCTACCTGATATTAGACTCATTCTTTTCTCAGTGTGGAAAGAGGCAGATAAGATAAGCTTAAGATCTCTTAAGAGGCAGCAAAGCAGATGAAAATTACAGTCTTTGGAGTTGGCCAAATCTGCATTCAAGTTCATATTTACCACATCATAACTGAATGTTTTTCTGGGACATAGTATTAATGAGCCTCTCTGTTGTTCAAATGAGGTTAATAATGACCCCTACTCTTCAATAGACACTAGCCTCGGGCACTTATATACTATTGAACCATGTGAGGCACACTTTCAAATATATTATAATACATTATTGAATACATACAATAGGTGTATCATATTTTGTCATAACCATTTTGAAGGAGAGCCATTTCAATTCATACCCTAGCAGTACAGAGGTAAGGTCTGACTCTTGGTATCATAGGCTAATATATGTTCCTGAGGAATGTTTAATACAGGTTATGTGAAAATAGTAGATAATTTAGAAAAGTCTTTGTGACAGTTGGATGTTTGATTAATTATATGCACTAGTTCTTTGTATTATAAAAATTAACAATTATATTTCCAAAATAAAATATTTCAAAACAGAATCATAAAAGTATGTGACCAGTGATGTTTATGATTATATTCACAATCCACATATTATTTTTAATATATTATATTTAAGATATTTGACATTTTGTTTAATCTTAGTTTAATATTAAGGAAAATCAGTAATAAAGTTAACTTATAGTTATTTTCTCTTACAGGACTTTTATTTCCTATCGGAATTTGGGCTATTTGGTTTCTAAGGTTGCTTTTAAGTTTGTTGCTCTTGAACAAAATACTTTTGGCGTTTGCCTCTATGGAGAGGGAACCCAATATATTTTTGATTATCCAGTCATGCTCCTTTCTTAGAAATTTCTTATGCTCCACGTATTCTTGGAGGTCTGATACAGTTGCCCTGCATATACCCAATCCTCCGGTCACGATTGATTGCTCCAAGCCGGAAACCTGGCAGAGACTAGAATTAACCCACACTGAGCCTTTCAGATAATTCTTTTGAGAAATACAATTTGATCTACTCATTGAATTGTAATATCACATAGAAATAAATGAATATAGTTGACAGAAACATGAATGAAAGCTGCAAATATATAAAGAATAGTTTAGAGACTCAGGAAGAATCATTTTGAAGATTTGAGGTTGGAGCAGATTTGACAAGAGACATCTAAGTTACCAGGAATCTTGTACTTCTAGAGAGAGAAGAGCGGTTTGGTAAGGGAGGCAGACAATGAGTTTTCAGTCCTCACTAGACCCAGCTGAAATTCCTGCTCTGTGTTTTGCTGACATTTTAGTAAATCTTTCTGAAAACAAACAAACAAACAAACAAAAAAACCCCTTGTATTTGGATCAATTTGAATTGGTTTTAATCTTTGCAACCAAGGAGTAATGATCCTAAGACAATTATTTTTATTGCCAATTAAATACATGGCTGTCTTTAAATTCAGTGATAAAAAGTAAAATTGCCATATAATTCTAGAATTCCTCCATTTTTTTTGTCACAGAACATTGAACTAAGCAAATTCCTAAAAAATGTTTGATTTGAACCCTCAACATTGTGAAGAAGTGTGTTCTGAAAAGATAAAAACTCAACTTTTATGTAGCAACCATCTTTCCAATTCAATTTCTTTGTAACATAGAACAGAGAAGATTTTCCAAATCTGTTGGTTAGAATCATTATCATGATTGGAGAAGAAAAGATCCAGTGAGAAGAGAATGAGGGCTTAATAGTAAATAAATAACAAACAAACAAACAAACAAACAAATAAAAAGACACAACATCAAGGACAATGGATTTTCTGCTGAGTACAGAATTGAACAATTGGAACCCTAGGTTGGAAGAAGCTCATTTATTAAGAAAAGTAAAAGAAGTACGTACATATATATTTTTATTTGAAATATGTCTAGTAGATAATGAAACACCTGGTTAAAAATGAAATCTTCAGAGGTACATCTGGATGTCTGCTCCATAAGATGTCAAACATGAGGGTAATTGAAAACATAGAGCTAAATTACTTAAATATTAAGCTTTCATACAGATACTTGTTGCTATATTAGACCAAAAATTTTTATGTCAGATATTAAAATAATCAGAAATACATAACTGCCACAATATATAAAATAACATTTCCAATATTGTTCATTGGAGAAAGGTATTAACAAATGATTAGAGACTACACAAGAAATGTGCTTGTTTTTAAAAGTTTTTATTATTTGAGTAGTGGTAACTGGTAAAACATAGGAACATAGAAATTTCCTGGAGGATAATTTGCCAACTTGACTAAAAAGCAAGTTTATTTCCATTCCAGGTGCTTTTTTTTATTTTTTAGTTTTTATACATAGAAGTATCAATGAGCTAAAGTTTTTGGCTATTTATTAAAGAACAAATGAATTTATTTATTTTTGGAAATGCATTAGAGAAATGGTGCAAACAAGTTTTGATCCTTTGGCAATGTTTATTTGTAAGGAATAAAGTTCAATTGGTATACTGTACAGCTAAAGTTCAGCTTGAAGAAGTACCAGGTGGCACAACCAGAGCTGACTCATAAATTATATCTGCTGGGAGAATGGAGAGAGTGAGTCCCAGACAATCAGGGATAGCAGAAGGCACGTGGCTACCCCTGCAGACCACATTAAGTCCAGGCAGAACAGTGGGTGCAGAGAAGGAAGGACTTTACATCTTGTGTTGTTTACAGTTGCGGGGGCAGAGGAAGTTAAAAGGGCCATCAAGTCATTTTAGTGAGCAGTAGCAAATAGTCCTCAAAGGCAAATAATCTCTATATTCTGTGTTGGTTGTTTCTATGGCTTTACTAGAGGCCTGGTGCATGGATTTGTGCACTGGTGGGGTCCCTTGGCCTGGCCTGTAGGGATCGGGCCGAAACTGGCTCTCTGACATCCCCTGAGGGGTTCCAGATTGCGAGAGGGTTAAGGTCAGGCCAAGAGACCCCACTGGTGCATGGTCAGGGACTGGGAGGGACTACATGAGGGCTTCAGGGTGTGTCCAGCCCATCTCGCCCAGTCCTAATCAGCTGGACCCCAGCAGCAAGCTAACCTACTGGTTGAAGCATCTGCCCCCTGGTGGTCAGTCCACATCATAGTGACTGGTCGAAAGGTTGAACCAACGGTCAGACACTTAGCATATTAAGCTTTTATTATATAGGACTAGAGGCCCTGTGCACAAAAATTTGTGCACTTGGGAGGGGGTCCCTCAGCCCAGCCTGTGACATCTCGCAGTCTGGGACTCCTCAGAGGATGTTCACTTGCTGGCTTAGCCCTGCTCCCCAGAGGATCAGGCCTAAGCTCGCAGTCAGACATCCCCCTGGAAGCCCGGGAGCCCTCGGGGGATGTCCACTTGCCAGCGGGGACCAGGCCTAAGCTGCAGTCAGACATCCTTATCACTGCTGAGGAGGCAGGAGAGGCTCTTGCCACCACCACTGTGCTGGCAGCTGGCAGCCTGGCTTGTAGCTGAGCAAAGCTCACCCTGTGGGAGTGCACTGACCACCAGGGGGCATCTCCTGCATTGAGCATCTGCCTCCTGGTGGTCAGTGTGTGTCATAGTGACCAGTGATTCCCAGTCTCTCTGCTGTTAGGGTCAATTTTCATATTACCCTTTTATTATATAGGATAGAGGCCTGATGCATGGGTGGAGGCCAGCTTATTTGACCTGAAGGGTGTCCCAGATCAGGGTGGGGGTCCCACTGGGGTGCTTGGCCAGCCTGGGTTAGGGACTGAGGGCTGTTTTCAGGCTGGCCACACCACCTTCAGGGAGGGGGTCCCCACTGGGGTGCCTGGCCAACCTGGGTGAGGGGCTGAGGACTGTTTTCAGGCTGGTCAAGCCCCCCAGTGGGGACCCTCACCCCATGGGAGTGTGGCCAGCCTGGATGAGGGCTTGAGAGCTGTTTTCAGGCTGGCCACAGCCCCTTCAGGGTGGGGGTGTCCCGCTGGGCTGCCTGGCTAGCCTGCGTGAGAGCCTGATGGCCGTTTTCAGGCTGTCCACACCCCCTTCAGGGTGGGGGTCCCTACTGGAGTGCCTGGCCAGCCTGGGTGAGAGGCTGATGACCGTTTTCAGGCTGGCCACGGCCGGGCTGGAAGCATGTATCTGGGATTTACTTAACTTCTATAATTGAAACTTTGTTGCCTTGATCCCGCTTGAAGCCTGGCTTGCCCCTGGCAACCCATGTTCCTAGCCCCTCCTTAGTGGAGGCCTCATGGCTGGAAGCAGGTATCTGGGATTTATTTATCGTCTATAGTTGAAACTTTGTAGCCTTGAATGGAGCTCAGGGCTAACAGGGCAGGTGGGAAGCTTGGCTTCCTTCATCGCCAGGGCAACTCAAACGTCCTGTTCGCTCCAGCTCCATGGCTGCTGCCATCTTTGTAATGGAGTGATAGTCAATTTGCATATTACTCTTTTATTAAATAGGATTTATTTAGTCTGAGTTAAAATATGTTTAAGTTTTAGTTATACCACTCTAATTTTCAGCTGATAACAAACATTACACTCATGGCCAACATTTTGTTCAGTGATGAACCACACTGTTGATGATGGTCTTATAAGATTACAATTGAGCTAAAAAAATTCCTATTGCCTAATGACCTTGTAACTGTCATAACAGCAGAGCATGACACGTTACTCACATGCATTTGGTGATGCTGATGTAAACAAATACACTTTCCTGCCAGTCATATAAAAGTATAGTTTATACAATTACAGTATTTTTCTATACCATTTAGGTTTTATGTGAGTACACTGTATGATGTTTGCATAAGTATGAAATTGCCTAACAATGACACATTTCTCAGAACATATTCCCATTGTAAAGTGGCACATAACTGTATTTGTAAAATGAAGGTAACACTAAAACTACTTATTCTGTAGACCGTCATCAATTTAAAATATATTTTAAACATGTAACTTCATTGGCATAAGTGCATGAAATAATCTATATATACTAGGGGCCCAGTGCACAAACTCATGCACCTTGAAAGAAACTGTGGGTCATGAGGCTGTGGTGGACACAGGAGCAGGTCTTTGCCCCTCCTGCCACATCCCCCCATCCCCTGTCTGCCTGCAGCCCTGCTCTTACTGCGGCTGCTCCCACATGCTGACAGAGCCAGTCCTGCTCGCACCTGCTGATAGCATGGAGAGATTGGGGCCGGCACAGTCAATGGGTTCAAGTGGCAGCTACTGCCCTGATCGCCCTCCAGGAGCAGGGGGAGGTGGAGAAGCCCTCAGGGGCAATCAGGGCTGGAAGCCACCACTCACAACCACTGACAGCACTGAGCAATTGAGGCCGGCAGCAGGTGTGAGCACCGGGAGGGACCGTGGTGCATGGGAGCAAAGAATTTTCAGCAACCACCAGAAACTCACCCCATTGACAGCAACTGGTGCCCCACCTTGGTCTGGATCCTGCACTCACCTGCTCCACCATCCCACTGCAGCTGATGCCCACTATGTTCCGTGCACACTCCCTTGTCGACAGCACATGTCATAGCAACTGGTTGTTTGGTTTTTCCTCTGTCCAGTCTATTTGCATATTAGCCTTTTATTATCTACACTAATAAAAGAGAAACATCCAAATTGGTGTCACTCTGCTACGCCCACCAGCCAATCAGAGCGACCATGCAAATTAACCCAACAAAGATGGAGGTTAATCTGCATATGCAGGCACAGAGCAAATACTGTGGGCTCCGGTAGGAGTGAAGACTGAAGACTGAAGTCTGAAGACTGAAGACTGAAGACTGAAGAGCCTTGGCGTCTCTGCTGTGGCAGGACCAAAGGCCTGGGTCCCGGGTGCTGGAGGAAAACCGGTGCCGGCAGCCAGGGGAAGAAAGGCCTATTGCGCGAATCTTTGTGCAACAGGCTTCTAGTATAGGATAATAGCCTAAGTGACTGTTACAGCGGAATGACCTGTCGCTATGATGTGCACTGACCACCAAGGGGCAGGCACTCAACGTAGGAGCTTCCCCCTGGTGGTCAGTGTGCTCCCACAGTGGGAGCACTTCTCAGCCAGAAGTTGGGCTCAGGGTTGGTGAGTGCAGCGACAGTGGCAGGAGCCTCTCCCACCTCTGTGGCAGCTCTAAGGAGCAGTGAGCCAAGCAGCAAGGAACAGAAAGCAGGAGGGCAGTAAGGAGTGAGGTGTCCCGGACTGTGAGAGAGATGTCTGACTGCCGGCTTAGGCCCAATCCCCTGGGACTGCTTGAGGGCACAGGCTGGGCTGAAGGACCTGCCCCCCACCCAGTGCACAAATTTCATGCACTGGGCCTCTAGTTAAGAAATAAATGAACACCAGAGAAAGTTAATTTTACATCTATTTTTATTCAAAAACACATAAATTCATATCTTTATCAATGTTTCTCTCAAAGTTAGGTAAGAATTTTATGTTTTATCTCATTTAGTAAACCATGTCAGGCATAGGTCAAGGGTGAATCCTCTTTCCAGATAAGGCATGGTTTTGCCCACCTAGACCCTCCTTCAGAGTTTAGAAGGCTTTGTGAGGTGTCCAGATGGGACCTTTGTGACTGTAGCAATGCCTTTGCTAGGTTAATAGTATAGAAAGTGTTTAAATCAGTGATGGTGAACCTTTTGAGCTCGGCATGTCAGTATTTTGAAAAACCCTAACTTAACTCTGGTGCCGAGTCACATATAGAAATTTTTTGATATTTGCAACCTTAGTAAAACAAAGATTTATATTTTTGATATTTATTTTATATATTTAAATGCCATTTAACAAAGAAAAATCAACCAAAAAAATGAGTTCGCGTGTCACCTCTGACATGCTTGTCATAGGTTCGCCATCACTGGTTTAAATTAAACCTGCATGGGTCAGGTCCAAGACAGCATACACAAAATGACTTGAGGAACCTCTCAGCGCTTAAGAGCAATATTAAAATATTTTAATGTTCACTATTCAGTGGTATCTTCCCATGTTTTCTTTTCTTGTATGATGCTCCTATATAATAAAGAGGCACTATGCAAATTGACCATCACTCCAACACACAAGATGGCTGCTCCCATGTGTTCAAAGATGGAAACCACAAGATGGCTGGCAGGGGAGGGCAGTTGAGAGGAACCAGGCCTGAAAAGGAGGGCAGTTGGGGTTGACCAGGCCAGCAGGGGAGGGCAGTTAGTGGTGACCCAGCCAGTAGGGGAGGGCAGTTGGGGGCAATTGGGCCAACAGGGGAGTGGTTAGGGGGTGATCAGGCAGGCAGGCAGGTGCGCAGTTGGGAGCCAGCAGTCCTGGATTGTGAGAGGGATCCCATATTGGAGAGGGTGCAGGCTGGGCTGAGGGACAAACCCCTGTTCATGAATTTCGTGCACCAGGCCTCTAGTTTTTAATAATGACAGGAGTATGTGTAGGGAAGTAGAGTGAAGGAAGGATTGTGATTTTATGGTGAACTTTGGATCAGAATATGGCTTCTGCAGATTTTAATTTATTAATTGATTTTTTTCTTGTGATAGAAAGAAAAATTCAGTCTTTTAAAATATTAGCAAAAGGTCTTCACTCACATGCATTTGTATTTTACCATTTTCATAAGAGATTCATTAAAAGAAGCGGTGGTGGGGGGAGAGGTGGTGTTTACAAAGAGATAACTAAAATCCTTAAAAGTGGTTGATAAAACGTGATCTTTAAAGTCTGTTGGCCATTCCATTGTGGGTACTTTTTCCATGTCATCATGTCCATAGTTTCAGATCATGTCCTAGTTTGGTTCTCTCCCTTTTGCCTTCCCCATTCCATCCTTTTTTTTTTCTTTCCACTTATGCTCTCACATAATACACTTATACATCATTTGTGTGCTCTTGGCTGTTGTCTTAGGATCTGAACTTCTACTGAAAGGTGATTATCAAGTATTTTCTTAACAATTTTTCTTCCAAAATAAATTTGTGGTGAAGCTATTATTTTATTATTCTGTCTCTGATTCAGTGTAAATTACCTCTTCCTGATATTCACCTAGGTACTTTTCAAATATTTAATATTTGCAACATGTGATTTTTAGATTTTACTTTTTAAAGTTAAGTAGTTTAATGTATATTGGCACAGCCTGAATATTTAATAACACCTAGGTAAAATGGCTTCAGGAAAAGCAGGGATAGTGTATTGTATAATTCAGTCACAATCTTATTATTTTAGTGCTAATGTGTAAGTATTCTCGTCAATGAAATTAGCTAGGAATTGAGATGCTGCTTCTTTTATATTCTTATTTGAAGTAAAACGTGTGAAAGTGCAAGCTAAATTCAGTAATTGGCTGCCGTACACTATTAAAAAGCTGCTTTGAAGAAAACACACTTTGTTTTCCACTGTTCTCTATTTGCATCACAAAATATTTGAAATGAGCTGACCAAAGTAGAATGTTCATTTTATTGCTTCTTTCTAATTTCTGATACTTGGTCTAATCTTTTTTGGAGCAAGGGCCGACATTTTTTGGAATTTGAAACACGAAATAGAATTTGAACAGAGACTGATCAGGTCTGTTAGTGACCAGGAGACTGAAGAAAAATTTCAATGATGAGAATCTGACTGTAATGTTGTAAATGCTGGCAAACTTGTCATGTTGTCTTTATGTTGCTGAAAGCAGAAATTTGCCATCTGAGAAAAGAAAGTGCAAGGTCTGCAGAGTGAAAAAGAAGAGAAAGATAGTCTCGTTAATTCATTTGATGGGTGATTGGTGAAGTTATTGATTGTATGCCTGCAATCGAAGATGGAAGTCCCTCTAAGAGATTGCCTTCTCTTGACCTTGAACACAACTGCCTTCCAAACACAGGGGTATGTCTGTAAGAAGACTGGCCATGCTTTAGAGGTTAAGGAAACAGTTAGTTGCATCATAATTATTTTCCTCACCCAGGGAACTAAACCTCCAACTTTTGGTGTATGGGACTATTCTCCAACTAACCCAGCCACACTGACCAGGGTGTTGCAGAGGTATTTGAAAAATAGGCAAATTCTTTAATTCATAAGCCCCAATTTCTTCATGTTTAAAACAGAAATTATAACACATAATTTGTAGGTTTAAATGAAGATTAATGAAGATTAAGTGAAATGTAGGCAAACACCTTGCAGAATAACAAGCATGTAATGTTCAGTCCATAAATGTTAGTTACAACTTTCTTTCCTTCTTCCAATGTTAATGCTCAAACTTTTCCTGGAAGTGAAAGGTGAGAGAAGGCGCGGGGACTTCAGGAAGGTCTCTTCCTCCTCTGGCCTTCACTCATCCAGCAAAGAGACTGGTTCCTCCCACCCTCCTCTCAGCCTGTCACAATCGACTTGTCATTTGCAGCCACGGCCACCCTCAGCCGTTACTTTTTTAAAACCATAAGCCATTCAAAATTAATTTCCATAGTCATCCTTGTCAGTTGTCCTCCTCTGTATGGAATTTTACTACAAAAAATAAAACCGTACACAACAAAACAAGTTAACTAAAAGGCCTTATAAGTAATCGATACATTTCATGCTTTAAGCGTTGGAAGATGGTGAGGCTTTTAAAATTGAAGAAATAAGAAGGTAATTTGTCTTAGAACAAATAAGACTTGATATGTTTACTTAGTTGTGTCTCAGTAACAAAGAATACAAAAATGTTAGAGGTTTACAACAAGAAGGGTTGATTCTTTTTTTAAAAATAGAAATCATAGCCTTTCTTACTAAGAACCATCTTAGACATATATAAAGCCTCTCTGTTGCACATGATATATAAATATGAGGCATACATATAACATGTAACATTTATGCATGTACTGTATGTACACATATAAAACATATTATATAACTTTTGAAACATAAAATAATAAAGAATCTCTCTTCTTTATACATGTTTTTCTTACATAAATGAATTCTGAATCAAGTTACCAGTTACTAATGTGGATTTTTTCTTCAATAGATGGAGTTACACATATGTTGATATATATGCAATTTGATATGTATGCTATTTTGTTGTATTGACAGCAAGCTTCAAAACTTTATATGTCAAATTTTCTGAAGATGTTAATATCATATATATTTTTAAGCTTAAAAATGTCAAATTTCTTGCCAAAAAAAGAGCATTTGCAGGAAGTTTGAATTCATTACTTTATTTTGAAGAAAAGTGCTGCTGAAAATTATTGTATACTTCAGGAAGTTTATGGTGAACATGCTTCATCTCAAGATGCTTGTGAATGCTGGTTTAAATGCTTTAAAAGTGATTATTTCAATGTGAAAGATAAAGAATGTCCAGGTCAACCTAAAACTTTTGAAGACCAACAATTACAAACATTATTGGAAGAAGATGCATGTCAAACTCAAAACCAACTTGCAGAAATATTAAACTTTACTCAGCAAACAATTTCCGATTTTTTTACAAGCAATGGGAAAGATTTTAAAGGAAGGAAAGTGGGTGCCATATCAACTGAACTAAAGACAAATGAAAACTGGAAAGTCATCAGTAAAATGTTGCTTCAATGGCATGAAAGAAAGTCTTTTTTGCATCGAATTGTGACTGGCGATGAAAAGTGGATTTATTTTGAGAATCCCAAATGCACAGATTCATGGGTTGATCCAGGTCAACCATCAACATGGACTGCAAGGCCAAATCGCTTCGGAAAGAAGACAATGCTCTGTGTTTGGTGGGATCAGGAAGGTGTGGTGTATTATGAGCTTCTAAAACCAGGTGAAACCATTAGTACTGATTGCTACCGACAACAAATAATCAATTTGAACCATGCTTTGATTGTGAAACGACCAGAATGTTCCAGAAGACACAGCAAAGTAATTTTGCTTCATGATGACACACCATCATACACTTCAAAACTAGTTAAAGACACATTAAAAGATCTTGCCCGGGAAATATTACCCCACCCGCCATATTCACCAGACCTTGCTCCTTCAGATTACCATTTGTTCTGATCGGTGGCACACATACTTTTTGAGCAGCACTTCAAAACGTGCGTAAAAGTGGAAAATTGGAACTCTGAACGGTTTGCCTCAAAACAAGAAAAGTTCTATTGGGACGATATCCACAAATTACCTGAAAGATGAGGAAATGTGTACCTAGCGATGGACATTACTTTGAATAAAGCACTTTTGATGTCTCTCTTGAAATTATCTTGTTTTCTTTGATTACAAAATTCGCATTATTAACCGATACACTCGTATAAAGGTGGGGACAGATATTCTCAAACACTGTAACACTGTGACTATGTAGTCTTATTTTTTTAATGAAGTGATTTTATGAAGTAAATTAAAAATTAAAAAACTTTGATTTTTCTATATTTAAAAATAACATCAAGTGCACTGCTCTAGAAAACAGTTAAAGATAACATTGAATAACATATTCTTATAATTAAATAGGGCACTACAGTATTAAGCATTTAAATGCTTTTTATTTTAGCACCTTTAATATGAAGAATGTATAATGTGTGATTTACCATGCAGGGTAGGATAAGAACTATTTTAAGTATACAAGAATAAACTATGCAGAAAATTAAGTTTTTATTAATTATGCGTGTGTTGAGTTATGCAAGTTATGTTTTGTCTTGAGACTTTCTTTTTAAAAAATATTTATTGTTGAGAGTCTTACATATGTCCTCCATTATTCCCCCATTGACCTCGTCCACCCCATTCCAGGCCTTCACAACCTTATTGTCTGTGTCCATAGGTAATGCATACATTCATATAAGTTATTTGGTTAATCTCTTCCTGCCCCCACTCCCCTGATTCCCTCTGAGATTCATCAGTCTGTTCCATGTTTCTATGTCTCTGGTTCTATTTTATTCTCAGTTTATTTTGTTCATTAGATTCTTTGTTTATTTTGATTTGATTGCTGAAAGATATATATTTATTGTGATTTTATGTTCATATTTTTTAAAAATAATTTTTTATTGGTTTCAGAGAGGAAGGGGGGAGAGAGAGAGAGAGAGAGAGAGAGAGAGAGAGAGAGAGAGAGAGAAACATCAATGATGAGAATCACTGATCTGCTGCCTCCTGCATGCCCCACACTGGGGATCAAGCCCACAACCTGGGATCCTTCAGTCCTCAGGCCAATGCTCTAAGCACTGAGCCAAACCAGCTATAGCTATCTTTTTTTTTTTTGAGCCCCAAACAAGAGGAACCCCCAAAGAGGCACACACCAAGACATCAAAGGTTAAAACATCAAAGGTTAAAGACAAAGAGAGAATCTTAAAAGCAGCAAGAGAAAAGCTGGAAGAAAGAGGGGAAGGAGGGCGAAGAGGAGGAGTCGGAAGGGGTTAATTCTTCTTCGTATCATACTTCAGCTCAAAGCAGTGCTCAGTTTTATTTTTTACCAGTTGGAGATAAGAAATAATTGTACTTTTCAACACTGTTATTAAACTAGATAATTCATACCTGCATCTCTCTTTTTTATCTTATTTTTTTGATTTATAATTCACATATCATAAAATCAATACTTTTTTAGTGTTCAGATTAATGAGTTTCTATAATAGCATTTATCTATATTACTGCCACTTAAAACAATATCCCAAAAATACTTTTCTTTCTCCCCAACATGCCTTTGGTCTCCTTCCAGTCAGTTCCTGCCCAGGCAACTCCTTCTTCTATGTGTTAGTTTTGTCAGGTCTAGAAGTTCATTTAGATGGGATTATGAAATATGAGCTCTTGTAAGACTGATACTTTTCAGTCAGCATAATGTTTGTATATTGTATGTTCATACCTTTATATCACTAGTTAACAACTTTGTATTGCTAAGTAGCTTTCCATCAAACTAATATTTGGTAATAGCACCATGTTTTCACTCACTCCCTTGTCAATGAGCATTTGAGTCATTCCCAGGTTGGTCTATAACATGCTGCTATTAATCTTGTAGACATATTTATGCACATATGTTTTTATATCTTTTAGGAAAATACAATACCTAGGAGTAAAAATGCTGAACCATGTGATAGGTATATGTTTGACTCTATGAAAATCTGCCCAAATGTTCCCCAAAGTATTTGCACCATTTCACATTTTTACAAGCACTGTCATAGAGGATGGCTGCTCTACATTCTTGTCAACATTTTGCTCATTAAGTATTTAATATTGGGGCAGGAGGCATTCCTGTGGATATAACATGGTGTCTCATTGGGTTTATCATTTGTATTTGTCTGATAATTAAAATTTGGCACCTTTTCAGATACTTATTGTCTAGTCATATATGTTCTTTTGTGAGTTTTCTGAGTAGTTTTGGCCATTTTTATTGGGTTGTTCATAAATTTATTGTGAATAAGTAGGAGTTCTTTGTATTGTCTAACCATTACTGCTTCATCAAATATATGTACTGTGAACTATATTCTGAGTCTGTGAAATGCCTATTAATTATCTTAATGGCTGTTTTTATGGTCTTTTAATTGTTTTGTGCTTTTTATATTTGTTGTTTCTTGGTAACTCTGAATATAAACACCTTATTATATAGACAGCTAATATTGTCTACCAGTATTTAAGTTGTCCTTTCATTATCTCAACAGTGTCTTTTAAAGAGCAGAAATTTTTATTTTATTTTATTAAATATATATTTTATTGATTTCAGAGAGGAAGGGAGAGGAAAAGAGAGAGAGAGAAACATCAATGATGAGAGAGAATCAATGATAGGCTTCCTCTTGCACACCTCCTACTGGGGATTGAGCCTGCAACCTGGGCACATACCATTGACTGGAATCAAACCCAGGACTCTTCAGTCAGCAGGCCAATACTCTATCCACTGAGCCTAACCAGCTAGGGCAAAGGGCAGAAATTTTTAAATTTGAGGAAGTCCTTGTAACCAATCATTTTTTTATCAACTGGACTTTTGGTATCATATATTTTAAAAATTGCCTAATTCAAAGGTACAAATATTTATCTTCATGTTTTCTCTTAATGTTTTTGTAGTTTTTATTGTTACATTTAGATTTGGTACTCATTTTGGTTGTTGTATATGCACAAGGAATGGATTAGAGTTTTGTGTGTGGTTGGTTATGTTTTCTTTTGCATGTGAATACCTAATTGCTCCACTGTCATTTGTGGAAAAGACCATTCTATCTCCACTGCACAGACTTTGCATTTTTTATGAACATCAGTAATGTGAGTCTATTTCTGCGATCTCTATTCTTTTTCATTGATTTGTTTGTCAGCACAAATACCAATTCACACTAGCTTGGTTACTGAGTCTTGAAAGCAGATAATATTAGTTTTTAAATTTGTTTTGGTTATTCTAGTTTCTTTGCTATTCTACACAAGTTTTAAAATTAGCTTTCTAATATCTGTAAGAAAAGCTTCTATGATTTTTATTCCATCACTGTTGAATTTGTATATATATTAATTTAAGAAAAATTGACATCTTAATTCTCTGTATTTTTAATTATAAAAATGATATATTTCAGCCTTCTTTTATGTCTCCTTAATTGCTTCTATATGTACTTTGTAGTTTCTAATATAAAGTTACTTCATATATTTTGTTAGACCTAGTCATAATTATGTGATGTGTTTTGAGTGGTAGATGATATTTTCAAATTTTTCAATTCCTTATTATTTGCTGCTCACACATATAAATTTTTATTTTTATGCTTTTACTTATGAAATGGAAACTATCAGAATTCTCAAATATTTTTCTCCATTTTTTGAAATTTTTTGTGTGGTTTATTAAGACAGTGAAATATATTGATTGACTTTCTTTAAAAATTATGTGATACTAAATATAAAGTAATATATATTTTAAAAAGAAAATTGATTTCTATAAATTAGTATTGTATTTAGTAGCTGTTAAGCAGTTTGACTTTCCAATGTTAAGCTGATTTTGTGCTCCTGGGAAAAACTTACTTGTTAATCATGTATTATTATTTTTATTTATTGCTTGAAACCATTTCCTTACTATTATAAACATTTTCTTACAATTTTGGCATCTATATGTTGAGAGATATTGGTCTATAGTTACCGTTTCTAGTAATATATATTCTGGTTTTCATATCAGAGTAATTCTGTGGTTCATTGGCATTAGAAATTGGCAGATACTCCCTTACTCCTTAATTTTCTTAAGAGTTTCATAGATTTTACCAATAAAGTCATTTGGGTCTGGAGTGTTATTTATACAAGTTCAATTTCTTTAATAAGTTTATGACTATTCATATTATCTATTTCTTCTTGAGTGTGTTTTTATGATTTGTATATTCCAAGAAATTTGCACATTTCATCTAAACTGTAGAATATATTGACATAGAGGTGATCATCATATTTTCTTCATATTTAAAAAAATATCTTAGAATACATGGCAATTCTCTTCCAATTATTATGGGTAATTTGTACCTTCCTCTTTCCTAATCAATCTGTCTAAAATTTTTATTAATTTCATTGATCGTAAAAAAAAACAGCTTTTGATTTGTTTGAATTGTTTATTGTTGTTCTGCTTTATATTTTATTTCTACTGATTCTGATACTTATTATTGTCTTTTTTCTACTTACTTGGGGAATAATTAAGACATTTTAAAATGGTTTCTTCAATATATCTCCTGGGACAAGGGAAACAGAAGAAAAAGTAAATAAAATGGATTACATCGAACTAAAAATGTTTTTGCACAGCAAAGGAAACTATCAGCAAAATTATAAGAAAACCCATATGGGAGAACATATTCTCCAATAATAAATGTGAAAAGCAGTTAATATCCAAAATTTATAAAAAAGTTATAAAGCTTAATACCAAAAAAAAACAAATAATCCAATTAAGAAATGATCAAAGGACCTGAAGAGGTACTTCTCTAAAGAGGACATACAGATGGGGAAAAGACACATGAAAAGTTGCTCAGTGTCACTCATACCTCACACCTGTCAGAATGGCTATCATCAATAAATCAACAAACAACAAGTGTTGTTGAGGAAGTGGAGACAAGGAAATTCTCATGCACCGTTGGTGGGAATTCAGATCAGTGTAGCCACTTTCGAAAATGGTATGGAGTTACCTAAAAAAATTACCAATGCTATTGTCTTATGACCCAGTGATTCCACTTCCAGAAATTTACCTGCAGAAACTCAAAACAATAATTTGAAAGAATATATGCTCCTCTGTGCTCATTGTAGTGTTATTTACAACTAGAGGTACACTAAATTTGTGCACGGCGGGGTATTCCTCAGTCTGGCCTCCACTCTTTTCAATCCGGGATCCCTTGGGGGATGTCCGACTGCTGGTTTAGGCCCACGCTTTTAACAGATGACAGGTCCATTGTTGTTTCTTTCTTTTCATGCTTAAGCCTATTGGAATTAGTAGGTATTCAAAGTGTGTATACATTTGGGGGAGCACCCTGTATATCTCTAGTCAGCAGTGAAAGGAACCAATGGCAGTTTGGAACCCCCAGAAAGGAAACCTCACTCCCCGCATGTCTCCCCACTTCACTTTCCACCTTCGCAGGCAGTGGGAGAATCAATGTTTTCTCTCATTAACTCAGAAAAGCACGTCCTGTCACCCGCTGCCTGGCAGGAGTGTGCTGGGCCCCAAGCAAACGAGACTCAGTCAGGGCGGCCTTCGCTCATGGGCACCCGCACCCTGAGTGCACATTCTTCCCCTGCAGTCATCCTGACTATCCCACCGTTTCACTGAGAGGGCGGAACTTCTTGCTGCCTCTGGGTTCCCCACCTCGAACGCTGACCGAAGGCACCTCAGCAAGGGCTGCCCCTTGCCCACCAGGTATGTCTGTCCACACCTGCTCCCGCCTCAGCACCTGCATTAGCCCCACCAGCAGTGGCTCCATCATCTTACATTCTCACCAGCAGTGGCTCCATCATCTTACATTCTCACAAGTGGTGGCTTCGTCATCTTACATTCTCATCAGCAATTCACAAGGTTCCAATTTCTCTACATCTTTGGCAATACCTCTTATTTTCTGTTGTGTTTGTTTGTTTGTTTAATTATGGACATACTAATAGATATGAATTGGTATCTCATTGTCTTTTTTATTTGCATTTTCCTAATGATTAATACTATTTTGCATTTTTATGTGTTTATAAGTCATTTGTATATATTTTGGAGAAATATGCATTCAAAGTCAGTTCTTTTTTTAATTGGGTTGTTCTGGGGGGTCGGTGGAAAGGAGTAAACAGGGGTAAACAGGAGACATCTGTAATACTATTAACAATAAACAAATATACAAAATATATATATATATATATATCAAATATTTTCTACTTTCCTGGTCAACTCCCATATATTTTCTTTCTATTTTCTTGCAAATATATTTTGCTATACAAAGAAAAAATAATTTTCATGAAGTTTAATTTATCTTTTCTTTTGAGGCTTGTACTTTTGGATGTCATATATAAGAATCCATTTCCAAACCCAAGGTCATGAAAAGTTATCCTTCAGTGTTTTTCTCAGAATTTCATAGTCTTTGATCTCTTACATTTAGGTAATAGATTCAGTTTGTGTTAAGATTACAGATGTTGTGAAGTAAGGGTCTAAGTTAATTTTCTTATGTGGAACTTAGTACTCTTTTTTTAAAAATATATTTTATTGATTTTTTTACAGAGAGGAAGGGAGAGGGACAGAGAGTCAGAAACATCGATGAGAGAGAAACATCGATCAGCTGCCTCCTGCACACCCCCTACTGGGGATGTGCCCGCAACCACGGTACATGCCCTTGACCAGAATCGAACCCAGGTCCCTTCAGTCCACAGGCCGACGCTCTATCCACTGAGCCAAACTGGTCAGGGCGGAACTCAGTACTCTTAGCACCGTTTGTTAGAAGGGGTCTTCTTGTTGAATGGACTTGACACTTTTGACAAAAAATGTATGTCATAGAGATATGAGTTTATTTATGGACTAACAGTTCCATTCTACAGGCCTCAATGTGTATCCTTATGCCAACAGCACACTGTTTTGATTACTATAGCCTAGTAGTAAGTTTTGAGATTAGAAAGTGTGAACCTCAACTTTTGTTCTTTTTCAAGATTGTGTTAGCTATTCAAGGACCATTTTAATTTCCTCTGCCAATAAATTGGACAACTATTTTACTTCTGAAAACTGACTTTTGTAAATTTAATAGAGATTATATTGAATCTGTAGACAGTTTGGGTGGTATTGGTATTCTAACAATACTAGAACTTCCTATTCATGGACATGGAATGTCTTTCCATGTACTTAGGTCATTTTAAATTTCATTTATCACTAAAACCCGTTTGGCTCAGTGGATAGAGTGGCAGCCTGCAGACTGAAAGGTCCCAGGTTCGATTCCGGTCAAGGGCATGTACCTGGGTTGCGGGCATATCCCCAGTAGGAGATGTGCAGGAGGCAGCTGATCGATGTTTCTCTCTCATCAATGTTTCTAACTCTCTGTCTCTCTCCCTTCCTCTCTGTAAAAAATCAATAAAATATATTTTTAAAAAAATTTCATTTATCAACATTTTATTCATTTATTTATTTTTATGTTTTCAGTATACAAATCTTTCATCTCATTGGTTAAACTCATTCTTATTTATTTATTTATTTATTTATTTATTTATTTATTTAGGAGGCTGTTATAATTAGAGTTTCTTTTAAATGCTTTATTCAAAATTGCTTATTATTATATATAAAACTAGAGTCCCGGAGCACAAAATTCATGTGTCCCTCACCCCAGCCTGCACCCTCTCCAATCTGGGACCCCTCAAGGGATGTCCGACTGGGGATTGGGATTGGGCCTAAACCGGCAGTTGGACATCCCTCTCACAATCTGGGACTGCTGCCTCCCAACTGCTCGCCAACCTGCCTGCCAGATTGCCCCTAATCGCTTCTGCCTGCCAGCCTGATTATGCCCTAACCACTCCCCTACCAGCCTGATTGATGCCTAACTGCTCCCCTGCTGGCCTGATCACCTCCAACTGCCCTCCCTTGCTGGCCTGGTCACCCCTAACTGCCCTCCCCTGACAGCCTGGTTCCTCCAACTGCCCTCCCCTGCAGGCCTGGTCCCACCTGTCAGGGCCAGCCTGACAATTTGAGCCAGGCTGAGGTAGGGAGGTGGGAATTGAGAAAAGAAAGAAAGACAGGAGAGGGGGATCGGGAGGACTACAGCTTAATCGAGGAACTGCAGCAAGTTTATTAACCACATAATGCCTTTATAGACAAGACACTGAACAGGAGGTCTGTCAAGAGGAATGTATTCTTTGTTCCTCTTAATCTCTAAGGGAGGAGACAGCAGAAGGACAAATTCTCGGTACAGTAAATCTCAGTAGTTACAGACTTCTTGGTAAGCCATGAAAGACTGTTCTCATTCTACAAATGTTGCTCTCATTCTACTGATAACCGCCATCCAAACAAGTCTGGGAAAACTGTGTGGGTAAGAGTCCCCGCCTTGCTAGCCCCTTCAGGTGCAAGGACCATGTCAGCTTACATCGGGTCTCCAACACCCACCAACTGCCCCACCCTGAAGGCCTGGTTCCCTTCAACTGCCCTCCTCTGCCAGCCATCTTGTGGCACCCATCTTGTGTCCAGATGGGGACAGCCATCTTGTGTGTTGGAGTGATGGTCAGGTTGCATAGTACCTCTTTATTATATAGAATTCCAATAAGTTTTGTGTGTTGATCTTGTACATCTTATACCTTACAACTTTGCTTAATTTTTTTATTAAGTCTATTAGTTTTCTTGTATATATTTTTTGAAGTTTCTATGTATATGGAATAAGATAATCTGTGAATAGAAGTAGTTTCACATTTTCCTTTCTAATTGAAATACCTTTTTTGTTTGTTTAATTGCTATGAATAGACTATCTATTGCTCATATTTGGGTGAAATTTTCTGTCTTTCACTATTTAATAGGATGGTAGCTATGGATATTTTATAAGTACCCTTTATCATATTGAGAAAGTTACTTTTTATTCATAGACTGGAGGCTTTGTGCATGGAATTTCATGCATGGGTGTGGTCCCTAGGCCTGGCTGGCAATCAAAGAGCGAGCGTCTAGTGTGGAAGGGCAGTTCCCAGCTGACCTCTGGGCCCTGGGCAGCACCTGGGCTCCTGGGCCCCTGAATGACCCCACCCCCTGCGCCTAAGTCCTGAGTCATCAGGCCCCCACCTGGCTCCCTCAGCACCTGGAAGCCAGGTGGCGGCCCTGCCCCCCACCACTACCACTGGTTGCCATCTGCAGGGTAATCAGAGGGGAGATGGCACCCCACTTGCACCTGCCTTGGCCTGGTGTCACCTGATCACCTGCTCCACCATCCTGCTGGTATCCTGCTCACATTGGGGCCCATTGGGGCTGGCAGTTTCCCCACTGTCGCCCACTGCCAGCACTATGTCACCAACACCTACCATATTCTACACCACCCTCTGGTGGTCAGTGCACATCATAGTGAGCAATCAAATTCCTGGTCAAACTCCCGATCTAGGGATAGTTTGCATATTAGGCTTTTATTATATAGGATTTCTAATTGTTTTTATTATGAAAGATTATTAGTTTTTTTCAAATGTCTTTTCCACATCAATTGAAATAATTATGTTTTTTGTTTGTACCACTAATGTAGTATATTAAATTTTTATTTTAATAATAGTGGCCCGTTGTATGAAGATTCGCGCAATAGGCCTTCCTTCCCATGGCTGCTGGCACTGGTTTTTGTCCGTCACCTGGGACCCAGGCCTTTGGTCCTGCCACAGCAGCGAGGCTTGGCTTCTCCACTCCGGCTGCTCCCAGCCACTCCTTTTTATTTTTTTTTCCAGCTCCTCCAACAGAGGCCAGGGTCACCCCCAGTCACTCCTTTAGCGAGTCCAGGGCCAGGGGGGAGCTTGGCTTCCTCCATCGCAGGGAGCAACCCAAGCCTCCTGCTCACTCCAGCTCCATGACCGCCACTATCTTCAGTCGTCTTCAGTCTTCGCTCCACGTCTGCATATGCAAATTAACCACCATCTTTGTTGGGTTAATTTGCATAGTCACTCTGATTAGCTGGTGGGTGTAGTGGAGTGACGGAGTGATGGTTAATTTGCATGTTTCTCTTTTATTATATAGTATGTGAACCACCGTTGCTTTTCTGGGATGAATCTCACATGGTTCCTTTAATATGCTTCTGAATTCAACTTGCTAGTATTCTATTGATTTTCTAAAGTGTATATTCATGAGGACTATTAGTCTGTAGTCTTCTTGTGACATCTTTATCTGGCTTTGATATCAGGGTATTTGTTTGCCTTATAAAATGAATAAGACAGCTTCTATTTTTTATTAATTAGAGGGACATTTTTGTTACTTATTATTTAAATGTAGAATTTAATAATAAAGTTACCTGCTCATAGAATTTCTTAGATGGAAAGGTTTTTTTTATTACTTATTCAGTCTCTTTACTTGTAAGTCTGTTGATATTTTCAATTTCATGAGTCAGCTTATTAATCTGTGTGTTTATATAATATTTTTTTATTTCATCTAGGCTATAAAATTTGGTGGTATGAGTTTTTATTTTATTTTATAATACATTTTATTTTTGTAAGGTCAGTAGTAATGTTCCTACTTCTATTTCTTATTTTAGTCATTTGTGTCTTTCCTCTTTTTACCTGTGTAATATTTGCCAGTTTTTGTTCTTTAAAAAAATAATTTTTATTTCACTGATTCTGAAAGAGCAGAAAATGAAGAAAGAAATGAGAAAAAGAAATGAGAGAGAAAGAGAAAGAAAGAGAGAGAGAGAGAGAGAGAGAGAGAGAGAGAGAGAGAGAGAGAGAGAGAGATCTCACCACTCCAAGTCTTTGGAGACTGGTTCTCTGCTGGTGTCCTCATTGATCACATATCCAGGTGACTCAGGCAGCAACCAACGGTGAAGCTTCATCTTCCCAGGTCTTTTCTGAGCATGTTTTTCTCTGGGCGTGCATGTGATTTTCTAAAATCCCCAGCAGACATGGATACTTCTAAAAGTTTTAATTTCTGAAAGAAACTCTCCCAGCGTTTGCTCTGGACCTTATACAGTCAATTGTATATGTTGTAATCTTTTGCTCAAGCATTTGAGGTTTGTTAATTTGACTTGTATTATTTTTGACCAATGCTCACTGCTTTTCCAGCCTGAGTTATGGGTTAGAGCAAATAGAGCTGAACATCTTGCATTAGATATTTGATGTTATAGCTCAGATTTCTGATACTGCGTCTCCATTATGTCATCCTTTTTAGTTTTATATTTTAGTTTTGATAGTTTCTATAGAAGTGTTTTCAAATTCATTGATCTTTTATCTGCTCTGTACGTTCTGCTAAGCCATCAAAATAATTCCTTATTTATTGCATTTTATTTACTTCTAATGTTTTCATCTGTTCTTTATAAAAATTTTTAAATCTCTATTGAATTCCTCATTTCTTTACCTATGTTGTTGACAATTTCCATTAGATCTTTTAGCATTTTTATTATAGTTATTTTATTGTAATGAATTTAGACATGACATGTTTAATTTAATTTTTATTGAGATAAAATTGGTCAATAACATAAATTCCAGGTGTACACCATTATAATTTGATATCAGTATATTCTATGGAGTGCTCATCACTAAAAATGTAGTTTCAATATATTATCATCTATTTAATTGACTTTACCTATTTTGTCTTTCCCTTATACCCCTTACCATCTAATAACTACCTTTCTGTTTTCAGTATTTATGAGTTTGTCTTTTTTTATTTTGTCTGATGGTTTGTTTGTGACTTTTTTGCTTTATATTCCATATATGAGTTAAATCATATTTTTTGTCATTTTTAATCAGACAGGATTTTTTTAAATCTAAATTTATGGCTTGTATATGGTCTTTGATGACTGAACTTCATTTCCCTGCTTTTTATCTCTGGAGTTCTAGGGAATTTGGCCTCAACTTACCCCCTATGACTGACAGATAGACCCAAGCTTTGGGCCTGCGACCCATGCTCAGTCAACTTCAGATTCTTTCTGTGAAATATTATAGATGTACAGAGCAAAATCCTCTGTGACCTGTATCTTATCCTGCCCAGCACACAGCCCTTTTTGGCTGATGTAGTTTCTTGCATGTAGGAAGACACTTAATTATGATGTTAATGCATTGAAACATAGTGGTGATAATATAAGCTTAGAATAGATGTACTTGGATATAAATCTCATTTTTACTTCTTATGAGCTGGTTGATTTTGAGGAAATTACTTCACTCCTCAAGCCTCAGGTTTTTCATTTATAGAATAGAAATTAGGTAATCCATCTTGTACAATCATTATAAAGATTAATTAAATAAAGAAGCACAGTGTACACCATTCATTAAACTCTACTTGTTATATTTATTTTATGACTATAACCTCAATGAGTTTTATTTCTTTATATGAGAAATGAGTATATGCATAATAATTACATTGTTTCATGCCTTTCTATATAAACTAACATGATGATTTTAATTACTAAAATTCATAATATAATTTACAAGTTAGAAGACATCCTTATTTAGGTAACATTCCAATAGAACCCTGGAAGGTGGCTGTAGTTCTCTCATGTTTTAGAGGAGAAAAGGAATGCCAGGCATGGAATGTCGTTATTTCTCAGTAGTTAGGGGCAGGCCAAAAGCCAGCAACCATGTTTTGTTTTTTTTAAACCTGGCCCTGCAATTATTATACAGCATGGTCCTAAATTCTGTAGCAACAAGTGTAGGGGCACTAAAACAGTCCTATTACTTAGGCCAATATACACAAATAGTTTTATAATTTTCTTTCGTTTTTCTCAATACTTCATAAACCTTTCCAATTTGCTGTTTTATATCATTCTCAGCTATGCTTCTGAGCATATTTTATGCTGCATTTTATTTCATCATCTTGAGTCTATTACAGCTGTAACTACATTTTCAGCATGGTTTTACTCTATGAAGTATCAGTTAAAATACCTGCTAATTTAATTATTGTGCATTCGAAATTGAGAAGCAATTTGCATACTTTGGCAGATGATTGAGAATTTAAGCTTGGAATAACTCAATGATGACTAGAATCCTGCTCTTTATTTAATAAGTGCCATATCCATATACGGCGATGTATATATATTTTATATATGTATATATGTATGTATATAATCACTCCTAGAGGCCTGATGTATGAAATTTGTGCATGGGTAGGGTCCCTAGGCCTGGCTGGTGATCAAAGCCAATTGGTGGGGTGACCAGCAGGGCAATCAGGGGGTCCCCACTGGCACCCACCTTGACTGGCCTGGGGCCTGCAGGCTGGCTGGGGGTAGCTCCTGCATTGAGTCTCTATACCCTGGTGGTCAGTGCATGTCATGGCAACCGGTTGTTCCACCAGTTGTTCTGCTGCTTGGTTGATTTGCATATTAGGCTTTTATTATATAGGAAATATATACAGGGTATATATATATATATATATATATATATATATATATATATATGTGTGTGTGTGTGCGCACACGCGCACACGCGCACAAAAATGAACAAATATTATTCATAAAAATTGTGATTGTTTGCAAGCCCTATTTACCATGCAATACAACTAAAATATATTCCCTTGTCTGAGGCTTCCAGTCAAGATAATGGAGTAAAAAAACTTAGGTCATCTCCTTCCACAATCAATCAAAATTATAATTAAATTATTGAACAACCATAACTGAAAACTACCTTTACACAACTATATAATTCCTATAAGTAAAGGCCACCTCTAGTCTGGTAGGACAAGCAGAGATGCAGATGGGACAAGCCCCGCACCCATGGTGTGGAGGTGAGAAATAGGGGATGTCTCAGCTGCAGTGTTCCCGTGAGAAGTGAGGGGTCCAGCACAACACGTAGCTCCCTAGCCGGGGGCAGGCATGCCGAGAAGAAGAGTACCCATACTATCTGGCTGCCATAGCCAGTAGGGATTGCACAAAGCAACCAATCAATGTTTTTCTCTCTATTCCTTTGCCTTCCTCTCTCTCTAAAAAAAAAAAAAAATCAATCCACAGGCATGATTAACCCTTTGAATGCCAACCAATATCCTAGGAACTATGCTAAAATTGCCAAGGCATTTTGATTTAAGGTTTTTAAATTTTTTTCCCACATAAAGAGTGAACTACTAGCATCTATATATATTTTTTTTAATTGATTTTTTTACAGAGAGGAAAGGAGAGGCATAGAGATCTAGAAACATCAATGAGAGAGAAACATCAATCAGCTGCCTCCTGCACACCCCTCACTGGGGATGTGCCCGCAACCAAGGTACATGCCCTTGACCGGAATCGAACCTGGGACCCTTCCGTCCACAGGCCGGCGCTCTATCCACTGAGCCAAACCGGTCAGGGTGAACTACTAGCATCTAATAGTGACACTGCAGGAGGAGGGTGATCGCGCTCCCCATCACTCAAGGGGTTAAAAAAAAGAAAAACAGTAGGAATTG
Organism: Myotis nattereri; assembly: GCF_964212035.1. NCBI lineage: Eukaryota > Metazoa > Chordata > Mammalia > Chiroptera > Vespertilionidae > Myotis > Myotis nattereri. The sequence continues at coordinate 91,435,427 of NC_138082.1, read as the reverse complement.
CATTAAGAAAGACAGAGGGCTACTAGAGCCCATGTACAGACTCACTTGCTCACACCTCACTCATTCTAAGATCTCGTGCAGTGACAACAGCTCAAAGAGTGCCAGAGACATAAGAGGAGAAACTGAATTGACTAACTTTAGAGCAACAATGGAAGGAGCAAAAATCAGGGCAAATTTCTTAAAAAATGGAAGCACTGGCAGGTGCCATTGTGCTTTTGTTGTGGCTTCCGTTTCCTCAGTTTCAGTTACCCATTGTCAACCCTGGTCCAAAAATATTAAATGGACAGTTTCAGAAATAAAACATTCATGAGTTTTAAATTGTGTGTCATTATGAGTGTTGTGATGGAATCTGGCCCTGTCCTCCCCGCAGTCCTGCTCTGGCCCACCCACACACGCATCACCTCTTGGTCAGCATATCCATGCTGCATGTGCATCCCTTGTTAGCAGCACTCTCAGGCATCAGAATAGTTACAGAATGAGACGACATTCACAAAACTTATTACAGTATATTCTTCCTAGAGGCCTGGTGCACGAATTTGTGCACGGGTGGGGTCCCTTGGCCTGGACTATGCCCTCTTGCAATCTGAGACCCCTCAGGGAATGTCAGATAGCCAGTTTCAGCCTGATCCCTGCAGGCCCAATCCAGACAGGTGGGAGCCAGATCCCCACAGGCCTGATCCAGACAGGAGAGAGCCTGATCCTGTGTGTTGAGCATCTGTCCCCTGGTGGTCAGTGAGCATCGTTCCATCACTTAGGCTTTTATATATATAGATTATTGTTCTATTTTATTATTAGTTGTTGTTAATCTCTTACTGTGCCTAATTTATAAATTAAACTTTACAATAGTGAGGATTCTAATATTACAATTTTGTGACCAAATATCTAGATCAGTGATGGCGAACCTTTTGAGCTCGGCGTGTCAGAATTTTGAAAAACCCTAACTTAACTCTGGTGCCATGTCACATATAGAAATTTTTTGATATTTGCAACCATAGTAAAACAAAGATTTATACTTTTGATATTTATTTTATATATTTAAATGCCATTTAACAAAGAAAAAACAACCAAAAAAATGAGTTCGAGTGTCACTTCTGACACACGTGTCATAGGTTCGCCATCACTGATCTAGACCTTCCTGTAATTTGATCTCTGATCTTGCTCTAGTGACTAAGCAGTTTTGCAGTTTGAACTCTGAATCTATGAATGAACTGCACTCCCTGAATTGTTCCTTTATCCTCAAATCTAGTTTTGCCGATTTAATTTGCAGATGCCAAGGGAAACTTAGGCGTTGGCCCAAGCCTTGTGACTCCACCCTTCTGACCATGCCTTGCCATCCTCACCACTAACCTTGTCCTGTAACACCCCCTTACTAGCCATGTGTTGTAACACCCCCTGACCATGTCTTATGCCTCCAACCTTGGTCATATCTCATGACTCTACCTGCTGACTATGAGTCACCAGAAACTGAAGCTGCCCCATAGTCCTGACCAATCTCCATCCTTCTCGCACATACTTGCAGTGTGGCCGTTCGCCCCAACACATCCCCTTAAAGATCAGCTCTCTGTTTCTGCTTTTAACCCTCCCTCTTCTAAAAGAACTTTTGGTGTTTGCCAAAGGCTATGTCTGCCTAGTTTGCAAACCCTGTATGAATTAAAATCTCTTTTGCCTCCCAAAATGGTCTTCTGGAATTTATGTTGACAATGGGTATATGTGTATCAGAAAAAATCACAATATATCTAGTGTTCACCTATCCGCGGCTCCAGGCATCCACTGGGGGTCTTGAAACATCTCCCCTGTGGATAAGGGAAGACTACTATACTGTGACTGTCATTTGTGTTAAGGGTTCTTCAGTAGATACTAAAATGCAAGGCAAAATAAGTGAAATCTTAAATCTTACTGTTTCAGATATATCAACCTTTTAGTGAACAAAATAAAACAAAAATAATAACTATCCTGCCAAGAGCAAGACAACCAAACCCATCACTAAGAGGATTAAAATATTGTAAGAGAGATGGACTGTTTTTCATATTCATGCTAGAATGTATATAATTTTTAGTGTTAATGTTTATTTTCTATTTATCAGTTGTTAAATAGCTTTCAACTTTGTCTAGTTTTCAGTAAATGTACCATTTTTTTAAAAAAATATTGCACCACATTGCCTCTGAAGTTCATGCTATCGCCTTTACAAATGTCATCTTATAGGACAAAGATCAAATTTCGACTCTTAGCTCTGCTATTGTGCCAGGCATATTATGTTCATTTTTAAATTTAATCTCTCTAACAGCCCTGTGAGGTTGGTGTTGTTAACTTCATTTTATGGTTGAACCAACTGGAGCTTAATGGCATTAAGTAATTTGTGCAGAGAGAGATCGTAAATGGCTGACCTGGGCACGAAGCCAAGTCTATTGGCTTTCTACTGTGGTTCTTAACTCCTGTAATGTATGTTTCCTGGGGAAGAGCAGTTCCTATTCCCCACTTCTTAATAACCTACTGGTTCTATTGTAAGGGACTCTCTTAGCAATGTTTATTCCATCTAAGGAAAAGAGGTCAGTGCCCCTGACTAAACAGTCAGCTACTGCATGTTTTAAAGATTCTTGCGCCCCACTGGTTGAAAATCGCTGTGATAGGCAATAACATCTCTATTCACTTTTTACAGGGTTTCCAGTTCATTCTTGGCTTGTGTTGTATTATGATCATGTAGAATGCCTATTTATCTTATTAGAAATTAACGTATAAATCAAAAGTGTCCTGAAAGAAAGTTAATTGAGCCATTTACTAACCCAAAAATAGACAGTCCCCAAGGTGTGCAGTCTAAGCCACCGGCAGCAGGGCTAGGTAGGGAAAACACACACTTATCTTCCTGGAATAGGCTCAAAAAGTAAACACACAATCAGTTGGGAGAAGTAAGTTGTTTTGAAGGAATTGCATTGGCTGTAGATGAAGGGGTTGGGAAAAGGAGAAACAGGACGCAGTGTCTGTAGGAAAGAAGGCTTTGTTGCTCCTGGATTGGTTGTACTCAGAGTTCATGGGTAAGCAGGATGCTGGGACATCTGGGGGTTGGCTGTTCTTTCTAGGGAGCTGCCTGAAAGTTCATTCAGTTTCAACGTACCTTCAGAAACGTGAGCAGCTTTTCACTGGTTTCCACCCACACCTGTTAACTAATTAACTTGTCTCTTTCTCCCACTCTCTGGTCTGCTGTCATTTAATTTAAGACATGACAGAACCTTGTTCTTGTCAATAGTATTAACTGTCGAAAAATAATAATGCCCTGGATGCCTTATAAACATCATTTCCATTTATCCAGAGTCCTCAGAGGGAGCCATGCCTAGCCCCATGTAACAGAGGAGGTTTACTACTTTGAAGCAGCACCAAGAGCAAATGCGTCTTAGCACTGAACTGGGCTTGCCACAGCTCTGAGGCACCCTTCTCCTCCTATGCAGGGAACTCAGCTCACCTGGGAACAGACAGAAACCCTCTAAGACAGCAGTTCTCAACCTGTGGGTCGCAACCCCTTTGGCGGCCGAACGACCCTTTCACAGGGGTGGCCTAAGACCGTCCTGCATATCAGATATTTACATTACGATTCATAACAGTAGCAACATTACAGTTATGAAGTAGCAACAAAAATAATTTTATGGTTGGGTCACAACATGAGGAAATATATTTAAAGGGCCAGAAGGTTGAGCACCACTGCTCTAAGAGCAGCCAGATGGTTTTGAACAATGACTAGAAATCCAGCAACTTATGCTTTTCCAGTGTTAACCAATGAAGAGGTTCAGGCTACAATAAAGAACAAGGAGCATCATTTAAAGTAAAAGGTTTGCAATCTGAGAGACACAGATTCGTGTGGCAACCCAAAGTGTGTTCTGGCGAGAACAAAGAAAGGCAGGGTTTATAAAAGCAAAATCAACAACATATAATTCTTTCAAACAAAGGAAGGATTCTGACGAGGCCAATAGGGATTGGTGAGTTCCAGTGTGCAAACAAGGGAGGCAAAAACGACAAGGAAGGAGGTGAAGTTCAGGTGTCCATGGAGCGGTGCTGTCCCAGGATGCTCATGGCTCAGCCTCGGGCCGAGTTTAGCAACAGGTGGAGCCAGAGCAGCTCCTGAGCACTGAGGCCCTGGCTCTATTGTAAGGGCCTCTCTTAGCCATATTTGTTCCGTTTTATTCTCTTCACTGTCACCAAATTTGCAGGCTCTGCGTGGTGCAATCCAAGCTCTTAGGAGCCGAGGCCTGCAGCTGCTTGCTCTTTGAAGCTGATTACAGAGCTGCGTCTTCCCTGGGCTCTGCCTCCATCATGCCACCCTGTGCCAACAAGCTGCCTGCCAGCCACTGGCTGCTGCTCCATCTTCCTCAGCCCTTCTCTTGGGGGGCATGCTGACACCACCCTCTGGCTTTACAACTTTTATGAAGAGGATGATTATTTTTAGTAGAACAAAATGTGTAATATTGGCTTTGTTTTGAAAAGTCTCATTTATTTCTTTCAAAGAAATGATCCATTTAGAGAGGCAAAGAAATGCTCACCTCACTATTCAGACTTTAAGTCGACTATACATACAGTGATGCAATTTAGGGAGCAAAGGAGAGTTGCAATCAAATTCTGGGAAATGCAGACATATAGTCACTAAATATTTATTTTATTTTTAAATTTTATTTTTATTGATTTCAGAGAGGAAGAGAAAGGGAGAGAGAGATAGAAGCATCAACGATGAGAGAGAATCATAGATAGGCTCCCTCCTGCATGGTCCCCATTGGGGATCAAGCCCGTAGCCCAGACATGTGCCCTGACCAGGAATTGAACCGTGACCTCCTGCTTCTTAGGTCAATGCTCAACCACTGAGCCAAGCTGGCTGGGCACTAAATATTTATTATGTGCCAGGAACACAGTGCATATAATGCACTATAGAACATCTCTGTGCCAGGAAACATAGTCACTGAACACATCAGAGTCCTGAGCCCCCGAATAAGAGAAATATACAATAAACACATAAGGAAATAAGTTCACAAAATGCTCTCAGACAGCTGTAAGTACAATGGAGAAAGCTATATTGGAGTTCAGGGGAAGTGATGGCTGGGTATTTTCCTCAGGTGGTGGGAGAATGCCTCCCTGACCGGCACCAGTGATCAGGAGTTACCTGTGAGCGCTCTCAGGAGGCCAGGCTGCCACTGCTTGCTCTTCGAGGCTGATTAGAAGCTGCGTCTTCCCGGGGCTCTGCTGTCAGGAGTAGAGTGTAATCCGCGGGGAGGACATCTCGGTCTCCCAACAAGTCCTCACTGTGCCTGGGCCAGGGCTTTGCAGGGCCCTTCGGGGTATCCTGTCTGGCATCGGTCTGTCTTCCTCCTGCTCCCACCAGAGTGGCTTTATTGCTTCTATGTGCAGCCTTTCTTATGTTTTTTTCTTTGGAAATGGGTTTCATGTTTCCAAAGACCTCTTTCTACCAAATATTAATTTGACACAGGAGGCAACTGAGCTCCGAAGGGAAGCAACTTGGCCAAGGGTGCTGTGCTCCCAGTGGCCAAGGTCCCCTCTGTGCACCAGGGGCAGCCCCTGGTCCCAGTGGGGTGGGGTGGGGTCTCAGTGTGTCCTGAGGTGATCTGCCTTTTCCTGACCCGCAGGCAGAGGCCGCAGCCCGGCCTCCTTGGCCAGGAGCTTTGTGGGAACTGACTTTCTCCTAGGAGCAAGCGCGCTCACAGCTTCAGATCAGACATCAGGCTGCGCCTCCAGAAAAGCAGAAAACACAGGCTGCTCCACAGATTCCTGAAGGCGAGCAGCCCCCCTTTTCCATGAGGGCGCTTCCCTCTGGGGACACCACCAGCCTCAGGCTATGCTGCAGGGAGCTCTGGAGGCCAGGGCATGGGAGCCCTGGGTGGACAAGGAGGGAGTGGTGGGTGTAAGGAGACCACAGGGGAGTAAGGAGGTGGAGGGCAGCTGGTGGGCTTTCAGAGACTCAGGCAGGGAGGGGAGGTGACTTCTTGGCTCCTCCTCCAGTGTCTGTGTCTAATCATCTCTTCTTTTTCCCCAGTGAGGGTGCTCATTGAGTGAGCACCTGGATGTCCCCGGAGAAAAATCAGCAGGGATTTCAGTAAGAAGAACTGTAATCTGGAGTGAAAGACAGCTTCCACTGCTGTGTGTGTGCGTGTGCATGTGTGTGTGTTTGTGCATGTGTGTTCCTCTGTGTGTGCATGTGTTTGTGTGTATGTGCACATGTGTGCATGTGTGTGCCTGTGTGTGCATGTGTGTATTCTTTGCCATCTTCAGAGCAGGGCACTGAGAGCAGTTTAGACACTGAGTGGAACATGGCCCATGTGATGAGAGTCTTGGCTCAGCCAATAGCTTGCTGTGGTTTATGTGTAACAGCACCACCTGGGAGCTTTGAGTCTTTCTGTATAAAATAAAGAATAATTTGGATAATATGTTCTCTGACCTCCTTACAATTTTAAAATTCCACTATCAATTATATTTTTAAAAGTCACATTTCAAGATGGTAGCTGGGAAGTGACATCATAAATTAGAGTGATACGGCATGATTCAAAAAGCACTGACATTATTCCATTCTTCAAAGTATAAACTATATATATATATATATATATATATATATATATATATATGAACATGCACATGTACACACAGAAACATACACACAGAAACATGTACACACAGTTTTCCAGAGCTTGAAATTCTATCAAGTCCAAATTTGAATCCCGATTCTGACAGCTTTTGACCATGGCCTTCCTAGCATTGCTCTATCCTGCCAGAACATATTTTCCTTCTTCATAATGGGGATAGATATTATCTATTTTATAACTTTGTAATGGGATGTGTGGGGACCCTGCCCAGAGTACTCCTGATGTTAAAGGCCTGTGCCACACACGTGTGCAAGGGCAATGACAGCAGTGTCACTGCTCGCACTGCGGGTGCACCTGTATCACATGTAACACGGGTGCCACCACTTGGCAGGAAGCTTATTTTGTCCGAGTTGGTATAAAATGTGTTGCTGACCAGCGGTGGCTGGCTTCTTGGTTGGGCTGCTGTGTTGGCAATGGCTGCTTTGTCTGAAATAAAGCATGACTCATCTACCTATGGCTGCTCATATTTTTTTTCCAATTTCTGGTGTCCTGGATAGGTTCTGTCCCTGGCAGAGGAGCTCAGAGCCAACAGGAGGTAAATGAAAACACTTATATAATGCTGGTTCTTCTGCCTGGAAACTAAGAGGAACACATGGATGTCATCATCTGATCACAAAATCTTTGGAATTGAGAGGAAACAGTATGATGGGTAATTATGCCATTTCCCCAAAGTCATGAGGAACTAGAAGTTACGTTTTAACTTGTTTTCACACACCTGTGTTGGCTGGATCACAGAGCCCGGGCTCCTCCCCATGAGGAATAGCACCTGTGCCACCTCCTGCAGTCCCCCGTGTGACGTTGTCCCCAGTGTGCGTGCACAGCCATGGTCCCACTGCTCAGAGCTTTCTGGAGCTCTTCCTTCCACACCGACTTCCAACATTGTTGACATTGATTGATGCCAGTCTGAAATATAATTGATGACACCTTCCTAGGTTCTTCTGGCATGGCTAGGCTAATAATCAAATTAACGCGAGACAGCTTAACAGGAGGAAATGTGCAAAGTTACCACATATGTTCACCCGGGGTTCCACAAGGAAAGGCAACTCCAGAACACACTGGCCCTGAGGCTCACGTGCCATCCTGGGCTACGGAGAGGGAGGCGGGACTTCGAAGGGGAAGCAGGCAACGCCCAGGCAGGTGAGAAAGAGCCAACATCTGGTCAACAATCCTGCTGGCCGCCAGGACCCATAGCCACGGAGGGACCTGCGCTGCTGGATTCCCCCGTCCGCATGACGACGTTCACATGCGCTGAGGGGAGTATGCAGGGGCTGCTCCCTTCCTGAAGCAGGTGTTTCTATCTTAATTTCTTCAGGTAGATAAAGCGGGAAGGTCAAAGGTTCTGTGAGTCTTTTGTTTCTTAAAACCAGCTTAAAAGCAAAGTTTGTACTTTGAAGAATGGAATAATGTCAGTGCTTTTGAATCATACCACATCATTATGTCTAATTTATGATGTCACTTACCAGCTACCATCTTGAAATGTGACTTTTAAAGTTACATTTTGGTGGGGCAGAACTTTGGTCCTCCTCAACAGTGTACACAATTAGGAAAAATAAGGGTTTCTTTTTCATCTCATCGGAATTAATTTTCTTAATTAACTCAGAGTCTGACTTTCTGGAGCTCAGAGGGTGGGAGTGGAGAAGGCGAGGGCACTGAGGCAGGTGGAGCCCCTGTTCACAGCAGCAGAGGGGCCATGCCTGCCGATTCCTAACGGGTGGAGCTAAGTCCCTTTCCTCCTGTTGAAGGGTGTGGGCTGTGCCCTCAGGCAAGCTGCAATCAGCCAGCTCTCAGCTTTCTCTTAGGGACCTGGAGAGAACACCTACGTTATGTGATTGTTGTGCATATTAACTAGAGAAATGATTTACAGAGCATACCTAGCATGGTTCTGCATGACAGGTGTGAGTTCCACCTTCTCAGGCTTTGCATCCAGTGCTCCCTGGGGACTGGGATATGCCCACAGCAGCGAGTGATGTCCCGAATCCCAGAATCCCTCCTGTAGTCCAGGATGCAGAGTGAAGGAAAATGGAAGTCATAGTATTTTTCCCTTTTCATTTTCCTTCACTGAGGAAGAGGGCATTTGTGTGGTTTGACCATAATAATTGCATTTGGAATGCCTTCATGCTGTCACGCTGGCTAAACTGCAGAATCTTATTTTTAAAAACTCAGTTAAGCAAGTGTCCAAAGTGACCAGATCAGCCAAATTTGGAGGAGGCAAAGTTGCTTTTCTCCTAGCAGCTGTCCCCTGGACAAACAGAGCCACAGCATTTCAGGAATATTTATTGTCAGCAGCACATCTGGGAGTTAGTCTTTTAAACCTTCCATAGTGCTCAAGGGGAGGGTGGTGATTCATTAATTCACTGTGATGATTTGTCCTAATTATTCTGATTGCTGCCTTGTCTCCTCAGACCAGCTGGGGCCTGGAGCTGAGGACAAGTCACTAGCCCATGGCATGGATGGCAGTTGCTGCAGAACCCTAGGCACTGGGCTTGCAGGATTCCCACAGTGAGAGGGCCTCCCCTGCAGGATCCCCACAGTGTGAGGGCCTCTCCCCTCCAGGATCCCCACAGTGTGAGGGCCTCCCCTGCAGGATCCCCACAGTGTGAGGGCCTCTCCCCTCCAGGATCCCCACAGTGTGAGGGCCTCCCCTGCAGGATTCCCACAGTGTGAGGGCCTCTCCCCTCCAGGATCCCCACAGTCTGAGGGCCTCCCCCTCCAAGATCCCCACAGTGTGAGGGCCTCCCCCTCCAAGATCCCCACAGTGTGAGGGCCTCCCCCTCCAGGATCCTCACAGTGTGAGGGCCTCCCCCTCCAGGATCCCCACAGTGTGAGGGCCTCCCCCTCCAGGATCCCCACAGTGTGAGGGCCTCCCCCTCCAGGATCCCCACAGTGTGAGGGCCTCCCCCTGAAGGATCCCCACAGTGTGCAGGGCCTCACTGCTGTTGCTGCTGGGCCTGACAGGTCAGTGTTGCAGCTATGGGGGGTCTGCGTGCTAGGGGTACTGCTGGGGACCATTGGTTCCCACTGTGCCTCTTCTAACTCTTCCCCAATAGCTCCTGCTTTTCCTCTCCCAGTCTGCCAGCTCAGCTTCCTCTGTTGTGAGTTTTTAATGCTTCTTATTGTTGTCCCATCCCTGTCTCACTGGCTCTTACAGACTTGATCTGGACTTTTCACAACTCTTCATAATGAAAAACAAGCAACGACAAAAATCCTATTACTGCTCCCTGCACACTGCCAAGTGCCCAGCGGGGTGTTGGTGGCTTTACCTGCACTGCCTCTAAGTGCTGCCAGTGGGCATCGCCTTGTTTCAGGGACCCACTGAGCGGAGACTGCAGCGTGGTCATACTCATTTGGGTGGATGTAGAAGGCTGACCCTGGGCTCCCAGTGCCTCAGCTCCATCTGTCTTGCCCTGGAAAATATTCAGTCTTGTCATCATCAAGCCTGAAACAAAGGCCAGTGTCCAAGTTCCTGCTCCACATTAAAGCTCCTCCTTTGGAGTCCTCCCAGCTGCTACAGAGAAGGTGCAGGAGCAAGTGGGGTGAGCAAATGGGGTGAGCACATGGTACTGGGAGGCTGAGGGAAGAAGGACTTGGTCTTTGCACAGGATAATGAATGGAATATTCGTAAAGAAACGGATTTCCTACATGCGCATTTTTTTTTTTTTTGCACCGATGATAAAGCCAGTTCAGAGTGGTTAAATGATTTCACCTGAGAGTATTGGCCAATTTAAGACGTGAATCCCAGATTCTTGGCTGCATGTCTAGTGCTAGTTCTCCTCCGTCAAATACAGATGGTCTTTGGGAAAAGGATTTGCATACTATCTTATATAAGAACTTAACACTTAATTAACCTCAAAGGAAAGAAGTTATTGCTAAAGCAGCAGAGGTAAGAGAACCATTATCTATTAAGAGCTTTCAAAGCCTCAGTCAATTATAAATCATTATTTTTAAAAAATCTTTACCACTGCTTTTTCCAGTAGGTATTTAAGCATTGCACGCGGGAAGAAAGTGTTTCAAGAAGGTGAACTTATCCATGAGGGGTTACACAGCAGGCGGTGGGGCTTGCCCTGGAGTCCCATTATCTGTTCCTTCTAACCCACGCTGTGATTTCAAAATGGGATATAGTCTACCTAACTTTTAACAGAAAGGACAAGTGAACACCAGGTTGGGGTCAGTGTTGACATTTAGGAACTATAATTTTGTGCAGTTGAATTATTCTGATTGACAAATGAGCTAGTGCTCTTCTTTAAATTAAATACACTTCGATACATGTTCATTTTACATGGTTAATACTCACTGGGGATCTCAAAGAAATCAACATATTTGCGGAGCAGAAGACAGTCCTACCATAGTGCTGAGGCTTAGGCAGGCAAGAAAGGTGCCTTGGGCATAATCTTTAAGGAAGTGGTTCATTTCAGGGCCATGCAGGTGCAAGATGGACGCCCCTTACCATCAAGAGTCTTCTTACATGCTATGTCCTAGGTACCCTGTTTATCTCACATGTGCAATGGTTAAATACCTACTGAAAAAAAGCAGTGATCAATATTTTAAAAAATAATGATTTATAAGCAAGGTACCTAGGACACAACATACCCCTGGCCTGTCCAAGGGGAATTCATCCCAGAGTTTGCAAAACACTTGTATGCAGGCAGTGACCAACTGCAGGGCAGAGCGTGAGTGCATGTCCATCTATCACCATCCTAAGCACTTACCCAAGCCTCCGTTTATCCATTTGTGGCTGAGTTCATGCTTCCCATTCCTTGTGCCTTTGTCCCCACTGTGTTCTGTGTTTCTACTTTCATGACATTAAATCTGCCATAGTCCTTGCGGAGTTCTTCACTTTAGCCCCTTCAGTGCCCAGACTTCATGTGTTTCTCAGTCGGACGAGGAAATAACAAAAATGGTGTCTCACAGCCCATGAGTGAGATGCAGAACCTGGTGCAGGCTGCATGCACGCAGAGTCCACCAAGCTTGCAAGCCGGCAGGGCACAAATGCCTGTCAGGAAAACAGAAGGCTCAGATGGGTCAGGAGCTAACACCGCAGACAACAGCAGACACACAGCACTGCGGACAGCGGGGCCTCGGAGCAGACCCCCTGGTGCAGGCAGGAGAGGAGTCCTCAGCTGGGGACTTCAGGACATGGCGGGTGAGGTGGAAGAGGGACACGTGCATCATCCTGTGTCTCACAGACCAGCTGGGTTCAGACCTGCGGGAGCCTGAAGGAACCTTGCCTAGGTAGCACATTGATGGCATCCAACTTTAGAAGCTGAACTAGCTTTATAAATAGTGTTCCCAAATAAAACACAAAAGGCCAATTTTATGTTATTAACAATGAATAATTTTAATATTAATATGTTCCAATTATTACATGAGGCATATTACACATACACATACATACACATATTCTATCTGAAATTCAAACCCAATTAGGCATGCTGTATTTTTACGTGTTGTTTTATTTATTTGTTTGTTTATTTTTATTAAATTTATTCAGGTGACATTGGTTAATTAAATTATATAAGTATCCAGTGCATTTCTATGATACATTATCTTTACATTGCATATTTTTATTTATTAAATCTGTAACAGTATTTATACAAATGTTGGCAATCACCTTTTCTTTTTTAGGACTGAATAATTATTTTTAACAGCTGATGGTGGGAAGTAGAGGGAAAAATTCTACGTCACATGAACCTTATTTTTACTTCAGTTTCTTCCTTTGCAAAATACATAGTAATGGTAACTATGCCTTATATGGCTGTAGGGGGAAGTGTATGAGGTAATAGATGAACTGCTAAGCAATAGGCCTGGCATATAGTAATTGTTCAATAAGTTTCAACCACTGTTAAAATAAATGTTTCATGGAGACATGACTGGGTAGTGAATAAATAAATAAATGCTATTGCTAAAGTAGCACAGCACGGGAATCTACGTAAATTCTGAAATATTTCATCCCATTCTGTAAGAGCGACAATCAAAACAAAGTGGCATAACAAGCCCCGGGACAGTCGTGTGGAAACGTCATCTTTCCTTCTTCAGGTGAAGCTCTTGCACCTTGGTGGGTGGGAGACGGCAGCACTGGGGCGTGGCTGCCAGGTGCAAAATAGCTTTAGTCCTTAGGCCCATGACAAAGAAAACAGCCCTGTGCATTGCTGTCTGTATTCGGCCAGAGTTTAGAGACCTGTAAAGCTCTCTATATGGGAATAAAAACACAAAGATCTTTCGGTAAAATGTTATCCTTTCTAAAATAGATTGCTTTCCTAAAGCTCTCTTCGTGTGTCTACTATGTGAACTTGTATTGGAAAAATCTCCCTAGAAAACATAACTCAGCAGATTTTGATGGAAAACATTTCCTTTCAGTTATAAACATCCAAATAATCTGTTGTGACCATCAGAACTTATTGAAATCTTTAATGTGATGGTAATATATTCTTTACTGTAAGATATAGGCATGTTACTGAAGTTTTATTGAAAAATGACAGTCACATATAAAATGTATTTCAGATCATTTAAGTTTTCTATCTTCTTTTATGATTCAATGAATTGTATCATCTCAGCAGTTTGTGCTGAATCTAAGTACATTAGGATTAAGATTAAAATACTGAGTATCTGAATTTAGGTTAATAAAAATAAAACCAATATATTTTTTTATTGCACAGCCACTGTCACTTAAATAAAATGCTCCAACTCAGAGGTGAAGTGTAGGTACATGAACTGATTTCCTTTTCAATTTGATGTCCACAGCAATTGGACCTACATGGCTCTGTTGTTATAAATTGAGGTTGGTCAAAGTGACATAACTCCTTGGGAAATCTTTTCTTGAGACATCAGTTAGTTCCCATAACTGTGCTTCTATAGCTCTATCCCATGGGAACCAGGGAGAAAAAGTGGAACTAATCTCCAGACAAGAGCAGATCGCTCTCAGGTTGACTTCAGTTCCCATGGGTTAGGTTAGCTAGAGCATAGAAATACAACAAAGAAGCACCCTTGAAATGAGCAATGAACAATTTAAATGACCTGAACTGAGGTAAAATTCCGCAAGTCAAGAAGACCCTGGTCAAAGGAAAATCTGGGCTGTTTCTCAGACTCGCCCATTATCTGAGTGAAGACACTGTCCATGTGCAGGCCTACAGGAACCCTGAGAAGGCCCTCTGTCTCCACCGGTGATGCTGTGATGTGGGAAGAGTGCTGTGGTAGGGGCTACTGATCTCCCGGCCTGGGAAGGAGGGAACAGCCTAGAGGAACAGCCTGGTTAGGAAGGTAACCCTGAGGTCAGGGTAAAGAAGGTTAAGCGGATGACCAGAAGTAGGGAGGCTGCTTGAGAAATGACCGATCAATAAAGAATCCATATGGGGATATGGCAGTCACATCTGAAGTAGAGAGAAGGACACTGTGTTGAGTCACCTGATGCCAGTGGAATAAGCAGATTTTTTTCATGACTGAACATGAAGAGAGAGTGGAATTCAAGCATACTCTGGGACCCAGTTTTTCATAATGTTACTAAATAAGATAAAGAAGATACAAGAAGGGAAGCGGCAATGGGAAACATGTTGACTTCCATTTTTATAAATTGAATGCGAGTTACTTATGGGGCATATTAATACTAAATCCTAGTGAAGTGACATGCGGCATGGGTTTTGATTTGATGATTGTGGATAATCAGATTGCTCAAGTTCAGGTAAGCCATGGAAGTCAGTGCGAGAAGCTGGGAGAGTGAGTGGATTGGTCCCTGGTGTGGCACTCAGCCAGTGCAAGAGAGGCCTCATCTGTTATTGGAAGTGGTGCCCCTGAGCTCGGTGTCTACTGCAGCCAGAGCCGCACACAGGACAGAGGAGAACATGCGCAGTGGTGCGCTGGGGCTCATGGCGAACTTCTCAGGACTTCTGTGAGCTAGGTTATTAGACGTTGACATTATTAAATAGTACACCATATACATTTAAAACTAATTAAATTACATTAAAAACAAAGATAAACCAACGTAAAGTTTACGTTCTTAGAATTGTCTTCTACAATGCATTGCCACCTATGCCCTGAGGCCATCTGCGTGGCAGGAAACCTACCATGGTGGGCTGCTGTGTGGCTCTTCCAACCCCACTTTCAGTCGTATCACGTTCGTAGCTTGAAATGACAGCAGGCAATCAGCAAGTACAGCGGGTCCTCAAATATGTGATTCCGTTCTGTGTTGTTTGGCTGTAAACTGGTGAGGAAAAGGAAAACAGTCCCCAGCCAGGACCACTGTCTGAGCGGAGTCTGCAGTCTCCCCGGGTCTGCCTGGGTTTGCTCCCGGATCCGGCTTCCTCCCTCCCACATCCCAGAGATGTGCATGCTGGGTAACCGCGTGCCTATGTTGGCCAGGCTGGTAAGTGTGGATGTGTGAATGGTCCTGACCAGGGTGGGCTCCTGCCTGTGCCTGGCGCCCTGACCTGCCGCTGGCGACCCTGAGCGGGAAGCGGATAAGCTGGTTGGAAAGAATGGTCTTGTTTCCACTCATCTTTCTTCAGTGTATGTATAGCACACATTTACCTCAATCCTTAATATTAGATATGCTTCGGATGTTTATTTATAATTTTGGTGATGTTTTCGTGACCAGAAATATGCCATTGGAACTTAACTGTGGTTTACATGAACCTACAGCTGCGATCCCCTAGAACCTGTCACTGTGGTAAAAATCAGGGCTCCCTCTGGAGAGCTGGTAGTTTAACATTTACCAGAATAACAATAATCAAGTAGGAACTTCCTTACCTGAGAAATAAACAGTGGGGCAAAGTGTGTTCCACTTACTATTACTAAATTAAAAAAAAAAAAAATCACCGCATATCTCAGTGGTTTAAAATATAGCTACTATTTAATTATTATAACTCACAGCGCAATTCTGTTGGTAATGTTTCCAGTAGTCAGCTGGGTCACTCTGGCTAATGGTCTTTCTGTCAAATGCGATCAGACAGTTTGGAGCTGGAGCCACAGAGCTGGCCAAGCCTGTCTTGCACAGTCTTTTCTGGCTGTGCTGACCGGCTGCGCTTCCTCCCACTGAGTTGGTCTCCTGGTTGTTGCATTGTTTTCGTGGTCCTCAGGCAAATGTCTGAGGGAAGAATGTGGAAGTTACATCACTTTTTACTTTCTTGCCTCAATAGCAGAACCACATCTACACATAGTGTTGGTTACAGACAAGTCAGCAGTTTGCCCAGACTCAGGGCAGGGTGAGTTAATTCTCATATCAGTAAGGACAAGATTTAAGAAGAATATAGCAAATGGAAAGTAATTTGGGGCCATCTTTAGAATCTATTGTCTGTCACAGAGCCCAGTCCACAAATGACTTTGAGAAAATCAAGGATATGTAGCTACGACTATGGAAGGCACTCTTGGGGGATGCTTGAAAATTGTTGCTTTTATCAATTTGAGATACAATTTACATGTGTGACTTAAAATACCACTTCCAAATTTGAGCAAATTTAATGGAGCCAGAGAGTCCAGCCTAGGGTAATGATTAACAATAAATATTTTTACCTCCATATATATTTTTTGTCTCCTGTTTTCCTGAATTCAACTTTATCTCTTTGGACAGTAGACAGAATACTTATTCCTCATTGGTGAGGCTGTCTCAACATTTCTGGTGCTAGGATGGGGAAGAAAATTACCCTTTCCTCCCATTGCTGATTCTTCCAATAAGAACCAGAAGATCAGAGACAAAGGTAAAAAGAATTGCTTTTTCGCCACATCTTCAAAACCATTTGTCATTTGTTGATTTGTTGATGATAGCCATTCTGGCAGGTGTGAGATGGTACCACGTTGTCGTTTTGATTTGCATCTCTCAGATGATTAGTGACTTTGAGCATGTTTTCATATGTCTCTTGGCCTTCCTTATGTCCTCTTTTGAAAAGTATCTATTTAGTTCCGTTGCCCATTTTTTGATTGGATTGTTTATCTTCCTTTTGCTAAGTTGTATCAGTTCCCTGTAAATGTTGGAGATTAAGCCCTTGGTGATAACATTGGCAAATATGTCCTTCCATGCAGCAAAGGAACCCTTGTGTACTGCTGGTGGGAATGCAGACTGGTGCAGCCACTGTGGAAAATAGTATGGAGTTTCCTCAAAAAACTAAAAATGGAATTCCCATTTGACCCAGTGCTCCCACTTCTAGGAATATATCCTAAAAAACCTGAAACATCAATCAGAATGAATATATGCACCCCTATGTTCATAGCAGCACAACTTACAATAGCTAAGATATGGAAGCAGCCTAAGTGCCCATCAGCAGACTAGTGGATTAGAAAACTGTGGTACTTCTAGACAACGGAATACTACGCTACAGTAAAAAAAGAAGGAATTCTTACCATTTGCAACAGCATGGATGGAACTGGAGAGCATTAAGCTAAGTGAAATAAGCCAGTCAGAGAAAGATAAATATCACATGATCCCACTCATTTGTGGAATAAAATGAGCAACATAAGCTAATGAACAAAAACAGATTGAGAAACAGAGAAGCATCCATCAGACCATCAAATCTCAGAGGGAAGGTAGGGGAGGGTGAGGATAAGAGGGAAAGATCAACCAAAGTACTTGTATGCATGCATATAAGCCTAACCAATGGACACAGACACCAGGGGTGAGGGCATGAGTGTGTGTGGGGGGGTGAAATGGAGGGGAGGGGTAAGGACACATATGTAATACCTTAATCAATAAATTAAAAAAAGACTGTTAGATAATGTAATATTAAAAAAGGAGAATTGCTGAGCAGGTTAAATGGATCTTGTATTGTTGAATAATTAAAAAGATAATCCTAAAGAACATTTAAATTAATAACTTTTTGATTTAAGTCCACATTTTAGAACTTTTAGGAAATTTTCAGAAAAGAACATGTTGCAGTGTTTGTTTTATAACTGAGAATTAAGAAAGAAAACTTAGAGGTAGATATTAAAATTTATGAAAACTCTTTAGCTATAGTCCAAATTCAATAATCATTTATTGACAGTATACCAGGTGCCAGGTTTCAAACTCAATTCTTGCAACAGAATGAGAAATAAGATAGAAACAAGCAGCTAGTAGGCATTTCACATATATGCTGAAAATGAAATGCTGTTGTAGACCCTACCAGTAAGAAACCCAATCTCTAATTCTGGAGATGTGACAACTTTTCATGGAAATTGAAAGGCTAAACAAAAGTGAAGGTCAGGTCCACACACTGAAAATGAGATTCATTAACAATCCTGGCTTGTTCAACAAAATCCAGGGTGCCTGTTGACTCATAGTTATTGTGATTAATTTATTTATTTCTAGTTAAGTACTCTAAGCTGTAGTAACTACTAGTCTTCAGTCCTAGTTTTTTCCTAGAAAGACTAGGTAGCTTTAAAAAAATTACTGATGAATATGTACTGCGACAAATTACTCAAATCAGAGGACCTGATGTTAGGGCTAGGAGGCCAGTTATTTTTAAAATTTCTTACGTTGTTCGAATGAGCAGCCAACATTGCAAACTCCTGACCTAATCTGCTTCTCTTTCCCTGTGCCCTTCGTGTGTCATCCCTTTTGCCATCTTGTTCCTCTGGGTAAGGTATTTGAAATCCGCGGAAGAACACTTCAGCAGTTTGATTAAACCAAGTTCTCAGGTACCATGATTTTGAAACTACACATTGGAATATTGTGGATGACTTTGAATAGCACCTATGCTTGAATGTTACACCTTCCTTCCCCAAAAATTTAGTTTACTATGGGGTATGGGCTAAGCATAATAGTGTTTAAAGCTTTATTTGTAACTCTCGTGTGTGGTCAGGTTTGAGAACCACTGTTCTAGAACTCTCCAATGGGTCAGGTTAGATGTAATTAAATGTAAAGACGTTCTTTTAAAAAAATATATTTTATTGGTTTTTTACAGAGAGGAAGGGAGAGGGATAGAGAGTTAGAAACATTGATGAGAGAGAAAAATTGATCAGCTGCCTCCTGCACACTCCCTATTAGGTATGTGCCGGCAACCAAGGTACATGCCCTTTATCAGAATGGAACCTGGGATCCTTGAGTCCGCAGGCTGATGCTCTATCCACTGAGCCAAACTGGGCAGGGCAAATGTGAAGAAGTTCTTAACTGAAAACAAACAGAAATGGCTTCAGGTGCAAGCAGGTACAGTGAGTGAGAAGCAGGTCAGGTGGGGATATTGGTGAACTGGGGAGATCATGCTCCTCTGATTCCTCCAACAGAAGCCACGAGGAAGATGGGAGCAGCTGGCTGCATCACATTCTTGTTAAAAGGAAGTCACAAATATGGATTGCATGTGTGTGTGCAGCCTGCCAAATTTTAAATTTTGGTAACTAATTCACTTTATAAAAACAATGAATAAGCTTAAGAAAACCTGTTAGGTGAGTTTAGCCTGAAGTTGTGAGTCTTGTCTTAGCTCAGAGTTTGTCCTGTTGGTATATCACATCCTTCCCCAGCTTTCTGGGATTCTCAGAATCTTCACTTAGGTTTGCTCCCAAGGAACTGTGGCAGTACTGCTTCTCAGCAACTGATAAAATTTTGAAGGAATGTATCTCTGTGTTCCATTTTTACACTCAGTATAAATAAATATGAGGCAGGTATCAGTAGACATTCCACCTTTATATCACCACATTGAGGAATGGTGTTCATTAATGCCATCTACAAAATACCCAAACCAAACGTTACACTACTTGTGTATTCACCATAAAGTCATTAGCGATTTCTTCACTTCCCACTGAGCAGGATGAGCTTCCTTTTGTAGGTTACATGGTACAGAGAAAATGCCAAACAACGAAGTAAGATAGGATGCTAAGTCTTCCCACACAATCTTCAAAGAGCAGTGATGAGCTAGCTCTCCTGTCACATTCACAAGTAGCAGGAGATGACTGAAGAATAAGTCAGAGAAACTCTATATTTGAGGAACTTTATTTTACCTCTAAATATATAATAAAAAAGTGGGCCAACTGGTATTTACAGAAGCTATTTTAGGTTAACTAAAGAAAAATTAACTGTATTTTTGAAATAACACTTGGAAAGTCAATCTTCCTGAATTTGCATGGAAGATTGAAATGAAAAAAGACCTTTCATTTGAAATAAACACTTATAAGAAACAACCTGAAGAAACGGATTTTGCTGTGCTCACACCACACATTAACCCCATGCAACGAGGCGTCTGACTCAGAATCCTGGTCTCTTTTCATGGTCCATTAACCTCTTGTGGTTTCCATCCTCCCTTTGTCCCGCCTAGCATTCACATCCCAGGTTTGGAGTCCAGTGTTTGTGGGAGCAGGCCCTTGAGGCAGGAGTGCGGTGGCAGGGAGGTGGCTCTGGCCTCCAGCCTCTGTTTTTGAAGACCCACAGAAGCACAGGTGAAAGATCTCTCCACAGGGCTCTGCCGGAGGAGGTAAGAGAGGATGAAAGGAAGTATCTGCGCATGCTTGCCCTTTTCTGTTTCCTATTGATCAAGATCAATCCCAGGGCAACCCCCTCTCCCCTCCCTGTGGTTCCGATTGCTTCAAGTGGCTGTGCAGGAAGCTTCATGGGCAACAAGACCCCACCCACTAGGGTGTGGTTCTTCATTCAAGGAGCCAGCGCCTCTGGATCTTCCACAGAGAGCCTCTGCATGAGCGCTGGCAGCTGCCTACAAAACAAGAGGACCAGGGACTGAGAAACAGACAAGTCCAAGAGCTTCTGAGGAAGAAGGCCAAAACATGGTTTTAAGAAAGAGTTAAACAAACGAGTTTTGAAATGAAAGCCATGTTTGACATCCAGTTCCTGATATGAAGCTGTAATCATAATAGATATTTGATCTAAAATACATTTCAGTATATTTTTCTTGACTACAGTAACATAAAAGAATTATTTCAGTAAGTCCTTTTCTACAGTTTTCACACTTCATTTTACTTCCTTATTATAATATTTATCACAGAAGTCCTGACACCATTGCTTTCTGTATCATGCCTCACCTTGAAATGGGCGATTGTTCAAGAGAGAAACGGAAGGCTTAAGGACAGTGCTGTCTAATATAAACAGAAATGTAACAAAAATGTAAGCCACATATGAACTTTTAAATTTTCTAGTAGTCCCGTTAAGAAAAGTAAATATAAAAAAGTAAAACTAATTTTAGTAATATATTTCATTTAATCAAATATATCAAATTAATTATCTCAACATGCAATCAATATTAAAATGTTATTAATTAAGATAGAAGACAAGCCACAGACTGGGATAAAATATTTGCAAAAAAATATCTGGCAATGAACTTTTTTTCCAAAATAGTTTTTTAAAAATAGCTCTTAAAAGTCAATGATACACTTAACAACCCAATAAGCAAAAGGCTAAAGACCTGAACAGACACCTAAACTGAAGAAGATATAGATGGCAAGTAGGCACATGAACAGATGCTCCACACCATATGCCATTAGGGAATTGCAAATTAAAACAACAATGAGGTACTATTACTACAGCCATTAATTAGAATGGCCAAAATCCACAACACTAACAGCAAATGCTGGCAAGGATGTAGAGAAATAGGAACTTTATTCATTGCTGGTGAGAATGCAAAATGGTTCAGATACTTTGGAAGACAGTTTGGCAGTTTCTTATATAACTAACATACTCTTAATATATACTTTTAATGACAATCTTTGGTATTTACCCAAATGGATTATAAATTTTGTCCACACAAAAACCTGCACATGTATGTTTATAACAACTTCAAACTTAATTGCCAAAACTTGGAAGCAACCAAGATATCCTTTGGTAGATGAATAGATAAATGAATTGTGATAATCTAGACCAGTGATCGGCAAACTCATTAGTCAACAGAGCCAAATATCAACAGTACAACGATTGAAATTTCTTTTGAGACCCACATTTTTTAAACTTACACTATATAGGTAGGTAAATTGTTATTAACTTAATTAGGGTACTCCTAAGGCTTAGGAAGAGCCACACTCAAGGGGCCAAAGAGCCACATGTGGCTCGCGAGCTGCAGTTTGCAGACCACGGATCTAGACAATGGAATACTATTCAGCACTAAGAAGAAATAAGTGATCAAGCCAAGAAAATACATGGAGCAACTTTAATTGTATAATACAAATGAAAGAAGACAATCTGAAAAAGCTATATACTATGTGATTTCAACTATATGATATTGTGGAAAAGGCAAAAATATGGCGACAGTAAAGAGATCAGCGGTTGCCATGATTTAGAGGAGAATAAAAGTTGCAATAGTGGAGCTGAGATATTTTAGGTCAGTGAAATTAGTCTGTATATTATAGTCATGTTGGATAAATGTCTTTTTACATTTGTTCAAACCCATAGAATGTACAGCACCAAATGTCAACCCTAATGTACATGATGGTCTTTGAGTCACGATGTGTCAATACAGATTCATCAGTTATAACAAACGCACCACTTGGCAGGGATGTTGATAACTGGGAAGAAGGGAGCTATGCATGTGTGGGGCAAGAGGTATATAGGAAATCTTTGTACCCTCCACCCAATCATGCTGTGAACATAAAAACTGCTCCAAAATATAGTTTATTAACCAATATATATTATTGAAATATTTTACATTTTTATAAACTCTTTGACTCCGAACTCTTTTTACCATTATAGCACATCTCAATTTGGGTTAGCTACATTCCGAATGACCAATACACACACTAACTATTAACTCTCAGGATGGACTGTGCAGCTCTAGGGAGTGTGAAACCTGGATTGGAAACACCAATCCAAAGGATTGACTTCAGATTGAATTTATGACCCTCAAACTTGGATGTCCTCCAGAATCACTTGCAAAGCCAGTTAAAACACAATCGCTGAACCCCATATCAGGAGGTTCTGGTTCAAATGTGTGTAGATGAGGCCCTTCACTTCATTTCTAACATGTTCCCGATGATATCAGTGCGCTAGCCTGGGAAGCACTCTTTAAGAGCCACTGGTAAAGATGAGGCTTTGGGAAATCAGCTTTGTAGTCTTTAAGTAGGGAAAGAGACCAGCGGTTTCTAAATATGATGTAGGCACCTTCTCCATTGCAGTAATGATCAGTACTCCAACAGAATCGATAGGCGATCAACTTGTGCTTCAGATTACAATGCGATTCCTTACGGATATGACACAAAATTCTTTTGGTCTTTTTAACCATTTGTAAGTGAAAATGCAGTTATATGGATCTTATATGCAGAAATGTGGTATGCTTAATTCAGTATAACTTGTGCATTACAGTTAGGATAGAATCTTGTTTACATTTACATTTACTAAAGGAAACATTTAGGCATAGTTTGAATAAACAACCACTTTGAGACTAGAAAATTAAAGCACGATCATAATTCAAGTCCTTAAATTCACTATAAGTTCCCATTAGTCATTAGTTCCTCTTCAGATATATTTACTATTGTATTCCCAGTTTTTAACATCTTTATGAACAATACGTACCTAATAAGTTAAAAATGAGTAAATATTTTTACTTGCTTCATATATTTTTTTGGAAATGTGGTTTTGTCTATTCTGAATGTTTAAATACAGTGCTAAAGTGAAAATGTAAAGGTCAGGAGACTATGCTTGCATGAAAAAATTGACAGCTTTCTTAGTTTTATGTTCATTTCTATAAGTACTAGAAGTATAATGTAGTTCAGAGTAGGATGCAAATACCAACAGGCTGACTTTTACTTTGTGATTCCAGGTGGCCTGATTATAGATAGTTCATTTTCAAACTCCCCTCACTCAATTGGAGCTGGGAGCTAATTACAAATTGCCTGATGCTTTAAATTCACATTTCACAGTATGATATCACAACTTTTATTAAGAAGAGATGCCACAGATCCTTTTTTTAATACTTATTGTTGAAAGTATTATATATGTCCCCCTTTTTTTACCCATTGACCCCTTATAGTCCATCCCTGCACCCCACCCCAAGCCTCCACCACCATTGTCTGTATCCATGGATTATGTATAATGTATACAAGTACTTTGGTTGAACTCTTCCCACCCACTCACACATGAATTTTTAAATGATTAAAAACATATCACTAGTGGCAGGTCAGAGATTCCAAAATGGCAGCAAAGTATGTGGAAGCTACACTGACACTCTCCCAGGACCAAACTGGAAATTCAACAGAAATACAGAAAACCACCCTGAAAAATCAACTGAAGACTAGCTGGAGAGAGCCCGATAACCAGGACAGAGTGGAAACCACACAGAGGCTGGTAGGAAAGGTGGGGGCCAGGTTGGCCAGGCTCCCACAGACAGCAGCTGAAATTCCAGAGGGATATCTCAGGGGTGGGGGGGTTCCCATTAAGAACTATGGAGTCTAAACCCCAAGGTGGACTCCCCAGCCTAGAGCACCAAAACTGAAAAAGGAGCCCACGGAACACTTGGCTGAGAAAAGCAGCAGGATTGCTATCTACCAGCCAGAGACAGCTGGACATGGAAGCACCCTCATAAAAGGCCAATGCACAAAATTTCATGTGCAGGCACTCACCTTGCACTCTGACAGAGGGTGGGCAGAGTGCACTAGAGCTGTGTGAGGAGAGTCAGGAATGGGGGCTCTGGGATTGGAGCTGAGAAGGCAGCCACCCCAGTGTCCTGTGCTGGGTCATTCCCTCATGCTGTGGAACACTTCTTTATCTGGCAAACTTTTGCTATTCAGTGTTTTTGCCTGGGAAGTGGGGGAAAGCAGTTGTCTCACCTAGTTGGAAGATCTCTCCCCCTCACCCTGTGGTCAATAACCTGGGGCTATTAAAGACTGAGGGTCAATCAGCAGCAGGTAGAGACAGATCTCTGGAGGCTTTGAGTCTTTGCCTGATCTCCTCCTGGGCTCAGGGCTAAGAAAAGCAGGCCCTGGTGCACATCTTGGTACTTTCCAAAGTCATCCAGCCCCAGCAGAGGGAGCCAAAAGCTGTGGATTGCTGATAGCTAAAAAGAGCCTATTCAGGCCACACACAAACAGCATCTGACATTATCCTGCACTAGAGATTGGGGGTTGCAGCAGGTCTACCTAATACATTGACCCATCCCAAATAGGCAGTCAAAATGGGCAGGCAAAAAATAAGCCCCAAATGAAAGGAAAAGAGAATTATCCAGAAGAAGAGATAAATAAAGTAAGAAATTGATCAGACCTAGCTGGTTTGGGTCAGTGGATAGAGCATCAGCCTGTGGACTGAAGGGTCCTAGATTCAATTCTAGTCAAGGGCACATGCCCAGGTTGCTGGCTTGATCTCCAGTTGTCGGGGAGAGGTATGGGGGAAGCAGCTGATCAATGATTCTTTTTCATCATTGATGTTTCTATCTCTCCCTCTCCATTTCTCTCTGAAATCAATACAAATAAATAAAAAGTTATTAATGAAAAAAGAAATTGATCAGATATAGAACTCAAAAAGATAATGACAAAGATGAGAAAAGATATAGTAAATCTAAAAAAAAAAACAAACAGTCAGAAATGAAGAATTACATAACATTAATAAAGAACACATTGGAAGGGATATACAGCAGATTAGGGGAAGCTGAGGATTGGATCAATGAATTAGAAGATTGGGTAGAAGTAAAGCATTCAATCAGAGAACCAAAAAGAAAAAAAATAACACAGCAAAATTAATAAACAGGAGGATAGTTTCAGGGAGCTGTGGGACAACATGAAACTTAACAATATTTGCATCATAAGAGTGCCAGAAGGGGGAAAAAGTGAGCAAGGAATAGAGAATGTATTTGAAGAAATAATGGCAGAAAACTTCCCTAAACTGATGAAGGAAAAAGTCACACAAGTTCAAGAGGCACAGAGAGTCCTAAGCAAGAAGAACCCAAACAGGCCCACACCCAGACACATCATAATGAAAATTCCAAAAAATAAAGACAGAAAGAGAATCTTAAAAGCAGCAAGAGAAAAGCAAACTGTTACCTACAAAGGAGATCCCATAAGGCTGTCAGCTGATTTTTCATCAGAAGCTCTACAGGACAGAAGAGAATTCCATAAAGTATTCAAATTAATGAAAAACAACGACCTGAAAACAAGATTATTATACCCAGCAAAGCTATCAATAAAAATAGAAAACTAGCCTTGCAAGAAATTATAGAGGGACTGCTGTAATGAAAAGAAGAAATAATATATCGTGAGAAACTTAGACATAAAGAATTAAAATGTCAATAAATAAGTCTCTATCAATGATAATCTTAAATGTAAATAGATTAGATGCTCTGATCAAAAGTGATATGGTAGCTGAATGGGTACAAAAAATATGACCCAAATATATGCTGTCTACAAGAGACCCACCTCAAAAGACTTAAACAGAATTAGAATGAGGAGATGAAAAAAGGTTTTCAGGCAAGTATAAATGGAAGAAAAAAAAAGCTGAAGTAGCAATACTCATAACTGACAAAATAGACTTCAAAATGAAGGACATCACAAGAGACAATAAAGGTCACTACATACTATTAAAGGGATCAATGCAAAAAGAGGAGATAACCATGATAAACTTATATGCACCCAATATGGGTGCACCTACATATACATTTATAAAAAAACAAACAAACAGAAAACAAATAAACAAAAAACTTCTGGGGGACCTTAAGGGACAGATCAACAGCAATCATCATAGTAAAGGACTTGAACACCACATTTACTTCACTGGATAGATCTTCCAGACAAAAAATTTACAAGGAAACAGTGACTCTAAATGACGCACTAGATCAGATGGCTTTAATTGTCATTCATAGAACAGTTCACCCCAAATCTGTGGAATATACATTCTTCTCAAGTGCACATGGGTCATTCTCAAAGAAAGACCACATGTTAAGACACAAAACAAGTCTCTACAAGTTCACAAAGACTTAAGTCATATCAAGCATCTTCTCACATTGCAATGGCCCACAGGTTGAGAACCACTGGTCTATGGAGTAATATGAAGGGCTTTGTTTAGATAGGGAACCACTGGAATGTTTTAAAAAGAGTAGAGAACTGATCTGAATTATGATTTAGAAGGACCACTCTACTGCTGTGATGAGACTAGAAGGCAAAGATATTGTCCCAATGTCAATAAAATCACACTTAATTTGAAAGGCTAATATGGGGATAAGGTTATGTAGTGAGATAAGTGTGATTAGAGAATCCAGAGTACTGTGCAAGTTGAAAGTAACAGGTGAGATTACAGCTCGCTCCTCGGCCTACTCCAATATGAATCCCACCTCCTGAGGTCCTTTGAGAGAGTTTTAGCTAATGATTCTGATTACTTTTATGTTGCCAAGTTTAATGTCCTTGTTTACTATATTTTACTTGGTGTCTCAGTGGCAGTTGTAAATTTTCACATAGCCCTTCTTTCAAGATATTATCTTCCTTTATTTTCCATCATCACACATTGTCCATAATTCCCTCTTGTCTCTCTTCACAGGCACTCACTTTGCAAGCCCACCTTCATTTCCCGTAGTCATTGTGTCCTTCGATCTCTATCAGGTCTGCCACATGGAGCAACTCCAGGGTTCAGGAACCGTGCATCAAAGGGCCCGTGGTTTCTGAAGTTGAGTGTTGTTGTCTTGTGTGACACACGATGAAGTAACTCCTCTCTGTCTGAGTCCTTCAATGTGTCGGTTTTCTCTACCTAAGCAATCTTAAGCAAGGATGAGACTATCCAGTGAGATTTATTTAGAAGTTTGTGCCTCTATCCCAGGATTCCTTGCTGTGTAACACATTCCTATTTAGTTACTGGCTGATAACCCCTGTCAGGTTTCTCAAATGTACCTCAACCTTCTTATAATCCAAAATGAACTCTAGGCTTCCCTTTTCAAGGTCCTCACTAGTGTTTCCTGGCTACTGGCTAATCCATCCTGCTATGCAAGCAGAAACCTGAGTCCCCTGGACACTTACTTCTCTACCCTCCACATTCAGTCCCTTAACCAGTCTATTTCTTTGTTTTCATAGCCATCACCATAGTTGAACATACCATAATTTACTGCCTTTATTCCTCCAGGAATTCTTTCTTCATACAGCAATTATAGCAATTTAAAAAATGCTAAGAGAGCCCTGGCCAGCATCACTTAGTGGTTAGAGAGTAGTCCCACACATTGGAAGGTCGCGGGTTCAATTCTCAGTCAAAGGCACATACCTCGGTTGCAGGTTTGATCCTCGAACAGCCCTGGTCAGGGCGCATGTGGTAAGGAATCAATCCATGTGTCCTCACATCAATGTTCCTGTCTGTCTGTCTCTCTATCTCTATCTCTCCTCCTTGCTTCATTCCACTCTCTCTAAAATAATCAATGAAAAAAAAATATCCTCAGGTGAGAATTAACAAAATAAACAAACAAAAAACAAAACAAAAACATAACTAATAGAGTCATAATACCAACACCATTGTAATACATTTTTTCTTAGAAAAAAATGATCATAATCACTAAGTTTCTAGATATTCTAACCTTTGTCTACCTCCCCAAGTTCATCTTGCTCTGATCTTTCCCTTCCTACTTTGCTCTCTCACTGATACTGGCCTTTATAAATTTATCTGAACATAACTGTTACACACATGAGCCTCTCTAGCTAAAATACTAAAGTAAATGACATCATATATCTGCCTTTTTCCCCTAAAACAAAACAAAAAAATCACTGAGACACCCCAAGTTTCAAAATATATCTAGACCTTGGCATTTCAAGCAAAAATTATTTTTTTTTGTACAGAAAGTGACAGTAGCATCATAGCAGAGTGAGAAGTTACAAGCTCTCCCCTTAAAGTTACAAATCAAACGACTATAATTCAACAAAGGGCCCCTGTTCAATACTCACGCATTTCTGAGAGATCCTCTTCCTCTCGGTGCAGTCAAGCTGCAGCCCGCACATGGCAGCCTGGAGGGTAGGATGGGCAGAAGCCACACTCCAGCCTGAGCAGCCAGCACCTCTTGCATCTACACCCTGGACAGGGTTGCAGAAGCAGCACAGCAGTGTGGCAGCTGTGGACAAGGGCTGCCATTACTGCAAGGAGGCAAAGCTGCAGGTACAACAGTGCACCTCCTCTTCCCCCCCTCTCCTCCCGTCATTCTCCCTCTTGCCTCCCATGGCTGTGGAACCTGGTCGAGTCAGAACCAGGTAGAGGAAGTGGAGACACCTCAGATAGCACGGTGTGGCTGGCAACCACTGCATCTCAGTAGTGAGTATTGTGAACTTGAAGCCCTGAGCACGATGCCCTGCCACATCCCACTATGAGGCTGGTGCCCTGAAACTGAGACAACCGAGGCAGGATGCCCAGCACCTCAAGGAAAACAACACATTTTCCATGACTGAGGTAACACTAGCAAACCGAGATCACAGGGGGGCCAGTAATGAAGAGAATAGAAAGCAAAAGCTTGCACTACAGCACTGTCTACTGGAACTTGGAAGAAAGCACTGTATTTATCAACCTGCCAATTATTTTTATTTACTGGTTGATTTTAGAGAGAGAGGGAAGGACAGAAAGAGAGGTTTGTTGTGCCATTCATTTCTGCATTCATTGGTTGATTCTTGAATGTGCCCTGACCAGGGGTCAAACCCGCAACCTTGGCATACTGGGGTGACACCCTAACCAACTGAGCTGTCTGGCCAGGGCCTCAAACTGCTGACTTTTAAAGAGACAAACAGTACTTAAAAGAAAAAAAAAAAAGAAGAGGTGACTATCTCAAATGCCCATGAAAAACCAAAGTAGAAAGAAAAGTCCGGAAGAAAATAAAAAGTATCCAAAAGCAAACTCAAAGACCTGGAATACTGATTTAAATAATAGAATTCAAAATTGCAGTTATGAAAAAAAAAAAACCCTCGAGATACAAAAAGGTCAGAAAGGAAGCTCAGTAAGGTCAGGAATAAAATTAACAAACAAATGAGTACTTTACCAAAGAAATAGGAACTGTAAAAAATAACCAAACAAGAATTCTGGAGCTAAAGGACTCAATAAATGTGATAAAGAATAGCTTAGAGAGCACTGGAGACAAAGTAGTCTGGGTGGAGGAAAGAATTGGTGAACTCAGAAATCTAGAAATAACTCAAGTGGAAGAAGAGCGAGGATTGAGTTTTAAAAAGTGACATATGTCTGCCAGAATTGTCTGATTCTATCAAAAAGAATCAGAATAATAGGTATAAAGGAGAAGAGCAAGGGAAGAGGACAGAACTGGACAATGTAATTTCAAGAAGCCAGTAAAGCACCTAATCACCTCAATGTAAAAACACGTTATCCAAGAAACATTATATTGAAACTGTCATACGTTAATGAAATAGAAAGAATTCTCAAGGCACTGATGAAAGAGAGAAAGCGAGAGAGAGAGAGAGAGAGAGAGAGAGAGAGAGAGAGAGAGAGAGAGAGAGACTGCAACAAAGCCAACATCACTGGATTATCAGCAGGTTTTTTAGCAGAAACTGTACAAGCCAGGAGAGAAGGATATAAAATATTCAAAATATTGAAAAAGAGAAAGAAAAAGCAAGGAATAATAAAACCAGGATGCTATCTTTTATATATGAAAAATAAATAAATTAATAAAAAAGCTGAGGGAATTTACCATCACAAAGCCTGCATTACAGTCCACTTGGGGAGGAGATGCTGCACCCAAAGCCAAGGACAAGCATGTATAGCATGTGAGTACGATGACAATCAGACAGAAGCACATAATTGTAACTCTATTTCTGAATAGGGTATTAAACAATTAAGTATACCATATACGTGAAAGGGGGAAATGCATTTTTAAAATGACTGTAACTTCTATAATTTGGAAACAAATGCAGAAAAGGGATAATTTGTAACACAAAGGCATGAAAGGCAAAGAGGGAAAGGACTGACCTTGCACAGGTGGATGGAAATAAGATGCAATCAGAAGAAAAGGGCTCTTGTAGGCAGGAAACATATGTATCTTATTTTTTACATAAAGTTAATAGTAATCACAATACAAAAATCTAGAGCTGATAGATAACATTCATAGAAAAACAAACTAAAACAGGAAACAGAAACACAAGAGAAAAAAATGATGGAAATACAGAGTAACAAGAGAAAATACTGATAATAAGTCCTCATACATCCATAATAACCCTGAATTTAAATGAACTGAATTCATCCATCAAAAGGCACAGGGCAGCAGGATAGATTAAAAACAAGGCCAACTATATGTCACCTTCAGGAGACTCATCTCAGCTGTAAAGGAAATCTAGCTCGAAGTGAAGGGGTGGAAGAAGATACTTCCAGCATAGGGATCCAGAGACCAGAGGGTGTGGTCATACTGATATCAGAAGAAATTAGATTTTTAAGATAAAAAAGGTAATCAGGGGCAAAGATAGATATTTTATAATGATAAAGGAAACAATCTAGAAGACATACACATTAATACATATGCCCTGCACCTGGGAGCAGCAAAATATATAAAGTGATTAATAACAGATCTAAAGAGAGAAACTCACAAAAATACAATAGTAGTAGCAAACCTCAGTACCCCATTGACAGTAACGGATAGATCATCCCAAAAGAAAGTCAACAAGGAAATATCCGCCTTAAATGGCACATCAGAGCAAATGGCATAATCTATATTTATAGAACTTTACATTCTAAAATAATAACATGTACATTCTTCTCAAGTGAAGATGGAACATTCTCAAGGATAGACCATAAGTTGGGGCACAAAATTAGTCTCAATAAATTAAATAAGATTAAATCACACCAACTATATTTTCTGACAATAACAGTATGAAACTGAAAATTAACTACAAGAAGAAAGCTGAAAAACTATTAACATGTGGAGATTAAACATGCCAATCAATAACTATTGAGTCAAAGAAGAAATAAAAGAAGAGATCAAAAGGTACATTGAGGAAAAACAAGACACCAAAATTTTGGGAATGTTGAAAAATTGGTAGTAAGAGGGACGTTTATAGCAATACAGGTCCACCTCAAGAAATTAGAAAGTAAAAAAAAAAAAAAAAAAAAAAAGCCGAAACCGGTTTGGCTCAGTGGATAGAGCGTCGGCCTGCGGACTGAGGGGTCCCAGGTTCGATTCCGGTCGGGGGCATGTACCTTGGTTGCGGGCACATCCCCGGTGGGAGATGTGCAGGAGGTAGCTGGTCGATGTTTCTCTCTCGTCGATGTTTCTCTCTCGTCGATGTTTCTAGCTCTCTATCTCTCTCCATTCCTCTCTGTAAAAAAAAATCAATAAAATATATAAAAAAAAAAAGAAATTAGAAAGATCTCAAATAAAAACATCAAACATTATGCCTTAAAAAACTAGGTAAAGAAAATAAAATGAAAACAAACATCAATATAATAAAGTAAATAATAAAAAATAGAGCAGAAATAAGTGAAGTAAAGTACAAAGCAATTGAAATAAATAATGAAATGAAGAGTTGATTTTTGGAAAGGATAAATAAAATTGACAGACCTCTGCCTAGACTCGCTAAGGAATAAACAAAATAGTCTCAAATGAATAAAATTAAAAATGAGACTAGCCAGCATGAGTCAGTGGTTCAATGTTGACCTATGAACCAAGAGGTCACAGTTTGATTCCCAGTCAGGGAAAATGCCAGGGTTGCTGGTTCAATCCTCAATAGGAGGTGTGTAGGAGGCAGTCGATCAATGATACTCTCTCATCATTGATTTTTCTATCTCTCCCTCTCCCTTCCTCTCTGAAGTAAATAAGGATATAGTTTAAAAAATTAAAAATGTAAGAGGAAAAGTTACAATAGACCCAACCGAAATACAAATGATTATACAAAAATATTGTGAAAGGCTACAAGACACCAAATTAGATAATGCAGAAAATGTTCAAAAATTCATAAAATATATAATCTCTGTAGACTGAACTATGAAGAATTGAGAAATCTAAATAGACTGATCACCAGTAAGGATATGAAAACAATAATAAAAAACCTTTCTCAAAAACAAAATCTAAGACCAGACAGCTTCACTGGTGAATTCTGCAAAACATTCAAAGATTTAATACCTACCATTCCTTCTTTTATTTTTTGTCTTTTTAAAAAAAAATATGGAATTTATTGGGTTGTCATAGCTGTCAGAAGGAGGGGTATTGGTGGTTGGATGAAAAAGTTGAAAGAATTAAGCAAAAAAATCTATCTACCCTAATAAAAGAGAAACATGGTAATTAGTGTCACTCCGCTACTGTTCCCATTGGCCAATCCACCTGTCACTCACACAGTAGGGCCGAGATATGCAAATTAACTGGCAGCCAAGATGGCGGCTGGCAGCCAGGCAGCTGATGTGAACAGGCAGTCTTGCTTGCTTCAGTGACGGAGGACTCCAACGTTCCCCGCCTGACTTGCCGGCCTCTCAGCTGCAACTCTAAGCAACTATGCTGCAAATAAAGAAGCTAAAAAAATCCCAGAAACCTGCTTTATTCAGTGGAGCTTCAGCCAGCTGGACCGCAACATTGTATCAAATACAGATGGTAAACAAAGGCCAGAAACCTGTTTTCAGCAGCCGAGGCCTCAGAGCTAAAGCTGGCCCAGAATAAAAAAAAAAAAAGAAAAGAAAAAAGGAGTGGTTGGGAGCTTCAGTCCCAGCCTGAAAACAGCCTTCAGCCCCTCACCCAGACTGGCCAGGAACCCCAGTGGGGACTCCCACCCTGATCCAGGACACACTTCAGGGCAAACCAGCCGGCCCCCATCCATGCACCAGGCCTCTATTCTATATAGAAAAAGGGTAATATGCCTCCCAGTACCGGGATCAGCGGAGCTGAGAGGCCTCCCGGCACCGGGATCAGCGTGAAAGAGGGCAGCGCCCAAACCCCCTGATCGCCCTGCAGCTCTGTGTGTGACAGGGTGTGGCACTGCAACCCCCCCGCCCCCCACGGGCCCTGTTCTGTGTGTGACGGGGTAGAGCCATAACCTCCCCATTGGCCCTACCCTGAGTATGAGAGTGGCGGAGCCCCAACCACCTGATCGGCCCTGCTCTGTGGGTGATAGAGGGCGGCGCCCCAACCCCCTGATCCACCATGCCCTGAGTGTGACAGGGGGCGGTGCCCCAACTCCCTTATCGGCCCTACTCTGTGAGTGACAGGGGGGAGCTCCTCAAACCCCTGATCGACCCTGCTCTGTGCATGACAGGGGGAAGCTCCCCAACCCCCTGATTGACCCTGCTCTGTGCATGACAGGGTATGGAGCCCCAACCCCCCTGATGGGCCCTGCTCTGTGCATGACAGAGCAGGGGTGGCGCAGCAACCTCCCCATCGACCCTGCCTTGAGTGTGACAGGGGGCGGTGCCCCAACCCCCCAATCAGCCCTACCCTGAGCGTGACTGAGGGTGGCATCGCAACCTCCCAAACTGCCCTGTTCTGTGCATGACAGGGGGCGGCGCCCCAACTCCCCAATCAGCCCTGCTCTGAGCCCGACCAGGGGCTGCACCTAGGGATTGGGCCTGCCCTCTGCCACCCGGGAGCAGGCCTAAGCCAGCAGGTCGTTATCTCCCGAGGGCTCCCAGACTGCAAGAGGGCACAGGCCGGTCTGAGGGCCCCCCCCCTTCCCTCGAGTACACAAATTTTTGTGCACCAGGCCTCTAGTATATATATAAAAGCCTAAGTGACCAACCTACCATTTAACCATCTGACTGGTAGCTATGATGCACACTGACTTCCAGGGGGCAGACACTCAATGCAGGAGTGAAACCACAGGCATGGAAACATGGAACAGACTAATGAATCTCAGAGGGAAGGGGGGAGAGGGTGGCAGGGAGAGGTTAACCAAAAATCTTATATGCATACTAGAGGCCCGGTGCATGGATTCATGCACTGTTGGGGTCCCTTGGCCTGGCTTGCAACCTCTCACAATCCAGGACCCCTCAGGGGATGTCGGAGAGCCAGTTTTGACCTGATCCCAGCTGGCCAGGTCGAGGGACCCAACTGGTGCACAAATCCGTGCACTGGGCCTCTAGTAATACAATAAAACAAAAATTATACACACAGACAACAGTATAGTGGTTATCAGAAGGAAAGAGGGGTGGGAGGAGGTATAGGAGGTTAAATTGTGATGGAAAGAGAATACATATTATTCTGAAACTCTTCCAAAGAATTGAAGTGGAGGGACTAATTCTTAACTCATTTTACAAGGCCAAAATTATCCTGATATAAAAACCATATAAAGACAATGCAAAAAATAATTGCAGACCAATATCTATGATGAACACAGACACCAAAATTATAATCTGATAGACTTGGAGGGCTGTATGGAAGGCCCACAGCTTTGCTGGGGTTCTGATCTCATTACAGCCGTGTTTAAATGTGTTATTGTGGACAACTTGCACAAGGTGTCCACGCTTCACTTTGCTCTTCTATAAACAAACATTTCACAGTTTTAGAACATATGTTGGTTTAGTTTCCCTTTCATCCGCTGTCCTTACTGGTGAAGATAGTGCTCCTTTGTTTTTAGGAATGGCATGAAGTTTTTGACTGTAAGGTCTTTCTCTGCCGGAATCTGATGAGCTTCAAGTGGACAGGACGTGCTCAGAGTGACGTAGATCAGCTAAGGAAAAGTAGACGGGTCTATCCTTTCTCATTTGGGGAAAGGAAGGCACCGCGCCATCGCCTGCAGTTAGGGGAGAGTCTGCCCTAACACTTTGGCCTCTGTACAAAGGTTAGTAGCTTTGTTTTCCCAGCTGTTTCATTTGGGCCAGATGTCTGAGTAGCCCAAACCACTCAGCAGCATGTTAGTGCCACAGAAACTCCTGGCTGCTGTTTGTCAGGAGAGCTGTTAATTTCTGCAGAATGTTGCACTGAATGTCCTTAAGATTGTAATTAAACTAAACTTGCTAAGGGTTACAGGTATGCGCTGGTACAAGAATTAGTCTAATGGAAGCAAAAATAGGTGAGTTCTGTGTCATTTGAGTGTCATGTGAAGGCTTTAGTGATACCAGCCCTTCCACTGTCTGAGTCTGCTGTCCTGTTTTCAGTTTCTGTAAGTTACTAGTACTGATGCATTACCCATAAACAACACATCCTACCAAAACTGAATATTATAAACTTCTGTACAACATGTTAGGTATTTATGGTTAGAGATATTGT
This sequence comes from Myotis nattereri, assembly GCF_964212035.1. Classification (NCBI taxonomy): domain Eukaryota; kingdom Metazoa; phylum Chordata; class Mammalia; order Chiroptera; family Vespertilionidae; genus Myotis; species Myotis nattereri. The sequence continues at coordinate 91,399,846 of NC_138082.1, read as the reverse complement.
TATGTCAGTCAACAATTACACAGTGTTCTGCGAGTTATAAATAATAGCATTTCACTCATGTACTGGGTCTGGACTAAATTTTAAATTCAGTATTCATTTCTCTACATGCTTTATCCTTAATTTAGGGTTTTCAGGCTGCATCTTCAGACCACATTGTGGTCTAATGTTACACACTTTAATTAATTTATTCCTCATAATTATTGCAAGAGGCAATTATGTTTTCAATCTTCAATATCTTAAAGAGAAACTGGGATCTAAGGTAGATTGTAAATGTACTCCTCGGTGGTGACAGTAGGATTTTAACTGCTGGGCTATTACGCCCTAGGCCATGGCTTTACATTGTTTTTTTTTTTTAATGAGTACAGCTTGTCTTTGTTTTTTTCCTCTGTGTCAACAGCTAACACCAGGCAACTGCAGAAAAGGAGGTTTTGGTGAGAGGGCTGGCGAAGAGAAGGGGTAGCATTTCAGAGTTCAGAGACCAGGCATGAGCACAGCTCTGGGCCTGAGGAGGCAGTGGCTTTGAGGGCGCTCTCACAAAGCACCTCGGGAGGCCCTTTGCCAGCAGGCTGGCATGTTGAGCTAAGACATTTCTGAACTAGTCTCATAAACTACCTACATAAATGGATGCTATAGAGCTATTCACTTTTAAAAAGAAAAAATATATAAAACCCATAATTTTAAAACAAAATTATTTTCTTAGTACTAGAGAGTTGGAAAACATTTATTTTGTTTCTAAAAGGAAAATTTGCATTTTTTAAATATTAAAATTGCTTTCTTTTTTTAAAATTAAATCTTTATTGTTCAGATTATTACAGTTGTTCCTCTGTTTTCCCCTCATAGCTCCCCTGCACCCGGTTCCCACCCCACCCTCTGCCCTCACCCCCCCTCCACTGTCCTTATCCATAGGTGCACGATTTTTTTCCAGTCTCTTCCAGCACCCCCCACACCCCTTTCGCCCAAGAATTGACAGTCAACTCCCTTTCTATGCCCCTGATTCTATTATATTCACCAGTTTATTCTGTTCATCGGATTATTTATTCACTTGATTTTTAGATTCACTTGTTGATAGATATGTATTTGTTGTTCATAATTTTTATTTTTACCTTTTTCTTCTTAAAGAATACCTTTCAGCATTTCATATAATACTGGTTTGGTGGTGATGAACTCCTTTAGCTTTTTCTTGTCTGTGGAGCTCTTTATCTGACCTTCAATTCTGAATGATAGCTTTGCTGCATAAAGTAATCTTGGTTGTAGGTTCTTTCTATTCATCACTTTGAATATTTCTTGCCACTCCCTTCTGGCCTACATAGTTTCTATTGAGAAATCAGCTGACAGTCGTATGGGTATTCCCTTGTAGGTAACTAACTGTTTTTCTCTTGCTGCTTTTAATATTCTCTCTTTGTCTTTAACTGTTGGCATTTTAATTATGATGGGTCTTGGTGTGGTCCTCTTTGGATTTCTTTTGTTTGGGGTTGTCTGCATTTTCTGGACTTGTAAGTCTATTTCTTTCACCAAGTAGGGGAAGTTTTCTGTCATTATTACTTCAAATAGATTTTCAATATCTTGTTCTCTCTCTTCTTCTGGCACCCCTATAATTCAGATGTTGGTTCGTTTGAAGTTGTCCCAGAGGCTCCTTACACTATCTTCATATTTTTGGTTTCTTTTTTCTTTTTGTTTTTCTGGTTGGTTGTTTTTTGGTTCTTCGTATTTCAAATCTTTGACTTGATTCTTGGGATCCTCTAGTCTGCTGTTGGATCTCTGTATAATATTCTTTATTTCAGTCAGTGTATGCTTAATTTCTAGTTGGTCCTTTCTCATATCCTTGAGGGTCTCACTAGATTTATGGAGGGTATCACTAAATTTATCGGTGGTTTCTAGAAGATTCTTGAGTAACCTTATAACTGTGGTTTTGAACTCTATATCCAGTAGTTTCCTTTCCTGCATTTCTTTCATTTGTGACCTTTTGTTTGTCTCCTCATTTTGGCTGCTTCCCTATGTTGATAGAGTGGCTTTCTGTGCTAGGTGTCCTATAGGGCCCAGTGGCTCAGCCTCCCCAATTACCTGAGATGGACACTCTTGGTGCACCCCTTTGTGGGCTTGGTGCATAGTCTTGTTGTAGTTAAGCCTTGATTGTAGTTGGTATCACTGGGAGGAATTGACCTCCAGGCCAATTGGCTGTGAGAATCAGATGTGTCTATGGTGGGACAACTTCTGTGCTAGAGACACCCTTCTGGGGAAAGACTTGCTTCAGTGGAGCTTTGGTGCTCACTTAGTCTGTCCCCTGAGTTTGTCCCTTATGGATCTGAGGAGTTGTAATCTGGATGGTCCCACTCTGACCACTTGGTACACTGGCCCTTGGATCTCTAAGGAAGTGCTAAGTTAGCCTCTACCTGAGGCTACCCAGCGGGAGCTATGGAGAGATCTGCAGATTCCTCTTCTTTGTTTGGGGTTTTGAGGTGCCCAGATGAGGCCCAGCTGTGAAGCAATGAAAACTGCTGTGGGGCCTTGGGCCTTCTTTTGGATATTCTGGGTCTCTCTGATCCAGCTACAGTTTGTTAGGTAATTTTAGATTTCAAAGGGCCAGGTCATTTATATACAAAAGTCTCTGTGCACAGCTTGGGTGGGGCAGCATCTCAGGGAATCAACAGGGCAGAGCAAACAGCTATGACTGATCCTCAGCACTCCCCTAAGAGGCCCCATATCTCAGGGTCCCCAGGTAATCACTGCAAGCACCTCTGAGAGAAAGCCGCCCTCACGTTCTGCCTGATGCCAGATAGTCCACTTTCTCCCCGTATGAGTCTGGGTCCCCAGAGACTCGCCCGGAACTGGAGTTCAGAGCCATTGGGAGCTTGAGACTCCCTCCCGAATGAGAAACACAACTGTGTCCTCAGTTGCCAGCCCTTTTCGCGTGCACCTACATACCTCTGCACTTTACTTCCACACCTCCTCTGAGTCTCAGTGTGCTTTTCTCTTTCCTTCTGGTTGTAGAATTTCCACTCAGCCAGCCTTCCTGTGATTCTGGATGATGTCCATTTTGTCTTTTAGTTGTATTTTTGAAGTTGTTGTGCGAAGCAGCAATTTTCAGTGTTTACCTATGCCACCATCTTGGTTTCTCCCCAAAATTTGCATTTTCACCAGAAAGAGAGAGCTAATGAATGTGTGCATGTGTGTGTGAATATAAGTAAATGTGTGCATGTGTGTGTGAATATACCTAAACGTTCTGCTAATTGCAGGGAATTATTTTTGCTTAATTATTTTATTTAGTTGTCAAAATAAATATATTATCTATTTTATAGAAAAGTTCAGAAAATTCAAATACCATATACAACTAGCATTTTGTTTGCTTTTTTCCACTTTCTGCCTTAAAAGATAACAAGATGACATCACTTTATTCTTTAATAATCAAATGTGGCATAAAGCTAGTCTCTGTAATTTAAATAAATGAATTAGAATTCTTAAACTGAAACATTAATATTCATTTTACCTGGATATAAAGGCATTCAGAGCTTGTGGAAACAATTATAGAAAAAAATAAGATCAGGACATAAAAAAAACATACAAAAATTTTAAACAATACAAAATGAGGTAATTAAAAGTTACCTAAGAATGAACAAATGTGTTAAAATTAATGAGAACTGTTTTAATTAGAATAATCATATTTTAAGAAGTCTTAGTAAAGCTATCCCATTTCTTATTTAAACATCTCTAAAGCATTTCTAGTTCCATGTAAAACTGAGAGAGAATTAAGGAATACTTCCTTATCTCTTTCTAACAAAAAGGAAGGGCAAATAAAATGTCTTTCTATGTTAAACAAAATACATAGATATGTTTTGAAAAAGGAGAGGGGAATCTATGCTGATAACAAAGATTTTTTTTTTTTTTAAAGAAGATATATGTACTACTCTTTGTAATATTTTAAGGAATAAAACAAAATTAAAAAAAAATACATAAATTTTAAAAAATGATTTTAAATAGCCACCAGAGGGTGAAGAAGACACATTTTCTCTAAAGCAACAGCAATTACATTGACACTAATTTTTTTATCACTAAAAGTAAACAGCAAGATAAACTATTATCTTTAAAGTATCCAACTTCATAAGTTTATACTACTTATCTATACTAATAAAAGGGAAATATGCTAATTAGACTGAACATCTTCCAGACATCCTTCGAGATATCTTTCCAGACAAAGCCACAGTGACAGGGGATGAGGCAGAGGCATTTAGGGGTGACCAGGACTGAGGTGGTCCCAGGTTCGATTCCAGTCGGGGGCATGTGCCTTGGTTTTGGGTGCATCCCCAGTGGGGGGTGTGCAGGAGGCAGCTGGTCGATGTTTCTCTCGTCGATGTTTCTGACGATGTCTCTCTCCATTCCTCTCTGTAAAAAATCAATAAAATACATTAAAAAAATATGGGAATCATTATCAGTATTAGTTTATATTAGTCTATTATATTGGACTAGAGGCCAGGTGCACAAAAATTTGTGCACTTGGGGAGGGGGGAAAGACCCTCAGGCTGGCCTGTGCCCTCTCACAGCCTGGGACCCCTCGGGGGATGTCCACCTGCTGGCTTAGGTGGCAGTCAGACATCCCTCTGGCAGCCCAGGAGCCCTCGTGCTATGTCCACTTGCCAGTGGGGAAAAAGCCCAAGCTGCAGTCAGACATCCTTAGCGCTGCTGAGGAGGTGGGAGAGGCTCCCGCCATCACTGCTGGGCTGGCAGCCATCAGCCTGGCTTGTGGCTGAGCAAAGCTCCCCCTGTGGGAGCACAGTGACCACCAGGGGGCAGCTCCTGCATTGAGCGTCTGTCCCCTGGTGGTCAGTGTGTATAATAGTGACCAGTCATTTCCAGTCATTCTGCTCTTAGGGTCAATTTGCATATTACCCTTTTATTATATGCCTGGTGCATGGGTGGGGGGGGCGGCTTTTTTGCCCTGAAGGGTGTCTCGGATCAGGGTGGGGGTCCTGCTGGAATTTCTGGCCAGCCTGGGTGAGAGGCTGAGCGCCGTTCTCAGACTGGCCACACTCCCTTCAAGGTGGGGGTCCCTACTAGTGCCTGGCCAGCCTGGGTGAGGGGCTGAGGGCCATTTTCAGGTTGGCCACACCCCCTTCAGGGATGGGGGTCTTGCTGGGGTTCCTGGCCAGCCTGAGTGAGGGGCTGATGGCTGTTTGCAGGTTGGCCACAACCCCCAGCCACCCAAGCTCCCAGTGGAGGCTGGCTGGAAGCACGTATCTGGGATTTATTTATCTTCTATAATTGAAACTTTGTTACCTTGAGAGGAGGCTACAGCTGGCCAGGGTATGTGGGAAGCTTGACTTCCTCCATCACCAGGGCAACAAGCCTCCTGCCTGCTCTAGCTTTGTGGCTGCCGGCCACCATCTTGGTTGAATTAATTTTCATATAGTCACTCTGATTGGCTGTTGGGAGTGGCTTAGGCATAGCAAAGGTACAGTCAATTTGCATGTTTCTTGTTTATTAGATTAGACGGCTAGCTTGCAAGGTCAGACAGTTAAGTTTATATTTTCTATTATTTGAGTTAAAAACAAAGTCATTTTATAGAATAAGAGACTGTCTTAAAGTGACAGAGTTTACAATGGCAGAGTTTACAGGGTAAGGGCCTATCTAACAATAGCAGATAATTTCAAACAGCAGTTTTTAAGATGGAAGTTATTGTGCTTCCATGCCTCCCTCCACCTGCTCTATCTGCTATCCCCTGATGCAGTATTGTTTTACATGCACCATCTCTGCATCTCAAAGCCCATCACATAAGTGTGCTAGGAACCAATGCACTTGTTGTTTTCTTTTTCCAATCCATTATCCACCCCTAAATCAAAATGAGCTTTGTTTTTCAACTTTTTTATTGTGGCAAAATGGACATTACAGAATTTCCCATTTTAACTATACTTGATTGGTCAGTTCTGTGTCACTATGTACTCTTATGTTGTAACCATCACCACTATCCATTTGTAGAATTTTCCCATGATCCCAAACTAACTCCCAATTTCCCTTTTTTCCCAGGCCCAGAAACCGACACTCTACTTTCTGTCTCCATGGATGTAACTCCTCAAGGCACCTCAGGTAAGTGAAATTATACAGCACTCACGTTTTTGTGACTGGCTTAGTTCACTTTTTCTTTTTACACATTTGACCCTGTAATCTACAGTCAGACATTTTTAGTTCTTTCTTTCCAATTTGGATAACTGTTATTTATTTTTCTTTCCTAGTTATTTTGGTAGAAAAGAGCATGGGGAGGTGTACAAGAGTTAGGATGCCACTGTAGTGCTGCAGCTGGAAGCTGGAGATGGTGTCCTGAGGCTCTCACCCTCCACCTGGGAGGACAGGTCAGTGTATGACTGACCCGTGCCAGGTGGATTCTGTGTAACAGAACCTGGGCATTTCATCCTTGAAATCAAATTATGGCTATTTGTCTACAGTACTCAGATGAAAGCTAATTTCTGGTTATTTATTATTTACATTTAAAAACCTATGACACATGCTTTTCTGTGTTAATTAGAATTTTAACACGAAGAACGAGAGCCACTCTAGACAATCAGACGACAAAGTTACAGAGCAATTTCAAAACAAACTTAACATGGACATATATGAACACTTCAAACAGTAAAAAGAAATAATGACTACAAATGTATCTAAGGCATCAATAGATAGAGAAAAAAAGGTCTGATTGGATATTTTGATTATAAAAAACATTATTGAAATTAGAAAACAGTCAATAAATGGGGTACACTCTTCACTGGCAGAAAGAACACCCTAGGGAGGGGAACCACAGGAAGGGGCATTTACCTGGAAGACATTAGAGAGAATAAAACATGACAACTATGAAAGAGAAGCTATGCAGCTGGGGTATTTAGGTAGATTGACACACACTTGATATAGGAGCCAGAAGAAAAGGATGAAATAGCAGAAAGATAATATTCAAAATGATAGTGGCTGAGAATTTTCTAGAATTGAGAGTCAAGTCTCCAAAGATGAAAAATACACTCTGAGCACTAAACAAAATTTAAAAGTTCCCTCACTTGGACATATTACAGAAAAATTGATGGACATTAGGAGTAAAAAAGAACATTAAGGATAGAACGCATTTCTCACCAGTGGAAAAAACTAGATAAACAACAGTTGTGAGGGTCGTTCCTCTAAGCTGGCCCTGGCAGAAGAATTGTCAGCTGTTAAGCACTTCTTCACCAGCTGGTAACCTCCTGCAGCCTGAGCCTCAGGTGACCCTTCCCACTGCCCCTCTGACTTGGCCTCTCTTCCTCAGGACACAGTGGGTGTTTCTGCGACACAGGAGGCTCAGACGGTGGCTGTGAGCATTCTGATTCGACATTGCCTGAGACACACTGCCTGGAAATAACAAAATATCACCCCATTTGTCTGTGAGCTGTGGCACCCCTGGAGGGACCTTAAAGGGATTGATTAAACACAAACATCTCTTACTGAGCTCCTAGCATAAAGGCCCCCGGGGCACCAGCAATATTTGACTATAATGGTTTGCTAGTCAAAAGCTTCTGGGTCCAGCCCCAGTCAAAGATGACAGAGGAACAACATAATTTACACCATGATTTATCTTTTTGCTGCAGGGAACAGAGTGCAGAATATTCTTAAAATTCACTGTTGCTTTTGTGGAAAGTGTTCCAGCAAAGCTTCTTGTACACAGAGTATACAGAACTTAAAAATAAAAAATTAAGCATAAAAAGTCACCCCAATGTGAGTGCGATCACTACTGATACATGCACAGTCATTACTATATATATATATATATATATATATATATATATATATATATATATACACTATACTTTCTCAAGCATTTACACATGAAGAGAATTTACCGGTAAATTCTAAAACTTACTGAAAACACTACCAAAGACAAGTGCTCTAATGGGAATATGTGAATACGAAGATGAGACGTGGAATGCAATAATAAAGATGAGCATCAAATGGGGTAAAATTTACTTAAAAGTGGTAAAAACAAACCAGCAACCAACATAAACTTAGTTATTTAGGGAAATAAAACATTTAAACTAAAACTCCAGGCAAAAATAATAGGAGCAATTTTATGGAAAGGAAGCAAAAAGATTGAAATAGTATCCAAAATCTGCTGTGTTTCCTATCACATTTAGGAGGAAAATCAAGATATTTAACACATTTTAACATTAATAGAAAAATCTATAGTTAAATATGTATGTTAAATATATGATAACTACAATAAAAACAAACCTGAACAAAAAATAAGCCTGGGCATTTCACAGAAGAAAAAGCGGCAATGGACTAAAAGGGAGGCAATCTCTGTAATGAGCTGTTATGCAGACTGAGACCTGTGGGAAACAGTTTATTGTCTTCACTATCTGAGAAGCTTAGACAGAGAACACCCAAAGGCTGGGTGCCTTTGAAGCCCTAGCAAAGGTTGGAGCTAGGCGCCACCTCTGTTTGTCCAGACAGTGGTAGCTGAAAACTATTCCCCCATTTATTATCATGTAAATCCTTTCTGATGGGCTAGTCTGCCTGTTGCCAGGGGTCGCCTGCCTAAGGGCTATGCTATGGGTGCATCCCAGATCAATAAAAGCTTGGTGAGGCCTGAGCATGGGTGGAAGTCCTTCCCCTTGAGTTGGACTTGCCCGCCTGGTCCCCCAATATTTCAAATTATTTCTTTTCATTTTCATTTGTGTGTGGCTCTGCTTCCAGTTCCTGAACCCTGACCCACGCAGGACGTGGGAAGGAAACACTCAACAGAGACCTCAGGGAGAGGCACTCTCACACCCACTAAATATCCAGCGTTTAAGAATTCTACCAAATGGGCCCTGCAGGTGTGGCTCAGCAGTTGAGTGTTGATCCAGGAACCAAGAAGATACCCATTTGATTCCTTCAGGGAACAATCAGGGCAGCCGATTGCTGTTTCTCCCTCATTCATGTTTCTAACTCTAGCCCTCTCCCTTCCTCTCTCTCTAAAATAAAATTAATGAGAATTCTGACAAATGGAAATTTTAATAATTTTTATAACTTTTAATTTTATATAGCATAGGGGAAATGACATGTTATTGAAAATGTGAAGTAGATAAACTGATACAATGTTTTTTATCAAAGTATTCCAAAATTGAACATAACCATCAAATCAGGAGCACTTACTAAAATATGCACCAGGACATATGCATAGAAATGTTTATAGCACCACTGTTCATAACAGCAAGTAGTGCGAACTAGCTTGATGTCCACCAAGAACACAATAGATAAATAGTGTGCATATTATTAAACTTAGTGCAATGGAGCACATGTAGCAGTAAAAGTAAATAAAATACAGTTTGGGGGCAGGAATGACTCACTCTTAGAAATATAACAAGAAACAGAAGACTTTTTATAAATTATATCATTTTATTTTGTTTATATATTTTTATTGATTTCAGAGAGGAAGGGAGAGGGAGAGAGAGAGAAACATCAATGAGAGAGAATCATTGATCTGGCTGCCTCCTGCACTCCCCACACTGGGGATCAAGCCTGCAACCCGGATATATGCCCTTGCCCAGAATCAAACCTGGGGCCCTTCAGCTTACAGGCTGATCCACTGAGCCAAACCAGCTAGGGCTAAATTATATCATTTTATACAAATATTACAAGTTATTATAGCAAATCATAATTTTTTATAAAAACAGAAATAAGCAAAATAAAATGATATATGCTTTGGGATTCACAGGTACATATGCAGCATAAATAAAAAAGGTAGGGCAAATAATAACAGATTGGCAGCAGTCAGGAGATGGTTAAATAATCTGTTATATATATATATGATGTGGCAGTATAGAGCAGGTAAATAGATAAAAATATGTGAATGCATATAAACACAAGTTGCTAGAATACAGTTTTGAATGTATAAAGCATGCTATGCAACATAATGCACTCCTCAGTGTCATCTCTGTAAACTAGAATCACCAGTCACTTCATGTAGTGTGTCATACACTACATGGGAGAAAAAGCAGAAAATGTACTAATCACACACCTACATTCATAAAGGTAGCTGTGACTGAGTGGGGAGTGTGTCTGGGGATAAGGGATATGGACATTTTGATGGTGGATAATGTGCATTTTTATATTCTCTTCATACTTCCCTAATATTTTAATAAGCAAAACCATGAATATTTAACAGCATAAGGAGTATAAGTAGGAACAGCTGAAAGATCTAGTCAAGCTTTGCCTCTGCTCTAAATTACTCAAGCCCATCCTTCACCTTCACAGCACTCAAGGTCCCCACTTCTAGAAATGAATTATAAAATAATTTATCAATTTATTAAGGTCCCTCTGGCTCTGCCAGCCAATGGTCAGCATATGACTTACTCTCGTTCTGTTTCAGTGTCACTGACCAGGCTGTTTCAGATAATCTCTAAGAAAGTGTTTTCAGCTTAACATGCCAGAATTATTCTGTGCTTTTCAATAAACCTGGACACCCACGGAGCAGGCTGTACTCCCTGGATTGTTACTGATATTCATAACAGGTAGAGGAAACGAAATAACACATGTGGCCTAGATGAGGAGGGTTCACTTTCATAGATTCCCTCGTGGGAACAACAGAATGACAAGAGGGTAAAAAAGGTCACATCTGTCAAAGAAAGCATCATTAGTCTGGTTCAATCTTCAGCATACGAGGAACTCTGAGGCTGTGTGACAAGTGCGAGAAATTCAGATGTGGGCAGGCCTGGATTCAAATTCTCTGCACTGCACAACTTGTAGATCAGTGACTCTTGAGTACCTTACTTAGCTTCTTTGAGCCTCAGTACCCAAACTTTTAGAGTCATTGAGAGAAAAATGCAATAAAATGAGGCATTTTGAACATCTGATATACCTCCTGGGACATAAAATATCATAATGAATGATAGCTAGTATTTTTTAGCTGTACTCCCACTTAAATTACTAGCATCATCTTATTAGTAACTAGAGGCCTGGTGCACGAATTCATGCACGGGTAGGGTTCAGCCAGCCCGCCCCGATTGGGGCCAATTGGGCTAAGCCAGCCGGGGGAGGGACCGTGGGCCAATCTCCCCCAGTTGAGGGGAAAATTTGCATAATAGCCTTTTATTATATAGGATAATAATAATACCTAACTTTAACTCATTACTGCTCCGTTTTATCAGCAAGGGGTTTTTACAAACTTAACACTGTATAAATCATGTACATACCTATGAGTATTTTGCATAAAAGGCCTTAACTCAACCCACTTTGGAGTGCGTAGTTTATACCTCTCCTCATAATAGGTGCAAATCAATCAGAAAGTTCATATTATTTTCATCCACTAACAACATAGATTTTAAAATGCACTGGAACAAAAAGACAAAAGCAAAACAAAACCCCACAAAATTAACCATCACTGCAGGGAGATTTTCAGCATTCCCATAGTGATCCAAGGAAATGACACCCAGGTGGTATTTTTTATTTGTCTAGCATATATTTTAGTACTTGGTACTAGCATGTCTCAGCCTATAGCAAGCAGCTATGTGGTGATTAAAAAACAATTTTTTTTACATTGTTTCAAGAGCTGTTGCTCAGGACACCTCATAGAACGGCACTTACTTGAAAATGCAGCGATATTCTCTGATAGTAGAGAGCACGGCTGCCTCTGTGCCCTGGGCGTGGCCCTGAGAGAGTCCAACCTGCAAGCAGCTCTGTGGCCTCTGAGGGGCTTTGTGTACACTGTTTCCACATGAGTTGTCTTTTTAAATGTAACTCAGAATTATCTTTATGCTGATTCAACAGCCATTCTCACCTCCATCCAGGGGGAATGGGCCTCTGGGCCTGAAGATATCTTTTACCTGTTTGATTTTGGTAAAAAGACTTGAAATGATTTTCCAGTGCCAGGGTTTGTAAAAACAAGGTGATTTATTTTTATTGACTGAGCAAATTATATTCTTAGAAACAATTCCAGTATATTGCATCATATCTGATATAAACTCCAGGGAAAGGCCATGAGGTCTGCAGTCAGATCTAACCTGGTTTGTTCCCTCTTTGCTGATCGCTGGTGCAGTAATGTATTATGCATTATTTAAACTCTACACATAAAAGTTTCCTCATATTTGAAATGGAGATGAAAATATTTTTTCTTGGGTTTCTCTTCCAGATAAGATGGAACACTCACTTAAATGCTGAGATGCATGATGCGTTAGATGAGAGAAACTAATGCAAAATTTGTGATTAAGTCCCATTGAGGGGGAAGTAGCAGTTTTGAGTCAAAAGACCCTGATACGTGGTCAGAGAACATGTTGGTTTACCCTTTTCACCATTTCTTTCTTCCCAACATGTCTCAGAACAGACTGTGGCCCTTCCCTTGTCCCAGCATGTATGGTCAGGAAGAGTAGCAGGTTCCACATGCTCCCAGGATGCTGGGTGCAACGCAGCAGCCCTGGAAAGAGACCTGGTGGGATAGAGATCCCAGTGCATTTAGAAAGGAGAGCTGATGGGACAGAGATCTCAGTGCATTTAGGGAGGAGAGCTGGTGGGACAGAGACCTCAGTGCATTTAGGAAGGAGAGCTGGTGGGACAGAGACCTCAGTGCATTTAGGAAGGAGAGCTGGTGGGATAGAGATCTCAGTGCATTTAGGAAGGAGAGCTGGTGGGATAGAGATCTCAGTGCATTTAGGAAGGAGAGCTGATGGGACAGGGATCTCAGTGCATTTAGGAAGGAGAGCTGATGGACAGAGATCTCAGTGCATTTAGGAAGGAGAGCTGATGGGACAGAGACCTCAGTGCATTTAGGAAGGAGAGCTGGTGGGACAGAGACCTCAGTGCATTTAGGAAGGAGAGCTGGTGGGACAGATCTCAGTGCATTTAGGGAGGAGAGCTGGTGGGACAGAGACCTCAGTGCATTTAGGGAGGAGAGCTGGTGGGACAGAGACCTCAGTGCATTTAGGGAGGAGAGCTGGTGGGACAGAGACCTCAGTGCATTTAGGAAGGAGAGCTGGTGGGACAGAGATCCCAGTGCATTTAGGGAGGAGAGCTGGTGGGACAGAGATCTCAGTGCATTTAGGGAGGAGAGCTGATGGGACAGAGATCTCAGTGCATTTAGGAAGGAGAGCTGATGGGACAGAGATCTCAGTGCATTTAGGAAGGAGAGCTGATGGGACAGAGACCTCAGTGCATTTAGAAAGGAGAGCTGATGGGACAGAGACCTCAGTGCATTTAGGAAGGAGAGCTGATGGGACAGAGACCTCAGTGCATTTAGGAAGGAGAGCTGGTGGGACAGAGATCTCAGTGCATTTAGGAAGGAGAGCTGGTGGGACAGATCTCAATGTTTAAAATTAGTCATGCCTGGCAATGTGGCTCAGTGGTTGAGCATTGACCTGTGAACCAGGAGTTCATGGTTTGATTCCAGTTCAGGGCACTTGCCCAGGTTGAGGGCTTAACCCTAGTAGGGGGTGTGCAGCTGATCAATGATTCTCTCTCATCATTGATGTTTCTCTCTCTCTCTCTCTCTCTCTCTCTCTCTCTCTCTCTCTCTCTCCCTTCCTCTTTGAAATTAATAAAACTATAAAAAATAAATACAATGGACAAAAGTAGCTACTGTTTATTATTCATGCTATGTATATATATTTATGTAAGTGCATATTAACTTACATTTATGTACATTGAAAAGGCTGTATGTAGAATAAACTTAATGAGAGTTATATTTATTTTAAATTTATGTTTTTCTTGTATTTCTTCAATAAACTTATCTTATTAAGTTAAATAAAAATGATGTCTCAGGGGGAGATACTTATAATAACTTAAAAACTGTATTCTTGGGTATCCAGCCCAAATCTGACATTCAATTAGGTTTATCACATGAACGAGATAAAACAACAAAAATATTTTTTCTAAATGTTTTCTTTCTCATTTCTCTGATTCAACCTGCTTTGGCATACATTTATTTTATTGCCAATGAGAAGCAATTTATTTCACATTCCTTTGTATTATTTTCATTTTTTATTATAAGGAGAAGATGAGCTGATTTGTCCATTCTTTTTAAAAGTCTAATGCTCAGAAGACTTTAGTGTCACATTTAAGTCACTGTCTATGTGATACTGTCATTATCTATGAATGTGTATTTCTTCTTCTGGGTTATAAATTTCATGAGGTCTGCACTCTGAATAACTTATTTAATGTATCTCCCATAGTGTTGAAACTAAGTGTGTGTTTGTACATAATAGATTCTTAATATATTTGAGGCAATAAATTAACCTTTTCTTTTCCTACATTTAAAAAAAATGGGGTCTGAAATGGGTTACTTTTCAGATGTCCCTGCTCTTTGCATTCCAGCGGCCTCATTTCTCTGTTAGAGCCATTTTCAAATGGTGCGCTATGCCTGAGGGAACACGTCTTCGGTGGCTAAGATATACAGTTCAGGGGGGCACCCCAAATGTGGCCACATGTGGATTTTCATGGTGTGAAGCTCATTCCATTACTAGACTGCCAAACTGGTTTTTGTTTGTTTGTTTGTTTTACTAAAGGTGAACTGTCCTCTTCTTTCTTTATTATTTGGCCCTTGATTTACCTGTCCCTTAGAGAAATGTGAGTGGGGCCTTCGCATTGCTAGTGAGGCGCTGGGTCTGCTCGGCACCCTCTGCGGGCTCAGTGGCGCTTGTCCTCATGCACCAGCTTCCAGCCCTGTCCCAGGTAGTTGTGGTGGGAATATCAGGGTGCGCCCCGATATTCCCGACCTCGCCAGCCCCTAACGGAAAGGTGACACAACCGTCTCCTCTAATTCCTGTGATACTCACCGATGGTTTGACCTTTGTTTCCTCGGCACGTGTGGGCATTGGCCACATCCCACCGCTCTGTGGCTCTTTGGTGCAGTTTCGTGGTGTCCGTTATGCTGTGTGTGTTCTCTAGCCCTGCAAGTTTGTGCCACCGACTGTATGTTAGCAGTTCCAAGGTTTTCATTCCTTTTATTTTTTCACCCAAGCTATTGCTGTAAGTGAAAATTGGTAATACATATTGAAAGTTAATATTTTAAAATTATACTAATTTTTCCTAGGGATGGACACTAGTGGAAATCAGTAAACCAGGAAGCAAGATTCAAAAATAGTGTTCACAAAATATCATCACTTATAGAGAGAGGGGTCAGGCCAGCTTAAGATACATCTGTAAGCTGCCACGAACTAACATTTGTTGAGTTCATCTTACAATTGTTCAGTAAATTATCTCATTTAATCTTCTGAACTACTCTAAGAAAATTCATTTTGTTTTCCTAATTTTAAAGTTCAGGAACATAAGGCAGAAATGTTGCATTCTTGCCCAAAGGATGCTCTCAAGTTCTGGCAAAGAGATATCTTTTCTCTTCATATTTCTGCCTGAGTTCTTAGGAAAAGAAACACAAGGAACTCTAACTCTGTCATTTGTCTCTTGACCATCTTGCCTGACGCGAATGGGGGGAGCCTGAGAACCCACACAGTGCTTCCAGTCTGTAGATGCCCCTCCTGTAAGGCGTGCACAGCAGAGGCTGGCCCTTAGGATCACATCTTGCCACCCGGACACCCTGTCTCCTGGGCTCCATGAGAAAAGATTTACTAGTGGAGCCTGAGGCTGAAGGCCCAGCTAAGGGTACCCTCTCCGCTCTGTCCTCTCGAGGTGCAGGAAGAAGGTCCTGACAAGCCTGTCCACCGACATTTGTCTGGGAAACGGCTTCATACATTTAGTTTCTCTAGGTGTGAGGAGAGAAAGGAAGGATGCCTTCCATAGGCTCCTGAGCCTGAGCCTTGAGAGTGTGGGCAAAGCTGCGTCCAGGGTGGTCACAGTGCGGCAATCAGTCTCTGATCCAACTACCAAGAGAAACTGTGTGTGTGTTTTAACTTCCACTTGGTGATTGTACTTGATCTATACTGTCTATGCCAATATAGTTTACTAGAGACCCAGTGCATGAAATTTGTGCACAGGTGCAGTCCCTAGGTCTGGCCAATGATCAAAGCATGAGCATCTTTCATGGAAGGGCAGGTCCCAGCTGATCTCTGGGCCGTGGGCGGAACCTGGGCCCCCAGACCCTCATGTGCCCCAATCCGCCTGAGTCATGGCACCCGAGTCCCCACGTGGAGATGCGGTGAGCGTGGCCAGACACTGTGGGCCAGGGAGCAGCATGGGCCTCTGGGCCGCACAGCAACACCGCATGGAAGCCAGGCGGCAGCGCGCTCTCTCCCTGCCAGCCTTGCAGACCAGCTTCTGTGTAAACCCACTGGGAGCCCGACTGGCCCCTGTGGTCATGGTGGCTGCGGCGTGGCTCACCCAAAGAGGCTGTGTGGGTGCGGGGCAAGCTCTTCGCAGAAGCCTGGCACCTGAGCACAAGTGCGAGCCCTGGCTTCCCCGGGGAGGGTAGCAGGGGGAGTGAGAGCAAGCTCAAAGGATACCCTGCATCCTCACCACACCTCCATCCCCATCAGCCTTGCCCGCAGGGAGCTGGCAAGAGGTCGCAGCCCACCGCCCAGGCACCGTGGGAGGTTGGTCGCCACCACCTAACCCTGGATCCTGGCCGCTGGTTGCCATCTGTGGGGAGATAAGTGGGGTGATTGCGCCCCTGCTAGCACCCGCCTTGGCCTGGTGCCACCCACTCACCTGCTCCACCATCCCACTGTGGTACCGCTCTCATTGGGGCCCATAAGAGCCAGCAGCGCAACCACTGCCACCTGCTGCCAGCGCCATGTCCCAGACGCCTGCCATGTTCCTCGCTGCCCCCTGGTGGTCAGCATATATCATGGCAAGCAGTCGAACTCCCAGTTGAACTCCCAGTTAAACAATTTGCATATCAAGCTGTTATTATATAGGATTTCCTATGAAACTGGTAGAATTGCGCAGCAAGTGCCCTGTCTCACACAGTACTCTACACAGTAACCTCACTTGGCTGCCCCCTCCTTGTGCTGGGGGGGAGGCACAGGCGTTACCTAGCTGATTTATGTGGGAAGAAACATTACAGAACCTCATGGAAACCTTCTTAACTTGAAATAACATGAGGGAAATTTTCAGGGAGGTCAAAACCTTCCTCTTTCTCCTTCTTAGGACACAGGGGCACAGCTAAAGTTATGTCCAGAATACCCCTCTGCTACCCCAGCCCTGCTCCGTGCCCTTCCAGGTGCACGGCCTTTGTGCCCACCCTGTCCCTGGGTTTCCTTGCAGTGTGTGTCCTCCCAGGCTGCACAGCACCAGTAGCTCCTGTGGTC
Organism: Myotis nattereri; assembly: GCF_964212035.1. Lineage (NCBI taxonomy): Eukaryota > Metazoa > Chordata > Mammalia > Chiroptera > Vespertilionidae > Myotis > Myotis nattereri. The sequence goes on along the minus strand of NC_138082.1, from coordinate 91,382,672 downwards.
TCTACTCACTCTCCTCAGACCACAGTCCTTCTGTCCAATGGCTCTCAATCCTGCGTTGTTTACACTGCCTTGCATTTCCAGTTGGGGCAAAAACCAGCACTGAGCTTTTCCTCGGTGGAGTGCACTGGGAGTGAACTGTCCCCGATGCTGTGGCAGGGTGCCTGCCCCAGGGGCACCTGGGGAGCTCCTCAGATTCTGCTTGCTCATTTGCCTCTGTCTCCACCATTAGGCTATAAGTTCCTTAACCACTCCTCCCTTTACTCAATCAACATGCTTCATTGCGAGCTTCCCTGTGTACTAGAGAGAAATAGTGGGCCTCAAGGTAAAATGAAAGAAAACAAGCCAAAGGCTAAGAAGCAGTCGCAGTCACTGCCCAGGGATGGCTCACGTGTAATGGAAGCCTTATATGTAAACAGGCCCAGTATGGTGACTGCTACAAGGTCAGCGGATGCCTGTAAATTCCTGGAAGAGATGCCCTCCATCTAGCTGATCTGGGAGGAGACGCAGACCAGAGCAGGGCACACTAAATACCTGAAAGATTTGCAGTCACCCCAGAGAAGGAGCAAGGCAGGTCCTCCTGCAGCGCGGAGAGAGTTGGGCTGCAGCCTTCCGGAGGCAAGCAGCAAGCCCAGGACCTACGGGGCACAGGTGTGAGGGCGGAGATGTTGTGCACTGCAGAGAGCGGGAAGCAGCTCCTCAGTGTCCTCTAGTCCCTGACCCAGGCACGGGGCCTCCGCCTGCCCCTGCACCTGCCTCAATCTTTGTGCTCATTTTCTAATGAATCACAAATCAGTGGTTCTCAACCTTGGCTGCACATTAGAATCGCCTGAGGCCTGATGCATGAAATTCGTGCAAGGGGCTTCACCCTCGCAGCCCTGACTGATGCCTCAGCTGGCTCTCGCAGCCCCAGCTTCATCCAGAAGGTTGTCTGGACAGTTGTTCTGCTGTTCGGTCTAATTAGCATATTAGCTCTTTATTATATAGGATAGAGAGGGGGGAAAAAGTAGGTTTATACTTGTGCGTATGCAAAACAGAGTTTATGCTTATATTCTTATTTGATCTTGCATTATATATTTTTCCATAAGAACAACTGTAGTCCTAGCTGCTTTTGCTCAGTGGATAGAGCACCAGCCCATGGGCTGAAGGGCCCTGGGTTTGATTATGGACAAGGGTACTTACCTCAGTTGCAGGCTCAACATCTGGCCCTGGATGGGTGTGTGTGGGAGGCAACCAATGGATGTGTCTTTCTCACATCAATGTTTCTCTCTGTGTGTCTCTCCCCTTCCCTTCCTCTCTCTCTAAACTCAATGAAAAAAATATCTTCGGATGAGGATTAGCAACAACAGCAACAAAATAACAGCTGTAAACCTACTTTTCCCCACCTGTGTATAACCCCTGGCATTGCAGCTCTGAGCTTTGTACTTCATTGAATTGCTATTATTCATCTTTTCCTAACATTGTAATGGCTCTCAGGAAAAAATAGTGGGAATGGAGTGAACTTTGGGAAGATGTTGGAGGAAACAGAGTCCTATGAGACTGGAAAGCCTGGGATTTGTAGTTAGCATTTGCTGTTGTTCTGGGCCAGTCACGTGGCCCTTCATAAGAGAGAGGACTCGTCACATTCATGGACTTCCCTAAGAGTAACTGGGTCATGCAGACAAAGTCAAGGGAACTGTAGTTACTTAAACCGATGCAGCTGTTGCCATTGTTGTTATGTTATCCATCCCTCTCTACGAGCAGAGAGAAAACTGAGTTCTGTGGAAGGTCACCTCATAGGAAGTGAGGGAACTGCAGCCAGGTCCTCTGGCCCCAGATCAAATTCCCCTTCTGGCCCTGGCTGGTGTGGCTCAGTGGATAGAGGTCAGCCTGTGGACTGAAGGGTCCCAGGTTAGATTCCGGTCAAGGGCACATGCCTGGGTTGCGGGCTCGATCCCCATTAGGGGACATGCAGGAGGGAGCCAATCAATGATTCTCTCCCATCATTGATGTTTCTATCTCTCTTTCTCCCTTTCTCTCTGAAATCAATAAAGATATACAAAAAAATTCTCCTTCTGCAAAACCACATGAATTGTTTTGTTCTCACTGAATAAACAGAGTCCCTTGCATGTTCCCATTCTGTCCTCTTAGACCCCCTCCATTTCCTCATACTGACCAGGGGGACCAGCCTTCAGACTCAATGCCAGAAGAGCCAGTCCCCGGGGGAATGGCTTGTGGTGTCCAGGTCAGGCACTGCCTCTCTAAGGCATGTTCCCACGTTCCCAACATGGACTGAAATCTCCCCGTTCATAACCGGGTGCTCTGGCTTTAGCATTGCCTTTTCTCTCTGCATTTTCAAAATTCTTCCCAGTTGTGTAATAATAGGAGCATCGGCCACTTCAGTAACACTTTAAAGCAAATATTCTTAAATTTTTTCAAGCGGCTGCTCTACTTGAAAGTTCTCTTCATCTTTTGGGGAGTGCTTTGACATTTTCATACACTCCAATTAGAGTAAGTCAATAAAACAGACACCATTTATGGTAGGTTCTGTTGTAAAAAGGAAACATTCCAATGAAAGGGAAAACATAGAGTGACCCTACCAACCTCTCACACGTAGATCTATTCTAGTTCAATAACAGTGACGGATGCTCTTCCCCTGGCCCCCCTCCCCGGACAGGTGAGACAGGAATTCCTAATGACCTTCCTGGAAAAGAGTGAAAAGGGCCAGAGCTAGCACCTCACCGTCACTTCGATTAAGAAAGTATCAGTACCAAGTGTTATTAAGTAAGTCTAAGTTAGTGAGGCGCAGTTTGTACTCAGGGCATAGATTCAAATACAATGTTTGTTCAAATGCTAGTGCAGCTTATTTGTGTGAGGCTGGGAAAGTCACTTATCCCTTAGAGTTTCTCAGTCTCTTTATCTGCAAAATAGAAATAAACACACCTGCTTTCTGGGTTGCCATGAGGATCAAATTGGATAAAGTGCCTTCTGTTGTGTCTTTCATAGAGGAGCCTTTAGAAGATGCTGCTTTTTAAAGGATTTTCTATAAAACAATTTTATTTCATATCTTATGAGAGACATTTTATTGCCAAAATAGAGTGGCTCATAGCTCTTCCCTCACAGGTAGGGCTCCTCAGCGCTTGTAGCTGAGCTAAGATGATCTAGCCCCAATGTCCAGCTGCACCAGCAGATACAGAACAATAGCAATATTTTGCTCATACAGCATTTATTTAAGTTAAAATCACTCAAAATATATTAAAACAATAAGATTTCATATTTGATGCAGGTTTTCATCCTGTGCGAGAGCCATCTTGTATCTGTTGATCCTGTATCTTGAGCATTTTGCTTTACAGTCAAGAGTAGCAGCTGGCTGGGAGCATCTACCATTCCAAACTCCCTGTCACAAAAGGGAGGCAGGGAGGGGCGGGAGGCCAGGCATGGGGAGTGATGATGGACTGACAGAGGTGAACTCCCAGAAGCCCAGCTTGTGCTGAGAGATGGGCCTATTTGCCTTTAGATATCCCTCCAGAAGGTGCTCTTGTGGACACTAAGTTGGAATCCTAGCTGAAGCCTGGTGCTTCTTTTCCGGACCAGACAGACTCAGGAGGCATAGTGTGAACCATGCTGGTTGTGAGCATGCAGTTTGAGAGAAAGCAGGTCCAAGCAGGTGCAGAAAGTCTCTAGCCTAAGCCCAGAGTGACTACAGTGGAACAGGGTAGGAGCATGAGGTCAGGGTCTTGGAAACACACCTGTATTGAAAGTCAGGATATCAGAGTATCAGAGAAGCAAGGCAGTCAAGAGAGTTAAGTGAGCAAGTGATCACAGGCCGGGGGGTGGGGGGAGGTGAGTCAGAAAATCTGTAAGTAATCATTTTCTTTAAATAATTCATCCTAGGCCACGTGATATAAATGTGCATATTAGATGATTTCCATTCGACACCAGGGTCTGTCAGTATCTTCATCATGCCGGGGAGATCTGATAAGTTTAGATCAGAAAGGCCACACTACAGAAGTGCCTACTGTAAGTCTTCTTCCTTTCTCATCAAATTATATCAGAGGCTGTTGTATCCATCAAACAAATGAACTAGAAAAGTTGATGTGTGTTAGAAAAGTTGTTGATTAGGAATAGTGGGTGTTAGAAATGTTAGTATTCAATACATGTGGATTAGGTAAAGTACTTTCAAATATGTCCTGCTCTTCCAGGATTAGGACTTTAAAACCTAATGTCTATGTTACTGCATACCCTTCGGGATAAACATGGAAGGTTTGATCATAAGGGGCTTGTGTCTTATTGTTGGTTTAGAAGAGGTTTGGTCACAGAATTCCAAAACATGATTCTCTGAAATACACAATTAGAATATTGTAACATTTGCTTTCAAAGAAACTTCCATGCAAGACATATTTTTCATAATTTTTCCGTGTATAAGAGGCCCCCATGTATAAGATGCCCCCCACTTTTCCAACCCAAAATTAAGAAATCAATATTTTAAACATTTTGCTGGTTTTCATCTTAAGACCTTCTTCTTTTTTGGCATCTTAAGGAGTTGTTCTTTCTGTTTTCTCCACTGTCTGATCACACACTCAGTGGGAGGGGGTCCAAATTTTCTCTCTGCCGCTCTATTTCCATGCTCTTTTGCAGAGCTGATGATATTCAGTTTGAATTTTACAAACTAAGACAATCACTTACAGGTATTTACTTTTTATTTTTTGACATCTTTATAGTCTCAGAACACTCTGGTCCCTGTTGCAACTGTGCAATCTCCATCTCCACCTCCAATTATGGCATCAGCTAATGTCAGTAACAACAAGGCTCGTGATTGGAGGAAGCCTGTTTGACAAGGTGCGGGCAGTTACACACCCACAGCTCCTTCCTTGGCTGATTTCCATGTATAAGATGCCCCATGATTTTCAGTCTAATGAAAAAAAGTGTCTTATACACAGAAAAATACAGTATTTATTTATTTATTTTAAAAATATATTTTATTGATTTCAGAGAGGAAGGGAGTGGGAGAGAGAGATAGAAACATCAATGATGAGAGAGAATCATTGATCAACTACCTCTTGCATGACTCCTACTGGAGACTGAGCCCACAACCTGGGCATGTACCCTTGACCGGAATCAAACTTGGGACCCTTCAGTCCATAGGCTGATGCTCTATCCACTGAGCCAACCAACTAGGGCCATGCAAGATGTTTTTAGAGCAAAAAAGTAGAACAGTGAGATTTCATTTTCACAGTTTCTGGTTAATGTTTGTGTATATTGCAGAACTTGATCTGGGGCTTGATTTTTAAATTTCCTATTAGCTAGCTTATAATGGAGTGTTAATTCTCGCTTACTTCAATTATTGGGCTGCACTTGTGAGATCTTCAAAAAGAATCTACTTCCTGCCTGGCCCCTGTGCTCAGGAACTGTGCAGATAGATAAGAACAAGAGTGACCTGAGGATTAAAAAGATAAAAAAGACCAGGCAGGGGAGCTTCATGGTTCAGAAAAGCATTTGCATTCCGGTGGGGCCAGCTCAGGGCTTGTTTGGCACAAAACAAGCGGGGTTTGTACAAAAGCACTCAAATTAGCCGTGTGGATTAGTGCTCACACTGAGCCTCACTCCCTGGTATGCATGATGAAGCATTAGACGAGACATCCTCAGCTGGAATCGCACACTATGGCGAACGCAGTACGTCTTCAGAGCCTGTGGTCACAGTTGCAATATCAGGCTCAGACTCCTTGTGCATGTTATTTGCCCCATTTAAGCCTAATTATCCCATCTTTGCAATGTGGGCAATGATATCAATGTCAGAGGGACTTTTTAACACCAAGTTTAATGAGAATGTGACAATGCATGCTATATAAACAGAGCTCAGTAATGTTTACCCATCCCTCTTCCTTTCCTTTAGGCTCAAATAGCTTACATTCTAATGTTGCTGGAGAAATGAGTGGATGGAATTTCTCCGTCACTAGTGGGAGTGGGGTTCTTGCAATATCCTGAGAAAAGAAACTTTCTAAGACCCGTGTGGGAGAATGAGTGGAATTATATTTCTCAGTTTCCAAAGTCACGTGTCCCTTAAACCAGTCCTGGTGAAGGTGCAGCTGGGGTCCAGCAGAGCCACAAGCAAAGCCAGTGCCAGAGCTCCCATTGCACAGTAGAGCAGGTCTGATGTAGCATCAGGATGATTGCATCCACGAGTCCATTGTGAGGGTCCCGCCTGCTGCGAGGCACGTGGGCGAATGCAGGGAGCATGGCCCTGCAGCAGGAATCCCAGAGAGCAGAGAAGGAGGGCCAGCAGCCCGAGAGAGAGAACCCCCTTCGCTCAGGAGTTTAAATATCACATATCCCCACGCTCCCTATTCTGGCCAGCGACCTGCTCCCAGGTGTGACTGACAAGTAAGTCCCTTCCCAGGTCACCCAGGTCTCACTTGGCATCATCTAAACTGTCTGCCCAATCCCTTCCCCCAGCACTTTGCAGGGACTAGACCTGGAGAGTGTGAACTGCAGCTTCCTGGCAAAGCCGCATAAATGGCAGCCTGTATTATCTGGTCTCCCCTGTGCTCCTTTCCTGTTAAATAATAACCAGGTTATGATGACAGTATCATTATGAATTAAGAGAAAATGAAGACCATTTGTGTTATAGGCAGAGTGATATAGGAAACGACAGTGTTGTTTCCTCAATATTGGTCTTGAGATGATAAATAATGACAGAAAATTCTCTTACTTTTGATGTGATACGGCTAATATGGGATTAGGGGATATTTGTGTATAGAAATAGAGGAATACCGTTTTTCTGGGAAGACCCACAAAAAATAATACAATACATAACATACCAAAACTAAGAAAGCTCTGTAACCACTGGTCAGGACTCTGAATCCAAACGTAGACGCCTCTGGGTGCTGGATCTGAATTTGGACTGTGAAGTGCACCCAGACAGCATGAGCATGTAAACCATCACCCATCCCTCCAGTGCCACTGGCCCCACACCCCCCGGGAGGGGGCACCTCTCTCTCTTTTGTGTTCTCTGTCTCTTCTTCTCTCTCTCCTTCTCTCTCTCTCTCTCTCTCTCTCTCTCTCTCTCTCTCTCTCTCTCACCTTCTCTCTCTCTCTCTCTCTCTCTCTCTCTCTCTCTCTCTCTCTCTCTCTCTCTCTCTCCTCTCTCTCTCTCTTTACATATTTCTACAAATAGGTTCTATACATATATGTGTATATAAGTAATATATATTCAGTAGAATTTAAAATGATGGTATTATAATTTCAGTCATTAATTTCTTCTATCTTCTTTGAGGCATTAATTAATGACTTTTAATGTTTCCTATCTGATATTTAATTTACAGAAGGATTTACTTGTGTTTAAAACCTAAGCAATACTTAAAACAGAAGGACAGCCTTAGACAGCTAAAGGAAGCGGGGTCCCTGCAGGAGATTGCTCAGGGCTGGCACTTGGTAGCAGGAGGCAGACAGGGAGGGAGGCAGAGGGTGGAGGTAGTGGGAGGGCAATAGTCTGAGAACTGGGATGGGGAGCTGGGAAAATGCCTCCTTATGTGTCACATCCAGCGGGGCAGTGTGGCGCACAGAAACCTTTGCTACAAGCCCTCCATGTTGAGAGCTAATGATTGCTGTTCCTTCTTTTATTTCTCTCTCCCAGGAGGCCAGATGAAGACAGAGGGGACATGGGTGCACACCTGTGTTCGGAAGCATCTGCTGTAAGTTCCTGAGCACGCCTCACCCTCCCTTCCCCCAGGCATGAGCATTGGCACCCATGTTCTCCCTTTCAGGGTCTGGGTAAGCAGCTTCTTCAGCCTTGTACCTCGTTTTGAGTCCAGTATCACTATATTTAGCAAATAATCTTCAAGCATGGCATTTAGAGTTGGAAACATATTCATGTTGTGGTGAAAAGAGCTTTGGCTTTGATTTTTTTTTGTGATTGTTTTGTGGATCTTAGCAAGTTTCATATGAAGAGAAGTGAAACAGAAATGGTGTTATTCAGCCTTCTTTAGCTAGAATTCCCATTCCTGTGATAATTTGGGGGCTCATATTTAATACAATCGAGTAAGTGTCTCTTAAAAGCTACTGTCTTAGCAAACCTTTTTATTACCTTTTACATTTTGGTTGGACTTTATTTTATTTCAGTACTACTTATAAAAGAAAACTGCTACACACTAGATATCAACAGGCAAAAAATCTGAAGGGCCATGGAAAAAATATTTTTACTATTTAACATCTGATGTTTTAAGACCTGCAAGCCTGTAGGGGAGAGTTCCAATTAAAGAAATATTGACCAAAGGTAAAGATGGACATGGGGAATGTTTGCACCTGCATCGTGTCTGATTTGTGCTATTTTGGAGGACACTATCGCCCTGCGTGGACTCCATGAGGCCTCCCTACCATTGACCACCCTCCACCAGGCTTATTCTCTTCAGCTTCTGCCCGGAGCTCCCTGCCCCTCTGTGTCGGATGTCTATTTGGTTCTGCATGTTAGAACCAAAGCACCGGAGCTGAGACAGTAACACCTTTTGAACTGAATGATGTTAGGCGATGATTTTCACAGGAGCCCTTAAAAGAGGATGCATGCAATCACTATAATTCCAATGTTTTAAATATTAGTACTTTTGACAAGTTACATTTCTGTTTACCTGTTCTTACAGTAGCCTCATGATTTCCCCCAAAAGAGCAGCATGAGGCTGGAATTTTTAGTTTATCAAAGAAAATCGCATGCATTTTCCTAAGGCAAATTGCAGACCAGAGACATTTGTAGATGAATAGAAAAGTATGTGAAAGGGAACACTCTGCTGTGTTTGCCTACTTGTAACTTCAACCCAAATTACCTTTGGAAACACTATTTGAAAATCTAAAGAATTTCAAAACGCACCATGAATGGTTATGTTGAAAATAGAACCCAGCTTCCTCTGCTCCAAACCCAGAGCTTCCCTTGTCAACAAGTTACCTTCTGATGAGGCCTCCTCTGAAGTTTCCTAAAGAATGCTCAAGCTCACGTTTATGAGTTCATAGGCCCAGGGCACCCGCCATTTGCACTGACTTCTTCATCACTGAGATGCATCTCCCGTGCCAAGAACATTGGGGGTCCTGGGTTTGCGCACATTCTGTCCCCAGGAAGCATGGCTTATTTTAACCCTTGTCACATGCATAGGAACAAACCCTTTTGTTTTAAAAAAGGTAAATAAAAATACCCTTATGGATTGAGGCAGAGAGGATTGGAGGGAGGGATGCTTTTGAAATTCTCAGCAAATAAAGAGCAGATGTGGAACCAGAATTAAGGTATCAGCTTAGTTTTCAGCTAGAAAATGCTGCTATACATATAACTTCTGCTTCCTTTATAATATTTATTTAAAGGCATCACTCCCTGTGTGATGGTTTCCCAGCATTTACTCTCCACTTTTATTCTCCAGTTTGTTCCCTCCTGTTTTGTGTCTCTGGAGGCTTATCACCCAGGAAGACACCGCCTGAGGTCCCTCCCTCCTTGGCTCCAGATCCATGGGGCTGATGGGAAGGTGGAGAAGAGGTGAGAGGGTGGGAATAGACAGACAGACAGACACAGGCGCTGACCTCTCCCACCCCCACTCCCCACCCCTCCCTGCGCCCATCAGGGCTACAGCACTGGCGTTACTGGACCAGACCAGGCCCAATTACAGAGTACTCGGCAGCCAAAAGCCGACCTTGAGAAAATGTATGTGAAAGAATGCACTTTATTGAAAGCCCTTAGACAAACCTGGTCCCCCTGTGGGTGGAGACCACCACTTCACCAAAGCAATCTGCGTACAAGCAAGGAATTCCATTCGTCTTTTTAAAAAATATATATTATTTTTATTTCAGAGAAGAAGGGAGATGGAGAGAGAGATAGAAACATCCATGATGAGAGAGAATCATGGATCGGCTGCCTCCTGCAAGTCCCCCAATAGGGATCGAGCCCACAACCCGGGCATGTGCTCTTGACCAGAATTGAACCTGGGGCATTTCAGTTCACAGGCCAACACTCTATCCACTGAGCCAAACCAGTTGCAGTGGTCGGCAAACTCATTAGCCAACAGAGCCAAATATCAACAGCACAAAGATTGAAATTTCTTTTGAGGGCCAAATTTTTTAAACTTAAACTATATAGGTAGGCACATTGTTATTAACTTAATTAGGGTACTCCTAAGGCTTAGGAAGAGCCACACTCAAGGGGCCATAGAGCCGCATGTGGCTCGCGAGCCACCGTTTGCCAACCACGGGTTAGGACATCCATTCGTCTTTATTCAGGGAAATTCTGTATAAGCATCCAGGGAGCTTCTTCATCGCAGGTACAGTTAGACGTTCCTATGCAGGCGCAGCTGGAAACATGCCTTTAATAGATTGCATGTTCGCAAATGGAAGAAAATCTCCACCCCGGGGGATAACGTGGTATTAGAAGGAGGGCATCAGGAGAATAGCTTATGCAGAGGTCAGCAGGGGGTCCTCCAGGCTGCTGGGCCAGCCCCTGAAGGTGGAGCCAGAGGAGTCCCTGGTCCTGAAAGTCATCCTGGGCTTGTCCCTGAAAAGACAGGTCTGCCATTCGTCAACATCAGGGGTGGCATTGGCATGAAAGGAGCTTAACCAATTACCTCTCAGCCCTTCTGTTAAACTCCTAGCAGATTGCTCGATGTGGTTACACACACCGATAACATCTAGGGTGATGTAAATGGGTTTACAGGTTGATCTAAGGAAATTTGTGAATTTTAAATAAGTCGGTCTAGGCCAGGTCACCTGCAATGCTGTGTGTACAGGTTAGGTGGCACTAGGACAGCAATGCAGGTGGCCCTGCTCCCACCAGCTCTTTACCGCTCTCCTTAACACCGTTTCCTCCCTTTGCTCTATCAGCTCTAGAGGAGCAGGTGGCTTCCCACTGCAGCTGGTCTCTGAGTGTCTACATACGCTTTGTGGTTCCTAACTGCGAACACCTTGTTAAAAAGTTACCTCATTAAGAAGTTTCTTTGAAAAATCCCAACTGAGCATGCCCTGGGTTTAATGCCAAGGTCCTGGCCTGTCATGGATACGTCATATATATAATTTTAAATGGATTTCACATTTTATTCCTGTCTATAATCACAGTGTATATCTTGTAAAGATAAGCAAAGTCTTTGTCACTAAAAGGCAGATATGCACAGGGACGCTCTGACTTAAAACCTGTTACCAAGATACTTTCTAGGGTGAGCAAATCCCTCTGCACTGGACAGTTGAATCTATATGTGCACACAGGTTCTTCCTTAGCATGAGCTGTGCACCATGCCACCTCGCCCTCTCCCTGCTGTGCCTATGTCCTGCTCAGGTCTCTGCATCCTGAGTCATCATACCCCTGCTGGGCCTCCCCACTCGGGGCGGTGTTTCAGGAAACACCACTGGCAAGGCAGACTGCACACTGGTGGCTTCAGACTGTGAGAGGGGCGTTCTGGTGTCCGAAGGAGGAGACAGTTCTTTAGTTTTGGTTTTGGGGCACATGTGGCATTTATTAGTTGAAATGTGTGTAACAAATTCTGAGAACTCTGAAAATGGATCATTTTAGGAAGAACTCTGAAAATGGATCATTGTATGCAACGTCCTCCTCCTCTCCCCTTCTACTTTACCAAATTATTCCAATCTATTCAGAAAATAGCCAGCTTTCTCCAAGATTACTGTAAAGTCCATATCAAAATATAGTTCTCTCTCTCTCTCTCTCTCTCTCTCTCTCTCTCTCTCTCTCTCTCTCTCTCTCGTTGATGTGTTTTATCTCATTTCATTTCTTCCAGTTTTCCTGGTGCATTATGTCACAGTTTTAATTTGCTGCTTACTTGAAGGGACTTTTCCTTGCCACTCAAACTGTATTCCATAGAATACATGAGATGGAAGAAATATTTAAAGGAAAAGAACAGTTTGAGTCTACTAATAGTAAACAATCAACTGCAATTATTTATTGGAGGTTTTCAAATATAAGTTGCTAGGCAAAGTGATAGTAAATAGAAGCTTGTGAATAAGAGCATGTAAATAATGCAATATAACCCCAACTAAAGAGAAATTTCCCTTGAGGTAGTTGATAATTGCCTATACTTACATCTTTTGCCATCTATCAATTTTTCACTCATTCGACAAATATTTCTCCAGCTCCTATAAGTATGTAAATAATTTTTGAGGCAATATTAAATATAAAATATCTTCCCTACCCTTAAAAAATCTTAAAAATAATTTTGAAAAAAAAACAACACTATTTTTAAATGAAGCGGCAAACAAACATCCCAAGCAGTAAGGACCAGTGCAATGTGGCTGTTCCCCAGACAGAAACGGGGTTCCCGTCTCAGCCACCAATCAATGAGAAATATCATTGACAGGAACAACTAAGAGAAGATGCCTGCGCACTCTCTAGATATTGATTCCATCCTCAAAAAGCATGTGATAAACATGGGTTAATTGGATAGTGGACTGTGTGTGTGTGTGTGTGTGTGTGTGTGTGTGTGTGTGATAGAATGTGCTAGCTGCTAGTGGTCAGCAAACTCATTAGTCAACAGAGCCAAATATCAACAGTACAACAAATGAAATTTCTTTTGAGAGCCAAATTTTTTAAACTTAAACTATATAGGTAGGTACATTGTTATTAACTTAATTAGGGTAGTCCTAAGGCTTAGGAAGAGCCACACTCAAGGGGCCAAAGAGCCGCATGTGGCTCGCAAGCCGCAGTTTGCCGACCACAGTAGCACTTTCCTCTAGGAAGATAGACCTCTGTTAGTATAGAAGGGTGAGATGGAAGGGATAGTGGAAAAGTGGGAAAGCTGGTTTGTTAGCCAATATCCAGGACTCACCCCCTGGATTTGATGAATTAGGGAGGGGCTAATGGTTCAAGTGAAATAGTGTGCAACCAATCAAGTCAGATTCTACTTTATTTATCAGTTGTTGAATAGGCATAAAAGCAGGCTGAAATACCAGTAGGTTGAAGAATTACCTAGAAAAAGTTCTGTATAAAAAACCTACCATGGATTAAAAAAAGTAAAAGATTGTCTAGGTCCTTCCTTACTTATTGATCAACCATATAATGGAGCACAGCCAGGGTTTTCCTTAAGCTAGATTGTGACTTAATGTCTGACCCAGTAAGAGACGTGATGTTTATCCCACTAGTGTGACATTCTAGCTCCTCAAGGGTTTGTGAGGGTGAGGGTGAGGGTGAGGAGAGACTCACTCCCTCCTTTCCTTCCTTTGTGTTGTTCCACATCTCTGTTTTTCGTCCTCACACACCCCTGTGGCCAATGCTGGCCATGGCCTTCCCCTGGGGTGACCGCCGATGCAGGGTCACAGGAACTCCCAAGGCTCTCCATTTAGACACACTCTTCCATTCTCAGTGGAGTGAAGTGTTTACATATGTTCCAGTGAATTCCTCCTAATGGTTGTTCTTGGAAGCCCAGTGACTTGACAGTGATGTGACATTTCCATTTTGAAGCATTTCTATATCCATAATGGGAAATTGGTTTGCAGGGGTTAGAAAAAACACAACTATCCTTTTCAGCAGCTTCAATAATTTTATCAAAGGAAATATATGTGTTTATATCAGTTGCTCTAAACATTATGTATCTCTTGTCTCTCCATACATGCCTGTGCAGGCACACACACACAGGTATTATGTACACACAGCAGGCGCTGCATGTTGGAACTGATAAGCATCACATGCATTTTACATATACAGTTGGTGCAAAAGGGAGACATTTATCAAAGTACTTTCTCACATGAAAATTCAGATAAAATCTCATTTTATTTACTCACTATCCAATTTATTATTTTTTCTCTGTGCTTACTTAGAGGGCATTGTCCTCTATAGCCCATCTCAAGGGCCCGTCCTCTCTTGCCTTATTCAGAAATGGTCACTTTTCTGCCCCCTCCTCATCTCACCCCAGGAGATGAGCCCAATAACTGCAGATCACACCCTCAGTCAAAAGCCTGACCAGCCCTTTCTGATGTGGCTCAGTTGGTTGTGTCCATGCAGCAAAACGTTGCTGGTTCAGTGTTTCTCTCTCACATTCATGTTTCTCTTCCCCTCCCTTCCTCTCTCTCTAAAATAAATAAAAACACATTTTTTAAAAGGCCTCAGCAGGCGGAAATCAATCCCTGTGCCAGCAAGTAGGAAAGAAAGGTGGAAACAGAAAGAAAAACACTGTGTTCATATTCCTATTAGTCTGAAATGCACCCTGTGCATGGCAGCATTTAACTGCCATTATCTTGAACAGTTACTTCAATTAAACTTCTCATTTATTTAAAAATAGAGGCCCAGTGCATGAAATTCATTCCTGGGTAGGGTTGCCAGCGCCTGCCAGCTGCCAGCCAGGGCCTCCCTTCCCCGAGCTGCCTGCCACCACTGCCGTCCAGGGCCTCCCTTCACACCTGCTTTGGCCTGGCGCTGCTGCTCACCTACTCCACCATCCTGCTGCAGTCCCACTCTTATAGGGGCCCATGTGGCTGGCAGCGCCTCCAGTGCTGCTTTGCTGACGCCTACCATGTTCCATGCTACCCCCTGGTTGTCAGTGCACGTCTAACTCCTGGTTGGTTGAACTCCTGCCTGTGGGGACAATTTGCATATTAGCCTTTTATTATACAGACTAGAGGCCCGGTGCACAAAAATTTGTGCACTTGGGGGAAGGGGAGGTCCCTCAGCCCGGCCTGTGCCCTCTCGTAGTCCGGGACCCCTCGGGAGATAACGACCTGCTGGCTTAGGCCTGCTCCTGGGTGGCAGAGGGCAGGCCCAATCCCTAGGTGCAGAACCTGGTCGGGCTCAGAGCAGGGCTGATTGGGGAGTTGGGGCACCACCCCCTGTCATGCACAGAGCAGGGCGGATCAGGAGGTTGCGATGCCACCCTCAGTCACAGTCAGGGTAAGGCCAATGGGGGGTTGGGACACCGCCCCCTGTCACACTCAAGGCAGGGTCATGGGGAGGTTGTGGCGCCACCCTCTGTCACGCACAGAGCAGGGCCGATCAGGGGGTTGGGGAGCTCCCCCCTGTCACACACAGAGCAGGGCCCATCAGGGGGTTGGGGAGCTCCCCCTGTCACGCACAGAGCAGGGCCGATAGGGGAGTTGGGGCACCGCCCGCTGTCACCCACAGAGCAGGGCCGATCAGGGGGTTGGGGCACCGCCACTGTCACACTCAGGGTAGGGCCGATGGGGAGGTTATGGCTCTACCCCAACACACACAGAGCAGGGCCCGTGGGGTGGGGGGGTTGGGGCGCCACACCCTGTCACACACAGAGCCGCAGGGTGATCAGGGGGTTGGGGCGCCTTCCCCTGTCAGGAACAGAGTAGGGCAGATAGGGAGGTTGTGGCCCCGCCCCCTGTCACACACAGAGCCGCAGGGCTATCAGGGGGTTTGGGGGCTGGCCCCTGTCATGCTGATCCCGGTGCTGGGAGGCATATTACCCTTTTACTATATAGAATAGAGGCCTGGTGTTTGGGTGGGGCTGGCTGGTTTGCCCTGAAGGGTGTCCTGGATCAGGGTGGGGGTCCCCACTGGGGTGCCTGGCCAGTCTGGGTGAGGGGCTAAGGGCGGTTTTCAGGCTGGTGGGTGACTGAAGCTCCCAACCGCTCCTTTTTTTATTTTTATTTTTTTTATTCTGGGCTAGCTTTAGTTCTGGCTCCAGCTCTGAGGCCTCTGCTGCTGAAAGCAGGTATCTGGTTTGTTTAGGTTCTATAATCAAAACACTGTACCAACTCCAGTCCTGAGATCCAGGTTGGCTGAAAGCAAGTTTCTGGGGTTTTGTTTATCTTCTATATTTGTAACAATGTTTCAAACTGCAGGCTCAGAGGCTGGCAAGGCAGGTGGGGAACGTTGGAATCCTCCGTCACTGAAGCAAGCAAGCCTCATGTTAGCTTCAAGCTGCTGGCTGCTGGCCGCCATCTTGGTTTGCAGTTAATTTGCATATCTCACTGATTAGCCAATGGGAAGGGTAGCGGAGGTACGGATAATTACCATGTTTCTCTATTATTAGATAGGATAAGCCCCAAATGCTCATATTTGTGCCTGGGAGATTTTTAGCAATAAGTATTAGTTGTCAATGACAGCAATCATATTTAATTGTTCATTCTGACATGTTCCAGCATTTTATTAAACACAGATTACTCTAGATTGAATAAATGAATAGCAAAGATGCTGCCAAGAGCCCTGAAAACATCAGTGGAAGGAGTGAGTTACATCATGTCTCATGAAAATGCAGGAGAAGCCAGCACAGGTCAGGAGTTTGTTAGAGCTTCAGGTTGTCCATTTCTGCCTGAATTTTCAATAATCAGGTGTGTTATCTACACTAATAAAAGAGAAAAATGGTAATTGGCATACGGCGATACCTTTTTCATTGGCTAATCAGGGCTATATGCAAATTAACTGCCAACTATAATTGGCAGTTAACTGCCAACTAAGATTGGCAGTTAACTGCCAACAAGATGGCGGCTAATTTGCATATGTAGGCACAATGCAGGGAGGCGAAAGGGAAAGCAGAAAGAGGCCCCCTGCCACTGACAGTGATCAGAAACCCAGGGGGGAGCTAAGAGCTGGGGGGCAGGGCAAAGGCGGCCCTGGGGGCGCCTTTGCCCTGCCCCCCAGCCATGAGCGGAGAATCAGGCGCCATTGCCGCCCTGGCCAGTGATAGCAGGAAGTAGGGGTGGAGCCAGCAATGGGAGCTGGGCACGGTCGAAGCTGGCAGTCCCAGGAGCTAGGGGTCCCTTGCCTGGGCCTAAAGCGAAGCCCACAATCGAGGCACCCCCTGCTGCCACTGCAGGTCCCCGCTGCCTGGGCCTGACGCCTAGGCCAGAGGCGTTAGGCCTGGGCAGGGGCAGAGCCTGCAACCGCGGGGAGCTGGGGGTCCCCTGCCCAAGCCTGACACCTCTGCCGAAGGCCTCAGGCCTGGTCAAGGGGCCGATCCGGTGATTGGTGATCGGAGGGTGATGAGGTTCAACTTCTCTGGCCGAGGCATCAGGCCTGGGTGGGGGGGGAGCCGGGGATTGGGGGGATATGATGGTCCCCTTGCCCAGGCCTGAAGCCTGGGTCAGAGGCATCAGGCTTGGGCGGGAGGTGGAGCAAGTGATCAGAGGGAGATGGGGGTCCCCTGCCCAGGCATGATTCCTGGGCCAGAGGCCTCAGGCCTGGGCAGGGGCCAGAGCCAGTGATCGGGGGGAGGTGGGGGTCCCCTGTCCAAGCCTGACACCTCTGGCGGAGGCGTCAGGCCTGGGCAAGGGGCAGATCAGGTGATCGGAGGGTGATGGGGGTCAACGCCTGAGGGCTCCCAGTATGTGAGAGGGGGCAGGCTGGGCTGAGGGACACTCTCCCCCCCCCACACACACCCAGTGCACGAATTTCGTGCACCGGGCCCCTAGTTGATTATATATTGTGAGGAAGAAAAGATCAGATATCTTGGCTGGATGTCATTTAGATATTTTAATATATTTCCCACAGCTACATTTGAAGAAAAGAATGTATTATGGCTTGATCCTTATATAAACTTTTAAAGGTACACAGTTGGTAGCCTTATTAACTGAATTTTAAATCAATTTTGCTTTCATTTCAATATTTTTATTATTGCATCAAGGAAGATAATTAAATAACACATTTTCATCAGTTACCATAGAACTGTGGTAATATGACTATGATTACCAGAATGAATGCCTTAGGGTAAAATTATAGAATCTCCCTTACATCCCCATACAATTTTAGAAACATTACTTTGTTTCAATCCTATATGGAATTTTTCTGAATATTCTGGAGAACAAATTTTTCTGACCATCTTTAAATCATTGAAATGTCATAGTATAACTATGTTTTTCTTTTAAATGATGATTAAAAGTGTGTGTTGTTTAATTAGTCATGTCACTCAACCCAGATACATGGGGAACACTCTGGAGCCCTAAAAAGGCTTGGTACCAGATCAGGATTCAGAGATCATGCTGTGGTATGGAGCTAAATAATGACAAAATCATCATATAGAACTATTATTATTATATAAATGGGTCTTTATATTGAGCATGTGTTATCAATGAAAAATCTACTCCTTTTGGAAATGATGTTGTAAATATTTTCTCCAAATATAAAGAATATGCCAATAGATGACTATTCCCTACAGAATGGTCTATTCAATAATAGTACCCTCACATAGTTAGTTCAATCATCATTTTGTTAGTTATTTTATTTTAATAAATTTACTGTTTTATAAATGTTTATATAAGCATCCCTGTATGTCTCTATGAATAGTAAAAGTAAGGAATGGATATTTTAAGACTTTAAGATATTTCCAAATTATCCTTCAGAAGGATTGTACATAATCCAATAGATATCTTTCTATTGATCACATGGAAGATAGTATTTATTTTACTATTTCACAGATTATAGAAATTACATCTGATCATTTAATTTTATTATCAACTAGAGGCCCGGTACACAAAAATTTGTGCACTCCAGGGGGTCCCTCAGCCCGGCTTGTGCCCTCTCGCAGTCTGGGACCCCTCGGGAGATAACGACCTGCTGGCTTAGGCCTGCTCCCGGGTGGCAGAGGGCAGGCCCAATCCCTAGGTGCAGCCCCTGGTCAGGCTCAGAGCAGGGCCGACTGGGGAGTTGGGGCGCTGCCCCGTCATGCACAGAGCAGGGTGGATCGGGAGGTTGCAATGCCACCCTCAGTCACACTCATGGTAGGGCCGATTGGGGGATTGGGGCACCGCCCCCTGTCACACTCAAGGCAGGGTCAATAGGGAGGTTGTGGCGCCACCCCCTGTCATGCACAGAGCAGGGCCGATCAGGGGGTGGGGCTCTGCCACCTATCACACACAGAGCAGGGCCCATCAGGGGGGTTGGGGCTCCGTACCCTGTCACACACAGAGCAGAGCCGATCAGTGGGTTGAGGAGCTCCCCCCTGTCACGCACAGAGCAGGGCCAATAGGGGAGTTGGGGCACCGCCCTCTGTCACACACAGAGCAGGGCGGATCAGGGGGTTGGGGTGCCGCCACTGTCACACACAGAGCCGCAGGGCGATCAGGGGGTTGGGGAGCTCCCCCCTGTCAGGAACAGAGCAGGGCGGATGGGGAGGTTGTGGCCACGCCCCCTGTCACACACAGAGCCACAGGGCAATCAGGGGGTTTGGGCGTTGCCCCTTGTCACACTGATCCCGGTGCTGGGAGGCCTCGCAGCTCCACTGATCCTGGTGCTGGGAGGCATATTACCCTTTTACTATATAGGATAGAAGCCTGGTGCATGGATGGGGGCTGGCTGGTTTACCCTGAAGGGTGTCCTGTATCAGGGTGGGATTCCCGCTTGGGTGTCTGGCCAGCCTGGGTGAGGGGATGATGGCTGTTTGCATCTGGTCACACCCCCTTCAGGGTGGGGGTCCCCACTGGGGTGCCTAGCCAGCCTGGGTGAGGGTCTGATGGCCATTTTCAGGCTGGCGGGCGACTGAAGCTCCCAACCTGTCCTTTTTTTCCTTTTTTTTAAAAATTCTGGTCCAGCTTTAGCTCTGAGGCTCAGCTCCAGCTATGAGACCTCTGCTGGTGAAAGCAGGTTTCTGGCCTTTGTTTACCCTTCTGTATGTGAAACAATGTTGCGGTCCTTTTGGCTGAAGCCCGGGGTTTTGTTTAGCTTCTATATTTGTTACAATGCTGCTTAGAGTGCAGCAGAGAGGCCGGCAAGGCAGGCAGGGAAGCTTGGCTCCCTCCGTCACTGAAGCAAGCAAGCCTCCCTGCTCGAGTCAGCTGCCTGGCTGCCGGCTGCCATCTTGGCTGGCATTTAATTTGCATATCTCGCTGATTAGCCAATGGAAGGGTAGCAGTCATACGCCAATTACCATGTTTCTCTTATATTAGATAGGATGAGTATATGTCTTTTCATATGTTTATTGAACATTTATAGTTTTGGTAAATGTCATAGCCTTCTGAGCTTTAATTAGACTTGTGTGCTAATCATGTTGCAAACATTTCTCAGTTGGTCAGTTTCCATATAAAAATTCAATAGAATTATTACAGTGATAAAAAAATTTCTGTGGCACTAGAATGACAATGTACGCAAAGAAAGAATAGAGGCAGTGCAATTTTAAAGTCATTCATTGTGTGGAAGCTGAGTGAAAACTGTCTTTACATGCAGTGCATGCATTTGTGAAAGCTGCTCCTTAATTGTGCCTACATGTTTAGGGTGTCAGAAAGTTTATCACAAGGTAAGTAGGTATTAATCTATGGTACTAATTTTATTTTATTTACCATTGCAAAATGGTTACTTGAAAGTAAAATGATGAAAGTTGATTTCCTCCCACTTTGCTTTGAATTTAGATGGTGATTTTGTTTCCACATATATATAATGACTGTAATCTTGCATACTGAACAATTGAAGTGGTTAGCCAAACATATTTAAATATCAGCTCGGGAATATTAAATGTAGGCATAATAGAAAATCAGATCCTTTTGATGCTAATTGCGCAGGAGGATGTCTGCTCTTCAATAAAGCTAATTAAATGTTTTTGAGCCATTATTTTGTTATATTAGTTCATTGAGAAATCTTATCAGGCCCTATACTCAGCACTGATGGATTAAAAATTGTTATTTTCTATCCAGCAATTCTCTCTCTCTCTCTCTCTCTCTCTCTCTCTCTCTCTCTCTATTTATCTATCATCTATCTGTCATCCATTGTTCATCATTATCTAAATATAGGAATATGCATATAGATATGGTTTCTATCCTCAGAAAGACAAGCACTAAATGAGGATAGCAAGTGAATGTGAAAGCAATGAGGAGTGAAAAGTGGGGGAATCTTAATTCAGTCAGTGGTTCCGAGAAGGCTTCTTAGAGAAGGGATTCGTGATCTCGATACTTGAATGGCAATGACGTAATGTGGATAAATAACCAGGGGGAGTGTTATGAAAGACTAGGGAGAAGAAGCAAGATTTAATATGATTATTTAAAATTGTGCTATAAAAATAAAGGATAAAATAACAGAAAATCAACCCTAATTCAGTGTTTTTCAAGCTTGACTACACTACACAAAGGAATAATTATTGGGAACTCATAAAAGCCCAGAGGCATGGGAACTATGCCAGGTGTACTAATAAGAACCTTCAAGAGGCCAAAGCAGGTACCTGAAGCAATGGCAATGGCAACCTTGAAAACCACAGATAGAGAGACTAAAGGGGCAAATGTAAATGATCATAATTGCAAATACAGGGAAATAGATAATAATAATATCATTCCCAAGAGTTAAAACCAAACTTCTAATTAATGTGCAGAAACATAGAAATCTAAGACAATATTTGAGTAAAGAAATGAAAAAAAATGTACTTACAAATTAATTAAATACCTACAAATTAATTTAGAGAAAATAAAACTTGTGTTTACCAGTCTCTGAAAAATGAATGTTGGGATTTAAGGAAATAAAGAGGAAGAAGAAAATTAAATCCAGTGAATGACTGATCAGAAATAAATGGTCTTGTGATGTAATTATCTTATTTGTTTTTCTTCTAGAAAGAGCAAAGAAAGCCTCAAAAATTCTTATTAAACAGATCAGAAGGTCTCTTTCAAATTAACAATTTGTCTTTGTCAGTCTCTCTCACACACACATATATGTACACAGACATCAGCATATTTTACAAAAAATCATTTATGTTATCCGGGTATTAGAATATAAAATACCAAGATCAATAAGATGTTATTCAGATACGACTTTTTCATATTTTGTAATATTTGCTCCATATTTCTGAAGGAGTGAAAGAATTATCATTGAAATCTCTTTTGTATTGCCATCTTTGTCGCTTTTCTTCATATCTTCTCTTTGTGGAGGATGTCACCTCACTGAGAAACATTTACATCTAAGTTGTCCTGTTTAAAGGCTGTATACAATGAACCTATCATAATTTATTTTCCCATTCTTCTGTTAATGGACACTTTAAAATTATTCCCAATTTTATATATTACAAATTTTGCAATAAATATCAGTATTTTTACCTCTTTAAGCACATGTATCTAGAGGTGGGAATTCTGAGTTGCACTATATGTCAACATCCTGATTTCTGGGCCTCATCCTCCAGAAATTCTGTTTCTTTGTTATGGGGTGGGGTCACAACATTAGTAACAAAGAAACAGAAATTCTGGAGGATGAGGCCCAGAAATCAGGATTTTAAAAAGATTCCCAGGTGATTCTAATGTGCAACCAAGGTTGAGAACCACTGCTTTATCCCTATTTTTGATATTTTATTCCTGGCCTTATTTCCACCTAATCACACTCACCAAAAGGGCAATAGATTTTGTTGGGTGTACCTGCTAGTAATGTGATATCCCAAAGCACATGATGTTTGCAATAACTTCATGGAATATGTAGACTAATTTCCACTTTAGAGTTAAGGCACGTAAAGGTAAGAAAGACAAAATACATTTCTTAGATCTCAGCTAGAAAAGTGTATATCCTGAATTGGAACTCAAAAGCCTGGACTATTTTATTAAACTTCTAAGCCATGATAGAAGAAGAATTTAGAAGCAATTTTTTAGATACCATATGTCAGTGTATATATGTATATGTATAAAGATGTACTACACAGAAAATAACACAAATAGACCAGCCTCCTACCCATTACACATGTGTGCATGTGCACATATACACACACACATATGCACACAGGAACAAACACACACACACACAGTATCAGGGTTATTACCAGAGGCTGACAATATCTATCTATCTATCTATATAAAAGCCAAGTGACGGGAACGACCAGTTGCTATGACATGCACTGAGGCAGCCAACTAGCTCGATCCCTGATCGGGCCCCCCTAAACTGCCTGTGGCCCCTCCCCCCAGCTGGCCCAGCCCCCAATTGGCCCCACCCAATTGGTGACAGGGCTGGCCAACCAACTGCCTGCAGCCCCTCCCCATCAGGCCCCATCCCCAGTCACCCCTCAACCCCGATCAGGGGCAGGGCCAGCTGGCAAACTACCCATGGCCCCTCCCTTTGGCCGGCCCAGCCCAGATTGGCTGGACCCCACCCTTGCATAAATTCATGCACTGGACCTCTAGCCCCATATAATAAAGAGGGAATATGCAAATTGACCATCACACCCTCACAAGATGATTTCCTACAACCAGGCTGGTAGGGGGGTTAGTGAGGGATGACCAAACAACTGAACAGCAGGCTGCGTGAGGCAACCAGGCTGGTGAGGGGCCCATGAGGGGCAACCAGGCTGGCAGGGAGGTTAGTTGGGGGTGACCAGACCAGTAGGGGGGGGCAGTTAGAAGTGACCAGGACAGCATGGAGGGGACACTTGGGGGTGACCTGTCTGGCAGTATCTACACTAATAAAAGAGAAACATGGTAATTGGCGTACGACTGCTACCCTTCCCATTGGCTAATCAGAGAGATATGCAAATTAACTGTCAGCCAAGATGGCAGCCGGCAGCCAGGCAGCTGAGAACAGGAGGCTTGGTTGCCCCAGTGATGGAGGAAGCCAAGGTTCCCTGTCTGCAGCTGCGGGGCTCTGAGCTCCTGAAGCAACAACTCCAAAAGATACAATGTTTCAATTATAGAAGCTAAAAGATGGCGGTTAATTTGCATACTCAGGCTCCAAGCAGAGTGAAGCCAAACAGCCCTGAAGTGGCAGGGCAGAGAGGCCTCAGGGACCCGGGATCAACGGAGCCAACAGGCCTCCCGCCCTGGATCAGCGGAGCTTCAAGGCCTCCCGCCGCCGGATCAGCGGAGCCGAGAGGCGACCCAGCCCCCCGATCAGCAGAGCCGAGAGGCAACCCAGCCCCCCGATCAGCGGAGCCGAGAGGCCTCCGGGCCCAGGGATCAGCGGAGCTGAGAGGCCTCAGGACCCTGGGATCAGCAGAGCCGAGAGGCCTCCCAGCACTGGGATCAGTGCGACAGGGGGCAGCTACCAAACCCCTGATCACCCTGCGGGCTCTGGGTGTGACAGGGTGCGGAGCCCCAACCCTCTGATCGGCCCTGCTCTGTGTGTGACAGGGGGGAGCTCCCCAACCCCCTGATGGGCCCTGCTCTGTGTGTGACAAGGGGGAGCTCCCCAACCCCCTGATGGGCCCTGCTCTGTGTGTAACAAGGGGGAGCTCCCCAACCTCCTGATGGGCCCTGCTCTGTGTGTGACAGGGGGGAGCTCCCCAACCCCCTGATGGGCCCTGCTCTGTGCATGACAGGGGGTGGCGCAGCAACCTCCCTATTGACCCTGCCTTGAGTGTGACAGGGGGCGGTGCCCCAATCCCCCAATTGGCCCTACCCTGAGCATGACTGAGGGTGGCATCGCAACCTCCCGATCCGCCCTGCTCTGTGCATGACAGGGGGTGGTGCCCCAACTCCCCAATTGGCCCTGCTCTGAGCCCAACCAGGGGCTGCACCTAGGGATTGGGCCTGCCCTCTGCCACCCGGGAGCAGGCTTAAGCCAGCAGGTCGTTATCTCCCGATGGGTCCCAGACTGTGAGAGAGCACAGGCCGGGCTGAGGGATCTCCTCTCCCCATCCCAAGTGCACAAATTTTTGTGCACCGGGCCTCTAGTATATATATAAAAACCTAATATGTAAAGTGTCCCCTCGGCAGTTTGATTGCTCACTATGACGTGCACTGACCACCAGGGGGCAATGTGGAATGCACTGGGCCTCTAGTCAGATTATAAAGTACTGCCTTTAACAACATAGTATTGAAGGCAGCTTTATAGGAAGTCACCAGTAAGAATGAATTTGAAATATCTCCCTGGTATCAGATATTTTCCTTGTATACTTTAAGAATGCCTGACATATTGACATATTAACATGGTAATTCATTGTTTTGTTCTCATTTATTTAAAGTATTTTTTTTAAATATAGAAGAAATATATTATGCCAGTATGCTTAGAATGAAGGAGTAAATTATATACTTATGAAGCATTTGTAACTACTTCCCTTTTAGGTTTGTAATTGATAAGATGGTGAGGGGTATAACATCCTAGCATGGGTATCTTCCAGCAGGGTAGCAGATGACAAAGAAGGAGCACACTGGGAATGTGCCATGAGGCATGGCATAAAAGACAGCAAGAGAACCTGTGGAAACCACGCCAGGTCCCTAGATAGTCAAGGCCAATGGGAGCACAAAGGCTTCGTTATCAACACACCAGAATGACCAAAGGCTGCTCTGAGCATGTGCCTAAATGGAATGTTCAAGGACTCTGAGCCTGGGAATCCTAATCAGGACAAGATACCATGAGCAGATGCAAGGACACAAGGTACACTGTGTCCTTCAGTAGCCAACATGTAAATGTAACTATTGGCACAAAGACTTCTTTGTCTAAATGGTATAAAAGTAGGTTGTTGACCTCCTAGTTGGCTGGAGTATGCTGGAGTAGGCTGGAGTTGGCTGGAGTTGGCTGAGGATGGAGTGAGAAGAAGTCTGCTAGAGAGAACAGCTAGGCAGGAGAGACAGAAGAAGCCGCTGAGCCGGAGAGCTTAAGTTCCTCTACAATGTGAGGCAGTGAGTCTAGGAGGCAGCGTGTGGCTGCTTAGAGAATAGCTGTGGGTATAGAGACATATGCTGTTTTCTGGAAAAGACATGTATTCACCAGCTGATGTCCTGCTGCCTGCTTGTATGGACATTGCTGTGAGGACTGTTCTTGTCTAATGGCTATATGGCCACTGGCTTCTGCAGTAAAGACTCCTTATACACCTATAACTTCTCCATCTCTTTCTCCATCCCCCAAGACCCTCTACCAAGTTCTGCCCAGGCTCAGAGCCAGTCAGACCAGCAGAGCTACATGGCACTCTTGCTGCTGGTTCTGACAGAACCCAAGTCAAAACCAGGGAAAGTGTCACTGGAAAGAGACAAGGGTGTGCCAGTGACTACACTAACATCTCACGTGGCCTGGCCTGGAGGTGTAAAGTGTTCAGCATGTTCTTTACCTGTGCTGTCCACTGGGATTCAAAGTCATGATATTGTTGTCATGGGAAAACAGTGCATGATAGAAGATTAATGGTAGGGGACTCATGTTCAAACAAATGGAGTAGACTCCATGTTTTGTTGCCATAAAATTAAAAGAAACAGTAGTCTGTTTCAAGAAGTGTGGAAGTGCAATGTGGAACTCTATAATATGTTTCTGTGAAAAGGCAGCAGGAGGGCTCCCCATAGTACCTCATCAAGAAAACTTCTCTGATTGTCATCTTTATGCACCAATTTTTCTCCACAAATGTAGCTGATAACCTCTCCCTGTTTTCTTATCTACTCAGTGTTCTCAATATAACAGATCTTCCTTTTCCCAATTCTTCCCTCCCTGCCCTCAGGTACTGGGATCCTCCCTGCCTTGAACAGCCCCCATAACAGCCAGTCTCCATAAGGTTGGCCTAGTTTTCATACTGCTTTCTACTTTTCTCATGTAGTTCTCTCTATATTCTAGTTCATAACTTCCTACCCTTGACATTATCAACAGCGTGGGCTGCATAATTCATTATTGTAGGGTCTGTCTTTTGAAATGTAGGATGTTCAACAGCATCCTCAGTCTTTTCCCATTACATGCCAGTAGCTCATGCCTAATAGGGTCAACCAAAATTGTCTCCAGACATTGGCAAATATTCTCCAGGGAACAAATAGTGAGAACGATTATTCTTCTGGTACATTATCTTACTCATTATGTTGGTTATGGCAATACCGAGTAGGAAAGGATGTCAAGAGGTGGATTGAAAAAGCACCCAACTTAGACTGAAGAGTTCAGAAAGGGCTCCCTGACAGGAATGTCAAAAATGTCAGCACACAAGGGAGGAAAGAGTTTTCTACCCAGAGAGAACACCATGTATGAAAGCCTGCTGCCAAGTGAGAAGGAAACTTCAGGGAAAATGTTAAGTAGTTCAGGGGATCAGCAGGAAAGTGATGAAAGATACTACCAGGGGAGATGAGTGGGGGCAAGAAGATGGAGAATGTGTGGGACATGACAAGGTCAAGAGGGGCCACTAAAGCAGTATAAGCACACAATTAGTTTTATTTTTAAAATGTATTCAGATAGCCTTATGGAAATTGAATTCCAGGCAATAAGGATCAAGGCAATTAGGAGGCTATCATACATCTTAAATAACATTCATGTAATGTTTACAATTACATGATCATTGAATGACACTGAAACCTAGCAGCATCCTCTTTCTATATCAAGATTGAAATAAATATTGTAAGTTTTGGCAATTTAGAAAGGAAATATAATTTTCACATGTGAGACTTTGGAAAGAAGGGACTATGTACCCATGAGCACTTAATGTAATCATATATAATAAAAGCCTAATATGCTAAGTGTCCAGTTGTCTGCTCAACCAATCAAAGCATAATATGCTAATGATATGCTAAGGCCACTCAACAGCTAGCTATGACATGCACTGACCACCAGGACGCAGACAGTCGACTGGGTAGTGGGTCTAAGCTGGCAGTTAGACATCCCCCAAGGGGTCCCGGACTGCGAGAGGGGGCAGGCCAAGCTGAGGGACTTCCTCCAGTGCACAAATGTCATACACCAGGCCTCTAGTTTGCTTATATTTTATTATAACTTAATTTTATTTGTCATTTCTTAAATCACAAAAATTTGATGTTTGCAAAACTTTAGCATTTGGACTTTATCTTCACACCCCTTGGATGTCTTATCCAGTCTCTAGACTATAAATACAACCTGTATTTTGATGAGTCAAATTTACATCTCTGGCAAGAATCTTCCCACTTAATTCTAAACTCAATAGCTACTCAGCATATTTGCTTAGATGTCTTCTAGGTATCTCTCACACAATCCATAGGAAAATTCTGAAAGCACTACCAGTGTTACATATTTCACATATATCTATTGCACACACACACACACACACACACACACACACACACACACCTTATTGTCATTTCGAGTTTCCAATATTATTTTCCCTCAAATTGATTGCCATTTGTATTTCCATTTGTATAATATGCATTTGCCCAGCCAACACTAGCTATTGTGCTATACAGTTGACTTTAATTATGAGGTTTAACCTAATGAATTACTATAATAAAAATCAATGTTTTACTTGACACTCTGTCCCTCAAAGTTGTTTACTATGAAATTGTGGCAGTACTATTACTTTCTAAATGAATTGGCTGTAACCGAATCT
Source organism: Myotis nattereri (assembly GCF_964212035.1). NCBI lineage: Eukaryota > Metazoa > Chordata > Mammalia > Chiroptera > Vespertilionidae > Myotis > Myotis nattereri. The sequence continues at coordinate 91,354,638 of NC_138082.1, read as the reverse complement.
CCACATCCTAATAAGCACATGTCCATAGGCTTGTTAAAGGAAAGAGTGCTTGCTCATATAGCCCTACCAATTGGAACGAAACATAGGAAACCTAGTGGAAAACGCCATGTAGTGTTAACGATCCATAGTCCATCACAAGGTCTTCTACACAAATAAGCAAATATAAAAGCATATCTTCTTCTTACTCTTGTGTAATGACATTGTGAAATGGCATATTTCAATTCCCAATCTAACTAGGTGTTCCAAATATTTTTGATAAAAATTTCATGTGTATGAAAACCTTGTTTCATCTCATGTTTCTTGATATTTGTGTTTGATATGGAAACCACACCACCTACTCTCTGTAATTTATGCAGGGCTATTTAGTTGTAAATAATACAATAAAGCTTAAACTAGAAATACAAGAAGATGAACTTAGGATGAGAGAGAGAATCACCTCATATGGCCAAAGGCAGATCTCAGAAATGAATAGGAAGCAAATACAGTGCTGGCTGCCCAGTCTCTTTTGACTTCACTCATCTTTGCTTTGCTCCACAGATATGCTTTATTCTTCTCTTATTTTCCATTTTGCTTTGTCCTGATTATTTGGTTTGTGAGGTAGTATTTGGCCTGTAACAATCATTGAGCTTATGTGTTGCTAGTTCCACCATGAGACCGAATAACTATCTCTCAATGTCTAATTTCAAGGGAAGGAACCTATCCGCCATTATCAACTATTGTCCAATTATTGTGATCCTGTTCCACTGAATATTTCATTATCTTTTGTTGTAGAATGAGGGAGTGTACACAACAAAAATAGTAAGAAATTCCAAAAGTTTCTGATATAACACATTTAATAATTTAAATCATATTATATTATTTTCTCTTTTGGTTCACACATACCAAACATAGATTATAGAGAGCCTAAGAAGTGAGAACTGATATTCACACCTGGTGCACTCCAGCTACATTCTGGAAGATTAAATGCTGAGAAACTATCTAATATGTCCTTTTAGTGGAAACAGATTATCTGTAAGAAATACGATTCAGGTGGACATAGCCGTAGAGCTCCCGAGAGCACTGCTGAATGGAAAAAGAAAACTGAGCTACACATTCAAAGAGGTGGGACAAGGACTTCAAATCTGGAATTCCAGATTCTGCTAAATTATTGTTTAAAAGTTTTAAAAATTAAAGTCATAGACACTTCTGAATGTTTATCACAAAATGATTTACTTTGAAAGCTCTCGTACAGCAAGCAGTCCGGGAACAGCAGGGGAAAATCTGGGAGAACACAACATTGAGGTAGCACATAATTTATTAAATGTGTTGTTAAATATATGTATGTGTATATATGTTTAAGCATTAAATGGTACATTTAAATATGTGAAGTTCATAGTACATAATTGACAGCTCGATGAAGTGATAGAAGATGTAGGACTATAATAATCTGAGCTAAAATCAGACATAAAGACCACCAGGCCATGGGAGCAGAGCGGGTGAAGTCAGGAAGGAGGTCAGACTACAGGGATGACAGAAAAGACATGAATAATACAAAGTTCAATGGGAGTATACAAGGAAGAACAAAATGTGGATTTAATTAATAACTAACTAACAGAAAAATAAAAATGAAACAATTCTAACAAGAAAATTTTCCGTGTCCTTTGGAATATAGAAGAGAGGAAATAAAAGAAAAATATTAAAGTTTAATAAAGAGTAAACACAGATTAAAATGTCAAATTTTAAAAATAATGTTAGATCATCACAACACATGGAACTGACAGTAAAACGGCTGCAGCAGAGGCTGGAGCAGCAGGTTTCTCACAGTGCTGGCAGCCTGCTGTCCTGGGCACCAGGCCCTGGGGCCTGGCGGGAGGTCCCCCTGCAGGTTGGTTAGCAGCTCTGCCTGCTGCGCAGCTGCAGCTGGGAGGCTGGCACGCCTCTCATCACACTGGGGGAGGTGCCAGTGCACGCACTGAGCTGGCAGTGCAGACTGAGGCCAGGTTGCCTGCACACCATACACCATCCCCACCACCCCTTAAAGCCCTGTGGTGTTTCCTGCTGGGTTTCTGTACTGCTCCACATGTCAGTCAGCAGGGCAACCCACACCTCTCCTGCTCCTGCTTCTGTCTCTCAATCCTCAAGAAATGTGTTTCAAGACCTGATCATTCCCCCTGTTTGCTCCAGAGCACTTCTAACAGAAACCTGTAAGGGGAAGGGATAGGAAAAGGAAGATTTTCCTTTCTGCGTATGATGTGCTAAGCAATCTGAATGTTCCTCTACCACTGAAAAAGCTATACACTGGTATGCTGAATAAATTACCACAACTGTGGTTTCAAATGCATTGTTGACCTCTTACTAAGTTGTAATATATCTCTAAGGTGTAATGGGGAAAACGAAGAGTGAGTTGAAATTTATTAGTCTGGTGAACGTGAGGCAGAAGAACATGCGGTGGGAGATGAACAAGGTTGTTTTTTACAGGAATTAAGAGAAAACAAATTCAGGTGCTAAACAATTCACTAGTTGTATTATTTTAATTATTATTGTTCTATTCATATTGAGCAGCTACGATTATACTCCCACCTCTGTCATATCTGGGAAGAAAATACGCCCCATCTACCTGGTTGCCCAAAGAGGATGAGAGATAATGTGGAACAAACCTGGATTCGATCTAGAGCTTGAAGCCAAACCCGACACAGCCAGCCAAGATCAGCTCCCCCTGGCTCAGTCTTGCTCTCTTGTTTTTCCACAGGTATATCTCCTACGAGCTTGCCCCCAATAGATTGTCTGCCTTTAATTCTTTACCTGGAAGTCTAGCTCAGCCAACTCATGCACACATGATTATTGCTTTAGGCTAATGAGTTTCGGATTAGTTTGGTACTAATCAATACATTATTTTGAACAAGTCTATCAGCATAGTATGCATGGTAGAAAGTGAGTACCCAGATTTGACTTAAGAATAATCACCCACTTTTCCTAAGAGCCAGGATTCAATTTGACCTAGACTCTGAGTTGTGGAGACATAAAGGCGCATCTCAGTTTGGAAGGAAGAAAGAACTGTCACCTGGTGAGAGAAAAGCAGGGGGGTGGCAGGAAGAGCCCGGGAAGGGTGCTGAGCCTGCTGCTGTGGAGTGGGCAGCGCTGGGTGCTGGATGGATGTTTGCCTGCTTCCCCAAATTCATATGTTGAAACCATTGCCCAGTGTTTGGAGATGGGGCCTCTAAGGGAGTAATTAAATTAAATGAAGTCATAAATGTGGGGTACTGGGCCGATGGGAGGAGACCCCAGAGAGCTTGCTTTTTCTCTTGTCTGGCACAATCCCCAAGGAGAGGCAGTGAGAACACATGTGAGACGGTAGCAGTCTGCGAGACAAGCTGAGAAATCTCACCAGAAACTGAATGTCTAGGACCTTGAATTTGGAATTTCTATTTTAGCCACACAGTCTGCCATATTTTGTTATGGCACCAGGTTCCCTCTTCAGCTCCTGAAACTCATCCCACAGATGCTGAAAATATTGCTGCTGAAGGCTCACAGACTCTCTCTGGATATAATCTTCTGCCACAGGAAATTGCTTCATGCAAGAGTATGTCTACTCAAAGGGTGTGGCTCATAGTCAACACTACCTGATATGGGGAATTAAAGGCCCCAAACTGTGAATGCTCCTCCCAGCTCCAGACCTCACTGTAGGATTAATGAGGTTTTTCAAGTGTACTAGGTCAGCCCTTCCTCTGCCAAATCTGTCTTCCTCACCTTCCTGCAAGTTCATCTCACATGTATTTCTCCAAACATTTTCTGCACCCAATTCTTTGTCTCAGAGTCTCTTTACAGATAACCCAAAGATAGGGTTTATAAATTATTTTCTATATTGTACTTCAATTCCAGTATCTCTATTGTATCTGTCATTAAACATTAGAAAAAGCTGACTATTGAGATATTCAAAGGCAAGGGCTCATGCCATGTTTAGCTCACACTGGTATAAAGAAAAACACGGGCCTTGCAAGATGGGTGTCTCAGAAGATACAAGGTCGGTGTTTGAGACAGTGATCAATGGGTTGAGTTTATGAGACCTGGAATCGTTCATTTGGCTACGCAGAGATGACTGGGGAAAGTCAGATGGTAAAATACAAGGATTATTTCAGTCACCATAGATGAGCACTTAGACAATTGTAATTTGGCATAAAGGAAATTATGACCTCAAAGGTCAGTGAATTATGATACATGTAGGGTATTTTTATTTATATACATAGATTAACAAAATTTGGATTATTCTGCATATGAAATTTCAAATATTGGTTTCTTTCACTTTATTTTTTAAATTAGGTGATTAATCAATTTTTGAAAGCATGACTTTTGGTAATTGCACAGTTTTACATGCTAGATATACAAGAGAAATGTTTTACCCATTTCTGCATTTTTGGATACTTACATTATTTTTTTGCTGTTATAAATAATACTAATATTGAGATGGCTATCACTATACATAAAACTTGTGTATTTCTGATTATTTTCTAGAAATAAATCTGTGAACGTGGGATTACTGAGTCAAAAGAAAGATAATTTTGAAAGCTTTGATATGCATATATTGCAGAACTATGATACCTAAAAGTGTATATATGCACTTCTTCCACCCTTTCAATCAGGGTGTGTCTATTGAGTCATACAAATCCCCTCCCCCCCCTTTTTTGTGGGGGGAGGGCATTTGTGGATGAAAAGGGGCCACATGCTAAACTGACAAGCACAAAGAATGGTCAAAAATTCAGTTCCTACCTAAAAGGAGTTTATGGTGGGTAGTCATGTCCTAGGCCGTTATCTTCCCTGACAAAGGTCAATCTTTACCCTAACTAAGCCTGACCATTATCTTTTTGCATCTACCATAGCATATCTGTGGAATGTCAAAGAAATTTTCCTTTTTCTGGACCCCTCAAAGCACAGGCACTGCTCTGTGGACACCACAAATCCCCTCATTTTTATTGAACTAATTGTTGACTGTTAACTATCCTATACCTATCATGCAAAAGAATTATGTGTCTATCATTTTACTTTTTATCCAATCCCAGAGGTTTTCCCCCCACCCCACTTTGCTTTCTCCCGCCTCCCTAATCTGTCACCAATAGATTTCATGTAACCCACTTATGTCTCCTTTTTTGACTATAATGTATAAAACAAGATGCAAAACTCCTATACTTGAGCATTATCTCAATCTGATGAGATTTTGATTCCCAGCAATTGTTGACAGTTTGGTTCCAATAAACTCACAAAAATCCTTCACAGGTTTTGTTGTTTCTTATGTTGACGGGGTTAAAGGGGGTACACATGTAGGGTTTTAGTTTCAGGTTTCTTATATTCCAGTTGAAAGACTATTCTAGCTGCAAAAATAAGATAATGCTAGATAATCATAAGTTTTATAAAGAGAATAAAGCAGGTGCTGGGACAGAGTGAAAAACATCAGTGAGATGGTCAGATAACTCTTGTGAATGACACCTGGGAGACAGCCATGCAAACAGATACTTCTCTGTCTACTCATAACAGTGCCAGAAAGCACTCATCAAAAATACTTCTGATTTTGTAGGTGGAAGTGCGACCCCATTATTATGTTTAATTGTATCTTTTTATTATTTTTGAGAACTTCCCTCTTCAAATGCTTATTGGTCATTTGCATCACTTTCCTTGTCATTGTCTTATCATGCCTTTTTGTCAATGTATTTATCAGAGTATTTCTCATTTTCTTACTAATATTCAAGTGCTTCTCATAATATTAAATATCATAGCCCTTTAAATGTCAATATTTGCTACACTTATTTCCTATTACTTTTGTTTTTATTATTTCTATAGAACTTTTCTTTCTCTTTGAATTTTCACAGTAAAATTATTACCTGGAAATCCCCAAGTGGGCTTGGGCTGCCTATTACTGTGTCCAGTAACAAAGGCAGGGTTAAATCATACCAGGTGTTTATTGAGAAGGCTAGCCAACCAAGAAGACAGGTTGCTTACAAGCATTCAAATCCTGTCTTCCAGCAAGGTGCAGGGGACAGGATTATAAAGGGGAAGGGGCTAGGCTGAGGCTGGGAACAGCTGGGTGCAGCCCTGGGGGTGTGCAGGCATCAGCTATTGTCCTTCAAAGAGATGATGTGGATGAGATGATGTTTTGACTCCTGATGGGTCGGCCTGACCATGCTTATTGGTTCTGCTTACTGGATTCACAGCTGAGTCACCTCCTCAATTGCTTTTCACAGGCCTTGAAAAGGAAACTTAAGAAAAACTTAACCCCCTATGTACATAAGTATATAGGTTCTAAGATTTAAAATAATATGATTTTTTTCAGATGAATTCAGGCGATTTATCAGATTATAAATCCCCCTACCAAAATCTATTCATCATTACTTTTGTGAGTTTTCCATTTACAATTTAACTTTAAAATGAATTTTAAATAATCATTTTTATAATTTAAAAGCAAAAGTTTTCCTAGAATGATAGAAGTTGAATTTCAACCTAGATACCTCTAATCCCAACTCCCCTTTCTTTCAACTGTACCACACTATCTTAGAATGATTGCCATGTGTCAATGCAGCCTGAGAGGCTACCTTTTCGACATGCCTCTTACACACAGCTAGCTAAAGGACAAATGGAACACAAGAAAAAATACACTCTTGTGTCTTTGGATTGTGAAAACTTGGGCAAGACTCTGTTTGGCTCAATTAGTACAACCCACGACTTCAGGAGAAACCTAGCAGAAGGAGGAGGAAAGTGAGAGGTCCTCAAATCTCAAATATGGTATCAAACCTCAATTTCCAGGCTCAGGAGATAAGGAGGTTAATAAAAAAAAAAAAAAAAAAAAAAAAAAAAAAAAAAAAAAAAAAAAACTACCAAGAAATAGAGTCAAAGACACATAAGTGGAAGAAGGGGGAGCTTTAGCTGAAAAAAAAAATACAGGTTGGTGCTTGATTTTCATTAAGCCTGCAGCTTGTGGTTCTGGCCAGGCCCAGGGACCGGTGGTTTCTATATATGTCACAACAGAAAGGGTGCCTAGAATCATCTGATGAGTCCTTTAATTAGTGGAAGTAAAATAAAATGTGCAATAGAATGCCACACAACATAATATAATATATATAAACCCATGTTGGACTTTGTGTATAAGTATTCATTAGGTTATCAATTGGAGTAGGCATTATTTACAGTATTTTCATTTCTTCTATTATGGTCTGTGTTGGGACTATAGGACAATATGATCCTAATGGTCATTTGTAAGCTTCCTCCCACAGGAGAACAAAGGCCAGGAAAGGCTTGCTGGACACCAGGAGTCAGACCATGTAAGGAATTGAAACTGTCCTGAAGGCACCTGACCACACACCTCCATTCCTTCTGCATTTTCAGCCCAGCTCAGCCCCCAGATCCACTGACAAGAGCTTACAACTGGTGATTGCATATAAGGATGAAACTCCAGCTTCTGGGGGCTGCCTGCATCAGCCCCATGCCCCTTTGACTTGGTGCTGTGCAGCCCTTCACTTTGGATATCCCATCTCCCATTTCCTTTCCTTAAATAAAGTCATTTGTTCTTTATCTACCATCTGAGATGGCTATTTAGCCTGTCCGCATGCACCACCATGCTGATCTTTCTATATGTTTCAACAAAACCAATTTTAGAGAAAAGGGATCATTTTCTTAGAAAGAAAGCATAGAAAATTTGATGTAAGATTTTTTTTCATGCTCTGATAAAAACACCAAAGAAATTTTGCTATTGAGTTTTATTTCCTACTAGAGGCCCTGTGCACGAATTCATTCATGGGTGGGGTCCAGCTGGTCTGCCCCAATCAGGGCCAATCGGGTCTGGCAGTATGGGGGAGGGGATGTGGGAGGTCGGGCCAGCTGGCCCTGCCCCCTGGTTGAACTCCCAGTCGAGGGGACAATTTGCATATTAGCTTTTTATTATATAGGACTAGAGGCCCAGTGCACAAAAAATTTGTGCACTCAGGGGGTCCCTCAGCCTGGCCTATGCCCTCTTGCAGTGTGGGACCTCTCAGAGGATGTCCACCCCAGTGGGGACCCTCACCCCATGGAGGTTTGGCCAGCCTGGATGAGGGGCTGATGGCTGTTTTCAGGCTGGCCGCACACCCTTTAGGGTGGGGAGTCCCCACTGGGGTGCCTGGCCAGTCTGGGTGAGGGGCTGAGGGCCGTTTTCAGGCTGGCCAAGCACCCTGGCAATGTAAGCTCCCAGCCTCTCCTTTTTTTCTTTTTTTTTTTTTCTTTTTTTATTCTGGGATTTATTTACCTTCTATAATTGAAACTTTGTTACCTTTAGCGAAGCCCTGCGGAAAGCTTGGCTTCCTCCATCACCAGGGGCAACCCACTCCTGCTCGCTCCAGCTCTGTGGCCATGGCTGGCTGAAAGCAAGTATCTGGGCTTATTTACCTTCCATAATTGGAACTTGGTTGCTTTCAGTGGAGCTCAGAGCCAGGCCGTGGCAGGCGGGGAACCTTGGCTTCCTCCATCACTGGAGCAAGCAAGCCTCCTGCTCACTCCAGCTCTATGGCTGCCTGTGCCATCTTGGTTGGGTTAATTTGCATATAGTCGCTCTGATTGGCTGGTGGGCATGGCTTAAGACATAGCAAAAGTATGGTCAATTTACATGTTTGTCTTTTATTAGTATAGGATATTTTAGTTACTTTTTAGAATTCTCACCTGAGGATATGTTTATTGATTTTATATAGAGAAGAAAGGGACAGAGAAAGAGAGACAGACAGAAAGAGAAAGACAAAGGGGGAGAGAGTGGGAGAGAAAGAGAGAGAGAAAGAGAAACAGACAGAGAGAGAAAATCAACTGGCTTCCTCTTGCATGTGCCCCAACCAGGGGTTGAACTGAACCCACAGCCTAGGTATGTACCCTGACTGGGAGTAGACAACTTTTTTGGTGTACAGGATTGAGCTATCCGGCCATGGCTATATTTTAGTTATGTTTTATTTTATATTCTGCAGTTACACTCTGTACACTTCAGCATCAGTTTATATCCAACTCCATCTCAAACTTCAAATCCTTACACTTCATCCAGAATCTCCTTGTAAATACCTATCACGCCCTTGTAATTTATATGTACTCCAACTCCTTCACTTCATAAACGGTTAAGGGTAAAGGAAACACCTGTTGCTTTTTACAGCCTAAGCAGCTGAGCTCCTGCAGATCTTCTGCCAGTGCACAGCAGTTGATGAACTGGGAAGCCTGCATAAAACAAGATGAGAAGGAATCAAGACTCTCTCTCAAATGTCCTATCTGATTCCTCTAATAAATTTTACCCAAGAATGGTTCCATTTCACATGCACCTGCAACATCATTGTTATCATCGACATTACCATCCCCACCATCCCTGAATGCTCTTGGACATTCTTTGTTATAATATCACATGGCATGATCTACTCTTTCCATAAATACAGAGAAAATAAACCTGGGCTCACACCTTAGTAATAAAATATAAATGTCCCTATCTTCTAATAATCTCATATTCATGGAGCAATAAAGGGAGAAGAAGAAAGGAAGAATCATGCAAAACTAATTCGAGCTCATGAAAAAAAATCTATCATTTACAGTTGGGTAGAGGTAAATGGTATAGGTTTTGGGGACTTTCACAGCTCTACAAATGCATCACTGTGGCATTTTAACTTACCTCTCTTGGCTTTTAGTTTCTCCTCTCTAAAATGCACAAAAGGTTTTTTTTTTAAAAAAAAATAATTTATGTTATGCATATACCACTTCTGAAATAATGTTTGGCCTGCTGTAGCCGCTCAGTAAAAAGTAACACCCAGGAAAAATGGTGGCCGAATAGGCAGACATGTCCTGAGCCTTATCCCGGAGCAGATAGAAGGAGCATCTAAATTGAATAACATCCACCTGGAATTGGTGAAGTAGACACAGCAGGTGAGACAATTTGCAGCCAAGAAGGGCAGAGGATGCCTGGAGAACAGTAAGGATTGGGGATCTGGGCTGGAGAAAGGTATGAGACATCTGAGCCAAGAGGGTCAGAAGGAAGCCAGAGGGCACCAAGTCTGCATCCCTTGGGGACAGGCATAACATCTGACTATGGAAAGACGTCCACCGGACTGCTGGCAGCAGGGGATTCTAGATCTAAGTCCACAGCCACGAGAGACTGAGCCCGGGGGGGCGGCCTGAAGAACTGCCCAAACCCCTCAGTGCGGTGGGGAGAGAAACTCACAGTGGCGCAGTTGTTTCCCCTATTTTTGGTCTTTGCTTTTATTTGCTAAACCTAGTTCACAAGGCCTTTAAAATACAAACACTCATCTGTGGCTGAGGTTCAGGTGGAGGTGCAGGTGGAGGTGCAAACTTGTGGAGTCTGGGGAGACGCTGTGGAGAAGAGCAGGTTGAAGAGAGGTGACTGGGAGTCCTGACACTTGGGACCTAAGCAACCATTTTCTCCTGAAGAGCTCCCAGAAGTCTCTAGTCAACCAATACAGCCACACCCAGACTACACCCTGAGTGCTACAAAGGAAAAGCCCTAAAGTGCCCTCAGGGACTGTGTTGAAGAGAGGCCTTTCAGTCCCTGAAAGTGATACAGCAACCTCCCTAACTATAGCCCTGAAACAAAGAGCCACTTGAGAGATTAAGATTGACAGCAGGCAGAGAGGCTAAGTGGGCAGATTGGTCCTGTCTACTGGCAGTCAAGGCGATGGAGATAGACACAAGCAGGAGGGGTGGATCACTTGGAACATCAACACGGGGCTGATACCTAATAGGAAACTGAGAAGTGGCAGACAGTACAGAAGAGTGGGGCATTAAATTAATGCCAATGGGGCCTTAAAACTCGGCTGAAAGGAACAGCATTTCAATTTTTGTATTTATTTATTTTTTTTATTTTATCTTCTATTTAATTTTTTTCTTTTTTTTGCTTTCTTCTTTATTTTTTCCACATTGTATTTCTTCATTCTATTTTTATTTGTTTATTGTTATTTTATCTCATTTTTATTTATTTTAACTTTTTTAATTAAAAAATAATCATTATTGTTTAAAGAATTATATGTGTCTCCTTTTCCCCCCACTGACCTATCCCCCATCCCCCCTTCTCCCAAGCACAAGCCCTCACTCCCCCTACTGTCTGTGTCCATTGGTTTTGCTCATATGCATGCATACAAGTACTATGGTTGATCTCTTACTCCTCAACTCCTGCCTTCTCTTATAGATTGTTAAATGCTTCTATGTCTCTGGTTCTATTTTTGTTCAGTTTATGTTGTTCATTATATTCCACAAATGAGTGAGATCATGTGATATTTATCTTTCTCTGATTGGCTTATTTCACTTAGGATAATGCTCTCTAGTTCCATCCATGCTGTTGCAAATGGTAAGAATTCCTTCTTTTTTACAGAAGTGTAGAATTCCATTTTGTAGATGTATCACAGTTTTCTAATCCACTCATCTGCTGATGGGCACTTAGGCTGTTTCCAAATCTTAGCTATTGTAAATTGTGCTGCTATGAACATAGGGGTGCATACGTCCTTTCTAATTGATGTTTCTAGTTTCTTGGGATATATTCCTAAAGTGGAATCACTGGGTCAATTGGGATTTCCATTTTTAGTTTTGAGAGGAAACTCCACACTGTTTTCCACAGTGGCTTCACTGGTCTGCATTCCCACCAGCAGTGAACGAGGGTTCCTTTTTCTCCACATCCTCACCAGCACTTACTTGTCATTTGTTGATTTGTTAATGGTTTTTATTTTTAATTTTTTCTTTTTTTAAATTTTTTTTCTTTCTGTTTCTTTTCTTCTTATGCACTCATCCTCTTTCCACCTCCTTTGTACTGGACTGAGGTCCTCCCCATATTCACTTAATTCCTTAATCTTACTTTCTGTAATAAGCTCTGCCTCTATAGATTCTGCCATCACGTCTTTTGCTGGGTGTTTGTCATTTGCATTTTTTGGTTTATCTGTTTGTTATGTGCTGTTTTCTCCATATATATATTTCTTTTTCTTTTCTTTCTTGCCATTTTTTCATTCCTCAATATCATTTTTTCTCTCTTTTCTATCCCCTACTTCTCTTTTCTCTGGTGGTCACTTATAGTGGGGCTATTAGTGTCATGAGTACATTTGTGTTTTGTTCCCTTTGTCTTGTGTCTTGTTGAGTTGTATTTTGTGCTGTTTGGTCAACATGGTACAGAACAAGCCACATAACCAGACACCCCGAGAGGAAATTCCATCCATGAATGGGACAATAACACTCAATACCTAATTACAGGAAGATAACCCAAATATCCCAAGTAGGAGGCATCCCTAGATTTCCCAGACCATAAGACCAAAGAGAATGCATCACTGGGTCCCACAAAACATCTACCATATAAAACAAACTCGAAAAATCTGGGTGGCATAGCAGTTTGGTCTGTTATGTAGAAACAATCACAAAGGAACAGAAAAAATAGGGGGGCGGGCAAAGAAATAACCCTGATTTGAAAGAAAAGGAGGACTCATCAGAAAAAGAAATAAATGAAACAGAGGCAAATAATTTGTCAGAGAAAGAATTCAGGGCAATGGTTATAAGGACAGTGAAAAGGATGGAAGAAAAATTCAACAACATGTGTAAGAATCAAGAGGACATGAAGATGAATCAAAGGAAATGAAGAATAACATAGCCACAGTCAAGAACACAATGGAAAATTTCAACATTAGAATAGAAGAAGCTGAGGATTGCATCAGTGAGTTGGAAGACAACGTAGAAAAAAACACCAAAGCACAGCAGCAACTGGAAAGAAAACTAAAAAAGCAGGAGGAGAGCTTAAGGGAGCTATGGGGCAACACTAAACAAAACAACATCCCCATAATAGGGGTGCCAGAAGGAGAGGAAGCAGAGCAAGGAATATAAAACCTGTTTGATGAATTAACGACAGAAAACTTGCCTGATGTTGGGAATAAAAGAGCCACACAAGTCCAAGAAGCACCAAGAGTCCCAAAAGGCCAATACCAAGACACATCATAATTAAATTGGGAAACATTAATGACAAAGTAGGAATCTTAAAGACTGCCAGAGAGAGACAGACAGTTACCTCCAAGGGATCTCCTATTAGACTATCAGCTGATTTCTCAACGGAAACACATCAGGCCAGAAGAAATGGAACAAAATACACAATGTGATACAAAGGACTAATTCCAAGAATACTGTACCAGTAAGGCTATCATTCAAAATTGAAGGTGAAATCAGGAGTTTCACAGACAAAAAAGGGTTAAGGGAGTTTATTACCACCAAGAGAGCAATGCAAGAAATGCTAAAGAGACTGCTGTAAAAAGAAGAAATAGAAGGGGTAGAAGGAAAACAGGCATAAAGAGTAAAAATGGCAACAAACAAGTACCTATATATACTAATAAAAGAATAATATGCTAATTAGACTGGGAGACCTTCCAGATATCCTTCCAACAAAGCCATTGTGGTTGGGTTGAGGCAGAGGCAGTTAGGGGAGATCAGGCTGGTGGTGGGGGGCAATTGGGGGCAACCATGCCAGCAGGGGGGAGTTGTGGGTGAGCAGGCAAACACAGGGGTTGCAGTTGGGGGCAACAGGTCAGCAGGGGGGCAGGTGGTGGTGATCAGGATGCTGGGGGGGGCAGTAAGGGGCAATCAGGTCGGTGGGGGGGCAGTTGGGGGCTATGAGGCTGGCAGGGGAGGGCAGTTAGGGGCGATCAGGCTGGCAGGGGGGTGGGAGTTGGGGCAATCAGGCTGGTGAGGGGCAGTTGGGGGTGAGCAGGCCAGCAGGGGGGGCAGTTGGGGCGAGCAGGCTGGCATGCAAAGTGGTTAGGGGTGATCATGCAGGCAGGAAAGTGAACAGTTAGGAGCCAACCATCCTGGATTGCGAAAGGGATGTCCAATTGCCTGTTTAGGCCAGATCCCACAGGGTATGCTATACCCTTGCTGGGTATAGTATTCTTGGAGTCAGTCCTTTGCATCACTTTATATATATATTTTTTTCCATTTCCTTTGGGCCTAAACCAGCAATCGGACATCCCCCGAGGGGTCCCAAATTGGAGAGGGTGCAGGCCGGGCTGAGGGATACCTCCCCCCATGCACGAATTTTGTGCACCGAGCCACTAGTCAATAATAACCTTAAACATAAATGGATTAAATGCCCCAATCAAAAGACATAGGGTAGCTGAGTGGATAAGAAAACATGACCCATCTATTTGCTGTCTACAGGAGACCCACTTTAGAACAAAGGATTCACACAGACTGGTAGTGAAGTGATGGAAAATTTTTTTTCAGACAAATGGAAATGAGAAAATAGCTGTGGTAGCAATACTTATATCTGACAAAATAGACCTCAAAGTGAAGACCGTAACAAAAGATAAGGAGGGCCACTTCATAATACTAAAGGGAACAATCCAAAATGAGAATGTAACTATGGTAAACATATATGCACCCAATAGAGGAGTACCCAAATACATTAAAAAACAAACAAACAAAATAAAAAATAAAAAACTTCTGGAAGATATCATGGAAAAGATCAACAGCAATACAATCATAGTAGGTGACTTTAATACCCCATTGACAACACTGGATAAATTCTCTAAACAAAAAATCAGCAAAGAAACAGACATCCTAAATGACTTACTGGATCAGATGGACTTAATTGGTATCTTCAGAACATTTCACCCCAAAGCTACAGAATATACATTCTTCCCAAGTGCACATGGGACTTTTTCAAAGATAGACCACATATTAGGACACGGAAAAGGTCTCTTAAAATTCAAGAAGTTAGAAATCATATTAAGCTTCTTCTTAGATCACAATGGCATATAATTAGAAATCAACTACAATAAAAACAATAAGAAAAATCCAGCATTTGGAGACTAAATAGCATGCTATTATATAATGATTGGGTTACCAAAGAGATCAAAAGAGAAATATAAATCATCCTGGAAACAAATGGCAATGAAAACACAACAATCCGAAATCTATGAGACATTGTGAAAGCAGTCCTGAGAGGGACATTCATAGCTGTACAGGCCTACCTCACAAAACAAAACAAAATGGTAATAAATTATTTAACCCTATAACTTAAATAATTAGTAAGAGAGTAACAAAAAGGGCCCAGGGTAAGCAGGAGGAAGTAAATAATAAAGATAATAGTGGAAATAAATGACATAGAGACCAAAAAACAATACAAATGTCAATAAAAACAAGAGCTGGTTCTTTGAAAGGATAAATAAGATTGATGAACCTCTAGCCAGGCTCACCAAGAAACAAAGAGAGAGGACCCAAATAAACAAAATCAGAAATGAAAGAGGTGAAGTTACAACGAACCGCACAGACATACAAAGGATTGAAAAAAAAAAAAAAACACAAACACAAAAAAAACCTACAAACAACTTTACTCCAACAAAAGGGACAACCTTGAAAATAGACATATTCCTAGAAAAATACAACCTTCCAAAACTCAATCAGGAAGAATAAAAAAACCTGAATAGGCTGATAACTACTGATGAAATTGAAACAATAATCAAAAAACTTCCAGCAAACAAAAGTCCTGGCCTGGAAAGGAGTTTTACAAACATTCAAAGAAAAACTAAAACCTATCCTCCTCAGACTATTCCAAAAAATTCAAGAGGAAAGCATACTTCTGAGCTCTTTCTTTGAAGCCAGTATTACCCTAATCCCAAAACCAGATAAAGACACTACAAAGAAAGAAAATTACAGGCCAATATCCCTGATGAACATAGATGCTAAAATCCTCACAAAATTCTAGCATGTCAAATCCAGCATTACATTAGAAATATCATACACCATGACCAAGTGGGATTTATTCCAGGGATGCAAGGCTGGTACAATATATGTAAATCAATAAATGTGATAACTCACATAAACAAATTGAGAGACAAAAATCACATAATCATATCAATTGGTGCAGAAAAGGCATTTGATAAAATCCAACACACTTTCTTGATAAAAACTGTTAGCCAAGTGGGAACAGAGGAGTCATACCTCAACATAATAAAAGCCCTATATGACAAACTACAGCCAACATCATACTCAATGGGAAGAAACTAAAACCATTTCCCCTAAAAACACGAACAAGACAGGGATGTCCACTTCACCACTCCTGTTTGACATAGTACTGGAAGTGCTAGCCATAGCAATCAGACAAGAAGAAGAAATAAAAAGCATCCAAGTTAAAAAATAATAAGTAAAATTGTCATTTGCAGATGACATGATATTGTAAATAGGAAACCCTAAAGACTCCATCAAAAAACTAGTAGACTTAATAAAGGAATTGGGCAATGTAGCAGGATATAAAACTAACACCCAGAAAACTATGGCTTTTTTATACACCAATAATGAACTCACAGAAAGAGAAACAAACAAACAAAACAACAATTCCATTTACCACTGTCACAAAAAAGTTAAGATACCTAGGAATAGACTTAACCAAGGAGGTAAAGGAGTTATATCCAGAAAATTACAGAATACTAAGAAAGAGATAGAGGAAGACATAAACAAATGGGAGAATATAACATGTTCATGGATTGATAGAATCAACATCATTAAAAAGCTCATACCACCCAAAGCAATCTATAGATTCAATGCAATCCCCACTAAAATACCAATGGCATATTTCACAGACTTAGAACAAACTCTCCAAAAAAT
Organism: Myotis nattereri; assembly: GCF_964212035.1. Lineage (NCBI taxonomy): Eukaryota > Metazoa > Chordata > Mammalia > Chiroptera > Vespertilionidae > Myotis > Myotis nattereri. The sequence goes on along the minus strand of NC_138082.1, from coordinate 91,338,045 downwards.
CATATGGAATAAAAGAAAGACCCCAAATAGCCGCAGCAATCTTGAGAAAGAAGAACAAAGTTGGAGGGATCACAATACCAGATATCAAGCTATATTACAAAGCTACTCTTCTCAAAACTGCCTGGTCCTGGCACAAGAACATGCATTTAGACCAATGGAACAGAACAGAGAAACCAGAAATCAACCCAAGCCATTATGCTCAATTAATATTTGACACAGGAGGCAAGAGCATACAATGGAGTCAAGACAGTCACTTCAATAAATGGTGTTCAGAAAATTGGACAGATACATGCAAAAAAATAAAACTAGACCAGCAACTTACACCATACGCAAAAAGTAAACTCAAAATGGATAAAGGACTTAAATGTAAGATGGGAAACCATAAAAATCTTAGAAAAATCCATAGGCAGCAAAATAGCAAAGCTTTCTTGTAGCAATATCTTTACCAATACAGCTCCTAGGACAATGGAAACTAAATAGAAAATAAACAAATGGGACTACATCAAAATAAAAAGCTTCTGCACAGCAAAAGAAACTATCAATAAAACAACAAGAAAGCCCACTGCATGGAAACATTTTGCCAATGTTATCTCTGATGAGGGCCTAATCTCCAAAATTTATAGGGAACTCATGCAATTTAACAAAAGGAAGATAAACAATCCAATCAAAAATGGGCAAAGGAACTAAATAGACACTTTTCAAAAGAGGACATACAGAAGGCCAAGAGACATATGAAAACATGATCAAAGTCACAAATCATCTGAGAGATGCAAATCAAAACAACGAGGAACCACCTCACACCTGTCAGAATGGCTATCGTCAACAAATCAACAAACAACAAGTGCTGGCCAGGATGTGGAGAAAGAGGCACCCTCATACACCGCTGGTGGGAATGCAGACTGGTGCAGCCACTGTGGAAAACAGTTTGGAGTTGCCTCAGAAAGTTAAAAATGGAACTCCCATTTGACCCAGTAATTCTATTTCTAGGGCTATATCCCAAGAAAACAGAAACACCAAACAGAAAAGATACATGCATTCCTATGTTCATAGCAGCACAATTTACAACAGCTAAGACTTGGAAACAGCCGAAGTGCCCATCAGCAGATGAGTGGATTAGAAAACTGTGGTACATCTACACAATGGAATACTATGCTGCTGTAATAAAAAGGAAGGATTTCTTACCATTTGCAATAGCATGTATGGAACTGGAGAGCATTATGCTATGCAAAATGAGCCAGTCAAAGAAAGATGAATATCACATGATCTCACTCATTTTTGGAATATAATGAACAAAATAAACTGATGAACAACAATAGAACCAGAGCCATAGATGCATTGAGCATACTGTACAACCTATGAGGGAAGGCAGAGTGTGAGGGGGTAAGAGATCAACCAAAGGTCTTGTATGCATGCATATGAGCATAACCAATGGAGACAGACAGTAGGGGGGTGAGGGCATGTGCTTTAGGTGGGAGTGGCCAGGGAGAGGACAATGGGAGGGAAAGGAGACTCATGCCATACTTTAAAAAATAAAGAATTTAAATTTAAAAAAATCTAACACCAATAACAGAACAATTTAGATTTTTCCACTCAGTAAATGACCTTAAAGTTAAAAATATCTACTTTTATTTTTTAGTAATTCTTAAAGAAATTTACATGTTTTAGATAAAGAAAACCAATCAAAAGCAGCGTACTGTAGGGAAGAGAGCACAGGATTTGAGTGTGTCAGACCCAAATCCAAATTGAAGTCATGCTCTGTGTCCATTTAGGCAAGCTGCTCTCAAACTCAATTTCCTTTTTTGCAAAATAGATCTAACAATGTCACTTCTTAGGGTTTAGGATGATATGTGCAACACCTAGAACATAACATTTCTGTGAAAATATACTCTAATTTTTGCAAAGACTTTTTTCTCCATTTACTCTTTTCAGCTTGCTGAATAGAAGCTCATTTTCCCATATGAGGATGGCCTTATGTAAATTCCATAACTTCCTGGCTGCTCATGATTATTAAACTCAGTTCAGGACAGTGTACATCCCGTTCCACATTTCACATTCCACGTTGAATGGAACGCCTCATCCCCCTCATCGTTGGCTGTCACTGAGGGTGAAAGGCATAGTGTGGCCCTTGGCATGGCTGGCTGTTTTTCATCTCATTGCCATCCCTCTTCAGACTTGAGAGAAGAGCTATAGTGAGGCAGTAATGGTCATGTGTCACTGGGGGCGCTGCCAGGATGCAGAGCTGCTCCTGGGCTTCCCTGAGAGGCGGGGCACCTGCGGAAAAAGCAGTCTGTGTCTGGACCGCATGGTTTTCTTGAAAAGGTATCCAGATTTCCCTGACCTGCCTCCACTGAAAACCATTGTTAAAGGGACATAAGTGTCCCCTCCTGGGCTGCCCCCATCTAGAATCCTTGCCTCCAACTTCCCTTCAGTTGGAACCACTGGAGCCACTTAGGACTCTTCCTTCCATGTCTTCCGACCCTGGGATCTGGGGTGGGCGGGGCACACTTTTCCTACTGGCGAGAGACATTCTTGCAGAACTCCCAAGTTCAGAGTCATCTTGCCTGCAAAACCAGGCAGCTTCTCTACATGCTGAGGGCAAGCACATCCATCTCCCCAGGAACTCTCACCAGGCAGTGCTTTGGGGAGCATTGAAACAGCCCTAAGTATTTGTAATATGTGACTATCCGGTGCAATGCCAGCCTCTTCCTTGTAGGTGTACCCCGTCTGCAGGGTGATTTTCTTAGTCCTACATGCCACCATCTCTTGGCTTTTAGGGCTGTGGTGATCAAGGCAAGGGGAGAATAATTGTTTTAATTTATTTTTTTACCGTTGAGTATTCTATTCCCTAAAAGGTGGAAGACATTTAAAAATGACCTTGTTTTTTTCCTTTGCTCCTTGTCAGTAACCCATTATATATCTTGATTGACAAGCTCTCTCGTGCTGATTGTTTCAGAAATATTTCCACCCCACTTTATAAGCCCCAAGGGGGGCGCGAGGTTCATCTGACCCACTCATCGATAGCTCTCTTTAGAATATGGGCCTTAATTGTCAATTACAGGGCAACTGGGAAAATTTCACTCCGCATCATATCACAGTAGCTATTATTATGATCAGCAGGGACAGTAGCTCCTTTGTTCATGCCAAGCCAGTCGCTCTCTGTTTTCTCCTTCATAGCCGTTGTATAATGTACAGTTTCTGGATGGTGGCATATTGGGACATAAATATTGTAACTTTCTTCTACATAGATTTCCAATAGGGGCTCCTTTCAAATCACTTTATGGTTTTAAAAATAGCTCCATACATTCTTCAAGATCTTGTTTCCTGCTATGAAAGAGCTATTGCCTTCCTCATGCATGCTGAGAGAAATCACATTGGAAGAGCAGAATACAGCATGTTCCCGGGGGGATGGTGGGAGCGGCCAACCAAGGCATTTGAGCAGAGTTGTGTCATTTTTCACAAATCCTGGCCCCATCTCCCTTTAGACTCCACTTCCAATATTTGCTGTGCGAATCTCAGTTTAATTAATGACCTTACAAGAACATCCAGAGACAACAAAAGTCGGTGAAAGCAGGAAGAACTCCGTTCTTATACAGTAAACCATCATCCTTGGTTGCTGTTTAACCAGGGCCTACGCTGTCCTGAATTAAACACAACAGTAGGTATCTCTAAATTGGTGTCTTGAAAGGACGGGCAGTGAAAATGTTTGAGTAGGCCTGTGGTAAGTAAACTAAGCTGTCGCTACCCAAGGCCAACTAGAGCTAGAGCATCAGGGCCACTCGGAAGGGTGATGATCTCCCCGCCCCTTCAACCCAACATTTCATTAAATTGGAAACAGGGAGAAATAAATTTTCAATTAACCTTAACGGAACACCTTTCACTAATTGTTTTTACTCAGTTATATGATGTCATCTCTTTAGCTTTTTCAGGCTCCCCCACAAAGCAAAACTTCACTTGTCTCAGAGAAACTCAGTGCCGACTGGATTGTGTAGGTGAGAGCGGGAAGGTGAGTTACCAGGCCCAGCACTGGGCGGGAGGTGTCGTTTCCTCCTCTCCAGAGTGCAGTCGCAAAGTCTTATTTTCTCTCTTTTCTTTCTCATGCTCTGGTTTCCTGGCTTGTGCTCAGGTTTCCTGACTCTTGATTACTTTTCTGACATCTCTTTCTCTCCTCCCCTTTCCCACAGGCTGCTCAGTATTTTATTTTTTTCAGTCAGAGCTATTTCACTCTGCCCCAGAATCTTTATTTGGTATTTCACAGATGTTCCTCAAAATTGTTTCTAAGAGTGGTGAATGCTTTTGTTGGGAGGTTTTGGTTTGTGCTCACTAAAGAAAAGATGACCTGGTTGTTAGGATTCTCCTTCCTCTAAAGACAGTAGGTTATAACTAATTGTACTTTCTTCCTGCTCCATGCTAATATTCAAAATAAGAGATTTATCACATCTATTTAATGAGATAAAACACGTTAGAATGCACCATTTATTTGAATTATGTGCACAAACCCAAGTTAACTGGCATCTTATTTTCTCTTTAGTCCACTGACATGTTAGCACCCCTGGTAGAGTCCATTAATAAATGTCTGGGTGACCTGGACCTCGAGCTCCATCAAGCCTGAGTGTTAGCCAACTATTCATCCACACACAATACTAAGAGCAAATTCAAGTCAGATTTTAACACTGCGGACTTTTTTCATTTTTTTCTTGTAGTAAAATTTATATAACAAGATTTACAATTTAAACATTTTAAGTGTGAAGTTAAGCGGCATTAAATACATTTATAATGTAAAACCATTATCACTTTCATCTTGACAAATCTTTTCATCTTTCAAAAATAAAGTTCTATATCCACTGGAACTTTTTTTATTCCTAAACCAAGCATATGTTTAGAGATGAAGGGAGAGAGAGAGAGAAAGAGAGGGTGGGGGAGAGAGAGAGAGAGAAAGAGAGGGTGGGGGAGAGAGAGAGAGCTTGTGTAATGGAACCTGCAGTCTTTCGGTTCATGTGACCATGCTCCAACCAATTGAGCTTTCTATTTTCCGTCTTTAAACATTTGACTACTCTCAGTACCTCATATAACCTGAATCATATAGTATATTTTTTTAGGAGGATTTTTTTTGTAAATGGCTTATTTAACTTAAAATAATGTTCTCAAGACTCCTCCGCGTTGTAACATGTAGCAGAACTTTCTTTCACTTAAGGCTGAATAATATTTCCTTGTATGTATAGACCACATTTTGCTTATCCATTCATCCATTCATGGTCAGCTTGATTGTTTCCACATTTCAACTATTTTGAATAATGCCACTATGAACATGGGAGTACAAATACCTTTTTGAGAACTGTTTTCAATTCTTTTGGGTACATGAACAAAAGTAGAATTGCTGGATAATATGGTATATATTTATTTAATTTTAAGAACTATCATTTTGTTTTCAAAAGTGAATGTACCATTTTACTTTCCAACTAACAGTGCCCAAAGATTCTAAGTTTTTTGTTTGTTTGTTTGTTTTTTTATAGTAACCATCCCAATGAGTGTGAGGTGGTATCTCATTGTAGTTTTGATTTGCATTCCCTAAAAATTAATGAATTGAATATCTTTTCATGTGTTTATTATACATTTGTATATCTTACTTGAAGATGTATATATTCAAATCCCTTGCCCATTTTTGAATTGAGTTGATTTTTTGTTGCTGAGTTTTAAGTGTTTTCTAAATATTCTGAATATTGCTCTGGCCTGTGTGGCTCAGTTGGTTGAGTGTAGACCCATGCACCAGAAGGTCACCAGTTCGATTCCTGGTCCAGGCACATGCCCAGATTGCGGGTTTGATTCCCAGTTGGGGTGTGTACAGGAGGCAACCTATTTATATTTCTCTCACATCAATGTTTCTCTCTCCCTTCTTCTCTAAAATAATTTTTTTTTAATATTTTTTATTGATTAAGATATTACATATGTGTACCCTCTACCCCCCCTCTCCCCGCTCACCCCCTCACCCCCCCCCCCCCCGTTGTCCGTGTCCATTGGTTAGGCCTATATGCTTGCATATAAGTCCTTTGGTTGATCTTTCCCCCTTGCCCCCACCCTCCCCTACCTTCCCTCCAAGGCCCGACAGTCCAATCAATGCCTCTCCGTCTCTGGATCAGTCCTTGTTCATCAGTTTATGTTGTTCATTATATTCCACAAATAAGTGAGATCTTGTGGTATTTATCCGCTCTCTAGTTCCATCCATGCTGTGGCAAATGGTAAGAGTTCCTTTTTCTTCTTCCTCTTCTTAAAGAATACCTTTCAGCATTTCATATAATGCTGGTTTGGTGGTGATGAACTCCTTTAGCTTTTTCTTATCCGTGAAGCTCTTTATCTGACCTTCAATTCTGAATGATAGCTTTGCTGGATAAAGTAATCTTGGTTGCAGGTTCTTGCTATTCATCTCTTTGAATATTTCTTGCCACTCTCTTCTGGCCTGCATGGTTTCTGTTGAGAAATCAGCTGACAGTCGGATGGGCACTCCCTTGTAGGTAACTGACTGTCTTTCTCTTGCTGCTTTTAAGATTCTCTCTTTATCTTTTGCTCTTGGCATTTTAATTATGATGTGTCTTGGTGTGGTCCTCTTTGGATTCCTTTTGTTTGGGGTTCTCTGCGCTTCCTGGACTTGTAAGTGCATTTCTTTCACCAGGTGGGGGAAGTTTTCTGTCATTATTTCTTCAAAAAGGTTTTCAATATCTTGCCCTCTCTCTCCTTCTGGTACCCCTATAATTCTGATGTTGGTACGCTTGAAGTTGTCCCAGAGGTTCCTTACACTATCTTCATATTTTTTGAATCTCTTTTCTTTTTTCTTTTTCGGTTGGGTATTTTTTGTTTCTTTGCATTTCAAATCTTTGACTTGATTCTTGGGATCCTCTTGTCTGCTGTTGGAGCTCTGTAAAGTATTCTTTATTTCAGTCAGTGTATGCATAATTTCTAATTGGTCCTTTTTCATGACCTCCATGGTCTCCCCATACTCCTTGAGGGATTCATTAAATTTATCGGCGGTTTCCATAAAATTCTTGACAAACCTTATAAACGTGGCCTTGAACTCTATATCCAGTCGTCTGGCCTCCTCCGTTTCTGCCAATTGTGACCTGTTTCTTTGTCTCCGCATTTTGGCTGCTTCCCTGTGTTGATAGAGTGGCCTGCGCACCAGGTGTCCTGTAGGGCCCAGTGGCTCAGCCTCCCCAGTTACCTGGGGTGGACACTCTTGGTGCACTCTTGGTGCCTCGCTTGTTGTAGGATCACTGGGAGGAATTGACCTCCAGGCCAAATGGCTGTGGGAAGCAGCTGTGTCTGAAGTGGGAGAATGGACCCCCTCTGACCACTGGGTACAGTGGCTCCTGGATCTAAGGAGGTGCTAATTCAGCCCCTGCCTGAGGCCACACAGCAGGAACTACGAAGAGGCTCAGCTGTGAAGCAATGCAAGCCGCTGCGGGGCCTTGGGCCTTCTCTTGGAAGTTCCGGGTCTGGCTGGCCCGGCTGCAGTTAGGTAATTATCAGGTTGCAAAGTTCTGGGGCATTCACATGCAAAAGCCTCTGCCGCAGCCCGGGTGGGGCGGGGTCTCAGGGAGTCAAAAGGGCGGGGAAAGAAGCTATGGCTGATTCTCCGCGCCCGGAGTCGCGCGTCTCAGTGTCCTGGCAATGGCTGCAAGCACCTCCGAGGGAAATCTGCCCCCAAGTTCGCCCACTGCCGCCTGAGAGAGCAGCCTCTCCCCGTATGAGACCTGGGTCCCCAGAGACTTCCCGGAGCCGGAGATCAGAGCAGTCGGGAGCTTGTGATTCAAAAAGACAGCCGCGTCCTCAGGTGCCACCCCCTTTCCGCGTGCGCGAGCCGCCGCCGTACCTCTGCACTCAGCCTCCGCAGCTCCTCTGGCTCTCAGCGTGCTTTTCTTTTCTTCTAGTTGTAGAAATTACACTCAGCCAGCCTTCCTGTTGTTTTGGACGATGTTTGCTCCGTCCTTTGGGCTAATTTTCAATTGTTGTGTGGGGCGACTATTTCCCGGTGTTTATCTATGCCGCCATCTTAGTTTCTCCCCCTTCTCTAAAATAATTTATTAAAATATTAAATATTCTGAATATTATCATTTTAACAAATATTTTTTAAATACTTTCTCCTATTCTGAGTACCTTTTACTCTATTAACATTGACTTTTGAGGCGTTATTGTAAACCATTTATAAGGTCTAATTAGTCTAATTTTTATTTGGTGTTACCTATGATCTAGTCAAATACAATGTTATAAAGTTTTTTCCTATATTTTTTTTTCTCAGACTTTTATTGGTTTTGGTCTTACATTTAGTTTTCTGATCACTTGGAATTAATCTGTCTGTATGGTATTAGGTAAAGTTATAACTTTATTTTTTGTCATGTGTATATCCAGTTTTTCCAACTCCATACTATATAATAAAAGGCTATTATGCAAATCAACCAAATGGCGGAATGACCGGTTGCTATCATGCTCACTGACCACTGGAGGCAGATGCTCAATGCAGGATCTGCCCCTGGTGGTCAGTGAGCTCTCACAGGGGTAGCGCTGCTCAGCCAGAAGCCAAGCTCAGGGCTGGCGAGTGCAGCAGTGGTGGCAGGAACCTCCCCCACCTCCGCGGCAGCACTAGAATGTCCAACTGCCGGCTTATGCCGACTCCTCCCAGGGAGTGGGCCTACGCCATCAGTCAAACAACCCTCGAGGGCTCCCAGAGTGCGAGAGGGTGCAGGCCAGGCTGAGGGGACCACCCCCAAGTGTATGAATTTTGTGCACCGGGCCTCTAGTTTATTAATAAGACTGTCTTTCCCTACCAAGTGGTCTTGAAACCCTTGTCAAAAATTCTTTAATCATTGTTGACCTTTAACAAATAGCTCATATTTCTCCAGAAAAATGGATTTATTTGGAAGAAGCAAATAATTGCAATTCAGGACATATGGTCAAATAGTGAACCAGGTGAAAGATCACAAAAATAAAGGAAAGGAGTGTTTTTTATGAACTTGGGAGGGACAGCTGTAAACAGAGTCCATTGGGAGAAACTGAAAGTGCGAAGCATAGTGACTGCTCATTGGCTGAGTCATGGCAGTCTCCCATTGGCTGAACTATTACTGGGCAAGGAAGTCTTTTCTTCTTCCTGCTGAGGGAGTCACGTAGTATCCCTTCCTGTTGGATCAGTGGTGTGTGTTCAGTGATATGTGCATGAAAGCTCTCTCTTCTAACCTCCAAACTCTATTTTAATTAAAGTTTATTAAATTTTACACCATATATATGAACTCTCTATTTTCTTCTAGCCTATAGATCTATCTTTAATCCAGTACCTCATTTAGACTATTATAGTAAGTTTTGAAATCAGGAAATGTGAGTTCTGCAGGTTTCTTCTTTTGTTTTCTTTCTTTCTTTTTTTTTTTTTTTTTCAAAATTTCTTTGTCTGTTTGGGGTCCCTTGAGATTCCATATAAATTTGAGGATGGGTTTTTCTATTTCTGCATAAAAGCATCATTGATATTTTGATAGGGCTTTTATTGAACCTATAGATTACTTTGGCTTTGGGTTGTATAGGCATTTAAAAAATATTGTCTTCCAATTCATAAACATGGAATGTGTTTCCATTTTTTTCTATCTTTTATTTATTGTCATTTTTATAGATTTATTTTAAAAATATTTTTTATTGATCCTAGAGAGAAAGGGAGAGGAAGAGAGAAAGAGAAATATTGATGTGAGAGGGGAATATCCATGGGCTGCCACATGCATGCCCTCTACTGGGGATTCAGTCAGCAACCCAGGCATGTGCCCTGACCAGGAATTGAACCAGCAACTGCTTGGTGCAAAGGATAATGCCCAGCGAACTGAGCCATACCAGCCAGTGTTGTCTTCAATTTTTTTTAGCAATGTTTTATCTTTTGCACTGTATAAGTCTTTAATTTCCTTGGTTATTTCCTAAATATTTTATCTTTCTTGATGCTGTTGTAAATAAAATAGGTTTTGTAACTTTCATTTCAGATTCTTCTATGATCATAAATAGAAAGGCAACTATTTTTGGTGTGTGCATTGATTTTGTATTCTGTTATTTTCCTGAATTTATTTATTATTTTAAGTGTGTATGTAATCTTTACTACCTTCTAAATAAAAGGTTATAGCATCTTCAAATAGAGATCATTTTAATTTTCCCTTTCCAATTTGGATGTCTCATTTCTTTTTTTTTTCCTAATTGTAAACATTTATTTATTAAAAATCTATTTTGTTTGATATTGATATATCACCTCTGCTCTTTTTTGGTCCATATTTGCTTAGAATACATTTTTACACTCTTATTTTCATTCTATTTGGGTCCATTGATCTAAAGTGATTCTGTAGTAGAAAGCATATTGTTGGATCCTGTGTTTTTATTTATTCTGCCGAACCCTAAGGTATTTTGATTGGAGACTTTAGTCTATTAACATTTACTGAAATTGCTGATAAGTAGCCTGGCCAGCGTGGCTCAGTGGTTGAGCACTGACCCGTGAACCAAGAGGTTGCAGTTTGATTTCCAGTCATGGCACATGCCCAGGTTTCAGGCTGGGTCCCCAGTGGCAGGAGGCAGCCAATCCATAATCATCTCTCATCATTGATGTTTCTATCTCTCTCTCTGTCTTCTCTCTGAAATCAATAGAATCATATTTTTAAATAGTACTGGTAAGTAGGGATTTACTTCAGTCATTTTGCTATTTATTTTCTATAAGTCTTATAGATTTTTGCCTCAGTTTTTCATTTATGATTAGTTTATTTACTTTGAAATGAATTATTTTGTATTTCTTTCTTATTTTCTTTTATGTATATCCTATAGCTTTTTTTTGGTTACCAAGAGGACTATAAAGCAATGCACTCTAAGTTGAATTTATATCAACTTAAAGGTGGTAAAATACAGGAATCTGCCCTCTAAAGTTTCATTCTCACACTCACTTCTTTCAGTTTTTGATATCACAAAATTATATCTTTATACATTCTATGCCCAAAACTTATAATTTAAAAAATGCATTAATATTTTAAATTATGTAGAAAACAAGATTTGGAATTACTCACCAAAGTCACAACAATATTAGTTTTATATTAATAACAAATGTTTATAAATGTATCATCTTAAGTTACAAAAAAACACACAAAAAAACACAGAAAGTGCAGTTACCTAGTTACAAACCATTGGTACAATAATACTAGCTTTTATAATTGCTAATGTATTGCCTTTATAAAGATTTTTATTTCTCCACATGACTTCATGGTACGGTCTGGTGGTCTTTTCTCTTACCTGGCAAGATTCCCTTGAGCACTTCCTGAACAGTAGGTCTAGTCTAACTTGGCTAAGTCTAGGTATAACTAATTCCCTAAACTTTTGTTTCTTAGGAATGTATTAATTTCTCTTCATGCTTGAAGGACATTTTTGCTGGATGCAGAATTTTTTATTGGCAGCTTTTTAAATCACTTTGAAACCTTGGCCCATTGCTTTCTAGCATCCAAAGGTTCTAAGAAGAAATCTGCCAACAATCTTTTTGAGAATTCCTGTGTACAATAGTTCACTGTTCTCTTGTTGCTTTTTACTTTTTTTTTTTTTTTTTTTTTACTTTATACACATATCTCTTTAGTGCTTTGAGCTTCTTTAAGTTAGTTATTTTAGTCTTTGTCCAGTATATTTGCCATCAGTTTTTTTTTCAAGGAAAGTTTCTGTTGATTTATTTTTCTCCTTTGAATGGCCCATAATCTCCTTTTTTTGGGTTTGTTTGTTTGTTTTGAGATTATTTTGTTAAAAATTGGATGTAATTTAATAATGTGTTAATTCTGAAACTCAGATTTCTCCTTCCCAGGTGTTTGTTGTTTTTTGGTTACTGCTTTTTTGTTTGCTTGTTTGTTTTATGAAGATCAGCCTGATGTATGAACTTAAGTCTTCTCCAGTCTTTTCTGAGCCCATTCAAGGGCACCTGTGGTCATGTTCTAGTCTTCTTTAAATATCTGGCTCCAAAAGGGAGGAAAAGAGAATAATAAAGGGCGAGAGAGTTAAAAGAAAGGTGTTGGTCCTTTAAATCTTATGGATTTACTTGAGCCTGAGTGGGAGGGTTATACAACAATGGATGGAGGTGCAAACACATTGGCTGCCACTTCTTGCCTGCACCTCTGTGATTACAAGCAGCAATCAGTAATCAAAGTACAGATGTCTGCTATTTGTATTAAATACAGATTCCTGTATTTCCCTGTGTTCTTTTTGCCCATCTTAGCTTCTGCCTCAGGAACGCCTGCATGCTGCCTGACATCTGGCTGAGTGTGGCAGATGTGCAGTTGCTACTGTGCTAAAAACTAAAATTGACAGAAATTTACCACAGTTCACTGTCTAATCTTCCTCCTGGAAGATGCAGGTTTTCAATGGGTTCCAGAATTACAAAATTGTTATATCAGACAAAGTTCTGCCAGTGTAATTATTGTAGAGGTGGAAGACAATCTTTTCCAATGCTTCCAACTCCACTATCTGATTTCTGAGTATTACAGAATTTTCAGACCAATTTATAGGCACGATCTTTGCTCTGAGCCTGTTTCTTTTCCATATTTTCTTGATTCCTACCCTTGTTTTATATCACTTTGCTGCTCAGATTTCATGAAATCATTTAGCTTCCTGTTTTTGGGCCCCCAAATCCCTACGACATTCAATATAGAACAACAGTGAAGTCCATGAGGAAAGAACCCTTACCTAGAATCACAGGTCAGTCACTTGGTAACAGAGTGATCTTCACCAATTCCCCTGGCATCTCAGAGTCTCATTCTTCTCAGTGAAATCAGGCTAGCTTAGAAAGGTGTGTTGTAAAGCTAAATTTAACAAACAGTTCAATTGCTTTAGCAGCCATGGATGGTTGAGCATCATCCCATGCACCAGGAGGTCACAGGTTTGATTCCCAGTCAGGGCACATGTCAAGGTTTTAGTCTCAATCCCCAGTTGGGGGCGTGCAGGAGGCAGCCGATTCTCTCTCATAGATGTTTCTCTCTCTGTCGTCCTTCTTCTCTCACTAAAATCAATAAAAACATATTTTAGAAAAAGAAATTAGTAATTTGCCTTAGCAGAGTGTAAGAAACATGGCTAATTTGAAAGCATATTATTTGCAATTGTAATTTTATCAGTTTCAGTACTGTGAATAAAATATCTAACTATTTTCATTTCTGACAAGCACCTGACCTTCTTCAGCACTGGTCTGTAGGTTCATTACCTAGGCATCACCCTCCCAGAACCCCACAGAGGGTTCACCTTACTCCCTGGTGTTGTGCGTTGAAAAGTCACTTCTCAGCATACTATTAGATAAGAGCTATTAGAATCCCTTTCCCATAAAATGATCTCCAATTGTCATTATACATTAAGTATTCAATACTCTATAATCTTTAAAGCATTTATACTGTGTGCTTGATAAATGTTTTAGATATATTTTCTCATTTAATGTATACAAACTATTTCAAGTTAGAGTTTTACTTCATTTTTATAGGTAAGGACATGGAATTTCAACAGCAATAACTAACATATCTACAGGTTGTATAATGAGTGCAGAAGCACACTCTTAGTAGCACCATAGACATGGTGCTTTATAGGGGTAACGAGTATAAGGCCTGAGGCCCAAGGAAGCTGGGCAGAGGCTACATTGCGCTGCTCTGAAGGGCCTTGAATGTAAACATGCTCACTTTATTGAGGAGATACATTTCATAAATATTCAAGTTGCAACAATATATGTAGGTAATACAAAGGAATTCTTATGAATGTAAACTAAATGTATGTGAGTCAGAGCCTGATCCATCATGTACTAGCTGGTTTGATCTTTTTTTTTAAAAAAAAAATACGTTTTTATTGATTTTTACGAGAGAGGAAAGGAAAGGGATAGAGAAATAAAAACATTGATGAAAGACTCATCATCTATCGGCTCCCTCCTCCATGGCACCTTCTGGGGATTGAGCCCACAACCCGGGCATGTGCCCTGACCAGGAGTTAAACCAGTGATCTCTTGGTGCCTAGGTCAATTCTCAACCACTGAGCCACACCAGCTGGATGCTGGTTTGATCTTAACACATTATTTAGACTCTCAAAGAATCAGTGCCATATCTATAAACATTGGTTAATAGTAGTTTAACAGACAAACACTTAGAAGCCTGGTGCACAAAATTTGTGCACTGTGTGTGTGTGTGTGTGTGTGTGTGTCGGGGGGGTGTCCCTCAGCCCAACTTGCACCTCTCCAATCTGGGACCCATAGGGATCGGGCTTAAATCGGCAGTCGGACATCTCTCTCACAATCCGGGACTGCTAGCTCCTAATCGCTCACCTGTCTACCTGCCTGATTGCCCCTAACTGCTTCTGCCTGCCAGCCTGATTGTCCCCTAACTGCTCCCCTGCTGGCCTGATTGATGCATAACTGCTCCCCTGCTGGCTTGATCACCCCCAACTGCCCTCCCCTGCAGGCCTGATTGCGCCCAACTGCCCTCCCCTGCCAGCCTGTTTGCCCTAATTATTCTCCCCTGCTGGCCTGTTCTCCCCCAACTGCCCTCCCCTGCTGGCCTGATCACCCACAACAGCCTTCCCCTGCTGGCCATTTTGTGGCAGCCATCTTGTGATGATGTGGGGGTGGCCATCTTGTGATGATGTGAGGGCGTGATGGTCACCTAGGCTTTATTGGTATAGATATTAAGAGCTCTGATGTCTGTCAGTGTCAGTTTTAACAATATTTCAAGAGTAAATATTTGATATTTTTCTTTTATTAAATACTAATGATTTTGTTCTAAGAATTCGTTAGAAATCATCTTACTTGTCATTCCTATTGGAAATTATTTTCTTATCTCATGATATATGAATATGCCAATTTGAGCTCTATTTCCAAAAGAGAGCATCTTTGAGTTATACTGTATTTGAAATTCTTCTGCTCCATTAATATATGTCAGTGGTTCTCAACCTGTGGGTCGCGACCCCTTTGCCAGTTGAACGATCCTTTCACAGGGTCGTCTAAGACCATCCTGTATATCAGATACTTACATTACGATTCATAACAGTAGCAACATTACAGTTATGAAGAAGCAACGAAAATAATTTTATGGTTGGGTCACAACATGAAGAACTGTATTTAAAGGGCCAGAAGGTTGAGAACCACTGATATATATATATATATATATATATATATATATATATATATATATCAGGCACACCCAAAGTATATATACATGCAAGCCGAGAAAGACTTGAGGGGGACCCCTACGCCCCAAATCCCCGCTCTCTTTTGTGCTGTGCTAGTCCATGTTCCCACACATTGATGTGGTAGTTCGGACAGAATCTAAAGCAGCCTCCACCATTCTACAGTTAGGTTAAGTGCATTTTGTAACCCACTGGTGATCAGATCACATCAGCTACTTGATGGAGCACGAGAAGAGGGCTGGCTCTCTGAACCACTCATTCAACCAACTGTGTGTCACTCACTGACAAAGGAAGTGCAAGTGTGGGTTTGGTCCCATCTTTCACTCTCATTCTGTATTTGGCATTATTTATTTTAAGAATTTTTAACCCTCTCTTCATACATTCAAATATTCATTTATAAGTGATTTGCAAAGAATTTTTTAGCAAGTATGTCATATTCTCAAGGCTGGGTCACAACCTATTTGGTCCAGTTATATTTAATATTTTGTTTCTCCCTTTTCTAAGCTTTAAAATGTCAGGAGCAGATTATACAAACTCAGTATTATTCTGGTTCAACACTTCCATGAGCTTAGCAAAATCACTGCAGCGTGTTTCTTTATTCAAATGTGCCTTACAACTGAAGCCAAGAACTTACTGTAATTTTTAATTACATTTATTGGGGTGATTTTGGTTAATAAAATTAAATAGATTTAAATTACACAACACATCATATTACTTAAATTCATCAAATATTTGCAATACATATTGTTTCAATCAACCCTCACATAGAACTATAAAGAGCTGTATTAAGGAAGAAAACAACAATTAATAACAGATGGGTATCCTCAGTGTATTGTGGACAATGGTGTGCCTCTTCACATATATTATTTTATTCATCAATTACAACAACAATGCAAAAGACTATTGTTTTCCCTCAACTTACAGACCAAAAATGTGAGTGTCAGCCGTGGACAGGTGGCTCAGTTGTTTGGAGCAAGTTCCACACACAAAAAAAGTTGTAGGTTTGATCCCAGGTCAGGGAACATACCTAGGTTGTGGGTTCCATCCCTGGTCGGGGAGCATTTGGGATGCAACTGATGAATGTTTCTCTGTCTCCTTTCGTCTCTTCCCCAAATCGATAAAAACATATCCTCTGGTGAGGATTAAAAGAACAAAAATAAAACTGAGTGTCAGATAGGACAAATTAATGAGCCATAGCCATATAGCTAAAAAAGTGTAAGAGAGGAGATTAAAATTCACAACCAAAAGAGAACTAACCTTCTTTGTTTTATACGTAATCACACTTAGGAGTCTTTAGGGTCTGTGTTCAAATCTAGAATAATCTAGAATATGGTAAATATTGTTAAACCCAGGTAATAAGCAATTGAACTGATATGATTTTAGAGCACATTTTAATAAAGTACCTACGGATCTACAGCTAAGCAATAATAGACACAAGATCAATATCACCTTCCTAGTTAAAATAATATTAATTCAATGTCTTTTGTTAATAGCCTTAAATTATCATTTAACATAGCTTTACCATATCAAGGTACAATGATTTTTGAAAGAATTGTCTACAATGTTCTCAACTAAAATGGTTTGTTTTTCTTCTAGAAGACAATGTTGGAATGAGGCTTATTAATGATAAATAACAACAATAAAAAGCTAAAAGCACAGTTTTAGTGAATTATATATCCTCTTTAGAATGTGTTTATGAGAACAGATGTGTTTGGAGAGGAGCGAGTGGTCTTTTCCATTTCTGGCATAATATAAATATGTCATTCTCCACTTGTACACTTGGATTCAATTCCTGAGAAGCATTTAGTTCTTTTTTATTGGTTTCATAAAAGTGAAAGCCTTTGATCTATGCTTGGTTTAGGTAAAAAGAATATGAAGGAAACACATTGTCAAGGAGAGAGTGTTGTTGCAGGAGATGATGCTTGGCAGTGAGAGAGCATCAGGAGAGGCAGGCACCATGGACAGTGAGCCACACACTCAGTTCTAAGGGGTCATTTTCCATTTGTATAGAAAGTTAGCATGTGGTGTTGTCATGGACTGTTTGGACTCTTCGCTAGGAGTAAGGTGGGCCAGGAAGGAATCGACTAAGCATCTTCAAGGTCTCCCTACACTGAGTGCTTTTGGAATATCCACCTCCCCTTCAGTTAGTGTTGCCTTTCAGCTGAGTCCTCTGCGCCCTTTCCTTCAAGTTCTAACACTTGCCTCTGACATTTATGTGGTTGTTAAAATAATGAGGTCAGAGCCAGTGTGCTGTAGGGCTCTTGACTATCCCACCTTCAAACTGTACAAGCTTGTGTAAATCAATTATCACCACATCAGTAAAACAGGCGTAATGATAATGACCAGCTTATTTATTAATTGACTTAGTGCATTAAAATACCTTCAAGTTTCATCCATGGCAATCGTTACATTGAACATACTTCAGATGACAACATAATGCCTCCCACAGTCCAGATGAAGGTGAAACCTGTGCTGCAGGAATCACAGAGCCATCCTCAGGCTTCACGTTAAAACTATAGTACAAGTCTAACCCTGGCCAGTGTGTTCTGTGGTTAGAGTGCTGGCCTGAGCACTGAACCGTCTCAGGTTCAATTCCCTGTCAAGGACACGAAACTTCGATCCCCGACCAGGTCAGGGTGTGTGGGAGGCAACCAACCGAGGTGTCTCTCTCACATCAATGCTTCTGTCTCTCTCTCTCTCTCTCCCCTCCTTCCCTCCCACTCTCTCTAAAAATCATTGGAAAAAGTATCCTTGGGTGAGAATTAACAAAATTAAAGTGAAAACTATAGTACAAGTCTAAACTGGAACTAAATAGAATCATGACACCTTCTATGTTTTTCCAGAAGGACCACACTTCATTCCCAAGAATGAATATTATATACCACCTGTCTTCATATGACTGCCATTTCTTCTACCTCCACTTCCAAGTATGACATTGAAAAAGAAGCCAATAAAGACAAGCTACCTCACTTTCCTACTTCAAACTAATAGTCTTACTTCTATGGGTTTATTTTCTTAATCCCTATTGCAAAGCAGGAATTTTTTTCTTTTCTCCTCAGAGGTCAGTTCCTCTGCCTTTGGGGTCTGTATCTCTTTCCTTCTTGGCCTTTCTGGTTGTCCTGTTTCTCTTGAACCATAAACATTCATCTTACTGTTGAATAATTTCCATTAACACATACACATGGTCTGGTACCTTCTATATATAAAATGGAAAAAAAAAACTTTTCTTTTTTCTTAACTCTTATTTGTTTTTTTCTCTATTTCTATGCTTCAGATTCACAGAATTAGTCTCAAAAGTGGTTTATCTTCACACTAATCACTTCCTTTTAAACCCATTTCAATAAGTTTCTTTCTCCACCATCTTTATTATTCCTTTAGGCAGTATATGGAAAGGCCAGAACTATGCTAGACTCTGGAGTTATTATAGCAAACAAGAGAAACACCAATTCTCTACTGCAGTAAAAACTGCCCTTACCTTCAACATCCTCTAGAGCAGTGGTTCTCAACCGTGGCTGCACATTAGAATCACCTGGGAATCTTTTTAAAATCCTGATTTCTGGGCCTCATCTTCCAGAAATTCTGTTTCTTTGTTACTAATGTTGTGGCCCAGAAACAGAATTTCTGGAAGATGAGGCCCAGAAATCAGGATTTTAAAAAGATTCCCAGGGGATTCTAAAGTGCAGCCACGGTTGAGAACCACTGGGCTAGAGGAAGACAGCGTAAGAATCGCACGTGTTTTCAGTAGGATGCTCTGGGGTTGGCAGATACAGAATGGTGATTACTGCTAGCCCCTTCTAGATTGCGTGAAAAAATATGGCATTCAAATTCTCATAACTTTTTTTATAAAGCTTTAACAAAGTTCTTGTATTAGAACCCATAAATACAAGAGAATTTATATGAATATATTTTGTAAACAATAACAATACAGTGATTATTATTGCAAGGGGGTTATTTATCAAGCACCTACTCTCAGGAAACTATTATTTTCTGTTTGTCCAGGGCAACATTGTTCGGAGATAGTGGAACCACTTAGATTCAGAGAAGATGCTCTTTAGCACTATGTTACACTATATAATCTTATTATAACATATGTAATGGAATTTCTGCAAATTTAAAATGTAAGCAAAGCAACAAGAGTTCGTATATCGGTCAATTAAATATATGTATACAATGAAATAGTAAAGGAAGTACAATGTGCAACTAAAATAATGTGCCTGCATTGTGGGGATTATAGGGATTTTGTTTCTTTCTCCCATTTTTGATTAATTTAGATATGCATTTGTTTATTAAAAAAAAAAAAAAAACATTGAAACTTTCCAACGAGTGGTAAGGAGAGGTGACCACAATCCTTGAAGACTTGACAACTCTGAATCCTGAGTCTGCAGTTGAGAAACACTCCAGTGGCTGGACTTTGTCCATTGCCAGGAGACAAGATCATCTTAAATCCTTCATCGTGCCCTCTCTGGTGCCGTGTTCTTCCAGGGCACCTGCCTTCAAAGGAAGATCGATTCTGGGCCACAGGTAGCCCGACTCACACTGTCCAACATCAGAAGCCCTTCCTCCCTGCACTGCCCCCAGCAGCCTGTCTGTTTGGAAGGCCCTGGGTGGTCTTGGGCTCTTACCAGCATTTTCTTAGCATCTCTGAGGCCTTTCAAACCGCACTTTGCCTCCATAGCCACATTAAGTCCAAATTAAGAAACTCCTTTAGGCAGAACTTTTTCAAAGAGTTAAAGCCAAAATAAAAGTTAATGAACTCCAGCAGCGGCGAAGACTTTTGGATAGATACTTTGCCCGTTTTTATTTATTGGGCTCATGCAGTTTTTATTTTCTCAATTTTCTCTTTGTAAAACTCTCTGTTCCACGAATGTATTCTAAATTAACTTTGACCTCCTGGTAACATTTTAATTACACGTGTTTCAGTAGATTCTTTGTGTTCAATAACTTATTCCATATATTCATTATTCTTTTTAGAAATAGAATTATTTTGCCACCCCAAAGTACTCATCTTGTGCCTAGTCACACTGAGACCTGCACGTAGAGGCAGGCTGTGCCCAGGAGGCAGTGCTGGGCTGCAGGCACCAGCACACATGGGGAATGACAGGGTTGTTAGCTGTGTCTCTCCAGCACAGGGCTGACCCCAGCTGTAGGTCTGCCCTCACCACCTGAACTTCATTGCATGTGTCCATAAGGTGAAGGGATAGCAACTTTTAGGAGCTTGTGAAGATTTGGGGATTACATAGCTCG
Organism: Myotis nattereri; assembly: GCF_964212035.1. Lineage (NCBI taxonomy): Eukaryota > Metazoa > Chordata > Mammalia > Chiroptera > Vespertilionidae > Myotis > Myotis nattereri. The sequence goes on along the minus strand of NC_138082.1, from coordinate 91,317,627 downwards.
AGTATGTGGATAGTGCTGGCCCAGAATCTATAATGAGTGACAGCTCCTAGTATCAATGATAACATCTCTTTGCCATTTACTAGTCAAAATCAATCATGTGACCTCTGCTCAAGAAGGTTCAAGACTGGAAGAAAATACGGCTTTCCTGCACCTTCAGTAACAATACCCTGATCCCTTCTGAAATTGAACAAGGTCAGCTCCCATGGATTAAATTCAGCCCTACTTCCCTTCCCCAGGACACTGACTCTGTGTTCGCTTTTCACTCTGTTCAGATGGCTCCCCACAATTTCCCACCTTCACATATCTGACACCTTCCCAACTTCCTGTCTCAACGCCTTTCACTTTCTCATAAAGCCTTTTTCTGACTATTACTGAAGTGTTCCTTCAGTCCTAGGCACTCTGTTTTGTAATATCATGACCTCTTTACTCTATAGGACTTGTCTCTATTTGAAATCACTTTCCCATTATTTCTTAACCTTCTTTTCTTTCCTTCAACTATTATGAAAGTTCCTCAAAAGCTGTGATTTTGCTGGTCTTCTTCCCCATTATGTCTGCACCTTCAAAAGCCATGTGTTCCCTAGTGATACTCAATCATCACTGAATGGATGTGAATTGGATACAAATAAATGGATGGAAAAATGACAATCACACTGGTTTAAATAAAGAAACAGCCCTGGCTGGGTGATTCGGTGATTGTAGCATTGACATGATGCACCAGGGTTGCATTGACCCAATGCACCAGGGTTGCAGGTTTGATCCTGGACAGGGCACCTACAGGAACCAACAAATGAATGTATGAATAAGTGGAACAACAAATCTCTCTCTCTCTCTCTCTCTCTCTCTCTCTCTCTCTCTCTCTCTCTTTCTCTCTCCCCCTCTCCTACCTCTCTTTTCCCCCCTAAAATCAAGAAAGAAAGAAAGAAAGAAAGAAAGAAAGAAAGAAAGAAAGAAAGAAAGAAAGAAAGAAAGGTTGTTTTTTCTGTGTTTTGTTGTTGTTGTTTTTATAGAAGTGTAGGCATAAAGAATGGCTTCCAGCATAAATAATTTTTGATTTAGGCTTTGATGAATAAATGATTGGGAAAATGTGGAAGAAGAGATTTCTGGATGAAGAAAAGAGTGTGTGCACTGGGGACAGGATATACTCTTACATGGATGCCTTATGAACTTCAAACTCTGAATGTGTCCAGAACTGCTCCTCGTTCCCTAACCCTAACCTTAGCCCTAAACCTAACCCTAACCTAACCCTAATCCTTCAGCCTCCCCTGTCTCAGTAGCTGCATGTTTGATTCTCAGGGCAAGAAGCTTAGAGTCACTCTTGACATTTTTTTCTCACAGTTATTCCCATCCAACCCTCAAAAAGTCCACTGGGCTCTACCTCAAAATACCTTCAGACACTGACCATTCCAAACCACCTTGACTACCACTACCCCCATCACCACTGACGTTCAACTTACTGGGGTAGCCCTCTAACAGGTTCCTGCTTCTACTCTTGCTCCCTCTATAGTCTGTTCTAAACAGGCCATCCAGATTGCAGCTTTACAGTGATGCTTATCTCAGGTGTTCCATGTACCACCTCCTCTGGCCATCCATTCACTCAGAGCAGCAGTCAAGTCTGCAGCTGCTCTTGGCATGGAAGGTGCTGGCTCTCTGTTACCTTGGGCTTTCTCTGTGCCTCACTCTGCTCATCCACACGGGCTGGCTGTTCCGTGCTCACACCAGGCACACATCAAACTTAGATCTTTTCCAAACCTGAAACTTTCTTCCCTCAAAACCTGCTTGGGGACCATTCACCACTGAAGCTTTTGCTACAATTGTGTCTTCTCAAGGAGGTGACACTATTTAATCTTATCACCTGTTCCCCACTAGTCCTGGTACCTCCAGCCCTGCTCCTTCTTTTTCTCTTGGTCTAGCACACACAGGACCTTCTATCTCACTGTGAAGTCTGTTTTTTATCTCCATTACAGGACTATGAGGACAGAGATGATCATCCATTACCTGACACAGAACAAGTCCTCAAATAATTGAATAAATAAATGAATGGGAAGTGACAGTTTCATTTTGTCCACAGGCAGAGGAACAGGTACTGTAAGGTCCCAAGACCCCCGGTGAGTCCGACGGAGGGGGCGACGACCCCAAGTCAAACGCAGAGACCGAAACTTGATGCAAAAGCAAGAGGATTTTTATTACAAGCGCAGCGCAGGGGCTCTCAGGCAGACAGACAGCAACACAAGGGAAGCGCTGGCTGACTGGAGCCCCGAGCAATTGCAGAACATGAGTTTATAAAGGCAAAAACCACACGCAGGTAGTCTGGAAAACAGGGAATTGGGTTAACAGTTAACAGTTGACTCATCTCCTAGGGGGCAGACCTGTGTTAGTAGTTGACTCATTTCCTAAGGGGCAGGGTGGTCTGTCTTTACACAAACCGATCCCAGGAAGAGATAAGATAGCTATGCTATGACCAGACCAGAGCACCAGGGCTTACTGGAAAGGTCAGTTAAAACACAGGAGGAGGGGGGTTTTCTCTTTGTTCTTACAATAACCAGGGCTTACTGGAAAGGTTAGTTAAGAGGGGGAAGGGAGGTTTCAGCGGCCTTACAGTACAAAAAGTGAGAGGTTCTGTCAGAAAGGTAGCGTGGGGTCAACCAAAAGAAGCCTTTCTTCTCCAGTGAGTGGTTTTGTGCATTACTCTCTGCATGCTGGGGAGTAATAGCATCTATATATATAAAAGCCTAAGCAGCCATTCAACATTCAACCGTTTGACCATTCAACCAGTAGCCATGATGAACACTGACTACCAGGGGGCAGATGCTCAACACATAGGCATGGAAACATGGAACAGACTGATGAATCTCAGAGGGAAGAGGGAAGAGGGGAGGGCAGGAAGAGATAATCCAAAAATCATACTAGAGGCCTGGTGCATGGATTCATGAACTAGTGGGTCCCTCAGCCTGGCCTGTGGGGATTGGGCTGAAACTGGCAGTCTGACATCCCCTGAGGGGTTCAGGATTTCGAGAGGTTGCAGGCCAGGCCAAGGGACCCCACTGGTGTACGAATCCCTGACCGGGTCTCTAATCTTTTTTATAAATAGAAATTTGCATTGTTGATAGCCCTTTTTAAAAATTGGGGGAAATGGAAACTCTAATTAGCTTTTGGGAACACTAAAGAGCACACAAACAAAAATACCCAGTCATGCGTATTAGGCCTGAGTTACATAATTGCAAGATCTATTCTCATGAATAATTACCTAACACTTCCATACACTAAAAATAAAATATACACATTGAGAATTAAGCAAAAGATATATTGAAAATAACCAATTAGTTAGCTTTGATTAATCACACAAATGAATTAACCCCAGGTTTTTTATCAATTTCCACTAATATACCCCCTACAGTATATAAATAGCCTTAAATAGTTATGGGGCGCATACAATGGCTCTATGCTAATGCTACAGGAGGTCAGTGAGCAAGGCGCATGTGCGGCAGCAGCCCTCGCCTGGCTGTAGCTGGTCAGTCCTGCAGTGGGGGTCATGGGTGCTGCTCTCCAGGTTTCCACCCATGTAGGAAATGAGTGTGGTAAACAGGTAGATGGAGAGCGTTTGGGTGGTGGGTCCTTGGTCACTATTTTGGAGCATTTTCCACTCCCCCCTTCCCTTGGCAGGACCAATGATTTTAGGTAACCACTAAAAATGCCCCCAGTTTTTCTGCAGCCTTCCTTGTCATGAGAGTCTGGCCTGTAACCCGGTCCTGTTTAATGAATCCTGAAGGGTCCTCTACTTACTGAACTTCTGGAAAAATGGGTTTTCTCTATCATTTGTAGACTTTACCTGACCCTCTGATCCTAAAAAGCAGTGATGGTTAAGAAAATCCCCACCTTAATATTCTGGGCAACTGCTAATTGCAAAGATCTACCCTTTTCCAGAAGATGTTAGATGCCTAGCAATGGCCCCTTGTTGAGCTGTGAGAAGGCCACACACAGGTTCTACAAATTCCCATTCTTTGCCTCATAAATGCTTAGCTGAACTATTTGTATCCAATGATGAATCTGGACATAATATTTATGTCCTTGACTTGTTCAAAGTTTCTCTCCTTCCCCCAGGTCCTGTTATTTTGCCCCTTACCCTCCACCGCCCAACCAAACCTGAGCCTGCATACAATTATTATTTTCTTTTTTTTTTCTAAACATCTTTATTTTATTTTATTTTATTTTATTTTATTTCATTTTAAGAGAGAGGAAGGGAGAGATAGACACATCAGTGAGATGGAGCTGGAGAGCATTATGCTAAGTGAAATAAGTCAGTCAGAGAAAGATAAATATCACATGATCTCACTCATTTGTGGATTAAAATGAACAATATAAAAACAGATCCAGAGACAATGAAACATCAATCAGATGCTCAAACCTCAGAGGGAAGGTAGGGGAGGGTGGAATTAGGGGGAGAGATCAACCAAGAGACTTGTCTGCATGCATATAAGCATAACCAATGGACACAGACAACAGAAGTTGAGGGTGAAGGCAGGATTGGGGTGGTGGGGGGGGGGCAATAATGGGATAATCACAAATTTGCAATAACTTAATCAATAAAAAAGAAAGAAACATCAATGAGAGAAACATTGACCAGCTGCCTCCTGCACGCCCCCTACTGGGGATCAAGCCCCAAACTCCAGGCATGTGGCCTGACCAGGAATGGAACCAGAGATTCTTGGTGAACGGAAAGATGCTCAACCAATGGAGCCACACCAGCTGGGCCACAACCACTCTTTAAGGCCCTTCCTGGGAACAGGCCAACCTCAGGGAGAGCATAGTCTTGGCTACAGTGCTCTCACACCACGCATGATCATCCCACATCCCACGCCCATTCTTTGGTTCTTTCCACATTGTTTATTCCTCCTGTGAATGGAAAGCCCTTTCCGCCTGACACTTACAGCATGGAGATCGTCTGATGCCAGGGTTCCTTCTGGAAAATGGCCCTCCTCCCCTCAGTGTGATGTCCTTTCGAACATAGTCTCCCCTTTCCTAGGTGTAGATTTGCTTTTTATTTGTCATCTCCTTCAGAAGGAAACTATGTTTTTTAACTGCATAGTGTGTTTCTACGGGAGAGCCTGGAAACTGCCTTGATCACCTTGAGCTGCAAATAAAGCTGCATCCACATGTTCTCTGGGCTTCTTGTTACATTGAATAATGGCCTCCTGATTGCTTAAGCCGGGCACTCTGTCACCGGCAGAGGAGATCGCCCTCACCCGTAGGCGAGAACTCTAGGTTCAGTACTCCAGCTGAGGAGATCAGGATGCCCATTTGTTTCTGAAGTTGCCATAGAGACACAACAAGGATGAGGATAGAGAGTGGATTTTGATGAATTGTTGAATATCTAAAGTGAAAGCTGTAGTAAGAAGCAAAATCATTTTATGGGATTATCACTATCCCACAATAGAGTGGAACGGGTTCTAATTCCATCTTTTTTCTGGGTTCCTGACCTTTGATAGGTCAGGTCACTATACACCAGGGAGCGTTTGCTCAGCCTCTTAGTCTCCTGGCATGATGCTGCTGGGATGTAGAGGCAGCAAAGACAGTCTTTATGCTCAAGGAGATTGTGGTCTATTAGGAATATGAGATTTCATAAACAAGTATTAGTAAATTGATGAAGAAACTGCATTAATAAATGTGTACAATGTATTGAGGGGAAAATTAACTCTGTGGGTCTTCATAGTAATAATGAGTCACTTGAAAAATCACTTGCAATTTGCCAGGCAAATGAGGATGAGATGGCCATTCAAAATAAAAAATGATACCTACAACCCTAACTGATTTGGCTCAATGGATAGAGCACAGGCCTGCAGACTGAAGGGTCCCAGGTTTGATTCCGGTCAAGGGCATGTACCTTGGTTGTGGGCACACCCCCAGTGGGGGATGTGCAGGAGGCAGCTGATCAATGTTCCTCTCTCATCGATGTTTCTAACTCTCTATCCCTCTCCCTTCCTCTCTATAAAAAAAAAAGATCAATAAAATATATTTTTTAAAAAAGTGATACCTACAATTGCATAAATGTACAAGTGGGAGCAGACCGATCTGGCCAGTAGGTCTTGCTCACCATCTGTACTTCCAGGGTGCAGATGGGTGGCTGGCAGACTGGGTCCCTGGGAACTCCATTGGTTTGGTGAGTTAATCAAGCATCACCCCTTGAGGTCTGAGACTTAAAAACCAGTGAGAATGGTGATGAGCAGACAAGATGCAGTTCTTCCACTTTATTAGCTTTGTAACTTTGGGTAAGTAGTAAGTGGCCTAATCTCTCTGTGCCTCAGTTTTTACATGTGTATAATGGGGGGAATAATAATCATTCCATAATCGGGTTGTTGTAAAGATAACTATACATGAAATTTTTACAACAAAGTCTGACATAAAGTAAGTGACATATACGGTCAGCTAATATTATGATGATCACACTTTAACCACAAGGCCTCACTCTTACCAGAGCTCCTTACGTGTTTACATATGCAGCTTTCATTTAAGATACCTTTTGAAGAACTGCTTGCACAAAATATACTTTTTAATTTGAAGAAAACTTCCATAGATCTATTCTTTCAACAAATACATTGAACATTGTGTCTCTTTTGTTCCAGTGCTGTGTTTTGCAATAGAATAGCAGCAAAATTACAGACACTTCTTCCCTCATGGGCTTTTCTTTGAATAGAAAATCTCACATATTCATATATATATATATATATATATATATATATATATATATACATATATACATACATATATATATATATAGCTAAATTATGCTAAATACTCTAACTAAAATAACAAAACTTTAGGAAAATAATGCTGTCACTGAACATTCAATTCCAAATAAGATTGACAGAGAAGGCCCGGATGAGCTGGTGAGCAGGTGATACCTGGGAGAAGTCTTAAAACAGGTGAGAGTGTGTCAGCAGATTGCTGGGAACAGGCCCTGCCTGTCTGAAGAGCTGAGAGGGGACTGGAGTGCAGAGAGGAATGAGCAGGGAGAGAAAAAGTCAGCGAGGGTCTCATGCCCAAGGTGGGGGCTAGACTGACTGCGGTATTGTTGGCAATTTGAAGGATTCGGGCTTCCATTCTGGAAAACAAAATCAGAAGGTTTTGAGTAGAAGAATGACAAGATATGATTCCTTTTCATCTGCCATGTAGGCTAGGAGAGGACAATTGGAGCCACAAAGGCCAAGATAGAAGTTACCCAACAGTCTATGGGAGAGCCTGTGGTGGGTCCTATAGCAGCTGAGGGGGTGAGAGATGGTAAAATTCTGCACACATTTGCCAGGGCTGTACAGGGAGAGGCTGTGACAGAGAGTATCCATTAAATCATTTGTAAGGATGCCTTTGGCACTCCTGTCACTGAGGGACTGTTCATCAGATTCCTGAGTATGCCTGTCAAGAAAGGGTTACAGGAGCAGAGGCAGGATCTGGCTCCCATTCCAGGCACAGTTGCAACCAATGGCTTTCCTGTCTTTAGAAAGAGTGGTTGGTAATTCTCTTGCTTAAATGTTCCCTTCTTGCTGCTGTCATAGAATGGAATCCAACCCTAAGTAATGTGACTTAATGAGGACAGTTTAACTGTGCATACAAAAAAAAAAAAAACACAGCTAAATATATATTTATTTTATGCTTAGTCTCAGCCATTTTGCATAATTGTATTTGAAAGGTCAATGGATGGATAAGTCATAAGCCACAACAGGTGTGACTGGAGAAACACACAGAAGGTGCATAAAATTCAGGAGAGAGAACAGATTATATAAACTTCCCATTAGAGCAGGAAGATAGAAGGCACATTAGAAGTATATCTGTGTGCAGCCAAGTAATTACTGGCAGCCTGAACCAGGATGGGAGTTGCTGGGGGTTTGAGCAGATCTCCCCCACTCCCCGATAGCTCACTCATCTTCAAGGTGCATTGTGTAAACTCCCCTCATCAAAGAGAGAAAATTGTGGAGTGACAGTTGGAAGGGGAGCTATAAAATCCCATCAATAGCTGAGAGGCAGTGGAGAGAATGAGCCACCTTCCCTGTGGTTAAAGCAGCTGAGCGGCAAGGCCAGCTATTTCATCTAGTTCCTGTTCAACCTGAGACATTCTGTACGTGTGACCTATTAATAGGCTGGCAACACACCATTCATTGACAGGTGGGAGCAGGAGGGAACACATGACTGTACGTTTCCTAAAAGTTCAGGAGGCTGAGCCTCCCCCGTAGGTGGGGAGAAACGAAGGGTCAGCACTGCGTTCAGGGACTTGCACGCGTAGTCTCACATTCCTCGTGGCAACCCTGCTCCTTATACAAGAGCTTGAGTGATTTCCTCAGAAGTGGTGCTATTTTCCAGAATCAAAATGAACTCTGTCAATATTGAGTCTCATGTATTTTCACTACATCATTTGTCCTTTAAGTGGTAAACTGTGTTGTCCGGCATCATCCTGTGTTTTGGTAGCAAAACTGCTCCTATACCCAGGTCTTCTGTGTTTTTCATTGTAGCCTGGGTTACTAACCCACAGAATCAAAGCCTGGAGCGTTCCTATCAGGATCTAGATGACCAGGTTCCAATACACCTCCATCCCTTAGGCGAGTGGTGAGAGAGGGGGGCGCTTTGGCTGACTGGCTGACTTCTATTTTTTTTTCTATGTATTGTATTCTAGTGCAAGCCTCAAACTCTGGAAGTGGCTGAGTATTTCTCTACATATGGAGCAAGCTCAACTTTTTCAAGGTCATCTGCTTCTTTTCCATTACCTCACGTTGGTCTCCTGTATTAAATGTGCTTCAGGGAAGGCCATAAGCTGAGCATTGAAATCCAGTCTCTGTCCTCAGACCTTCTTGTTTGCCCTCACCCTCAATCTGTGGAACTTCTTTCCTCTTCTGATGCTTGTAGAATTCCTCTCCTATAAGCTCAAAAAAGGTCCAAATTATTATATGCATGAAAACTTGCCTCCATTTTGCCATGCAAAGGACAGGGCAACTTTGCTTTTACCTCTAATGTATTGGAAATCCCAGTGGTTTGCTTTTTCTGTTTTGTTTTATTTTTTAACTAGTGGCAAGGTATATTAAATTTGTGCATGGGGAGGGGGGATTCCCTCAGCCCAGACTGCACCCTCTCCAATCGGGGATCCCTCAGGGGATATCCGACTGCTGGTTTAAGCCCAATCCCACAGGGATCCCGGGATCGGCCTAAACTGGCAGTCAAACATCCCTTTCACAATCTGGGACTGCTGGCTCTTAACTGCTCACCTGCTTGCCTGCCTGATTGCCCCTAACCCCTCTGCCTGCCTTCCTGATTGCCCCTAACTGCCTCTGCCTCAACCCCCACCACCATGGCTTTGTCCAAAAGGAAGTTGGATGTCTGGAAGATGGCCAGTTGACCTGGTCTAATTAGCATATTACACTTTAATTAGTATAGATAGATTATATAGGATAGGATTGCTTAAATGGGGGGGAGGGAGAAAGCCTTTTTAGCAGGAGAAGATGTTCTTGGTAGACAAAAATGCATAATCCTTATATCTGGACTGATAGCCAGCCATATGCACTATACTGGCAAAGCAATCATTAAAAAATTGAACTACTTTCTTACACCTCACACCAAACAGCTGTTGTCCTTAAAACCCCTCCTCAGCCCTGCCTTAGGTTCTGCCTTCACAGTTCACCCAGACTAGGTTCTGATTGGTCGGTTTCTATGCCAGTTAGCGTCATAAGCTCTGCCTCCTAGGCAGTCATTGGCTCCTTGCAGTTCACCCAGATTTGCTTCTGATTGGTTGGTTTCTATGCCAGTAAGCATCGAAAGCTCTGCCTCCTAGGCAACCATCTTATGAGGGTGTGAGGGTTAATTTGCATATTACCTCATTATTATATAGGATAAGTTCTAATTGAGGCATAGCCAGTTTCTAAGATCAGTGAAGAATGGTTTGTGGGACTTTAAAATGTGCCACCATTTGCCATTGCTTTTATTCATGTTATTTGTTTAATTCCTAATTCTCAAGTCACCATATATATTTTAAACATGTTCTAAAAAGAAGTCCCAGGAGCTCCTAGTCCCATGGCTGAAACAGGCTTAAATGATATTTGAGTGTTAATTTGTGGACTAATCAAAGGAGTGGAATCAGCTACTAATCTGGTAGAATCCTCTCTGGAAGACCAATAGTAACAAGTAAACAAAAACCCGAGTTAGGAGTCAAGGTGCTATGGTGGGCTAAATAATGGCCTGTCCATAGGTGTCTACATTCTAATATTCTGGAATCTGTGAATACACTATTTTGCACATCAAAAGGGACTTTACAGATGGAATTAAGCTAAGGATCTTGAGATGGAGAGAAAATCCTAGCTTATCTCCATCAGTTGGTGGGAGGAATCTATATATATATAAAAAGCCAGTGACTGTAATGGCCATAACGACCATAACAACCAGTAGCTAACACCCACTGTGGCCAGCGAACAGGCCCGATCAGGGGGTAGGGCCACCGTCCCACCTCATGGCCCTTTCCCTCTGCTGGCCTGCCCCTGATCGGACTCTTCCACCCCAATCAAGAGCAGGCCCGACCATAAACAGTTTGGCTCAGTGGATAGAGCATCGGCCTGCAGACTGAAGGGTCCCAGGTTCAATTCTGGTCAAGGGCATGTACCTTGGTTGAGGGCACATCCCCAGTAGGGAGTGCGCAAGAGACAGCTGATCGATGTTTCTCTCTCATGGATGTTTCTAACTCTCTATCCCCCTCCCTTCCTCTCTGTAAAAAATCAATAAAATATATTTTTTTAAAAAAGGAGCAGGGCCAGCTGGCCAAACACCTCCTTCATTTCCCCAGCCTGCCCTGCCCCCGATCAGCCTGCCCCACCACAATAGGCCAGCAGCCCCTCCCCCAGGTTGGCCTTCCCCTGATCACATCCTCCCACCCCAATAGGAGGCAGGGCCAGCCAACCAATCTCCTACAGCTCTTCCTCCAACCCGGCCCCACCCCAGATTGGCCCCCTACCCCCATCAGGGGCAAGGCCAACTGTCCAACCACCAATGGCCCCTCCCTCAGGTCACTGGCCCTCAATTAGCACCCTCCACCCCATTTGGGGGTGGGGCCGGGCAGCCCACCACCCACAGCTCCTCCCCATGGGCAGCCTCTCCCTCAATTGGCCCCCCCCAACCACAATAAGGGGGTTGGGCCTGTTGGCCAATTGCCTGTGGCCCCTTCCCCCAACTGGCTGGCTTTAATCAGGTCCAGATTGGGGCGGGCCTGGGGGCCAACCTTCCACCATCTCCTTCTCCCAACAGGCCCAGCCCCAATCCACCCAGATTTGGGCCAAGCCAGCTGGACCCCACCCATGCACAAATTTGTACACTGGGCCTCTAGTGTAATCATAAGACACCATGCTGCAGGCTTTGAAGATGAAGTGTCCACAAGGTCAGAAATGTGGGCAAGCTCTGGAAACTGGAAAAGAGAAGGAAATGGATTCCCCCTAGAGCCTCCAGATGGAATGTGGCCCTACTGACACCTTATGGTTAGGATTTCCAACTTCCAGAATTGTGAGAGAGTATATTTAGATTGTTTTAAGCCAATAAATTTGTAGTAATTTGTTACAGAAGCATAAGAAACTAATGTCCAAATTGTATTCCACACTAACACATTATCAGTTAACCTCTGATAAAATAAATCTTGGGATATTGGAATATTGTGCTAGGAAATACTTCAGAAAAACAAGGTAAACATTTCCATGGCATGTGCCAGCAGGCCCAAAGCCTTTAAAAGAGTGATGCTGGCAATAATGTGCCTGTTGATGTTTCCACTCTTCCAGCATATATTGGGGGGCATACACTAGTGTTCTGTGAAGTGCCCCAAGTTAAGGTTGTAAATAGCTGCTTGTCACTTGGGCTGTGGACACCGCCCCCCCCCCCGCCCCCACACACCGCCTTTCTCCTTCTGAAGGTTCCGTCACAAAACAGTGATGCTTAGAGCAGCACCTTCATATGACCAGCCTTGTGTGAACTGGGATTCTTCCAAGTGTCAGCCCTCACCCAAAACAAGGAAACCTTTCCATGGGGCAAAACCAGTGCTAACAGGAAAGGAGAGAAGAACTATCAGTATCCCTTGTCTTGGGTGCAGTTTAATAGCCTCTCCCACAGGCAGCATGTGCAGCAGCTCTCCTGATGCCCCAGGTCAAGCCCTTTGAACCCACTTCTCTGATTTTCCCCAGGCAGGTGCCCCATCAGAAGTTCCACTGTTACCATGCTCCTGGGACTCTATACAGTCAGTAACATGGGGTGCCAAGATTCCCAGGACACACTTGCTGCATGTCCTTTCCCTTCACCATCACTACCCCATTTACATCTATTAAATACATGTGGTTAATGGCTACTGTATGTGAATTGCCAGAATCTAAGTTAGTATTTGTGGTTAGTGTTCTTTGGCCCTTCACTGGGTTAAGGGAGTTAGTAAAGGAAGAGCCTCTTATCTTCATGGTTGAGATGCTCTTAGAAAGGGGGAAGTGGAGGAGAAGAAGCAGTTAGCCCTTCATGCCTCTTCCCCAACAGCAGCTACACCAACATAGATATGAGCAATTCTATAAGAATTCAACATGGTCCAAATACTCCTGAACTTCATTATGTGCCTGTTGATGTTTCCACTCTTCCAGCTCCATAAATGCTGAAGAGTGCAGAACCACCTGTGCGTATTACCTGGGCTGTGGGGAAGGGTGGGGTGTGATCACCATTGCCTGTGAGAAACATGTCTTTTTACCTTCTCCTGTACTGTTTTTGTTACACATGATGTATTGGGTGCCATTTAGACAGGCCTCATAAGAGTGAAAATCATCAGATTAACTGTGGTCATGGCAGAACCTTTGCTCAGGGACACCATAGCCTTAAAGACACATGTAATGAGAGAGAAAAGGGGGCCTTTGTGTGACTGGGTCCCACTACCTCACTGCATAGTCTGGAAATCTTTTCTCCAACAATTTGGAAAGGTCATAGAGAATACTCTTGATGAAATATGAAGCATGTGACAGTTTCTTCTATCACTTCTAGAATAAACCTTTTTATGCCATCTGCTAGTACCACTAAACAAATGCTACCCCTCCTCCTTCCTACTATCAAGTTAAGGAGACTAAAAATTATTGTGTTACAACCACTACTATTATGACTACTATCATTTCCACTATTTCTAAGTGAGAAGTTTTTATAAATTATATAATTTAAGTATATTAACAACACTATGAGACAGGTTTTGTTATCCTAATAAAGCCAATAAGGAAATAAAGAAAGAGAAAGTTGAAGTAATTTAGTCAAGTTTCTACAGCTGGTAAGTAGAGATGTTGGACTTTGAACTCTAGGTAAATTGTTTCCAAAGCCCATCTTCTTCCCAGAGTCTGTGGTGTATTTGAGTATCAGAAATACCCTACCTTTGAGCTGCCCTTCTCCATCATCCTCTTCCCAATTTTGTTGAATGCTTGTCTATCTTTGGAAATATAGAAAACTAGCCATTATTACAATTTTAATGATACAATAAATTTATAATTTCAAATGATCAATTGAAGATAATTCCTTGTAAAAAAAATGGAACAAAAAAGCATGAGAATGGGAGTCATGTGACCTGCAAATTGTTCCTAATTCAAATCACAAAGCAGCAACCAATTGTTCTTATTGAGAAATATCAGTATTTGGCAGCATCTGTGATCTCATTGGGGGTGGAAGCAGAATTGGGCACACAGTAATTGAAATCCCCTGGGGATGTTTTTGTTCATTTACTTTCCTACCATAACATTCGAGTAATGGTCAAATATCAAGGACGGTGTTATGGAAATTATCATGAGCATTTTAAAATCAGTCTCTAAGGCATTCTAATGTATACACTTAAGCCCTAGAAAAAATGATTCCTGAGTTATGTGACTTTTGTGATCATTTTAAGCTTTAAGACAGAGGATAAAGGCAAATATGGAATAGGCAAGAGTTTTTATTTTTTATTGTTTAAAGTATTACAAATAGTAATACATATGTCTCCTTTTTCCCCCATTGACCACCCCCCGGCCTCCGTTATCCTCGGCACATGCCCTCACCCCACCCCTGTGTCTGTATCCATTGGTTATGCTTATATGCATGAATACAAGTCCTTCCATTGATCTCTAACCGCCCCCCCCTCAACTCTCCCCTGCCTTCCCTCTGTAGTTTGACAGTCTGTTCGATGCTTCTGTGTCTCTAGATCTATTTTTTTCATCAGTTTATGGTGTGTTTTTTTATTCCACAAATGAGTGAGATCATGTGATATTTATCTATATCTGAATGGCTTATTTCACTTAGCCTAATGGTCTCCATTTTCATCCATGCTGTAGCAAATGGTAAGAATCCCTTCTTTTTTATAGCAGTGTAGTAATCCATTGTGTAGATGTACCACAGTTTTCTAATCTACTCATCTGCTGATGGGCATCCCAACATGTGTTTGGGAGCATGTAAATGTTGTATAAAGAGTAATAATAAAAATAAAAAGCAGTGTGTATTTTCCTCCAAAATCTATGACATAAATTTATGATATAGAATTCCACTTTATGAAATGTTATCTATCCATTATAGTTATTAATTTCATATAACAATATCTAAGCAAAATCTATGACATAATAAACAACAAAAGCAGGAAATACAATTTCATTCATCATTTGAATAAATTAGATTAAAATAACTTAAAAGATTACTTAATTATGACTGATTGCCAATCCTATATAATAAAAACCTGATATGCTAAGTGTCCAGTCATCTGTTCGTCTGTTCAACCAATCAAAGTGTAATATGCTAATGATATGCTAAGGCCACTCAACCACTTGCTATGGTGTGCACTGACCACCAGGGGGCAGACAATTGACCAATCAACCAGTTGCTATGATGTGCACTGACCACCGGGGGTAGGCACTCTGACTGGCAGGCTAGCTTGCTGCTGGGGTCCAGTTGATCAGGATTGAACAAGATGGGCCAGACATGCCCTGGAGCCCTCCCACGGTCCCTCTCTCCCCGGCAGGCCAATCTCCCATGTCCCTCCCTGGCCCTGATCATACACCAGTGGGGTCTCTCAGCTTGGCCTGTGCCTTCTCACAATCCATGACCCCTCAGGGTTGTTGGAGAGTTGGTTTGGGCCCGATCGCACAAGCTAGGCTGAGGGACCCCATTGATACATGAATTTGTGCACCAGGCCTCTAGTTTATTAAATATGAGCTACAAATCTATTATTGTACTTTACATTTATGATCTTATTAAATCAAAAAACAACATTTACATGATCACTATTATTTCTATATTACAATAAGAAAACTCACATGCTTAAAACTACTCAGCTATTTCTTTTGATGTTTGTGATGGTTAATTTTATATCAAGTTGGTTGGTTCATGTTATCCACATATTTGGTCAAATACTATCCTAGATGTTTCTGTGAAGATATTTTTTGGAGGAATTAAAATTTAAACCAGTGGTTTTTAAATGAAACAAATTTCCCTTAATAATGTGGGTGGATCTGACTCAACCAACTGAAGTTCTTAAGAAGAGACTGCTCTCCCCTGAAAAAAGAGATAATTCTGCTTTTAAGGTCCAAGTGCAACAACTCTCTAGGTCTTGCATTTGCACTTTATCCTGCAGATTTCCAACCTTCACAATCATGTCGGCCAATTCTTTCCAAGAGAATTTTCACCGCCACTTCTCTCTCTCTCTCTCTCTCTCTCTCTCTCTCTCTCTCTCTCTCATTGACAAACATATGAATACTAGAGGCCTGGTGCACAAAATTTGTGCATGGGGGGAGGGGGGGAAGAGAAGAGGGTGAGGGCAGGTGGGGAGGTCCCTTAGCCTGACCTGCACCCTCTCCAATTTGGGACCCCTCAGGGGATGTGCTACTGACTGCTTGGGCCCACTCCCTATGGTTCTCTACTCTCTGAGGGGCCTGCCTGCTCCACACCACGGGGATGGGTAAGCAGGCCCTGCTGGGTGCTGCTTGCGGGCCCCCTTGCCTGCTGGGCTCACATTGCTGGGGTGACGCCACCAGCATCCTGCCCAGCTGCTATGGGCGCAGCCATCTTTGTTGTGGAGTGATGGTTAATTTGCATATTACTCTTTTATTAGATAGGATTATATCTATACATATCTATTTTATATCCATATTGATATCAATAATGTATATCTATGTAGATATATGAGCTTCATGTGTGTTTATTATGTGCCATTGAGTCAACTCTCACTCCTGGTGACTCTATAAATGAGTGAGGCCTACAATGCCCCTCCTGAAGAATTATGCCTATGGCTTCTTCCATGGAGTCAGTCCTTCTCATATTTGGTTTTCCACTTTTCCTGCTGCTTTCTGTTTTTGATAGCATTATTGTCTGTTCCAAAGAAGCCTGCCTTCTTATGTTGTGTCCAAAGTAGTAAGGCTTCAGTTTTGTCATTATTCTAGGACCCAGTATTTGTCTTTCTGGGTATTGGTAGAGCTCTCCCCACACTATATTTCAAATAAGATATTTTTCCCTTCTCACCTTTCTTCACTGTCCATCTTTTGCACCCATACATAGCAATCAGGAATACAATGGTGTGGATGATCTTAGCTTGGTTTATAATGACTCACTTTTGCTCTTGGTGCTTTTTCCTGATTCTTCCATTTTTCCCTTCTAAGTCTCAGCCTTTTCTTAATTTCTTAGTTGCAGTCTCCATTTGCATCAATGACTAAAAGAATGATAGCAAAATCTATAAAAATTGTCTTCATTGTGTATGTTAAAGTTATGTGTTTCTCTGTAGTCATGATTTTTGTCTTCTTGATGTTCAAATGCCGTCATGTTTGGCACTTTCTTTCACTTTCATCAGAAGTCATTTAGAATCATTACCACTTTCTGCCAGTAAGACAGAAATAGCTGTTATTGATAGCTGAACTTATTGATATTTCTTCAACCAACTTCACTCCCCCTTCCTCTGAGTCTGACCCAGATTTTTGTATGATATATTCTGTGTAAAGATTAAACAGTAAGATGTCTGACACCTTTGTCTATAGGAAAACCTTGAATGTCTTCATATTCTGTCCTGACAATGGCTTCCTGTCCCCAGTACAGGTTAAGTAACAGGATAATCAAGTATTGAGGCACATACATTTATTTCAGATAAACCCCAGGACTTTTTTTTTTTTTTTTTAATAATCAACACACTCCAAAGCTTTACTGTAGTCTATAAAACTCTGGTATCCAACAAATGTTCACAACTTCATATTACGTGTCTCTCCTTTTCCTGAATCCAGCTTGAACATCTGACATTATTTTGCTACATACAAGGTAAAGCCTTTGTTGTATCACCTTAAGCAACACTTGCATGGGAAATTACAGCAATGGTCCTATAGTTACTGCACTAGTTGACATCTACCTTTTTTGAAGACTAGGATGTATAATGAATGTTCCCACTCTGTAGGCCATTGTTTTGTTTTCCATAGTTCTTGATTTATTTTTGTTAGGATTTTGACAAGTCAGTCTCTATGGCTTGAAGTAACTCTATTGGAATCTCATCTATCCCTGGGAATTTATTTCTTCCCAATACTTTCAGGAGAGCTCTCATTTAATTCTTTATAATGATTTTCAAAGTTATCTGTCATCTTTGTATCATGTCTGTGCAGGTTTTTAGTAGACTGCCACCACCATGCCTTTACTTTCTCCTGGTCAGATAATGTGCTTTCTTGTAGGTCATTCAGCATTCCTAGCCTAGGTTTGGATTTACTTTTTATATCTTGACCCTTCTGGTAGAAATCTCCTGATTTTCCTTTTATTATTCTCTTCTACCTTTTTACATTGACTATTATAATAGCTACCTTTATAACTATCTGATAGCTCTTGAAAACTTGTGTGCAGAATTCTAACACTGTTTTTTGTCACCTCTTGGCTGTCTTTAATGATTTTAGTATTTCTTCTGTCATATATATATGACATTTACTTCTGGCATTGTCTTCTGACATTGTTCTCTAATAATATTTCTAGATTTGGTCCACAGTTTTCCTGGTTATCAGTCAATTAATTTTAATAGTGTAAATCTGTATTTTGTGTGGAATTTAAATCCACAAGGAATGTTATTTGCAATTTATTTTAGTACTATAATCATACATATGCTACTTGTTTTATTTCTCTGGGAAACCCTGACTATCACGGATTTGGGTACTAAGAGTGGTTCTAAAGAAACATACTCTAAAGAATGAGTTTCTAAGCTGGTTCTGGTGTTTCTGGAATTGTTTTTCTAATCTGAGTAAATATAAAGTCACTGATAACTTTATTTCCAGTAGTAAAGAGAGCACTAATAGTGCATGGTGTGATGTGGCAATAGAGAAAGAAAAGATAATATTATTGGATATCCACATTCAAATACTTATAAGAAGCAAAGTTCTGTGTGTTCATATACATACATATATATATATATATATATATATATATATATATATATATACATATGATACCTTTTAAAATTTTTGTCAAACTAGTAAATATGATACGATTACTTGGTAGCTCCTATATCAATGTACAAAATGGAGAAAAGAAAGGGTGCTTTCAAGGATTCTAATTCACTCTTGAAAGTATGTAAAAATGGCCTGAAAGCTTTTATGTTTGCCCTGAAAGAGACCTTTATCCACTACAGCTAGATAGCTGAAATTGCTGAGGAAATAAAACCAGAAAGTCATCATGTGAGTGGCTGAATTACAATATAAATTGAATTACCACCCTCACTGCATTTCTATCCTTAAAGTGAGGGCATTGATTGGGAACACATGAAATTCAGGAAGTTGGAATGGGAACATATGGAAAGACTCCAGCCCTGTGAGTCCCTGAATTCTGATGAATCTTCTTTGCCAGTAGAAGCAGCTGTTCTCCCCCTGTCTGAGGAGATTAACCCTGCTTAGCCTGGAGAGACTGCTCTCCCCTGAAGGGTGCCTTGAATGACACCACTGAGTTTTAGCAGGACAAACTCCAGCATCTCTCTCTGCTTCTATACCTAAAGCTAGACTCAATTCTCAGCCGACACTGAAAAATGACTCATGTAGAGGTGTGCCATACTCCAAAAAAACTAGAATTCCCCGGCTGATGTGTCTCAGTGGTTGAGCATTGACTTATGAACCAGGAGTTCATAGTTTGATTCCCTGTCAGGGTGCATGCCTGGATTGCTGGCCTAATCCTCAGCAGGGGGCATATAGGAGGCAGCTGATCCCTGATTCTCACTCATTGTTGTTTCTATCTCTTTCTCCATCTCCTTCCCTCTCTCTGAAATCAATAAAAACATATTACAAAAAAGAACTAGAGTTGATCCTTGAATGATACAGGGTTTAGGGGGAACCACCCACACAGTAAATATCTGTACATAACTTAAGTCAACCATTTGCATATGCAGATTTCCAATCATAGGTCAAAAATACATTGACCTTTAAACAAAGCAGAACTAGAAAAATAATCCAAAAATTTATATGGAACAAAAAATAACCCCAAATAATCTCGGCAATATTGAGAAAGAAGACAAAAATTAGGGTGTCACAGTACCCAATATAAAATTATACTACAAGGCCATAATAATCAAAAAGTTATAGTACTGGCATAAAAACAAACATAAATCAATGGAGCAGAATAGAGAGCTTGGAAATAAACCCATGTCTGTATGATCAACCAATAATTGACAAAGGATGCAAGGACATACAATGTGATAAATACAGCCACTTCAATAAATGGTGTTGGGGAAATTGAACAGACACATGCAAAAAAAAATGAAACTAGACCATCTCCTTACACCTATACAAGGATAAACTCAAAATGGATTCAAGTCTTGCCCTGGATAGTGTGACTCAGTTCGTTGAGTGTCATCCCACACCAAAAGGTTGCTGGTTTGATTCCTGATCAGGGCACATTCCTGGGTTGTGGGCTGGACCCCAGTAGGGGGTATGCAGAATGCAGCTGATTGATGCTTCTCTCTGACTTTGATGTTTTTTTCTATCTCTCCTTCTCCCTTTCTCTCTCTCTCTCTCTCTCTCTCTCTCTCTCTCTCTCTCTCTCATCATTTTTTTTGAAAATGGATTTAAATCTTAAATGTAAGACTCAATGTCATAAAAATCCTAGAAGAAACCATAGGCAGTGCAATCTTTGACATTTCTCTGAGCAATATGTTTTTGATATATCTCCTTGGGCAAGAGAAACAAACAAAAAATAAACAAAGGGATTACATCAAACTAAAATGTTTTTGCACAGCAAAGGAAACCATCAAGTAAATGAAAAGACAACCTACTGTATGGCATAAGATAATTGCCAATAATACGTTTGATAAATAATTAACATACAAATTTATAAAGAACTAATACTATTCCTCAGTATTAATATTGAGGTTACTCAAAAGATTAAAAATAGACATGTCTTATGACCCAGTCATTCCACTTCTGGGGATTTATCCAATGAAACCCAAAGCACAAATTCAAAGGAATATATTCAACTTCATGTTCATTGCAGCATTATTTATAACTAGAGACCCGGTGCATGAAATTTAGGGTCTCTAAATTTAGGGTCTCTAAATTTAGGGTGTCCCTCAGCCTTGCCTGCACCCTCTTTCAGCCCGGGAGCCTACAGGGGATGTCCGACTGACATCTTAGGTCTGCTCCCTGCAGGGCAGTCAGACATCCATAGTGCTGCCGCAGAGGTGGGAGAGGCTCCTACCACTGCTGCTGCACTCACCAGTGGTGAGCCCAGCTCAGGGCTTCTGGCTGAGAGGCACTCCCCCTGTGGGAGCACACTGACCACCAGGGGGCAGCTCCTGCATTGAGTGTCTGCCCCGTGGTAGTGTGCATCATAGCAACTGGTCTTTCTGCCGTTTGTTCGATTTGCATATTAACCTTTTATTATATAGGATAGCCAAGCAATGAAAGCAACTCAGGTGTCCATCAGTAGATGAGTGAAGAAAATTGTGGTGGTAGATATATACAATGGAATACTACTCGACCATAGAAAAAGAATGAAATTTTAACATTTGCAACAGCATTGGTGGACCTAGAGTATGTTATGTTCAGTGAAATATGTCAGTCAAAGAAAGACAAATATCATATGACTTTACCTATATGTGGAAACTGAAGAACGATATAAACGTACATACACAAAATTGAAACATATTCATTGATACAAGAGAGACCGGTGATTGCCGGAGGGGAGGTGGGGTTCGGGCACTGGGTGAAAAAGGTGAAGAGACTAAAAATCACAAATTTGTAGTACAAACTAGTCATGAGGAAGTAAGTCAAGCATAAGAAGAATAGTTAATAGCATGCGATGACTGTGCATGGGGCCAGTTGGTGTGCTGGAAACATCAAGGGGAACACTGTGTAAAGTATATGGTTGTGTAGCCACTAAGCTGTATACCTAAAATCAATACATAATAATTTTTAGAACTTAAAAAACATAAATAAAAAAGAAATTACAAAGCTTTTCTGTTTGAACTATGTTCTGTAGGTCTATGAAAAATATATATATATATATTCTCTGATTTGTGTCATAGAAGTTGACATCTATATAGTTATATGGACATTATTAATGTGTATCTTTAGAAGTATCTTATGTGCTTAATTTATTTAATTTATTTCTAAGTGAAATGGACTGTAAATGATGAATCGAAGTCTCCTATTAAAACATTTCTATTTTGAATGAAGTAATTTGTAATGTTACTTATTGCTGTTGATTTTATGTTATTGTGTCACTAATATTTTACAAAATATATACTTTTATTTTAGATTTCCCATTTTAGCTTTAAATTTATGTTTATTTTTTCATTTAATTATTTCTCTTCTGAGATCACTTTTTTTTTTTAATATATTTTATTGATTTTTTACAGAGAGGAAGGGAGAGAGATAGAGAGTCAGAAACATCGATGAGAGAGAAACATCGATCAGCTGCCTCCTGCACATCCACCACTGGGGATGTGCCCGCAACCCAGGTACATGCCCTTGACCGGAATCGAACCCGGGACCCCTCAGTCCGCAGGCCGACGCTCTATCCACTGAGCCAAACCGGTTTCGGCCTGAGATCACTTTTTAATATTAAAATGGCACATGTTTCTTCCTTTTGTTTGACTTTGCAAAAAATATTTTCCATTGTTTATTTTGTTTTAAGTGTTTCTTACTTTGTCTTATATAATTTAAAGAATATTTAAAATTTAATTTTGGGATTCGAACTTTATTTTTATTTTACCTTTCAATGGCATTATTAAATCTTTTTATTTATTGATTCACAGGTAGTTTTATTCCTATACAATTATTTATTTAATGCTATTGTTTATGATCTAGAGCATGTATTTTTATTTATCTTCCACTATGCCCTCTGTGATTGCTTTGCTATTGTTTATGTCTCTTTATATATATTTTAAACTAGTTACTACATTTATAACGGTGAGGTTATGAGTATTGTATTTACCACGTTTTAAAAACATTTTCTGTATGTTCTCTCCATAAATATAAAAATAAAATGTTTCTACTTCGTATGCTTATACAACTCACTTTATCTCTAAATTTTAATTATTATAGTCTCTGTGTGTGAGTGTGTGTGTGTGTGTGTGTGTTTGGATTTATGTTTTTAGGTATTCATAGTTATTTTATCTCCTTCAAGTAAGTTTTTTAAAGGTCTGCTATAAAATATAAGGAAGTCTCCTACATGGCTATGTATTTCTATAACACCAGAGTTTAGCATCTTCACATTCTGGGTTTTAGTCCTTGTTCTACAGTGAAGTGAACTCAGTGCTCAGGACTTAATTCTTCACTCCTTTATCCATCCATATCTCCATTCCATACAGTTACCTACAAGGCCTCATTGGAAATTTTTACTCTGCTCTTGTAAGTCCTAAATAATATGTCTACCACCATTATTCTTTTTTTAAAGTTTTTATTGATTTCAGAGAGAGGAAGGGAGTGGGAGAGAGAGATAGAAACATGAATGATGAGAGAGAATCATTTGTTGTCTAAATCCTACATGCACCCTACTGGGGATTGAATCAAACCTTGACCTCCTGGTTCATAGATCCATGCTCAACCACTAACTGAGACATACCAGCCAGCTATTGCCTTCATTCTTTTTTCATTTTAAATCTTTATTGTTGAAAATATTACAGATGTTCCCTTTTCCCCCCATTGACCTCTCACAGCCTGCCCCTGCCTTGTAGGCCTTCACCATCCTATTGTCTGTGCCCAAAGGATATGCATACAAGTTCATTGGTTGATCTCTTCTCACCCACACGCCCACTCCTGCCTTCCCTCTGAGGTTTGACAGTTTGTTCTGTGTTTCTGTTTCTGGATCAATTTTTTGTTCATCATCATCATCTTATGTTGTTCATTAGATTCCACATATGAGTGACATCATGTGATACTTATCTTTCTCTGACTGTCTTATTTCACTTAGCATAACGCTCTCCAGTTCCATCCATGCTGTTGCAAATGATAAGTGTTCTTTCTTTTTTACAACTGCATAGTATTCCACTATGTAGATGTACCACAGTTTTTTAATCCAATTATCTGCTAATGGGCACTTACACTGTTTACAAATATTAGCTCTTGTTAATTGCTTTGCTATGAGCATAGAGATACACATATTCTTTCTGATTTATTAGGATATATCCCTAGAAGTGAGATCACTGAGTCAAATGACAGTTCCATTGTTAATTTTTTGAGAAAAATCCATACTATTTTCCATAGACGCTACACCAATCTGCATTCCCACCAGCAATGTACTAGGGTTCCCTTTTCTCCACATCCTCTCCATTTGTCCTTTGTTGATTTGTTGATGATAGCAATTCTGATAGGTGTGAGGTGGTACCTCATTGTCATTTTAATTTGCATCTCTTCAATTATTAGTGACTTTGAGCTTTTTTCATATGCCTTTTATCCTTCTCTATGTCTATTTTGTAGATGTATCTATTTAGGACCTTTGGCCACTTTTTTTAAATTGGATTGTTTATCTCCCTTTTGTTGAGTTGGGTGAGTTCCATATACATTTTGGAGATGAACCCCTTATGGGATGTATCATTGGTAAATATATTCTCCCATGCAGTGGGCTCTCTTGTTATATTGTTGATAGTTTCTTTTGCTATGAAGAAGCTTTTTATTTTGTTGTAGTCACATTTATTTTTTCCTTAGTTTCAATTGTCCTAAGAGATGTATCCTTAAACATATTGCTATGAGAGATATCTGACATTTTGCTGCCTATGGTTTCTTCTAAGATTTTTATGGTTTCAGTCTTACATCTAAACCTTTTGCCCACTTTGAGTTTATTTTTGTGAATGGTGTTAAGGTGGTGGACTAGTTTCTTTTTTTTTGACATGTATCTATACAACTTCCCAACACCATTCATTGAAGAGACTGTCTTCACTCCATTGTATGCTCTTGTCTCCTTTGTCAAAAGTTAATTGAGCATAATGGCTTTTGTCAGTTTCTGGGTTTTCTGTTCTGTTCCATTGGTCTATATGCCTGTTCTTGTGCCAGTAACAGGCTGCTTTGAGTACAGTGGTTTTGTAGTATAATTTGATATCTGGTGTTTTGATGCCTTCAACTTTGTTCTTTCTCAAGATTGCCACAGCTATTCAGGGATTTTTGATTCCATATAAATTTTTGGAGAGTTTGTTCTAGGTCTGTGAAATATGCCATTGGTATTTTCATAGGGATTGCATTGAACCTATAGATTGCTTTGGATAGTATGGACATTTTAATGATGTTGCTTCTGAAAATCCATGAACATGGTATATTCTTCCACATGTTTATATCTTCCTCTGTCTCTCTTTTCAACGTCCTTTACTTTCCCGAGTACAGGTCTTTTACCTCCTTGGTTAGATTTATTTCTAAGTATCTTGATTTTTGTTGTTGCAATGGTAAAAGGCTTTGTTTGTTTAATTTCTCTTTTTGAGAGTTCATTATTGGTGTATAAAAATGCCATAGGTGTCTGTGTGTTAATTTTGTATCTCCTTATGATGCAAAATTCATTTATTAAATCTAGTAGTTTTTGGTGGAATCTTTAGGGTACAGTATCATGTCATCTGCAAATAATGACTGTTTTACTTCCTCCTTTCTAATTTGGATACCTTTTATTTCTTCTTCTTGTCTAATCACTATGGTACCACTTCTAGTACTATGTGAAACAGGATTGGTGAAAGTGGGTATCCCTGTCTTGTCCCTATTTTGGGGGGAAATGGTTTTAGTTTTTTAGAATTGAATATGATGTTGGCTATAGGTTTGCCATATAAGAGTTTTATTATGTTGAGGTATGAGCTCTCTATTTCCACTTTGCTGAGGGTTTTTAATCATAAAAAGGTGTTGGATTTTGTTGAATACTTTTTCTGTATCAATTGATATGATTGTGTTCTTTTTGCCTTACAATCTGTTAATATGCTGTATCACATTTATTGATTTGCAGATATTATTCCTGCCTTGCATCTTTGGAATAAATCCCACTTGGTCATGTTGTATGATCTTTTTAGCATATTGCTAGATCTGATTGCTAATATTTTGTTGAGGTTTTTAGCATTTATGTTCATTAGGGACATAGGTATGTAATTCTCTTTGTTTGTAGTGTCTTTATCTGGTTTTGGGTTAGGGTAATGCTAGCCTCATAAAAAGAGTTTGGAAGTTTTCCTTCCTCTTGGAATTTTTAGAATAGTTTGAGGAAAATAGATGTTAGTTCTTCTTTGAATGTTTGGTAAAACTCCCCTCTAAAGCCACCTTCACCAGGGCTTTTATTTGCTTGAAGTTTATTATTATTATTATTATTATTATTATTATTATTATTATTATTTTCATCGGGAGTTATTGGCATATTTAATTTACTGATTCTTCCTGATTAAATTTTAGAAGATTGTATTTTTCTAGGAATATGTCCATTTTGTCAAGGCTGTCCAGTTTGTTGGAATAGAGTTGTTCATAGTATTTTTTTTTTTTACTATGCTCTGCATTCCTGTATGGTCAGTTGTGCTTCATCTCTTTTGTTTCTGGTTTTGTTTATTTGAGTCCTCTCTCTTTATTCGTGGTGAGTCTGGCTACAGATTCATCAATCTTGTTTATCCTTTTAAAGAACCAACTCTTGGTTTTATTGATCTTTTGTATTGTTTTTTTTTTTTTTTTTTTTTTAGTCTCTCTGGAATTTATTTCTCTTATGATATTTATTATTTTCTTCCTTCTATTTACTCTGGGTTTTTCTTATTGAGCTATTTCTAATGATTTAAGTTGTAGGGTTCGATAACTTATTACAAGTTTTTTTTTGTTTTTTTGTTTTTTTGTTTTTTTGTTGTTGTTTTTTCTGAGGTAGGCCTGTAGCCCTACGACCTTCCCTCTCAGGATTACTTTCACTGTGTCCCATAAATTTTGGGTTGTTGTGTTTTCATTGTCAATTGTTTCCAGGATTTTTTTTTTAAATTTATTCTTTGATCTATTTGGTAATCCATTCATTGTTTAAAAACATGCAATTTAGCCTACATTGTGTGTGATTGTTTTTGAGTGTTTTTGTTGTAGTTGATTTCTAACTTTGTGCCATTGTGATTTGGAAGAATGATTTCAGCCTTCTTGAATTTTAGAGACTTAGTTTGTGTCCTAACATGTGGTTTATCTTTGAAAATATCCCATGTGCAGTTGAGAAGAATTTATATTCCGTAGCTTTGTGATGATATGTTCTGAACATGTCAATTAGTTCTATCTGATTGAGTGAGTCATTTAGGATTGCTGTTTCCTTGTTGATTTTTTTTTGTCTAGAAGATTTAACCAGTAACATTAATGGGGTATTAAAGTCCCCTACTATGTTTATATTGCTGTTGATTTCTCCTTTGATAACTTTCAGAAGTTTTTTATTTATTTGGATGCTCCTGTATTGGGTGTGTATATGCTTATCAGAGTTATAGCCTCTTTATGTATTGATCCCTTTAGTACTGTGTAGTGGCCTTTCTTATCTATTGTTATGGCCTTCATTTTGAGGTCTATATTGTCAAATATAAGTATTGATACCCCAGCTTTTTTTTTTTTTAATTTCCATTTGCCTGAAGAATTTTTTCCCATCCCTTCACTTTCAGTCTGTGTGCATCCTTTGTTCTAATGTGCATCTCTTGTAGACAGCATACATAAGGCACATGTTTTCCTAACCATTCAGCTACCCTGTATTTTTATTGGAGCATTTAATCCATTTACATTTAAGGTTATTGTTAATAGGTACTTGTTTGTAGCCATTCTTATTTTATTATTATTATTATTTTTTTATTTATTGCTTAAAGTATTACAAAGGGTATTACAGATGTGTCCATTTTATCCCCCTGCCCTAGACAGTCCCCTAGCCTCCCTTATCCCCCAGTGTCTTATGTCCATTGGTTATGCTTATATGCATGCATACAAGTCCTTTAGTTGATCTCTTACCCCCCTACCTCCTGCCCCCAACCCTCCCCGGCCTTCCCGCTGCAGTTTGACAATCTGTTTGAGGCAGCTCTGCCTCTGTATCTATTATTGTTCAAAAGTTTATAATGGTCTCTATTATCCATGACCATTCTTATTTTTTTATGCCTGTGTACTTATCTCTCTATTTCTTCTTACAACAGTCCCTTTGCATTTCTTGCATTGTTGATTTGGAGGTAATAAACTCCTTTAGCCTTGTTTTGTCTGTGAAGATCCTGATTTCACCATCAATTTTGAATGATAGCTTTGCTGGATAGAGTATTCTTGGATTCAGTCCCTTGCTTTTCATTACTTTGTATATTTCATTCCATTCCTTTCTGGCTGGATGTGTTTCTGTTGAGAAATTATTTGATAGCCTAATGGGAGATCCCTGGTAGGTAACTTTCTGTCTCTCTTTTGCAGCCCTTATGATACTTTCTTTGTCATTGCTGTTTGCCATTTTACTAGTAATTACAATGTGTCTTATTGTGGGTCTTTTTTGTTCATCTTGTTTGGGACTCTCTGTGCTTGTGTGACTTTTATCTTCCCCAAGTCAGGGAAGTTTCTGTCATTAGTTCTTCAAACATGGTTTCTATTCCTTGCTCAGCTTCTTCTCTTTCTAGCACCCTATTGTGCAGATGTTTCTTCATTTCATGTTGTCCCAAAGCTCCCTTAAACTCTTGCTTTTTAATTTTTTCACAATTGTTGTTCAGATTGGGTGTTTTTTTTCCTACCATGTCTTCTAAGTTGTTGATTAGGTCCTCAGCTTCTTCTACTGTGAAGTCTTCCATGTTGTTCTTTATTGAAGCTATGTCATTCTTCATTTCCTCTTTAGTCTTATCCATGTTGCTGTATTTCACATTCAGCTCCTTATAATTCTCCTTATAATTGAGTTGTTTGTAATTGGCATTCAGATATTTGCACATCCTTATAACTATTACTTAGAAATCTTTATCTGACAAATTATTTGCCTTTGTTTCATTTAGTTCCTTTTCAGGTGATTATTCCTTTTCTTTCCTTTAGAGATTCTTTATTTATCTCCCCATTTTTGCCATCCCTTTGTATTTGTTTCTATGTCAGATCAAACTGCTATGCCACCCTGATTTTGGGGGTGGGCCTATGTAGTAGGTGTTTTGTGGGCCCATTGATGCAGTGTCTCGGATCTCCTGAGCCGGGTGTTCCAAGAAAGCTCCTCTACTTGAGTTATTTGGGTTGTGCTGATGTAGTTAGGTCTTGAATGTTATTATCCCATTCATGGATGGAGTCTCCTCACAGATTGTCTGACTATGTGGCTCACTCTTGTCCTCTTGGTTCAAGCTATGTAAATATGCTTGGGGTCCTGGATCCCGTGGCCATGAGGGAAAGCCAGGCCAGCAGGGGGTGCAGTTGGGGGTGACCAGGCAGTCAGGGGGGCAGTGAGGGGTTAGTAGGCTAGTGGGGGGGGCAGTTCGGGGCAATCAGGCCAGCACGCAGAGGCAGTGAGAGGTGATAAGGCTGGTGGGGGGAGCAGTTAGGGGTGACAGGCAGGCAGGCAGGCAGGTGAACAATTAGGAGCCAGCAGTCCAGGATTGTGAGAGGAATGTCCAACTGCCGGTTTAAGTCTGATCCATGGGCCTAAACCGGTAGTCGGACATCTCCCAAGAGGTCCCAGATTGGAGAGGGTGCAGGCTGGCTGAGGGGACCCCCCTGCCATGCACATATTTCATGAACCAGGATATATATATATATATATATATATATATATATATATATATATATATTAAAAGAGAAACATGCAAATTAACCATCACTCCATCACTCCATCACTCTGCTACACCCACCAGCCAATCAGAACGACTATGAAAATTAACCCAATAAAGATGGTGGTTAATTTGCATACATAGGCACTGAGCGAAGACTAAAGGCAACTGAAGATGGTGGCAGTCACAGAGCTGGAGCGAGAAGGAGGCTTGGGTTGCTCCCAGCGACAGAGGAAGCCAAGCTTCCCGCCGGCCCTGGACTCTACCCCAGGAGGGGCTGGGGGCCTGGGTTGCCGGGGGGGGGGGCGGGGGACCCAGGCTTCCAGCCCACCCTGGGCTCCTCTAGAGGAGCTGGGGAAAAAAAGGAGGGGCTATGGTGGCGCCCATAACTATAAGATGGCAGTGACCAGTCCCCTCAGCCCTGCTACAGTCCCTGGTCCTTTCAGGCCCGCAGGGTGGCGGGGCACCGCCCTTCCCCAGTCTTGTCAGCCCCACCTGTCTGCGGTCCTGTCAGTGGCCCTGCAGAGAGCAGACAGCAGGGCCCACTGCCTGCTCGCCCAGTCACCGCAGCGACCTGCAAGAAGGCCCTGCTGTTTACTCTCTGTGGGGCATGCTTGCCAGTTCGCCACACTTCCCTCAGTCCCACTGGCCCTGAGGCATCCTCCCCGACCTGTTTCAGCGAGGCCTCTGTGAAGAGCCTGCCCTCTGAGCGTGCCTGGCTCCAGGGAAGCGGGCGGCACCACAGGCATCGCAGTGGGTAGCCCAGCTCCCTGTGCGCTGAGGGCTTGGGAGGACCCCACCAACAGAGGTAGCACTGCCGGGCAAGGAGGCAGTTGCAGTGGCAGCAGTCCCATCTAAGCCGCCACCCTCACTCTCACCCTCACCCTCGCTGCTGGCTGATCCTGGGTGTAGCCTCCTGGCCCAGAAGGTGCAGGATTGCAGGGACAGCCACCATGGTGGGACACATTGACATCATCCTGGCCATGCCACACGAGTTTGCAGATCTGCACAGACCTCCGCTGAGTGCACCGTCTCCCCCACCCTCATGTGTGAATGTCCGCCAGTGCGCTGTCACTCATGCCTGCCGCAGCAGTCCCGGATCATGGTGCGTGCATGTTCCACGTGCCACTCTGCTGCACTTCCCTCAGTCCCACTGACCCTGAGTCACCCTTCCCGATCTGTTTCTGCCAAGGCCTCTGTAACGATCCCACCCTCCGAACATGCCTGGCTCTGGAGGAAGCAGATGGTACCACAGGCATGGCAGTGGGTAGCCCGGCTCTCTGTGTGCTGAGGGCCTGGGAGGACCCCACCAACAGAATTAGCACCTACCCAGCGACCACTGTCCCTGCCCACTCCCAGCCAGGAAAGAGGAAGAGTGAGGCAGGGAGGCAGGGAGGCCTGGAGGCAGGCAGTCGCTGAGAAAAACAAAGAGAGACAGAGACTGGGTGAGATCAGGCTGGCAGGGGAGAGCACTTGGGGCAATCAGGCAGGCAGCGGCAGTTAGGGTGATCAGGCAGGCAGGCAGGTGAGCGGTTAGGATCCAACGGTCCCAGATTGCGAGAGGGATGTCCCTGATTGGAGAGGGTGCAGGCTCTGCTGAGGGACCTGCCCGCCCCCCCCCCCCCCATCCCCGTGCATGAATTTTGGCACCAGGCCACAAGTATGTGTGTGTGTGTGTGTGTGTGTGTGTGTGTGTGTGTATCTTCATCTGTATTATTTTTCTTCCCCTTTACTACCTTCAAAATTTTGTCAAATTTTTGTTGATTCTATATTTTCATTTCACTTTTTAATATTTTGTTTTGTTTTGTTTTTTAAGTTCTCCTAATGTTTTATACCCTTCTTTTGCTTCATAATTTTCCTCAAATATTATTTGCCAGTTTTGAGTCCTCAGTTGT
This sequence comes from Myotis nattereri, assembly GCF_964212035.1. Taxonomy (NCBI): domain Eukaryota; kingdom Metazoa; phylum Chordata; class Mammalia; order Chiroptera; family Vespertilionidae; genus Myotis; species Myotis nattereri. The sequence continues at coordinate 91,286,613 of NC_138082.1, read as the reverse complement.
TTCTAAGTGATACTTCATTAAAGTTTTTATATTTTCCTTTTATTTTATAGCAATGGCAACAGGTTTTATCTACTCTATTGCAACATATTTTTCCTGCCAAAAGTGAATATGTGTATGTGTAAATTGTGCTGTCTTTTTATAAATCCAGTACTTATTTTTTTTATTATTCATCTTTCCTCAGGCAAGATATTCTGAGCCACATTTGCAGGTGGTACATGTGAAAATCCACAGCCAAGGCCCAGCCTGATAGGTTATAGTGTCTGTATGAGGGAGCCTTCAGCAGAGCAGGTGTAGGTTCCTTCACAACTGTGTGTTGTTCACTCTGCACCTCACTCTTAACCAAAGTCTCCCTCTTAAGTGTACAGCTTGTTTATACACAGCCTCCTATACTCCCACTTCCTGTCCTTATTTCTGGTGCTTAATATGTTCCATGGAAGCTTCCTCTTTCATTACCATTTTCTCGAAATTTTCTTGTAAGAATTGTTCCTCAGTGTGTCCATTGGCCTTATATTCATGTCCTCAAACTTTGTACCAGCTGAAAAGCCATGACAGTATCTTCATTTATTCCTTCTAAACATTGTACACTTTTTGGTCCCTAGTTTCATGAAAAAAGTAACTTTTTGATATTGCTTTTTATTTCTTCTCTTCTTCAGTTAATTTGGCTATTTTTCAACTTTGGTTCTAATTTCTAATGAGATGATTATCTCCAGCAAATATTACATATAATTCATTCACTTTGTATTTGTATGAGTATTTAAGGTTATGTTTCCTTTATGCATTTCTTTTGCTATATCTTGGTTTTGAAATGTAGTGTTTTTAATATCATTGTTTTCTAGAAATTTTTCAATTTAGATTTCTATTTACTTTTTGACCTGGGATTTGCTTATGAGAGCCTTGCATTTTCATACATTTCAAACATTATGTTTGTAAGCATAATGGAAATATTATGATATTAAGCACCTGATAAAATATACTCTGCACAGTGAAGAATGTATGAATTGGTGAATAAAGAGGCTGTGAACACCTCTGCATATTTTAAATTGGCTTCTTATGTTAGTAATTTTAGGTGTCCTGAAACAGCAGTAGTGTAGTGCAAGCAGTCGATGACGGTGAGGAAACAAGCAGATAGATTTGAGATATGTAAAGGGATGTGATAAAATTGTTAAGACAATGTATTAAAGTGCAGCCTGAAGTTGAGAAGAAATGAGGCTGTTTCCCTGGGGTTGGGCTGAGGGAGCCACGTGGCAAAAAGCTGCTCAGGGGCAGGCGTTGCCATGAAGAGCAGGTCTGGGTAGGAAGACCAGGACAGGTAAGAGGAGTTACACTTCAAGTGCCTGAGAAACATACAAGCAGTGATGTTCTCAAGACAGTTAGATGCATGCTAGAGTAGAGTGGAAGCAGATGTTAGAGTCATTCGCATTGAGGTGGTAATGGATATATAGAAATAACTGAGGGAATAACTTTTAAACAATAAGAAGAGAGGGCTGAGAAGGGACTCCAGAGAGCTCCGGGCATTTGTGGGACAAGGACAGGAAGCACAGCCTGGAGTGCGGGCTGAGAAGGGGCCAGTGTCTCTCTGCATTAGATTGTGAGTCCCTTGATGCAGGCACAGAATTTGAAACAGGAATAGATAGAAAAGGGTTAATTTAATGAGTAAATAAGTGAGTGTATGGGAAAAACAAATTTCTAAAATCAAGGCAAGCTATAAAACCTGGTGTGCTCATTTAATCAGCATGGAAATTGAATCATGAAATATGTGACACCTTAAGCTGACACCTGCAGGGAGGACTGGCCTCTGCATAGAACACATGGCTCCTTCATGGAGCCACAGCCAGCAATAAGCACGGCCTCTCTGCACCTCGCTGCGCTTCCACACCCAGGCAACACGATCATGTTGACAACTAGTCATTTAACTCATCAGAAGCAGGTAATAGCCCCTCGGTCAGTCAAAACAGTCAAATTAGTGTGCATATAAACGAAACCTTCTTTTGCCAAGGTTTATGACATGGAAAGGGAAGAATTAGAAAATAGAACAATAGTACCCTGTAATATGAAAGATGTGGAATCTGCCTAAAGTGAAAAAACACAGTTTATTGACTGGGAATTGCCTTTGAGGGTTTGAACAGCTTTGAAAGAAAACCAAAATATGCTAGCTTCATCCAGTGATTGAAACATATACCATATGTTTCTGTGTATAAGAGGCCCCCATGTATAAGATGCCCCCAAGTTTTCCAACCCAAAATTAAAAAATCAATATTTTAAACATTTTGCTGGTTTTCCTCTTAAGGCCTTCTTCTTCTTCTTCTTCTTCTTCTTCTTCTTCTTCTTCTTCTTCTTCTTCTTCTTCTTCTTCTTTTTTGTTTTTTTGCATCTTAAGGAGTTGTTCTTCCTGTTTTCTCCACAGTCTGGTCGCACACTCAGTGGGAGGGGGTCCAAATGGTCTCTCTGCAGATCTATTTCCATGCTCTTTTACATAGCTGATTACATTCAGTTTGAATTTTACAGAGTAAGACGACCACTTACTGGTATTTATCTTTTTAGTTTTTGACATTTTAATGGGCTCAGAATACTCCAGTCCCTGTTGCATCTACAGCTATCCATCTCCACCTCCAATCACAGCATCAGCTGATTTCAGTAACAATAAGGCTCAGGATTGGAGGAAGCCTGTTTGACAAGGTATGAGCAGCCACTCAACTGTGGGGCTCCCTCCTCGGCTGACTTCCATGTATAAGATGCCCCTGAATTTTCAGTCTAAAGATTTTAGAAAAAAAATAGTGTCTTATACACGGAGAAATACGGTAACTTTGGAAGCTTTTATGAGAAGGAAGTCAGGGTTGGGAGGAGAGGAATTAATAGGGAAATTGAAGTCCTTACTAGTAGATGTGTTAGCCCACAGCCAAACATAATTGTACTTTGTATAGTTAGCTTTACACTTTGCTACTATTTTATTCGATCTATGAAAATATCTTTATTTTATTGTTTAATATATTTTATTTATTTTTTACAGAGAGGAAGGGAGAGGAACAGAGTCAGAAACATTGATGAGAGAGAACATCGATGGATCAACCGCCTCCTGCACACCTCCTACTGGGGATGTGCCCGCAACCAATGTACATGCCCTTGACCAGAATCGAACCTGGGACCTTTCAGTCCACAGGCCGATGCTCTAACCACTGAGAAAACCAGTTAGGGCACAAAAATACCTTTAATTATACTTAAAAGAAAAACCAAATATTGTTTTTTAAACTATGTGGCAAGAGCCATCTAGTCAAGATTTTAATGAATTGAATTCTTAATGCAAGTGAAAATAGAAGTTTTCCAAATATATTACATATATGACTCTGTTCTTACCTAGGAATTCAGTGTTCTCTTCTCTCTATTAAAGAAAGCAATCGACCTACCCATTTGACAGTGCTGCCTGGTTGTTTCCTGCCTGAGGCACTGCTGCCCCTTGGAAATAGCTGATAATCCTCATATCCTCAAACATTTAAGTGACATTTTATCGTACTTTACCTAACACAATTTGTGGTATTGTTCCATGATTTTAAATTATTTTCTTGAATTTTTAGAGAGAGAAAAAACATTGATCTGCTGCCTCCTGCCTCCTGCACACCCCTTACTGTACCTGGGCAATAGACCCTGACTTGGAATCCAACCGGCAAACTTTCTGTGCGAGACGGATGCCCAACCAACTAAGCTACCCCTGCCAAGCCTGTACCATGTCTTTTTTTCAAGGTTTAGTATCATGTTGTTTTTCACTAAGTCTTAATTTCCTTGCTGGTCTGCTTTCTGTGTGAACATGGGCTGTTCCGCATGTTATTTGTTGAATGAATAACTTGCTTTCTTCCTCTCTTCCCTCACACTTCCTCCCCGCCCTCCTTTGCCAAACTCTGCTCTAAACACATGGTTCACTAAACTGCAGCCCGGCCCCTAAATTTGTGACTTCTGAGAGGCTTGGCTGTTCCAGATCTTGGTCAACCACCGAAGTTTTCCGATTAAGTTTTCTTCTCTCTCTCTGTCTGCCCCTTCACCCCTTCCCACTCAGAACTCTAGTCAATTAAGCAAATTTTGAAAGCAGTGCATGTTGGACTGGTTAGTTTACTGACATGGGAAATTCAATCTCAAAGTACAGTCCGAGTTTTAATTGCTAATATTAAGTAATTTAATTTTTTTTAAGGAATACCTAATTAGAGCAATTATCTTCCTTACTGATAAGTAATTATAGCATTCCAAACATGTTTACTCTAATTAAGCAAAAGTAGTTTGAATAATGACAAGGCAGGACACAGTAAATATATATATATATTTAGTGCCCCAGTGCACACATTCATGCACATTGAAAGGATATTAATTAGAAATTAGAAGGTGGCTGGAGGGGCAGGACTGGGAGAGATGGGCCAGACACGCCCTGGAGCCAACCTCCCATGGTACCTCCCCAGCCAGCTGCACCTGGGGTGGCACTGTGGCTTGAAGGGCATCTGCGGAGTGAGTGGGGTCCCTCTGGCAGGTGGGGTCCCACAGCCTGCCCTGCAGGGATTGGGCCGAAACCAGCTCTCCAACATCCCCCGAGGGGTCCTGGATTGCTAGAAAGTAGTTCTCAGATGACGCACCCCAGAATCGGGCTCCCTCCTCTCTGGTTCCAGGGTGTGTCACCCAAGAACCATTGCTGCCAAGTCACCGCAGCTCAGCAGCTTCTACATTGAGCATCTGCCCCTTAGTGGTCATTGAGCATCATAGCGACCAGTCAGAGAGTCATATGGTTGCTTAGCCATATATATATATATATGTATATATGTATATATTAATATCAGAGAGGAAGGGAGAGGAAGAGAGAGAAACATCAATGATGGGAATCATTGATCAGCTGCCTCTTGCCTGCATCCTACTGGGGATGGAGCCCACAACATAGGCATGTGCCCTGACCTGGAATTGAACCATGACCTCCTGGTTCATAGGTCCATGATCAACCACTGAGTCACACAGCTGGGTCTGGGGCATTCTATCTTGAAATTGCTTCCTCAGATATTTTTTTTAGGGCAAGGCAATTTTTTCACATGCTTTCAAGGAAGCTCCTGGTGATACCAGTTAACCAAACAGAAGCTGTCCAATGGAGACTCAGTGCATTCTCCACATGACAGAGACATCTTCATGGGGTGCTTCCCAACTCTTTCTTACCCATTCAAGGGGAACAAGTTATTTTGAGCGCATGGGACTAGAATCTAAGGATTTCAGGTTAAATTGATTTTAATGAAAGAAATAATAGTTCCCCCAACTATTTGACACACTAAAAGGTAACTCACACTCGATGGGGCTTCCTTGGCCCCTGGCACAATGCAGTGAGCTCCTGTGGTTGTGATTTGGGGCAGGAACTGTAGTGTCTGGTAGCAAAGACCAGCCTCTAGGAGACCCTGTCTGTGTTATATGCTCAATGACATGGCTCTCCTTTGAATTAGAACTCAAGATGGCAAAAATTTAGGGATTTTTTACAGCTATTTTTATATATTGAGCTGCTACTGACGTTTGAAATTAGACCCTCCTATTGGCCTACCTATGCAGTATCTAGCTGCATTGCTGAGGGAACAGACAGTTAGATACTTCACATTCACTCTTTGAGGCACCCTGCCCTGGCGTCCGCACAAGAGAGCCACTGGAAAGACATTCACGCTAAACCTCTTCAGGAGGCCAACCACAGGTACAGGAATCAGGTGAGTCACAGAAGATGCTATGGACAGAGCAGTCTGTACAAGCCTGTGCCACGTAGACATTCATTCTGCAGAGATGTGAGCAAGGGGATACACACCATGGCTCTGAGAGAAATGGCTTCCCTGAAGCTCTGAGGGTAGGCTCGTGATTTAGTAAGAAAGCGTATCACATGGAAGAATAGAACTGGAAACAAGTAAAGAGAAGGACTTACTATGAGGAGAACAACTAGCAGGGAGGATAAATGGTGCAGAGGGCTGAAACCAAACTGAGCAGGAAGAAAAGCAAAACGTACAGCTTAAAAGGAAGTCCAGACCTCAGCTGTGGAGGTGTGCAAAGCCCTAATAAAGTGTTTTATTGTGATTTGACAAGTACCCACCCATGTGTTCAGTGAATATTTAAGGACTTTTCTCAGGTGCCAGTTGTTAAGGGCCATGACATACCCGTAGACCGGTGTAAAGTGAAAAGCAAGAAGAGAGACATCCCAGAAAAAAGAAGCAGGAAATATAACAGCAGCTCAGAGACCCCAGCCTGTCCTTGATTTTCAGCTTCTTCCCTGCTCAGGGCAGTTTTGAGACCCTACTTAGGGCATTTTTATGCAGATTACCTTCTGGTCATTCTCTCCCTTTTTTCTATAACCCTCATCACTATCTCAGACTGCCGGACACTTACCCCAGTGAAGGAGAAAAATGCTTGGCACTGTTGTAAGGGCTTTTAAGGCATTCACCAATCCAATTTGCCTGTGGTAAGCAACTAGTAAGTTACGTAACCAGTATCTGAGCCACAGAAGTTGATTCCAGAAAACGTCTGTATTCTTAAAAACTGCACCACAGTTCCTTGTTGGTGCCTTCATTGTTGTCATGAAGTAGCCCTGATTTATCCACATGGAGTGTTCCCTGTGTCCTCTGAACTCACGGAGCAGCCCTCTAGCTCCCATCAAATACTCATCTCATTCTCATTTTACATTCGGGCTCTTAAGAATGCGACCCAGGGAGGATTTCTATTTTAACAGAGAAATATCAATAAGTATTTATAATAGAATAAAGGCAGCTCCTTAATAGTCCCAGATCCCAATTTATTCTTTATTTTTTGCATAATTTTGCTATTCTTCTTGGTTATTGAAATGAGAGGATTTAGGATGTCTTTCTTTGGCTAGTCTTACTTTGAAGGCAAAACTGCAGAATGCATACTTAAATACTTTATTTATTGATTTTTTATTGATGTTAGAGAGGGGGGAGTGGAGAGAGAAAGAGAGGAACATTGGTGTGAGAGAGATACACGGATCAGTTGCCATTGCCGGCAAACTAGGTATGTGTGCTGATAGGGAATTGAACCAAGACTTTCTGCCACGACCTTCCAGTGCACAGGACAGCATTCCAACCAACTGAGCCACACTGGCCAGGGCTGTTTTAATGTTTCGTGGCTAAGTTATTTTAATTATCTTTCCTCATGTAGAGAGGGATTAGACAGATCTTTGACGTTTTTCCTTAACCCTATCCCAACTTTGCTGTTGTGGTCCTCGCCTACGTCCTGGCATTTGCTGACTACCTTGCAAGAGCATCCACTCTAGAATATGATCCAGACTTGTCTTTTCTAAAAGGCCTAGTGCCTTGTTCCCTTTGCAGAGGCAACTTTTGAGGTGTTGTTAGTATTCTAGCAGAGCACATGAACTCACACTACAGTATTAGTGGATGCCCACTTGCCTGATGCTCTTATAAAATTCAAAGGAAATCAGGCATCTGATGCTTTACTGTAATCAATGAATGCAAACATCTTCACTTAAAATACTCAATAATCCTTTTCATATATTCTCACTCAGAGGAACCTGCTTAATGCTCATTAAAACTTAATAGGCTCTGTTTAAGTAGCTTCTTTGCTGTGTTTGCATAAAATAAATTTGTCATCTAAGATCTAAAGTTAGACTATTAATCTAATGTAATCAAGAGTTGAAAAACAGGATTATAAAAAGTAAACACGGGAGCATTATTGCTTAAGTATTCCTTTGCCTCATGATATGATACCCATTTGCCTAATAGAATTCTGTTCCTACATGATGTAATAAATTAGAATATAACTGGAGATATTAAAGTAAATAAAATATATAAATTGAATGGGGTGGATTTCAAGAAGCACAGAACCCAAATAAGTCGTAACCATTTCTTGTATTACTGCCAGTGACAGAAAAGTAAAATTTACTTTAACGCTATTTTATCAAGGCTAAAATTTCAGCTCAACCAAACTCTGATGTCCTGAAATTTGTTAAAATATCTTGGTGGCCGAAACCGGTTTGGCTCAGTGGATAGAGCGTCGGCTTGCGGACTGAAGGGTCCCGGGTTCAATTCTGGTCAAGGGCATGTACCTGGGTTGCGGGCACATCCCCAGTGGGAGATGTGCAGGGGGCAGCTGATCGATGTTTCTCTCTCATCGATGTTTCTAACTCTCTATCTCTCTCCCTTCCTCTCTGTAAAAAAATCAATAAAATATATTTAAAAAAGAAAGAAACTAATCTTCTAATACAAGAAAAAATTTTCTAAAAAAAAAAAAATATCTTAGGTGAACTAATTACTAGAATGACACTTTCCCCTATTCATTCCTTAGTTTTTCACACTATGGAATGACGATATTGGTCTGTGAGTCTCGAACGTTTTTTCCAATACTGACATTGGTAATTCCAAGTGAGATTTCCTTCAGCTAGTATGCCATTGAAGGCTACAATTTTATTGGCTTTCTGTTTCCCTTTTTTTCATTTCATATAAAAGATTTCATGAATCATCTTTTTCTATTTGATATTGGGAACCTATGAGCTCTTGGAACTAGCTTTAAATTTAAATTATATTTATGTTTTTGCTCCACAAGGGACATGCACATGTAAAAATGTTTCCCTTTTTTTATCTACTCTAAGCTGACTTACTAGGAAAATTCATAAGTGACATGTTCCTTCTCCCTTGTTAATAAAAACAAAGGAACACAACATACATAGGATAAATTATATCTTCAAAGGATTTTTACAGGTAGCATTTGGTATTTATTTTCACAATTGTGTTATGATGTAGGAAGCACCGTTACCCATTAAAAAAAAACAAAGTATGTAACAGTAACTACTCTACAAAATCCATAGTGTTATGGGCATAAGTAGCCATGGTTGTATGTCTCCCCCACAAGCACTTATCCACATACAGACACATACTTCACAAATATAAGAATGAATAGCTAAGGAATAGTGGCTCTATATTTATGTAAGTCACAAGACGCCGGAGTCCATTCACTGTCTTCACTAGCTGAGTTTAGACAGAGACCCCCCAAAAGCTAGTAACCTTTGAAGTTCTAGCAAAGGTCAGAATTGTGCACCACCCAGTTAATTTAGGTAATAATAGTTGAAGCATCCCCACCTTAGTTCACTTAATTCCTTAGATACTTATGTAGATCCTTGTTGATTAATGTTAATCAGATACTCCTGGAAATCTATTGATGAGCTAATCAGATACTTTGTCTATTCCTGAAAATTGTTTGCTGATCTGTGTGTCATTGAAACCTCCTTACCCTAAGGGCTATTCCAGATCAATAAAAGACTGGAGCAGCCTGAGCAGTGGAGGAAGTCCTTTGGGACTTGCAGCCTGGTCCCCCAATATTGCAAAATTATCTTGTGTCTTTTTCTCTCATTTGTTGTGCGGCTCCTCTTTTAGATACCGAACCCTACTCCACGCAGAACGTGGAGGGAGTCTTACTCGACAACAACCTCTACAATAATTTTAAAAATCAAAAGCTTCTATAGAATAGAAACTTAGCAAAAGCTCAATAAATGTAATTACTCTTTTTAAAAAATATGCATATTTTTATTGATTTTAGAGAGGAAGGGAGAGTGAGAAAGAGATAAAAACATCAATGCTGAAAGAGAATCATTGATCAGTTATCTCCTACATGGCCCCACAGGGGATTAAACTTGCAATTGGGCATGTGCCTTGACTGGGAATTGAATGATGACCTCTTGGTTCACAGGTCAATGCTAAACCACTGAGCAATACTGGCTGGGGTTAAATGTAATTACTCTTATTAATTGTTCCTGCATTCTCATCTATAAATTATGATAGATCCTCACTCAATGTAGTTGTAAGAATTATAAATATAAAAGTGACTAATATGCTTAATGCCCACTACATTCTCAGGGAATGTTAATATGTTTTTTCTTTAAGTGATTTGAAGATCTCAGACTGTTAGGAGTTCTGGATAATTCCTCTGTCAAATAAACGAGTCCCTGATATTCCATTAATCACTTAGCTTAGACTCAATTGTGCTACAGTAAAAAAAAAGATAAAACAAAAAAAAACCCCACATCTTAATGGCTTAAAACAGCAAAGATTTACTTTGTCAAAAAAAAAAAAAAAAAACCCTTAAACTATAATAAAAAATGAAAAGCATTTATTTGAGAAAAGTATTGCAATCCAACAGACACAGATTCATGTAACAACTCGAACTATTCTTTGGGGAAGACAAAAACAGCAGGGTTTATAAAGGAAAACACACAGAGTTTGTAACAAAAGAAACTTCTCCTATTTGGTGTCTACCTTGGTGTGATGAATAGTTAAAAATGAATTGGTCAGGAGCTCCAAAGATGGCGGCCAACGGGACGGCAGGCTGCAAAATAGTGTGTGATTGGATAGTGTGTGAGTGAGAGAGAGAAAGGAAAGTGCATGGATGTGTGGGGAGTGTGTGTATTTTTGAGTGAGGGACAGATATATTCCACAGGAATGTTGGGGACTGGCAGACCAGGCTCCTGTGGTCGGGCAGCCTCTACTACCACTGAAATCTCTCCTGGAGTGTCTGGCTCTGCTGCAGAGACCGCCATCTTGAAGGGGAGAGAGGCTGTAATCAGAAGCCCAGCCTTACCATCAACCAGGGAGACCTTGGATACCTCCCAGGACCCTACAACCACATCACCCAGGGACCAGCTGCCTTAGCTGTGAACCCATGAACACCAAGACATCAGCCTCCCCAACCGCAGGAACCAAAAAACTTTGTCCGGGGGAGACAAAGTGATGCTGAATATGTGGACGGCCCCTGTGCCTTCTCACAGAGCAGGTAGAAGGAACAGCTGAACCTAACAACATCCACCTAAAATTGGCGAATTAAACACATTTGTGAGGCAATTCATGGACAGAAAGGTCAAAGGTCACCTAGAGAGAGCTCTGCCTCCTCAGATTCAGTTGGGTGTTTGTTGTTTGGGTGTTTGTTGTTTGCATTTTTTGGATTAGCTGTTGGTTTTTTGGAGTTTTCTTCCCATATACATATATTTTTGCCCTTCTATTTTCTTCTCTTTCTTTTCTCTCTTACATTTTTTCCTTTTCTCAATATCATTTTTGCACTCATTTCCCTCCCCTAATTCTCTTTTCTCTGGTGGTCACCTTTATTTGGGGTTATTGGTATCGTGAATACATTTGTGTTTGGTACTCTGTGTGTTGTGTCTTGTCGTGTTGTATTTTGTGCCTTTAAGTCAATACAGGAGGGAGAGAGCTACATTACCAGACACCCTGAGAGGAGCGAACATGGGGAGACAAGGAAACCGTCCCCATACAAAAGAAAAGGAGGAATCACTGGAAAAGGAAGCAAATGAAATGGAGGCAAGCAATATGTCAGAGAAAGAATTCAAGGCAATGGTCATAAGGACGCTGAAAAGGATGGAAGACAAATTCAACAATATGTGTAAGAACCAAGAGGAAATGAAAAATGACATTGTTGCAATAAAGAACTCAATAGAAAGCATCAACAGTAGACTAGAAGAAGCAGAAGAACACATCAGTGAGCTAGAAAACAAGGTAGAAAAAAATACCCAAGCAGAGCAGCAACTGAAAAACAAAACAAAACAAAACAAAAAAAACCTTAAGAGACAGGAAGAGAGCCTAAGGGAGCTATGGGACAACATGAAACAAAACAACATCTGCATAATATGGGTGCCAGAAGGAGAGGAAACTGAACAAGGAATAGAAAACCTGTTTGAAGAAATAATGACAGAAAACTTCCCTGATATAGGGAAGAAGAAAAAACTCACACAAGTCCAAGAAGCTCACAGAGTCCCAAACTTGATGAATCCAAAAAGACTGACACCAAGACACATTATAATTAAATTGGCAAACAACCATGACAAAGTAAGAATCTTAAAGGCTGCCAGAGAGAGACAGAAAGTTACCTACAAAGGATCTCCCATCAGACTATCGACTGATTTCTCAACAGAAACACATCAGAGCAGAAGGGAATTAAATAAAATATACAACATCATGCCAAGCAAGGATCTGAACCCAAGATTACTGTACCCAGCAAGGCTATCAATCAAAGTTAAGGGTGAAATCAGGAGCTTCACAGACAAAAAATGACTAAGGGAGTTTATTACCACCAAACCAGCAATGCAAGAAATGATAAAGGGACTACTGTAAAAAAAATAGGAAGGGAAGAAGGAACGCAGTCATAATGAATAATTATTGTGACAAACAAGTACCTATCAATAATAACTTTAGCCCTAGCTGGTTTGGTTCAGTGTATAGAGCATTGGCCTGTAGACTCAAGGGTCCTGGGTTAGATTCCGGTCAAGGGCACATGCCCGGGTTGCAGAATCTGTCCCCAGTAGGGGGCATGCAGAAGGCAGCCAATCAATGATTCCCTCTCATCATTAATGTTTTTATGTCTCTCTTCCTCTCCCTTCCTCTCTGAAATCAATAAAAAATATATAAAAATAATAAAAACTTTACATGTAAATGGATTAAATGCCCCAGTCAAAACACAGGGTAGCTGAGTGGATAAGAAAACATAACCCATATATCTGCTGTTTACAGAAGAATCATCTCAGAACAAAGGACTCCCACAGACTGATGGTGAAGGGATGGGAAAAGGTTTTCCAGGTAAATGGAAATGAAAAAAAAGCTGGGGTAGCGATATTTATATCTGACAAATTAGACCTCAAAGTGAAGGCCATAACAAGAGATAAGGAAGGCCACTTCAGAATACTAAAGGGAGCAATTAAACAAGAAGATATAACTCTGGTAAATGTATATGCGCCCAATATAGGAGCACCCAAATACATAAAAAAACAAACAAACAAACAAACAAACAAAAAAACCTTCTGGAGAATGTCAAGGGAGAGACTGACAGCAATACAGTCATAGTAGGGGACTTTAATACCCCACTAACACCACAGGATAAATCCTATAAACAAAAATATCAGCAAAGAAACATCAATCCTAAATGACTCACTAGATCAGATAGAATTAACTGACATCTTCAGAATATTTCACCCCAAAGCCACAGAATATACATTCTTCTCAAGTGCACATGAGTCATTTTGAAAGATAGACCACATATTGGTACACAGGCAAAGTCTCTTCAAATTCAAGAAGATAGAAACCATATCAATCATCTTCTCAGATCACAATGGCATCAAATTAGAAATCAGCTACAATAAAAACAATGAAATAAATCAAACACCTGGAGGCTAAATAGCATGCTATTAAATATTGATTGTGTTACCAAAGAGATCAAAGAAGAAATAAAAAACATCATGCAACAAACGACAATGAGGAGAGAGAACCAAGATGGCGGCATAGGTTAACGCCGGAGTTTGCTGCTTTGAACAACTACTTCAAAAGTGAAACTAAAAGACGGAGGGACATCACCCAGAACCACTGGAACGCTGGCTGAGTGGAAGTCCTACAACTAGGAGGAAAGAGAAACGCATACGGACACTCAGAGGAGGCGCAGTGCTGAAGTCAAATTCTGAGGTGCGGAGTGCGCGGAGCGGGCTGGCGGCAGAGGGCGCGGTTGGCGTTTTCAATCGGGAGGGAGTCGCAGACTCTGAGCTCCAGATCCGGGCGAGTCTTTAGGGACCCAGACTCAAACGGGAGAAGCGGGACTGTCTGGCTTCGGTCAGAGCGAGTGCAGCTTTCTCTCCGAGCTTTGCAGCGGGTGCTGGGACTCAGAGAGGCAGAGCCCCTGGGGACAGGACTGAGAGCCGCCATAACTGCTCTCTCCAGCCCACCCTGTTGATCCTGTGCGACCCGCCCCGCCCAAGCCCTGCACAGAGGCATTTGCCGGATAGCCTCAGGCAAACGCCAGATTAGCACCTCCCTAGAGGACAGAAGTTCTCTCACTGCTGACACAGCTGATTCTCATAGCCACTTGGCCTGGAGGTCAAACCCTCCCTGGAATTAGCTACAACAATCAAAATTTAACTATAAGACCACGAACAAAGACCACTAGGGGGTGCATCAAGGAAGCATAACAAAATGCGGAGACAAAGAAACAGGACAAAATTGTCAATGGAAGATATAGAGTTCAGAACCACACTTTTAAGGTCTCTCAAGAACTGTTTAGAAGCCGCCGATAAACTTAATGAGATCTACAAGAAAACTAATGAGACCCTCGATGTTATATTGGGGAACCAACTAGAAATTAAGCATACACTGACTGAAATAAAGAATATTATACAGACTCCCGACAGCAGAACAGAGGAGCGCAAGAATCAAGTCAATGATTTGAAATGCGAGGAAGCAAAAAACACCCAACCGGAAAAGCAAAATGAAAAAAGAATCCAAAAATGCGAGGATAGTGTAAGGAGCCTCTGGGACAGCTTCAGGCGTACCAACATCAGAATTATAGGGGTGCCAGAATATGAGAGAGAGCAAGATATTGAAAACCTATTTGAAGAAATAATGACAGAAAACTTCCCTCACCTGGTGAAAGAAATGGACTTACAGGTCCAAGAAGCGCGGAGAACCCCAAACAAAAGGAATCCAAAGAGGACCACACCAAGACACATCATAATTAAAATGCCAAGAGCAAAAGATAAAGAGAGAATCTTAAAAACAGCAAGAGAAAGAAACTCAGTTACCTACAAGGGAATACCCATACGACTGTCAGCTGATTTCTCAACAGAAACTTTGCAGGCCAGAAGGGAGTGGCAAGAAATATTCAAAGTGATGAACACCAAGAACCTACAACCAAGATTACTTTATCCAGCAAAGCTATCGTTCAGAATTGAAGGTCAGATAAAGAGCTTCACAGATAAGGAAAAGCTAAAGGAGTTCATCACCACCAAACCAGGATTATATGAAATGCTGAAAGGTATCCTTTAAGAAGAGGAAGAGGAAGAAAAAGGTAAAGATACAAATTATGAACAACAAATATGCATCTATCAACAAGTGAATCTAAGAATCAAGTGAATAAATAATCCGATGAACAGAATGAACTGTTGATTATAATAGAATCAGGGACATAGAAAGGGAATGGACTGACTATTCTTGGGGGGGAAAGGGGTGTGGGAGATGCGGGAAGAGACTGGACAAAAATCGTGCACCTATGGATGAGGACAGTGGGTGGGGAGTGAGGGCGGAGGGTGGGGCGGGAACTGGGAGGAGGGGAGTTATGGGGGGGAAAAAAGAGGAACAAATGTAATAATCTGAACAATAAAGATTTAATTAAAAAAAAAAAAAACGACAATAAAAACACAATAATACAAAATCTATGGAACACAGTGTGAAAGCAGTCTTGATATGGAAGTTTATAGCTCTACAGGCCTACCTCAAAAAAAACAACAACAAAAAATGGTAATAAGTTATCTAACTCTACAATTCGAAGACTTGGAAAGAGATTAACAAGAAAAACCCAACATACGCAGAAGGAAGGATATAAAGATCAGAGCAGAAATAAAGGGGGAGGACAGGGGATTGTCAAGGCTGTGGAAAAAAAAAAGGAGACATATGTAATATTCTTTGTAATACTTTAAGCACTAAAAGAATAAAAAAATAAAAAATATATATTAACAATAAAAAAAAGAAATAAATGACATAGAAACAAACAAACAAGCAAACAAAAAAGATGAAGAGCTGGTTCTTCGATAGGATAATCAAGATTGATGAATCTCTAGCCAGGCTCACCAAGAAGCAAAGAGAGAGGACACAAATAAACAAAATCAGAAATGAAAGAGGTGAAGTAACAACTGATCTTACAGGAATACAAAGGATTATGAAAAAAATACTATGAACAAATCTATTCCAACAAAATGGACAACCTAGACAAAATGGACATATTCTTAGAAAATACAAACTCCCAAATCTCAATCAGGAAGAATCAAAATATCTGAATAGGCTGATAACCACCGAAGAAATTGAAGCAGTCATCAAAAATCTTCCAGCAACAAAATCCCTGGTCTGGATGGCTTTACAGGGGAGTTCTACCAAGCATTTAAAGAAGAACTAACACCTATCCTCCTCAGACTATTCCAAACAAATGAAGAGAAAGGCACACTTCCAAGTTCTTTCTATGAAAACAGCATTACCCTAATTCCAAAACCAGATAAAGACACCACAGAAAAAGAGAACTAAAGGCTAATATCCTTGATGAACAAAAATGCTAAAATCCTCAACAAAATTGTAGCAAATCAGATTCAGCATTACATTAGAAAGATCATACACCATGACCAAGCAGGATTTATTCTGGGGATGCAAGCATGGTACAATATCTGCAAATCAATAAATGTGATATATCACATAAACAAATTGAGAGACAAAAATCACATAATCACATCAATTGATGCAGAAAATGCATTTGACAAAATCTCACATCCTTTTTTGATAAAAACTCTCAGCAAAGTGAGAATAGAGGGATCATACCTCAACATAATAAAAACCTTATATGACAAACCTACAGCCAACATCATACTCAATGTGCAAAACCTAAGCTCATTTCCCCTGAGAATGGGAACAAGCCAGGGATGCCCACTTTCATCACTCCTGTTCAATATAATACTGGAAGTGCTAGCCATAGTAATCAGACAAGAAGAAGAAATAAAAGGCATCCAAATTGGAAAAGAAGATGTAAAACTGTCCTTATTCACAGTTGGCATGAAACTGTACATAGAAAACACCAAAGACTCCATCAAGAAACTAATAGACCTAATAAATGAATTCAGCAATGTAGCAAGATACAAAATTAACACCCAGATATTGCCCTAGCCCGTTTGGCTCGGTGGATAGAGCGTCAGCCTGAAGACTGAAGGGTCTCAGATTTGATTCCAGTCAAGGGCATGTACCTTGATTGTGGGCACATCCCCAGTAGGGGGTGTGCAGGAGGCAGCTGATCAATGTTTCTCTCTCATTTATGTTTCTAACTCTCTATGTCTCTCCCTTCCTCTCTGTAAAAAATCAACAAAATGTATTAAAAAAAAACAACAAAAAACAAAATTAACACCCAGATATCTATGGACTTTTTATACAGAAACTAGAGACCCTGTGCATGAAATTCATGCACGGGGTCAGGGGCAGAAGAGGAGAGGTTCCCTCAGCCCAGCCTGCACCCTCTCCAATCCAGGACCCCTTGAGGGATGTCTGACTGCCAGTTTAGGCACAATCCTGGGGGTTGGATTTAAACCAGCAGTCAGGAATCCCTCTCACAATCTGGGACCACTAGCTCCTAACTGCTCAACTGCCTGCCACTTGATTGCCCCTAACTGCCCCCTCTGCTGGCCTGGTCACTCCCAACTGCCCCCCTGCTGACCTGTTTGCCCCAAACTGACACCCTGCCTGCCTGGTCACCCACAACATCCCCCTTGACAGCCTGGTTGCCCCCAATAGCCTCCCCCACCAACTTGGCTGCCTGCACCTGCCCCTCTGCCAGCCTGGTCACCCCAACAGCCCCCCTGCAAGCCAGGTAGCCCCCATCTGCCCCCCCCCCCTGCTTGCCTGGTCAACCCATGCAGCCTGCTGTTAAATCATTTGGTCATCCCTAACTATCCCCCCTGCCGGGCTTGTTGCCCCACGTAGCCTGCTGTTTGGTTGTTACTGTAACTGTGACAGAGTCCCGGACTATTATTTGCATGTTCCTCTATTATCAGTGTAGATAATGAACTCACAGAAAGAGAAATGAGAAAAGAAATCCCATTTACCATTGCACCAAAGAAATTAAGATACCTAGGAATAAACTTAACTAAGGAGCTAAAAGACCTATACTTGGAAAACTATAGGACATTGAAAAAAGAGATAGAGGAAGACATAAACAAATGGAAGAATATACCATGTTCATGGATTGGTAGAATCAACACATTAAAATATCCATATTACCCAACGCAATCTACAGATTCAATGCAATCCCTATTAAAATAACAAAGGCATACTTCAAAGATCTAGAAAAAACTCTCCAAAAAATCATCTGGAATAAAAAAGACCCTGAATAACCACAGAGATCCAGAAAAAGAAGAACAAATTTGGAGGGATCACAATACCAGATATTAAGCTATATTACCAACCCATGGTTCTTAAAACTGCCTGATACTGGCTCAAGAACTGACATATACACCAATGAAAGAGAACAGAGAATCCAGAAATTGACTCAAGACATCTTCAATTAATATTTGACAGAGGAGGCAAGAGCATACAATGGAATCAAGCCAGTCTCTTCAATAAATGGTGCTGGGAAAATAGGACATATGCATGCAAAAAACTGAAATTATATCACCAACTTGCACCATACACAAAAATAAACTCAAAATGGCTAAAGAACTTAAATGTAAGATGGGAGAGCATAAAAATCCTACAAGACTCCATAGGCAGCAAAAAGCAGACATATGTTGTAGCAATATCTTTACCAAAACAGCTCCTAGGACAATGGAAACTAAGGAGAAAATAAACTAATGGGACTACATCAAAATTAAAAGCTTCTGGATAGCAAAAGAAACCATAAACAAAACAAAAAGAAAGCCCACTGCATGGGAGAACACACTTGCCAACAATATTTCAGATAAGGGTTTAATCCCCCAAATTACAGAGAACTCATACAACTTAACAAAAGGAAGGTAAACAATCCAATCAAAAAATGGGCAAAGGACCTACACAGCCACTTTTTGAAAGAGGACATACATATGAAAACATGCTCAAAGTCACTAATTATCCGAGAGATGTAAATCAAAACAACAATACCATCTCACACCTGTCAGAATTGCTATCCTCAACAAATCAGCAAACAACAAGTGCTGGCAAGGATGTGGAGAAAAAGGAATCCTCATGCATTGCTGGTGGAAATGCAGACTGGTGCAGTCACAGTGGAGAACAGTATGGAGTTTCCTCAAAAAGTTAAAAATGGAACTTCCATTTGACCCACTTCTAGGACTATATCCCAAGAAACCAGAAACACCAATCAGAAATGATATATGCACCCCAATGTTCATAGCAGCACAATTTACAATGGCTATGATTTGGAAACAACCAAGTGCCCATCAGCAGATGAGTGGATTAGAAAACTGTGGTACATCTACACAATGGAATACTATACTGCTATAAAAAAGAAGGAACTTTTACCATTTGCAAGAGCATGGATAGAACTGGAGATCATTATGCTAAGCGAAATAAGCCAGTCAGAGAAAGATAAATATCACACAATCTCATTCATATGTGGGATATAATGATCAACATAATTTGATGAACAAGAATAGATGCAGAGATAAATGTTTGGGGTGGGGGTTAGAGAGCAACCAAAGGACTTGTATGGATGCATAATAGCATAACCAATGGACACAGACACTGGGGCAGTGGAGGCTAGTCCCGGGTGGGAGTGGCTGGGTGGGGGGTGGTCAAGCGGGGGAAAAAGGAGACATATTCTAGCCCTGCCCTGTTGATCCCATGGGACCAGCCCACCCAAGCCCTGCAGGGAGGCTTTTGCTGGATAGCTTCAGGCAAAGGTTAGATTAACACCTCCCTAGAGATCCAGGAGCCAGGAATCCCAGAGGTCAGAGTGGGACCATCCAGTTTGCAGCTCCATGGAACCATAAAGGACACACTCAGTGGGCTGACTCAGTGAGCACCAAAGTCCCATTGAAGCAAGTCTTGCCCAGAGGGGTGTCTTCAGCACAGAAGTTCTCCCACTGCAGACACAGCTGATTCTCACAGCCAATTGGCCTGGAGGTCAATTCCTCCCAGTGATACCTACAGCAATCAAGGCTTAACTACAATAAGACTTTGCACAAAGCCCACAAAGGGGTGCACCAAGAGTGTCCTCCTCAGGTAATTGGGGAGGCTGAACCACTGGGCCCTAGAATAAATAAAATAAATTTAAAAAGGACTTGGTCAGGTCTGGGTTGTGAGACTCTGAGGGTAAGCAAGTTCCATGGTGTATTTCTACAGTAAGCAAGAAAGAAAGATAGTTTCAATCTCATTTAGGTCCTGTTTGCAAATGAAGAATGAGAGCGGATGAACTAAATTGGCTCCTATCAAGTTATACAGTGCAGATGGACTGGTTGCCATGGTGGGGAAAGTCAAGTTGAGGAGGTGGTCTCACAGCCTGTTCAAATGTTTGTAAATGGTGTGCGCATAGGCCATCACTTTGTGACCCCCTGGCTCTATTTCCTTTCCCTGGACAGAGTGACCCCATCCTGGCAGTATCGTGCATAACTCCTTGCTCGATCACATGTAGAGCAAGTGAGTGTAGCTGACGCACTGTTACTTATCTCCTGTAGCCCAGAACCAAATGTTGGGGCATGCTGGTCACAAAGCACAGGGAGAAAAGAGAGAAGTCATGGAAATGTGCAGCTATTTTTAACATTTCTGCTCAAGGGTCAATAGCACCACTTCTACTTCATTTTAGTGGCCAAAAAGAGTCATATGACCTAGACTGACATCAAGGGGGTGGGAAAATATAATCACCATACAGACAGCAACAATCAATATTTGAAAATAGTACTCTATTACAAACTGCCAAGTTTCTTTAAAAAAATTAACTGCTCCCATGATTGCAAATGTAGGAGGATCATTTGTTTACTCGTTTATTTATTCATCACTCATCAGGTGCTTATGGAGGAATTACTATGTTCCAGATACTGTGTTATATCCTGTAATGATAAAAAGAGAAAGAAAATGTGTTCTACATGTAGTGAGCAAACTTTGATAGAGAAAGAAAAATATATTTACTTTATTAGGATGATGTGCTTGTGTGTGTGTGTGTGTATGTGTGTGTGTGTTTGGAAGATAGACATGGTATCAAATGCACATGCACACACATGTGTGCATACACACACACACACACACACACACACACATACCAGTCAGTAGTGGGCATTCATGTTTAGCTTTTGAAAAAAATACAAGGATGAGAGAACACAGCAGAACAAAGGCAAATACCCCTACAGTGCTCTTTGTGTTAAAAAAAATTCAGATATCATAGAAGCCGAGGTCACATCTTATTCTGCTCATTTCTCTGCCTCCATTCAACAACTATTCCGTGGATAAAAGAAAAGCCAGTGATCCAATACATGGATGCACAGAGTGAAGACAGAGTGTTGAAAGTACTTAATGCCTTTATTGAAAATTCTGCACCCAGTGTCTTGGAGCAACAGAGGCCATACATTCAGCATAAAGGTAAGGAGTCACTGAGAAAAAAGAAGGGGCAGTTGGGGGAACTGTCCTTGTCCCTTTCCTAAGAAGCAACCAGAAGGCTAGAGAGAGCTTCCTACTGAGATGGGACTGTCCAGATCAAGGCCTGGTGAGTGGGACAGTAGGAGGCTCTTTGGTCCACAGAAAGTCAGCATCTGCTAATCGAGTTTGTGTGGGGAAACCATGTTGGTGAGGAAAGCCATGGTTATTGAAAGCCCCAGGTTTACTGGAAATTTTCAGAATCCATATCCAGTCTACACAATTGCAGCAGGGCCTTGACTTACGAGTTTCATTCATTCCGTGATGGAGCTCATAACTCAAATTACTCGGATGTCAAATCAAAAAGTGAACAAGTGAGACACGTGATGCTGGGCTGATGTGGCGTTCACTGTGACATTCACTGCATCAACTAGCGGTGGGGTATCTGAAGCTGACTCGTAACCCGAATTTAGCTCACAACTCAAAGCAAAAAATCGGCCGAGAGACGGCTCGTATCTCTAAAAACTCGTTAGTCAGGACACCGTAAGTCAAGACCCCACTGTATATGAGTGGCCCCCAAAATAATATGCCTGCTAAAAAGGACCCCTCATTGTTAATTGGGCTCAAATTCCTAACCAGAGTCTAGCAGTCATTATTTGTAGAAGGCCCTCAGTGCATTTAAGGGAAAGCCCCAGACCTGGTAGCCAAGCCTTCTGCACTGTGCTCCTGCCCTCTGAATAGACCTATGTTTGTATAAGAGAGCTGCTAGTATCAAAATTTAACCAGTAGGATTAAGACTCTACTGACCCAATAGGAGCTGTGCAGCTATATCCTCAATTGTATCATTACCAATAAATCAGAGAAGCTCTATTCCAGCTAAATAGGATGGTGCTTTTTGGACTAATCAAACTGTGAGAATTTGGAATACTCATTTGAAAGAGAGTGGACCAATCAGGAACCAGGGTCAGGCACTCTTCTTTACATGTGTCATCTTCACTTGTGACTTTAAGGGGTATGCTTTCCATTTTTATCAAAGACTGCCTTTTTTTGATACATCTACAACTACAGAGGTAAGCTGGGACGCTTGAGATAAGCGGGGACTCCTGAGCTGAGCTACAACACCTAAGCTGAGCTGGGAAACCTGAGCTGAGCTGGGAAACCTGGTATGAGCTACAAAATCTGAGCTGAGCTGGGACACCTGAGCTGAGCTGGGACACAAGAGATGAGCTACAACTCCAAAGCTGAGCAGGGACACCTGAGTTCACTTAAGAAACCTGAGCTGAGCTGGGACACCAGACCTGAGCTGGGACATCTTAGCTGAGCTGGAACACCTGAGTTGAGCTAGGAAACCTTAGCTGAGCTGCAACACCTGAGCTGAGCTGGGAGACATTAGATGAGTTGGGACACCTGAGCTGCTAGGACTCCTAAGCTGATCTAGGACACCCGAGCTCAGCTGGGACACCTGACTGAGCTAGGATACCAGAAGTTAACTGGACACCTGAGCTGAGATAGGACACCTGAGCTGAAATAAGACACCTATGCTGAGCTAGGACACCTGAACTAAGCTGAATCACCTTTGCTGAGCCGAGACACCTGAGCCAAATTAAGACACCTGGGCTGAGCTGAGATACCTGAGCTGAAGTAAGACACCTGAGCTGAGCTGGAGCACCTGAGTTGAGTTACGAAACCTGAGCTGAGCTACAACACCTTAGCTGAGCTGGGACCCCTTAGATGAGCTGATACACCTGAGCTGAGCTACAACATCTGAGCTGAGCTAGGACACCTGAGCTGAGTTTGGACACATGAGCTGAGCTGGGACTACTGAGCTGAGCTGGGACATCCAAGCTGAGCTGAGACACATGTGCTGAAGTAAGACACCTGAATTTAGCTAGGCCATCTGAGCTGAGCTACAACATGTGAGCTGAACAGGGACACCTGAGCTGACCTGGGAAATTTGAGCTGAGCTGGGACACCTGAACTGAGGTGTGACATGTGTGCTGAAGTAAGACACCTGAGTTGAGTTAGGACACCTGAGCTGACTACAACAGCTAAGCTGAGCAGGAACATCTCAGCTGAGCTACAACACCTAAGCTGAGCTGGGACATCTCAGCTGAGCTGGGACACCTGGGCAGATTTGGAACACCTGAGCTGAGCTGGGTCACCTGAGATGAGCTACATAATCCAAGCTGATCTGGGACACCTGAGCTGATATAGGACACTTAGCTGAGCTGGGTCACTTGATCTGAGCTGAGACACCTGAGCTGACATAGGATACCTGAACTGAGCTGAGACAACTTTACTGAGCTGAGACACCTGAGATAAAGTAAAAGGCCTGAGCTGACCTAGGACACTGAGCTGAAGTAAAACACTGGAGTTGAGCTAGGACACCTGAGCTGAGCTCAACACCTGATCTGAGCTGGACATCTGAGCTGAGCTGAGACACCTGTGCTGTAGTAAGACACCTGAATTTAGCTAGAACACCTGAGCTGAGCTGGGAAATCTGAGCTGACCTGGTAAATCTGAGCTAAGCTGGGACACCTGAGCTGAGCTGTGACATGTGTGCTGAAGTAAGACACCTGAATTTAGCTAGGCCAACTGAGCTGAGATACATGTGAGCTAAGCAGGGACACCTGAGCTGACCTGGGAAATTTGAGCTGAGCTGGGACACCTGAGCTGAGCTGGGACACGTGTGCTGAAGTAAGACACCTGACTTGAGCTAGGACACCTGAGATGAGCTACAACACCTATGCTGAGCTGGGACATATCAGCTGAGCTGGGACACCTAAGCTGAGCTGGGGCACCTGCCTGAGCTACAACTCTTAAGCTGAAACCTGAGCTTAGCTGGGACACCTGAGCTGATCTGGGTGACCTGAGCTGAGATAAGACACCTGAGTTGAGCTTGGACACCTGATGTGAGCTTCAAAACCTGAGTTGAGCTTGGTCACACAGCTGAGCTGGGACATCTGAGCTGAGTTGCAGCACCTGAGTTGAGCTAGGAAACCTGAGCTGAGCTGGGACACCTTAGGTGAGTTGGGACACCTGAGTTGAGCTAGGACACCAGAGCTTAGCTAGGACACCTGACCTGAGCTGAATTACCTTTTCTGAGCTGAGACACGTGAGCTGAATTGAGTTGCCTGGGCTGAGCTAGGACACTTGAGTTGAAGTAAGACACCTGAGTTGAGCTAGGACACCTGAGCTGAGAACAACTGAGCTGAGCTGGGACAGCTGAGCTGAGTTAGGACAGCTGAGCTGAATTAGGACACCTGATCTGAGCTGGGACACCTGAGCTAAGCTACAACACCTGAGCTGAGCTGGGACACCTGAGCTGAACTGGGACACTGGAGCTGAGTTAGGGACCTGAGCTGATTTGGGACACCTGGGCTAAGCTAGGACACCTGAGCTGAGCTTGGACACCTGAACTAAGCTAGGACACCTGAGCTGAGCTAGGACACTTGAGCTGTGCTACAATGCCTGAGTGGAGCTACAACATCTGAACTGAGCTAGGACACCTGAGCTAAATTAAGACACCTGAGCTGAGCTGGGGCACCTGAGCTGAGATGGGGCACCTGACTTGAGCTAGAACACTTTAGCTGAGCTGGGACACTGGAGATGAGTTGGGACACCTGAGCTGAGCTACAACATCTGAGCTGAGCTGGGACACCTGAGCTCACTTAAGACACCTGAGTTGAGCCAGGACACCTGAAGTGAGCTACAATGCCTGATCTGAACTGATGCATCTGCTCCAGGGGGAACACCTGAGCTGAGCTACAACATCGGAGCTGTGCTAGGAAACCTGAGTTGAAGTAAGACACCTGTGCTGAGCTGGGATACCTGAGCTAAGCTAGGACACCTTAGCTGAGCTGGAGCACATGATCTGAGCTGGGACACCTGAGCTGAGCTACAACATCTGAGCTGAGCTAGGACACCTGAGTTGAAATAAGACACCTGAGCTAGGACACCTGATATGAGCTGGGACACCTGAGCTTAAGTAAGATATCTGAGTTGAACTGGGACGTCCGTGCTGGATACCTGAGCTGAGCTGGGACCCCCTAGGTGAGCTGGGACCCCCTAGGTGAGCTGGACACCTGAGCTGAGCCAGGACACCTGAGCTGTGCTACAATGCCTAAGCAGAGCTACAACATCTGAACTGAGCTAGGACAACTGAGCTGGATTAAGACACCTGAACTGAGCTGGGACACTTGAGCTGAGTTAGGACACCTGAGCTGAGCTGGGGCACCGGAGCTGTGCTGCATCACCTGAGCTGAAATGTTAATACCAGCGCTGTAATACCTTGGTGCCTTGCCAAGGCTAATCCCATGGTCCTGCTGCTCCACAGAGAGGCTCTATCTCACAGCCATGCTATGTTATAGTGAACCTTTTTCACAATTGAGTTTTTGTTTGTTTGTTTGTTTTTGTATTTGTTTTTGTTGGTGTTGTTGTTGTTTTTTCTCCTGATTAACATCTTCCCCCTTTACCACCCCTAATATTGGTGATTATGTTGGAATCACCTGAATTGGCAGTGATGACCTTAGGTTGTCAATATTAATATTACACACCCTTGTTATGTGTGTCCCTGTAATTTAACTTTGGTAATGAGGTGCTGGGAAAATAATTGCTCTATAGAAGAAATCCAGCACCCTGCCTGGGCTACATATTGTAACATAATTGCAAGCAGCCTATATGTTTGAAGACCCTTGAGGAAAGAGATGTTTTTGCATTGCAAGAAATGAGCCAATATCCTGCATATATTAGGGACTTGGCAAGTGCTTTCTTAATGGATATATGAGTGAAAGACAGTGGCTCTTATGACAGAGATTTTTCTTGCATTCTGTTATCCTGTCACTCAAGTCTGGGAGATGTCTGTTCACTGTTATTAACTCATGTTTGGCTTACTGCTGTTAGAATGAGTAAATACAATTCAATAATAACCTACAGATTATTAAAACAAGTTTCCCATTTGGTATCGAAGCACCTCTAAACACTTGATACACCCTTTCAAAGGTGTCACTGTAAATTAAAGAAACAGATTATCTTATTTTAAAATGTAGTGTAATTGGTGCTTTAGTAATTGTACACTTACAGAGGCAAGAAAAAGTGTGATTCTCTTAGAAGGCTCAACTGAAAGGTTCTGGGGATTTTCTGTTAACCCAAGGTCCAGTTGGAAAGTGAAACTAGCCAGCTGGTCAAAGTTGAGGATGGACTCTACTTTCAAGCTGTTAACAAAAACTGATTCCCTTTCATGAGAAGCAAAGACCAAGGAACATATGTGTGGGTAGAGTTGGACCAAATACAGGGAATTTTACTGAATCTGTTTTCCTAAGAAGAATGTATTTTCTTTAATTACTTCATAAGTAAGTGTTTGACAATTTAATCTGTGCTTTAAGGTATAGAAAGGAATAGATTCTCTAACATTGCCATTTTTTATACCATCCATAAATTTACATAGCTGCAACCTACACAGTGTAAAATGATACCTTTAAAATATTAAGAAAAAACAAACACTATCAATTCTTATTGTTTCTGAAGTGTTCTAAAGTTATAATGAAGACTCCAAATATCTGCTTTTTTGTTGTTGTTGTATTATTTCTCAGGCAATTACATTTTTACTGCCAATTTGGAGGATTTACTTGATATAATCATTGAGTACAAGTGTAGTGCTAAGTATTTAAATGAGAATGCTATGAAAAGAGTAATTTTCCTTGTTTTGTTGTAACCAGATTATTTTTAATATGCAAAATTTATTTTAAAACATTTTAATTATGCTAGGAAATTTGAATCAAGCAAGCATTCCACACATAATATTGCCTCTAATAAGGTTGGCATTTACAATATGGTAACATTCTCTATGCTTATTTCTTAAGTATTTTGATTTTGTTAATACAAGATAAATTAGCAAATCAGGCAATGATGTTTAGGTATTTGAATTAATCAGGTGCTCAATCTTGTCTGAATATTTTAAGGAATGTTTAGCAACTGTGCTAAGTAAACTGAGTGGCAAAAATGAACATAGATTTTGCTATGAATTGCAAATATGTACAAAATTAATGTGGCTAGCTGAATAGTAATACATTATTATTTAAAGTAATTTTATTTTGATTTGAAGAACTCATTTGCAATATAAAATAGGAATTTTATTATTTCTCACTTAGAAAAAATGGCAAATAAATTTATTTTGCAAATTCATAATGCTTATGTTTCTGGGTTCATTTCAGACACTGTCTATTTAAGAAAAATAACTAACAGTTGAATGAAAAATAATGGTTTCTCATCACAGGAGGGTTTTTGGACATACTTCTTGATTGAATGACTGATAAGTTCAACATTGGATGGTGAATTAAATAATTACTGGTGTGACTGCTTCTACATGTGCAATTTGACTAGTTTCTTCCTAATTGTATACAACCCATGACCCTGCAAACGTTTTCCTAGTATTTTGAGTTGAAGCTTCTCACAACCAGTGTCAGGAGCCCACAGAAGAACCTTGTGAGGAAGCATAATCAGAGCCAGTATTCCATTTACATTTATTTATTTATTTTTATTTTGACTAGCTGTGTAAATAAACATGTCCTGGACAATCATTCAATTTTAATTTGCTTTAATATCTTCAATCTATACATATAAAAGCCTAAGCAACTGGACGACCATACAACCGGTTTACCAGTCGACCGGTCACTATGACACACACTGACCACCAGGGGGCAGATGCTCAACACAGGGCCTGCCCCCTAGTGGTCAGTGCACTCCCACAGCCAACCTCCTGCAGCCCCTCCTTCCCAGCCGGCCAGCCTCCCATGGCCCTACTATGCCCAGATCACCTACCAAGCTAAGGGACGCCACTTGTGCACGAATTCATGCACCAGGCCCCTAGTTTATTTTATAAATATTTAGTGACTATTATTGAGGTGATTTAATCCATTTAGTAAACACATTTGTAAGAAGAAATGGATTTATTCATTTCCCATTTTCACTATTCAAAATTGTCCAAAGAACTCATTCAACTTTAGAGTAGAACCATGTCTGGTCAGCACCACTTGTTGAGGGGTACACACTAGGTGCATCTATTTTGAGAAAACTAGCCCAGTGTATATCAGGATAGACAGACGAAGTATGATTCTCTTCTTCCAAGCCCACACCAAGGGAGAGCAACCTATAAGCACTGTGAGAGAGAAGGTCACTTCCTATAATTGCTGTAACCTAGAACCGAGTAAGGTACTTAATATGTGGTGGGCACTTTACATCATCATTTAATAATATTTACTAATTGATTACTATGTGACAGGCTTTATTTTAAGCACTGAGAATAGAGCAGTAAAGAAAGAAACACTTGCTTTCTGCCCTGGGGCTTATATTCTATTCGAAAAACAGAAATCTAAAAAAGTTACACACAAGTACTCATATAATATTTTAGATAGTTATAAGCATTCTGGAAAAGATAAAGCATGGGGAAGATGATGTACGTGCTGTGTGTGGGCTCCCTGTTATATGTAGGGTAGAGAAGAAAGGCCTTGTCTTTAAAGTGACATTTGAATGGGCATCTGAAGAAAGCAATTCTATCTGGGGAAAGTATCTAATACATAAAAATAGCAAGTATCAAGGGTGTGCTCAGCTGGTATCAGGAAGAATGAGGAGCTCCCTGCCAAGTGGGAGAAAGCTAGTGGAAAATGCAGAGAGCCCCTCATAGGGCTTCATAGAGAATTTGGTTCATCCCCTCAACTTGATTTCACATACACAAATATAAAATAATATTTAATAATTATATGTCATGTCTAATTATTAAAAGTACTTTTCACACAGATAGTGACCCATTGGCAATCATCCACTGGGTATATGCATGGCATTGTTGTAATTTGATGATAATAAAAATGTTGAATGATTATTGGATATGCACACTGATTAGGTAGAAAGGGTCCAAGGGAGAGATGGAGGAGAGGTGGAATTGACCAGAAAATGGGGGTAAATACTAAGAGGGATTGGTCATGACTTCTCACCAGTTATCATAACAAACTAGAACAGCCCTTGGACTTTAGCGTGTCCCAGGTACTACCTACCCTCATTTCATAAAGGTTTCTTATTCCATTCTCACAACAATCTTGAGGCTGTGTGTCTTTGAGAAGAGAATCCAAATGAGGATTATGAGAGAAGGAATGGCAAAAGGCACTGAAATTTTCAATGGCCAATATTTTGGGAGTAGAGAGTAGAGCATGAGGTAATAAGTGGGAAGCCAGAGCTCCAGTATTAGATTAAGAATATGCAGGTTATGACCTGCTGAATGAGGCACAAGCCACCCATATGGGTGGGCAAGGAGCTACAACAGCTCAGAGGTCCTACTTTGGGAAAATGAAAGCCCTAGGATTATTTTCATTGAAAGCTGAGCTGTAGCACTCTCACACAAAGAAAGTAAAGTCACAGATTTATTGCTTACATACCCCAGAAATGAGGAGGTGCAGTGAGCAAGGAGAAGGACAGTCCTCCATCCCAGCTCACAAGGAGCAGGAGATAGAGAACAGGCCATAAACACATTATTTAAAAGGTGGTTGGAGTAGAGGTCACAAAGTTTTTGCTGGCTCCATTCTAAGTGGTTATTTTAAAAGGTTCTCAGGTAAAAGCAAAGTAGAAACTTGTGGCTACAATCTTAAGCTCAGGTCCTCATGTAAGACTCCAAGTGTGAGCAGAGTTGCCTACTGCAAAATGACTAACAAACAACGCAATGTTTTTGTGTGTTTGTGTGTGTGTGTGTGTGCGTTTTTGCTGTTGTTTTTTTGTTTTGTTTTGTTTTTTTCTCATCACAGGACTTAGTCTCTTGCAGTAATCCAGACAATAGAAGTTTTCAGTTTCAAGAATATTTTTCTAGAGTAAAATGTTTGAATGTGTTGACTGTCATCAAGGAAATAAATAAAAAATAAGAGTGCTTCAAAGGATTTATTGTCTCTGAAAAGTGTAAATAATAAAGTTGTTATTTATTGAGAGTGGGAACAGCTTGGGATGGGCTTAGACTCAGAAGCCGTGTTTGAACTTGCTAAATTTGAGAGGAATACTAACACCCAAGTGAAGACAAGGACATTTTGTCAGGTCCACCCACAAACAGCTGAGTAACGAATGGAGGCAGAGAGGAAGGAAGCTCAAGAAGCTGAAGATGCACCAACAAAGGCAATAGCAGAAAGTCTGAAATTTAAATGTAACTAAAGTAGGCAAAGCATCTTTCTCGGGGGATAATTTTAGTTCTGTGTGGGCTAAGGCTAATTAGTAATGTCAGCATTAAATGCATGGGGTTAAGTATTTCCCCAGCAGTGACATCTGGCTCCTAGCGGCTATTTGGCAGCTCCATGGTGCAGTCCAAATAGGGCGGAAAGTCTGTCTTTTGGCTTGTGTTGTTTGTGCTCTTGTAATTTTTCATTAGTGCATCCTGTGTGTATTTGAAAATAAATTGTATTAATCGATATCTATTTTTAATAAAAACAACCATGAGATGTTCATATGTTTACAAAATAAAATCATATTTAATAATTATATGTCATGTCTAACTATTGAAAGTGTTTTCACATGGACTATTGATCAATTAACAATCATGCACTTGGAATGTGCTATGTGCATGGGCTGGTTGTAGAGATTATAACCAAAATGTTGCATGACTCTTGGCTATGCACACTGATCAGTTAAGAAAGGTCCCAAGGAAAAGGTATCATTGACCAGAAGGTGGGCAGCAGCACAAAGAGGGCTTGGGGCAGTTACCATTTGTCAGCCACTTTAGTCATATTAACATACTACAGGCTTGGTGCATGAATTCGTGCACCAGTGGGGTCCCTTGGCCCCAGATTGCGAGAGGGCGCAGGCCAGGACAAGGAACCCCACAGGTGCACAATTCGGGTCAGGGAGGGATGCGGGAGGTTGGCCAGCTGCAGAGGGACCGCAGGAGGGCTCCAGAGTGTGTCCAGCCCATCTCACTCAGTCCCGATTGGCTGGACCCCAGCAGCAAGCTCACCTACCAGTTGGAGCATCTTTCCCCTGGTGGTCAGTGCACATCATAGCAACTAGTCAACTGGTCAACTGCCTGCCCCCTGGTGGTCAGTGCATGTCACAGCGAGCGGTTGAGCGGCCTTAGCATATCATTAGCATATTACACTTTGATTGGTTGAACAGCCTACCAGACAACCAGACACTTAGCATATTAGGCTTTTATTATATAGGATTTGAACTGCCTTTGTTTTCTACTCTGTTTCAGATAATATCTACCCTGATGTAATTAGGGTAATTAATGTTTCTCATTCTAATCTCATGACAATTTTGAGATATCTGTTTCTTATTCACTTGAAATTAATGTCCATAAAAGTTGCAATTTTCTAAGGTTATTGAGCTCGCTGTCAGCAGTTCTGAAATCACATTTGGATAAACTGGATTAAGAGAGGCACTATATGTTTTTAGAATTCCTAAGAATAGCTCATCTTCGAATCTTTCTCAACCCAGTCCTATAATCTCTGATACTGCCTCTTTAATCTAGTAACACTTTCCACCCTCAAAGCCTAAATATTAAAATATCAAATAGTTACCGTGGTGTGCCCTTACTTTACCATGATATGAAAGATAGCAGCCTTACTCAAATGATATTACACAAGAAGTTCCCAACTTATTAACCATTGTTTTACAATTGTCAAAACGGAACACAGCTTTAATTTAATCATATGATTTTATGCGTTTTTGCTCTTGATACATGGACTGAGATGATACTTATGGGCAAAGAACAGAAAGATGTGTGACTGTGCTTATCAGAAGGAGCGAGACCCGCACTGTGTAGGAAACAATACTTGTAGGATCAGTGTGACCTCCAAATAGATGAGAGTCGTCAGGGAAGCTTTTCACATGCTCCAAGCCATGTGCTGGCATGGTTTCCTGTGGGTGGATATGACACATGCTTTGGGCTAAAATCCAATTCAATTAAAGAAATACTTATTGCCCTCCCACTTTGTATTCATCATATTGTACCATTTCCCTGATACCATTCATATATCTATTCAAAACCTAAAACTTATATGAAATAAACTGGCTTGGATGTTAACTACATGTGACCAGAAAATTGACTCTTTTTATAAAAATGACCATTTCCATCTGCCAGGATCTATGCCAAATTCCTGAGCCAAGAATTGGTTGGAAAATACATTGACACCAGTGTTTACTTAATCTATAATATAAAGTAAGAATTTCTAAATCACCCCTGCCCTTTTGTGCCTCCACTGTAGCATGCACAGGTTGTTGTCACAGCCCCTGACCCAACGTGTGCCAAAGGCAGGCTGTTGGAAGTGAGTGAGGTCCTTTAGACACAATAGGGAGGCCTTTCATGTAAAGACTTTACAAAAATAACGAACTACAAGTCGGTCTACTTATTGTTATGAACATGCATAGTTAACTCAATGTTGTGCATTAAATCTGAGTGCATTCACCCATGAACAATGTTACAGAATTTTTTAACTTCACAATTATGCAGGAAGCCACAACGGTATAAACAAGGTTGGGGGTATTGCCAAAACGGAGAGTAAGGTGAGTTACTAGGTTCTGCAGTTCTTCAGGGCACTGCACACAGGAGCCATGTTGTGTGTGGGTTTCACCTCACCCACCCCAGCAAAGCTGAGATGCACCAACACAGCTAGGAAAAAAGCAGACAGGCAGGGACTGTCAACAGCAGCCAGGAAACAGGAGTCATCTTAATTCATAGTGACCAGTCCTGCAGACAAGCCCCGCAGATGTGAAAATTGAAGGAAGGAAAGGGCAGCACAGGCATCATGAACCCTTGCAGACTTTACCAACATTTGCCCCATAGGCATTTATGTTCGGTGAATCCAGTGGCTTCAGTCCCTCTCGACAACTCTGTTCTCACCCACTGGGGCCTTGGAACTGCACCAGCAGCCAGGCAAGCCGATGCATCGTGCAAGTGTAAAAGGCCAGCCAGATATGGTGTCTGAACCCTACTGTGCACACACACGGGGCTAGCACTCCAGCAATGCCTTTGCACACTTCTAATCTGATGCCTGTCACCAGCCTCGAACAGCACACTCATCTGGGGAACACTATGCAGCCACAAAGGACATGCCAACCATCAGGGTCCCTACAGCTGCCTGTGGGCTGGTATTAGCCCTGTGTTATGTCTGCGAGCTACACCACCATGCTCACCTGAAGCTAGCTCCTCCAAGGGTGTGCCAGCCTCCCCTGCAGCTTGGCCTTTGCCACCAGCTGCCTGACTGAGTGCATGCAGGGTGAGTCTGAGCAGTCAATGGAGAGCACAGCAACACCCAGGGTCTGTGCAGCTGCCATGAGCCAGGAGCTGGCCTCCACCACGGCCCAACCACCACGTGTATGTCTGAAAGCAGCCCTTTTCACTACCTAGCCACGTGCTGCTGACCCCCAGATGAGTGTGTTCACATGACCAACTCCAGCCACCACAGCTCCCTGCCCTGGTCCCAAGGCACGGGACCTGGAGGCAGTGCTGAGGCCCCAACAGCCTTTGCACTAATTGAGAACCCCCGCAGGGCCTACCAAAGAGCTCACAGTTGTTAATGCTGTGCACCTCAGTCATCTGAGCCACATGGGAATCATGGCGCATCAGGGACACACAACGGCCACCAAAACAATACAGCAAGCTCCCAGTAACTGGTCCCAAAGGAATGAAGATCCAAAAATTTCTCAACAAAAATTCAAAATGATTGTTGTAAATGTGTTCAGAAAGCTGCAAGAGAACACTCAAGTACTGAAACCACCAGTACTTGAAGCCACTAGTAGCACTGTTTTCTTCCTATACATACACACTTATGATAAATGCTATTTCGTAAATTAGGCATGTTATGAAATTAACTATAACTGCTAATAAAATAGAAACATTACAATAATATACTATGGTAAAAGTTATTTAAATGTGTTCTCTTTCAAAACACCTTATTGTATTATGTGCACCCTTCTTTTTGTGATAATGTGAAATGTAAAATACCTCATTAAGTCAAGCACTTCTACTTTTTCACTTAAAGAAAGCACTTTACAGCTTCTGTTTGGCTTGTCTGAGTTCCCAGCACACTAACTGTGTACGTTGGGCCATTATTAAATAAAACAAGGGTTACTTGTGCACAACCACTGCAGTACCACAATAGTCAGCCTGATAACAGATACAGCCACCAAGTTACTAATAAGTGGGGAGCGTCTACAGCACTGAACAAAGGGGTGATTCATATCCCTGATGACCAGAGTTGGGCAGTGTAACATATCACTCCATCAGTTTGAAATTTAAAACTTATGAATAATTTATTTCATACTGCAGTTGACTGTAGGTAACAAACTGAGAAAGCAAATTCATGGTGAATGAGGGACTACTATAATTTCAACTGACTTGTCTTCTAGTCCATTGACTTCTTCTGCTTGATCAGTTGAATTACTAAAGTTCTCTAGTGCAGTCATTGTATTCTTCCACTCCAAAATTTCTGTTCAGTTGTCATTTATGTTTCCTCTCTTTGATGTACTTCTCATTTTGTTCTTGTGTTTTTTAATCCTGGTATCATTAAATTCTTCATGAGTGTTCTCTTGTAGCTTTCTGAACACATTTACTTTATTCATTATATTCCACATATAAGTGAGATCATGTGATACCTGTCTTACTCTGACTGGCTTATTTCGCTTAGCATAATACTCTTCAGATCTTCCATGTGTTCTCAAAGGGTAAAAGATCCGTCTTTTTAAAGCTGCATAGCATTCCATTGTATAAATGTACCACAGCTTTTTTATCCACTCATTTACTGATGGGCACTTGGGTTGTTTCCAGATTTACCTGTTGTAAATTGTGCTGCTATGAACACAGGGGTGTGTGTATTCTTTCTGATTGGTGTTTTGGGATTCTTAGGTTACATTCCTAAGAGTGGGATCACTGGGTCAAATGGCATTTCCATTTTTAATTTTTTTAAGAAACTCCATACTGTTTTCCATAACAGTTGCACCAGCAGTGTACTAGGATTCCCTCAACAGCAGTGTACTAGGATTCCCTCTTCTTCACATCCTCCCCAGCACTTGTCATTTGTTGATGATAGTCATTCTAGCAGGTGTGAGGTGATACCTCATTATCATTTTAATTTTCATTTCTCTGATGATTAGTGATTTTGAGCATTTTTCAAGTGTTCTTGGCCATCTGTATGCCCTCTTGGAGAAATGTCTATTTAGGTGCTTTACCCATTTTTAAATTGGATTGTTTGTCTTCCTTTTTGTTAAGTTATATTAGTCCTTTATATAACTTGAATATTAACCCCTTATCAGATGTATCATTTTTATCTTGTTGATGGTTTCTTTTTAAGTGCAGAAGCTTTTTATTTTTTACATTTATTTATGTTTTCTTTATTCCCCTTGCCCTAGGAGATGTATTGGCAAACATACTTCTACGAGAGATGTCTAAGATTTTGCTGTCTATGGTTTCTTCTAAGATTTTTATGGTTTCAGTGTTTACATTTAAGACATTGCCTATTTTGAGTTTATTCTTGTGTGTGGTGTAAGTTGGTGGTCTAGTTTCATTTTTTTGCATGTACCTTTTCAATTTTCCCAACACCATTTATTGAAGGGACTGTCTTGACTCCATTGTATGCTCTTGCCTCTTTTGTCAAATATTAATTGAGCATAATGGCTTGGGTCAATTTCTGGGTTCTCTATTCTGTTCCATTGATCTATATGCCTGTTCTTGTGTCAGTTCTAGGCTGTTTTGATTACATTTATTATGACAAATCTCAGCAAAGTTGGAATAGAGAGAACATATTTCAACATAATAAAGACCATATATAACATATAGTCAACTTGGAAACTTGAAGCATTTCCCATAAGACTGGGAACAAGACAGGAAAGTCTACTATTACCACTCATATTCAAGATAGTATGGGAAGTTCTCGCTACAACAATCATATCAGAAGGTATGCAAAGCATCCGAATTGGAAAGTAAGAAATAAAATCTTCATTATTTACATATTACATATTACTGTATATAGACAATCCTAAAAATACCACCAAAAATCTCCTACAGCTGATAAATGGATTCAGTTAAGTAGAAGGATAAAAAATGAATATTCAGAATTAGGTTGCATTTTATGCACCAATAATGAACTATCAGAAAGAAAGACTAAAAAACCAAACAAACAAAAATACTCCCAACAATCCCATTCATAGTGGAATCAAAAACAAACACCTAGGAAAAAACTTAATCAAGAAAGTAAAATACCTGTACTGGAAAATTATAAGATACACGAGCTATCTAAGCTTTTGCTCCGTCTTTAATTTTTGGCATTTTTATTGTGATGTGTCTGTGCATCGGCCAGTTTGGTTCTTCTTGCCTGGGACTCTCTGTGTCTCCTGAACTTTTGTGCTTTTATCCTTCACCAGATTAGGGAAGTTTTTGTCATTAGTTCTTCAAACATGTTCTCTATTCCTTACTTTCATCCCCATCTGAACCTCTTATGATGCAAATATTTTTACCTTTCATGCTGTCCCACAGCTCCTTCAAAATGTCCCCCTGTTTTTTCTTTTTGGATCTCTGAGTGTTTTTTTCCTACTATGTCTTCTAATTCATTAATCTGATCCTTGGCCTCCCCTAATCTGCTGTGTATTCCTCTCAATGTGTTCTTTATTAGTGGCATGTCATTTGTCATTTCCAGCTGGTCTTTTTCAGTTACTATATTTTTTCTCATGCTGTTGAGCATCCTTGCCATCATTATTCTGAACTCTATATCTGATAAATTCCTTTTCTCCATTTCATTTATCTCTTCTGGAGAATTCTCCTATTCTTTCATTTGGGGCTTAGTTTTTTATCTCCCTATTTTGTCTGCCTATTTAGGTTTGTGTCTGTGTACTGGCAAGATTTGCTACAGATCCCAATCTCTAGTGCAGGACAATGTCAGATGCTGTTTGTGACTCCCCCTGAGTTTCATGTTTGGAGCTAGCAACAATCCACAGCTTGTGGCTTTCTATGCTGGGGCTTGCTTCTTGGAAAGAGCCAAGATGTACACCAGGGGCTGCTTTTCCTAGTTCTTGATTCATAAGGAGATCAGGCAAAGACTCACAGCTTCCAGAGACCCAACTCTCCCTATAGTCTGATTATTAGCCAGGCTGTGGATCACAGGGTGAAAGAGTTTTCCAACAGGGTGGGGCAATTGCTCCTCCCCTCCAGGCAAATGCTGCCTGGATGGTAATGGTCTGCCTGTGAACAATATCCTCTGCTGTATGAGGGAATGACTCAGCACAGGAAACCGGGGTGACTGCCTCCTGAGCTCTAGCTCCAGAGCCCCTAACCCTGGCTTCTGCTCACACATCTACTCTGAGCTCCCTCTGCCAGAGCCCAACTTGAGTGGTTGCACACACAATTTTTGTGTTTTCCCTTAAGAGTGTGCCTGCATTTCCAGATGTCTCTCCCTGGCAGATAGCAACCCTGAAGCTTTTCACAGCCAGACATTATGTGGGCATCTTTCTCAGTTCTGGTGCTCTGGGATGGGGAGCCAAGCTTGGTGTATAGACTCCAGAGTTGTCAGTAGACCCCACCACAGCTGAGATATCCCTCCAGAACTTTAGCTGCTACTTGTGAGAGCCTGGCCAGCACTTTCACATCTCTGTACTTCCTACCAGTCTCTATGGGGTCTCCACTTTCTGTGCTTGGTTGCCAGGATTCTCTCCCGCTAGTCTTGAGTTTATTTTCCAGGGTGCTTTTTCTGCATTTAGTTGTAATTCCAGTTTGATCCTGGGAGAGTGTCAATGTAGCTTCTACTTACTCCTCCACCATTTGGCAACCTCATCATATTTCAGTTTCAATCCTCATTTACAGTTTTATTTAAACTACTCTCCCGCAGGACATGATTTCAGATATCTCTCTTTCCCCTTCAGTATGGACAGTCATCACCACTGGTGCCACCACCTTCTAGCAGTAAATGCATTTATTACCTATCATGTGCTAGGTTTGAGTTGAGCTTTACAAGTCATGTAATCTCATTCACATGTTGACACACATTCCTCATTTTGCTGATGAGACAACAACCATAGAGATGAGCAATTTTCATAAATTTAATCTTATTTATGAAAAATATTTATTGAACACCTTTTATGTTCTCTATGAGTTGAGGATACTGCCAGAAATTAGGGAGATGGGATTCTTTTCATTTTTATGGTATTCGTTTTCAGCTGTGGGAGGCAGATTAGCAAAAGGAACAATTCAGAGATCAAGATAACCTGGGACCATGGAGGAGGGCACAGTGCCTCCTTCAGCCTCTGTACTCCTCTCTAGCTTTTGCACCCCAGCCTGTTTCCTTTAATCTATGTGCAGACAAAATGTTGATGAAGGGGAATTATATAAACTCTGTAGCAAGTAAAAAGTGGAAATTGTGAAGCAAAATGGGCTAAAGATATCAAGAGAAATGACATAGAAAAGTCTTCCCAATTAGACCATCTATTGAACTAGATTTTGTAAATGTTTTCTTAAAATTGTTCTCTAAAATGGAACATGATTGAGCTTCAAAATACTTCATTGTTGGGCTCTGGTCTATTTAAGTGACCTAGTGATTATTTAACTTTCTTGGCCTCAGATGCCTGAGATATATACATGGATCTGGTATTGTAAACACATTATTTCTAAATTACTTTACCTCAAAAAATTCAATGGCATAGTCTCCTGAAGTGGGAGTAGTCACAATGTTTAACCTCAACAGCTTACAAATCAATACAAATTATATGATAATAAAGTATAATTTTACATTCATAAAGCTCGGGTACTTTTTCTTGTAAAGATTACTGTCTATTGCTAATAGAAATTACTTTTGGAAGGTTTTCAGTTGCTTGTTAAGCAATTTTAAGTAAAATGCTGTGTGCATGAGATGTTTTTGTATCTTTCTCGAAGTTATAGATTGTCTCGATTCAAAAAGAGACCCCGTCCTTATTTTCACCATCCTTATAAGCAGTTATATCTACTCTGTACTGAGCCAAATGGGATAATTGTCCTCTTTGTGTTCTTTCCTGAAAACACATGCCACCGCCCCACTGCTGGTGCTTAGAAGGAAATGAATTATATTTAACCCAAAGGACCTTTGCCAGCTTGGAATGCTGACTGCGTTAGCCTCAGGCAGGGCTCCACTGCCTGGGCAGCCTTTCGGACGTCTCCAGTCTCACCTCACTCCTGCACAGGTGTCTGAGGCCGTGCAGGTGAACCCGAGTCGCTGGCACCAGGGAAGGGTATCATGAACTGGAGCTCAGCTGGTGAGGTGTCGTAAAACTCTCCGCCTTCCTTTGACAACTTCATCGGTTTCTATAGTTCACGTTTGCTGCTGTGCAGAACTTGAGGGCTGCAGTTCAACCCAGCACCATCATTTACTCCCTCCTGGTAATAAGGTTGACGCAAGCTCAATGACTGGCTAGCTTTCCGTCAGTGATATAGTTTGGAATTAGCTGCTGCCGCTGTTTTGGGCATCTTGGTTAGCCCTGTAAAGAAGCACTGGGAAATGAGAAGCACCCAGGGACTTTAAATGACATATATGTGGAGGCTGAAAACGCCAGTGGCCCATGGATTTCAGTGGAGAAATGCTCCCACCTATAAATGTCTCAGCAGTGTGCTCACGTACACTGTAGGTACGGAGAAAATGTTTAGTGTGTGTGTGTGTTACAGATTCAAAAGAGATTTTTTTTTTGCCATTACAAAAATCATTTAGTGTGACAAAATTTAGAAACAATCTAAAAATTCAATATCATGGCCAAAAATAACAATCCTTCAATAGCTGAAACTATTTAATTGCTATAGTAATTATATAATAATGTTGAAATGATTGTTTAATACTAAGTAAAAAATGGAAAATGCATATATTTGTTCTTTTGTTACACCTCTAAAAAGTGTCTATATACATAGTTGGGAAAAGTGTAGAAAGGAACATATTAAATTGGTATGTCATGATGGGCTGATTTTCTTTTTATTTTAATGTTGAATTACATTTGAAGTGTTGTCTACAAAGCAACATATATATCTATGGTTTTAATAAATAAGAGCATGAAATTAGATGTATGGACTGTTTGTCAGGTGCCACGGTTCTGAGCATTTGACGCTCACAGCCTTGTGAGGCAGACATTTTTCTCATTTTACAGATGAGCACACGAAGGCAAATGCACCCTGGCTCCATCAGTGGCTCAGGATCACATAAATGAGAAGCACAGCCAAGCTCATGCTCTTTCAGTCATATCACACTTCCACAGGGCAACCATCGGAGTGAGGCGCAGGAAACAGAATGCTGGCTAGCTTCGAGTGAGTGCACCTGGAGGGAAAGAAAACAAAATTTAGGATTAAAAAGGTGAAAATTCTTTTTTAAAGAGTTTGTATTTAGATAATTGATACACCTATTTTCTTTTGCATTTTAAATATGCAATTGTTTCCACTGATTTTAGTGGAATTCTAAAATCACCATTCATCTGCCAGCAATTTGTTCCTTGTCTGTCAGTAATAACTTCCATTGGTCCCCATAGACAGCACATGGTGAGGCAATGGCCTCCAGACATCAAGGAGGAGCCCACTCCCTGAGGCAGGGGGAAGGGAGACAGACGAAGAATCACAGAGTCAGTATAAAGTGAAGAAGAAGTTGGGAGTATTCTGCAGACAGAGGCAACTTCCCACGGCTAAACCAAGACAAAGGGACATAAATGTATTAGGTACAATGTCAGTAGCAGATATTAGCATTACAAATAATGGGACCAAGCCCATCATGACAAAAGAATGTCAGGTGCGTCCCATCTCTACCAGAACTAGCAAGGATGCTGAAGACACAGAAAGAATTAAGGACTGTCATACCAGCCCACAAGGTCACAGGAGCCCTCCTTTCTCCAGCCAGATGCCATATTGGGTTCAAGCAGAGAAGGGATGGAATCTATGAGCCAGAGCAAGTATCTACAAAATACATTACCTAAAGGGATTATTTAAAACTAGAGGCCCGGTACAAGAAATTTGTGCACTGGAGGCAGGGAGTCCCTCAGCCTGACCTGCACCCTCTCACAGTCCGGGACCCCTCGCTCCTTACTGTCTGCCTGCTCACTGCTCCTTACCTCTCAGCTCACTGCTCCTTAGCGCTGCCATGGCAGGAGCCTCTCCCACCTCCACCTCTGTGCTCACCGGCCATGAGCCCGGCTTCTGGCTGAGCGGCGTGCCTGCATTGAGCATCTGCCCCCTGATGGTCAGTGCACATCATAGTGACTGGTCGATCTGGTTGTTCCACTGTAATGGTTGCTGAGGCTTTTATTATATAGATATTGGTTTTCATAAAG
Organism: Myotis nattereri; assembly: GCF_964212035.1. Lineage (NCBI taxonomy): Eukaryota > Metazoa > Chordata > Mammalia > Chiroptera > Vespertilionidae > Myotis > Myotis nattereri. The sequence continues at coordinate 91,245,256 of NC_138082.1, read as the reverse complement.
TTTTAAAACAGATTAAGCTAAATAAATGTTCCTTTGTTTCAATCAGATAGAGGACCATGAAGGAACAGCACACCAGTTTTAGGAAAAATTCTGTGCATTGACTGGCAGTGCAGTTACATCATCATCTGTGCTGACACACACAAATCCCTTTCACACAGTGTGTGAGCACGTGTGTTTATACTCATCTGTAGATGTGTGTGCACTTATCTCATTGACAGTACAACTCTCACCACAATGATTTTCATCACAGGAGAGAACAGACAAATCTTTTGAACAGGAGTCTATTTGATCAACACCTAGTTCTTCATTGCCCATAAATTTTATTGTTGTTTCACATCACACATAATTGATATTGAGCTGGTAATGTCTTTTAAATATTATTGAAATTCTAACTGCAGAATATTCTCATTTGTGCATCTCCCCCAAATTCAGTCTTTACCTAGAGTCTTTATTAACACTTTTACTATTGTAATAGCCATCTTTTCCTTCACTTTTTAAACTGTGCTTCCTTTTCTGTCTGTTGAGCAGAAATGATTTTAATATGGTTATTTTTGAAGAAAATAGGTCACTTACAACCTAACTACAGGGTGCACCCCCATAATGGATACACACAATGGCTGTAGATTCTATTACACTTTGAAAATGAAATATATTTTAATAAACACTGCCTATAATGTATTCCAAGTGTGTATACCAGTTGTACCGGTTAATAATGCGGATTTTGTAATCAAAGAAAATATGATAATTTCAAGAGAAACATCAAAAGTGCTTTATTCAATGTAATTTCCATTGCCAGCTACACATTTTCTCCATCTTTCAAGAAATTTGTGGATACTGTCCCAATAGAACTTTTCTTGTTTTGAGGCAAACCATTCAGAGACCCAATTATCCACTTCTTCGTATGTTTTGAAGTGCTGCTCAGAAAGTGCGTATGCCATTGATCAGAACAAGTGGTAATCTGAAGGAGCAAGGTCTGGTGAATATGGTGGGTGGGTTAATACTTCTCAGGCAAGATCTTTTAACGTGCCTTTAACTGGTTTCAAAGTGTGTGATCGTGCATAATCATGTAGCAAACTTACTTTGCCTTGTCTTCTGGAACATTCTGGTCGTTTTAACATCAAAACGTGGTTCACATTGATTATTTGTTGTTAGTAGCTATCACTATTAAAGGTTTCACCTGGTTTTAGAAGCTCATAATACACCACATCTTCTTGATCTCACCAAACGCAGAGCATTGTCTTCTTTCCGAAGCGATTTGGCCTTGCAGTCCATGTTGATGGTTGACCTGGATCAACCCATGATTTTGTGCATTTGGGATTCTCAAAATAAATCCACTTTTCATCACCAGTCACAATTTGATGCAAAAAAAGACTTTTTTTCATGCCTTTGAAGCAACATTTTACTGATGACTTTTTGGTTTTCCATTTGTCTTTTGTTCAGTTGATGTAGCACCCATTTTCCTTCCTTTAAAATCTTTCCCATTGTAAAAAATCAGAAATTGTTTGCTGAGCAAAGTTTAATGTTTCTGCAAGTTGTTTTTGAGTTTGACATGGATCTTCATCCAACAATGCTTGTAATTGTCACTCTTCAAACTTTTCGGTTGACCTGGATGTTCTTTGTCTTCCCCATCAAAATCATCACTTTTAAAGCATTTAAACCATTGTTCACAAGTATTTTGAGATGGAGCATGTTCACCATAAGCTTCCCGAAGTATACAATAACTTTCAGCTTCACTTTTCTTCAAAATAAAGTAATGAATTAAATATTCCTGAAAATGCTCTTTTTTGGCACAATATTAAACATTTTTAAGTGTAAAAATATTTATGATGTTAACACCTGCAGCAAATATGACATATGAAGTTTTGAAGCTTGCTGTCAATACAACAAAATAGCATACATATTAAATCGCATATATATCAACATATGTGTAACTCCATCTATTGAAAAAAATCCCCATTATTAACCGGTACACCTGGTACATTTTTGGGACACCCTAATTATCTGAAATATTTTTCTCATTATTTAAAACATAACTCTTTTAAACTCAGTAATTGGATGTATAGCTGTTTGTTTAAAATTGACTACTTATACTGTTAGGGTAAATATGAATAAGTGGTGTTCATGTGTGTGCATAAACACATTTTAACATATAGATATAAAATTATATATGTTATATATATAAAAGCCTAAGCAACTGGAATGCTGGAATGACCAGAACAACCGGTCGCAATGATGTGCACTGACCACCAAGGGGCAGATGCTCAATGTAGGAGCTGCCCCCTGGCGGTCAGTGCACTCCCACAGCCAACCTCCTGAGTCTGGCCAACCTCCCTTGGTCCCTCCCCATGGCCAGTCAACCTCCCGCCGTTCATCCCTGCATCTGGCAGGCCCCAGCCATCAGCTGGCAGCTGGCAGGAAGGCCTTGGCAGGAAGGCTCTGGCTGGCAGTCCCTGATAGGCCCTGATAGCTGGCAAGGCATAGGGACCCCACCTGTGCACGAATTTCGTGCACAGGACCTCTAGTATATAATAATGGATAACAATTTCATGTTATGTAGTTCATTATGTATATAATACAGATATATACACATGTATGCATTCAATATGAATGCATCATATCTAAGCATATATATGTTTTATGTTTAGCCATGTCTTATGTTTAACTATGTGTAATTTTATAAGTGACATTAGCAATGCCTATTCAAAATTATTTTTCCTAAAAACATATCCCCAATGTAAACTTCTTAAATTCCCCTCCATCTATTTAAAAAAATTTTTTAATGATTATCAAAACAATTTTTTGTCCTTTAAAAAATGCTTTATTGAAATATAATTTACATACCATCAAATTTATTCACTTTATATTAAATTCAATGGTTTTTAGTATATCTACAGAGTTGTACAACAACCACCATAATCTAATTTTAAAGTTGTTTTTTTTTTAAACAATAAGGAAGACTTTTTGATTCAAACAAGGCCACCAAAGTCTGGAATTTTTTTTACTTTGTTCTTTCCTTCTGCCATTTTGGCTTTTTTAAAATTAAACAAAATGTGTTCTTTGGAAAAAATGTCTATTCAGTTTTTCAACCCATTTTTTGATTGGATAGTTTGTTTTTATGGTGTTATGTTATATGAGTTTACTATATATTTTAGATACTAATCCCTTATTGAATATAGATGGCAAATATCTTCTCCCACTTAATAGGCTGTCTTTTCATTTGGTTTGATATAGTCCCAGTTATTTATTTATTTATTTTGTTTCCATTGCCTGAGAAAACATATCCACAAAAAATTAATGAGTGATGTAAAACATTTACTGCGTCTGTTTTTTTCTAAGACTTTTAAGGTTTTGGGTCCTATATTTTGATATTCAATCTATTCTGAGATTATTCTTTTATATGGTGTCACAAAGTGATCAGGTATCATTCTTTTTATGTATTTGTCAGCATTCCCAACCTCATTTATTAGATACCATCTTTACTGCATTGTGTATTCTTACTTCCTTTATCATAGATTAATTGACCAGGGGACATAGGTTTAGGTCTGAATTCTCTATTTTTTTCCATTAATCTATGGTCTGTTTTTGAGCCAGCACCATGCAGTTTTGATGATGATAGCCTTGTAGTATACTTTGATATTAGGTAGTTTAATGCCTCCATCTTTGTTCTTCATTTTGAATACTACTTTGGTTAAACAGGTTCTTTTATCCTTCCTTACACATTTTAGAATTATTTTTTCTAGTTCTGTGAAAAAATGTCATTGGTATTTTGATACAAATTGCATTGAATCTGTAGATCGATTTGGGTAGTGTGAATACTTTAATGATGTTAATTCTTCCTATTCATGAATAAAGTATATATTTTTAATTATTAGTATGTTTTTATTATTTTCTCATGTTCTATAATTTGTCAAGGACAAGTCTTTTACTTTCTTGGGTAAATTTATTCCTGAACACTTTTTTAAATGCAGTAAATGAGATCGTTTTCTTAAATTCTCTTTTTTTAAAAATTTTTTTTAATATATATTTTATTGATTTTTTACAGAGAGGAAGGGAGAGAGATAGAGAGTTAGAATCATCGATGAGAGAGAAACATCGATCATCTGCCTCCTGCACATCTCCTACTGGGGATATGCCCGCAACCCATGTACATGCCCTTGACCGGAATCGAACCTGGGACCTTTCAGTCCGCAGGCCGACGCTCTATCCACTGAGCCAAACCGGTTTCGGCTTAAATTCTCTTTCTGATAGTTCATTATTGGCTTATAAAAATGCAACTGAATTCTGAATGTTTTATGTCCTAATACTTTACTGAATTTGTTGATTACTTTTAGTATTTTTAGTAAAATCTCTAAGGTTCGCTCTACATAGTCATCTCCACATAATGACAGTTTTACTTCTTTCTTTCCAGTTTGGGAGCCTTTTTTTTTTTTTTTTAATATCATTGTCTGATTACTGTGGCAAGGCCTTCCCCTACTACTCTGAATAAGGATGGTGTTAGTGAAAATCCTTGTCTTGTTCCTGATATTAAGAAAGTTTTCACATTATTTACTATAACTAAGTTCTAGAAACAGCCCAATTGTCCATCATCCTATCTAATAAAAGAGAAACATGGTAATTAACGTACATCCACTACCCTTCCCATTGGCTAATCAGGGCGATATGCAAATTAACTGCCAGCCAAGATGGCGACCGGCAGCCAGGCAGCTTGAAACTAACATGAGTCTTGCTTGCTTCAGTGACGGAGGAAACCAAAGTTCCCCGCCTGCCTTGCTGGCCTCTGAGCTTGTAGTTTGAAATATAGTTACAAATATAGAAGCTAAACAAAACCCCAGAAACCTGCTTTCAGGCAGCCGGGATCTCAGAGCTGGAGTTGATACAGTGTTTTGATTATAAAACACAAACAAACCAGATACCTGCTTTCAGCAGCAGAGGCCTCAGAGCTGGAGCCAGAGCTAAAGCTGGCCCAGAATAAAAAAGAAAAGAAAAAAAAAGAGCAGTTGGGAGCTTCAGTCACCCGCCAGCCTGGAAACAGCCCTCAGCCCCTCACCCAGACTGGCCAGGCACCCCAGTGGAGACCCCCACCCTGAGGGTGTGTGACTAGCTGCAAACAGCTGTCATCCCCTCATCCAGGCTGGCCAGGCACCCCAGTGGGGACCCCCACCCTGATCCAGGACACCCTTCAGGGCAAACCAGCCAGCCCCCACCCATGCACCATGCCGCTATCCTATATAGTAAAAGGGTAATATGCCTCCCAGCACCAGGATCAGCGGAACCGCAAGGCTTCCTGGAACCGGGATCAGCATGACAGGGGGCAGCGCCCAAACCTCCTGATCGCCCTGTGGCTCTGTGTATGACAGGGTGCGGTGCCCCAACCTCCTGATCGGCCCTGCTCTGTGTGTGACAGGGTGCTGCGCCTCCCCCCACCCCCACCATGGGCCCTGCTCTGTGTGTGATGGGGTAGAGCCATAACCTCCCCAATCGGTCCTGCCCTGAGTGTGACAGTGGCGGCGCCCCAACCGCCTGATCAGCCCTGCTCTGTGGGTGACAGGGGGCAGAGCCCCAACCTCCTGATTGGCCCTGTTCTGTGTGTGACAGGGGGTGGCGCCGCAACCTCCCCATCGACCCTGCCTTGAGTGTGACAGGGGGCGGTGCCCCAACCCCCCAATCGGCCCTATCCTGAGCGTGACTAAGGGTGGCATCGCAACCTCCCAACCCACTCTGCTCTGTGCATGACAGGGGGTGGTGCCCCACTCCCCAATAGGCCCTGCTCTGAGCCCGACCAGGGGCTGCACCTAGGGATTGGGCCTGCCCTCTGCCGCCTGGGAGCAGGCCTAAGCCAGCAGGTGGTTATCTCCCGAGGGGTCCCAGACTGCAAGAGGGCACAGGCCGGGCTGAGGGATCCCCCCTCCCCCCTGGGTGCACAAATTTTTGTGCACCGGGCCTCTAGTATATAATAAAAGGCTAATATGCAAATAAACTGAATGGTAGAACAACTGAACAACCAGTCATTGTGATGTGCAATGACCACCAGGGAACGCACATGGAACATGGTAGGCGTCGGCTGCGGCGGGGTGATGGAGCAGGTGAGTGGGGTGCCAGACCAAGGCAGGGTGCTGGTCGCTGTCATCAGGGTAAGCCTCTGGTCGTTACTGAAAATTCTTTGCTTCCACACACCATGGTGCTGCCCGGCACTCGCACCTGCTGCCTTCACTGGCCCTGCTTGCTCAGCACCATCAGGGGTGCGAGCAGCAGCTGCTGGCCCTGATTGGCCCTGATTGCCCCTGACGGCTTCGCCACCTCCCCCTGATCCTGAGGGATGATCGGGGCAGCAGCCACCATTCACACCCACTGAAAGAAGCAGCCCCACTTGCGGGTGCAAGTGGGGCCAGCGCCAGCAGTGCATGCAAGCAGCAGACAGGGGACTGGGGTCTCGGCAGGAGGGGCCAAGCGAGGACAGGGAGGATGTGCTGAGACCCGCCCCTTGTGGCCCACAGTTCCTTTCAAGATGCATAAACCTGTGCACTGAACCCCTACTCAGTAGATAAATGGATTAAAAAATGTTGGTAGATTTATACAATGGAATAGTATGCTGTGAAAAAGAAGGCTCTCTTACCCTTGGAGACAGCATGGAGGGACCTGGAGACTATTATGCTAATCAAAATAAGTCACTCAGAGAAAAACAAGTTTCACATGATCTCACTTATATGTGGAATCTAATGAACAGAATAAACTGGTGAACAAAACACACCCAGAGATATTGAAACATGCAACAGGTTGATGTATTTCAGAGGGTAGGGTGGAAAGACATTAAACACAGAACTTATATGCATATATGCATAGCCCATGGACAAGCAATAGTGCAGGGAAGGCCTGGAGAGAGGGTGGAAGGGCAGTGAAGAGGATCAACAGGGGAAAAAAAGAGGAACATCTATAATAGTTTCAACAACAAATATTAAAAAAGAAAAAACAAAAAAAAGTGGAGTTGGGAAAATAAAAATTAAAAAAAAACTTTCAGCTTTTCTCCATTGTGTGTGATGTTAGTTGTTTGTTAGTCATATATGACCTTTATTCAGTTGAGTTATGTTCCTTCTATTCTCACTTAGTGAAGAGTTTAATCATAAATGGATGCTAAATTTTGTCAAATGCTATCTGTGCATCTATTGACACAATTAAATTACTTATATCTTTTTGTTGCTTTTGTTTATGTGATGTATCAAATTAATGATTTGGGGATATTGTACCAAATTTGCATCCAGGAATAAATTCCATTTGATCATGATGTATGACCTTTTTAAGGTGTTGCGTAATTTAGTTTGCTGATTTTGTTGAGGATTTTTGCAGCTAAGTTCATCAGAGATATTGAGCTAATATTTTCTATTTTTATAGTGTCTTTGTCTTGGTTTGCTATCAGGATAACAGTGGCACCATAAAATAATCTTGGGAGTCTTTCTCCCTCTTGATTTTTTTTTTTTTTTTTTTTTTTTTTTTTGTAATACATTGAGGAAAATAGGTGTTCCAAAAAAATAAAAAAAAAAAAGGTTAAAATTCAACTGTGAAGCCATCCAGTCCAGAGCTTTTGCTTTTAGGGATTTTTATTTTTTTATTTATTACTACTTCAGTTTAAGTAGTTGTAATCTGTCTATTCAGATTCTCTGATTTTTCCTGATTCAGTCTTGGAAGACTGTATTTTTAGAAATTTATCAATTTCTTCCAGAGAGTATAATTTGTTGGCATGTAATTATTTATAATATTTTCTTATAATACTTTATATTTCTTTGGTGTCAGTTGACATTTCTCTTCTTTTGTTTCTGATTTTTTTCATTTGAGTCCTCCCTCTTTTTTTCTTAATTAGTCTGGTTAAAGGTTTATTAATTTTGTTTTTCTTTTCAAAAAACCTCTTGGTTTCATTGACCTTTTGCATAGTTTTCTTAGACTGTATTTCATTTATTTCTGCTCTGAACTTGATCATTTCCTTTCTTTTACTCACTTTGTACTTTTTGTCCTTCTTTCTCTAGTTCTTTATGTCTAATAGGTGGTTTGAGATTTTTCTTGTTTCTTGAGGTAGGCTTATCATGCTGTGATTTCCCTTTTAGGACTGATTTTGCTCTGCCCCAATGGATTTGTGTTGTGTTTTCATTTTCATTGTCTCAAGGTATCTTTTGACTTCTTTTATTTTGGACACACTTCTTTGTCTCTTTGTTTAGGCTGGAGTTTGCTCATATGTTTAGGTAGATCTGTTATGTCTGCCAGAGTGGCCTTATGTAGTAGGTGTCCTGTGTGGGGCTGTGGTAAAGTCTTCCTGTTTACCTGGGTCAGGTTTTCCATGGGGGTCTCTTGTGTGGGTTGTGTGTGCACTTTTGTAGTTGAGCCTTAGGATTTCTCCTACTTTGGGACCTCAGTGAGTGGATTGACCCTGAGGCTGATGGACTCTGAGGGCTGGCCATGACTACAGCAGATGAGCTGATGTGCAGGAGCTGACCCCATAGAGAAGGATTTGTTTTAGCAGGACTCTGGTTCTTCTCAGGTGTGTCATTTTTTTTTTTGAGTTAATTGAGTGCTCTGGTGTGGTCTGAAGCCAGTCACTTGCTTTGTTGGCTTTGAAGCCCTTAGGAAAGGATCTGCCTTTTGTGCCCAGTTTGGGATCTCCGGGTGGTAGTTGCAAAGTGATCTCCAATGGTTTCCCTTTTGCTGGGCTTGAAGTTGCTTGAGAAAGCCTATGTGTGAGCCAAAGCTGGAGGTCACTAGCGATGACCTCGGGGCCCTTTAATGGGCACCACAGTGTGACCTGAGGTCTGCCACCACTTGTTCTGTTCACTGTGGCCTCTTCGTTGAAGCTATGTTCCAAGTCAACACTGAGGTGTCCACATGTGGGGACACCTCAGGCAAGTTTCAACCGATTGCTACTGGTTCCATTCTTGTGGCCATTTAGCAAGAGGTACAGGACACCCTGTGGCCACTTGCTGCTTATCTGAGGTTTGTGGACCTTTGAGAGACTTCAGAAATTCTGCAGTGTGAACAGTGTCAGTATCCTTTTGTGGAAAAGCTGCTGGAAAAAGGTCAGAGCCAGGTGTGCAGATTGGGTGGGATGGGGGTCTCATTTCTAGTCTCCTAAAAACTCGCTCCGAAAGGAATGCTCCTGCACTGTTCAAACCTAATTCAATAGCTCTTAGATCCTTTTTATCTCTGTCACAAGTCTCAGATTCTACATTTCATGACACAAATTACCAAGACCCTGTGTTCCAGCTGCTCAAAAACTATTGTCAAGAAAGTGCTCAGTGACCTCCAAAAAACAGGTTTTTAATTATATCATCTTATAGATCAAAAGAAAAGTGACTTTTAATGACCTACAAATAAGATCAATAAGCCATCAATACTTGGATTCCAGGACCATTCTTTATCAAATTTTATGTTCTCCTTCTCACTCAAAGGGCCTGTGTATTAAAGTTGTCCATCTGCTAGTGATCTCCAGGGGATTATCTACAAGTACTACATCTGATTAGCAATGCAGATAGTCAGCAGTTCCAGAATGGCACTCAGTTTCACAGATGCAAAGTTTGGGGTAAAAAAAATCAATCATCCATCCCCAAAGGAAGAAGTCATCTTATTGAAGGAGTCTAATTAGAGCCATCTGTCCAAACGGCATGGTGTCTAAGGACCCTGATAACATAAGGAGTTCTGGGGTCCAGGACTGCCTAGGGTTTTTGGAATTAGTTACCTGGAGGAGGTGGCTTCATCTCCTATATTCCTTGCTCCTTTATTCCTTTATCAATCTCTGTTGTTAGTGACATGACAGCACATTTGCCCTACCTCACCTTTCCTTGATCTTCCACTTTGATTATCCTCCCACCTTTTGCTCAAGACACTTTTGAAATCTAAGAACAACATTTTTATTTGTTTCTAGTTAAATTTTTTTCTATGTCTAAAGTTCAACAAGTGATGTTGGCAATATCCAATCCATTGTGTCAGCCACACAAACAAATTGAAATGGATTTCTGCAATTTGATTTATTTGGAATTTGTCACAAATATAATTCAGTTTTCATAGGTCTCACTATTCCTTACTGTGCCACATTTCCTTGCCTAAGTATAGTCTTATATAGTCTTTGTTCCTTAAATTTTAAAAGTTTAAATATAAAACAAAATAGAGAAAATAGTATAATGAGCTCTATGTATTTATTTTCTATCATACAAAAATCTTAATTATGAACATAAAATCATTAGTATAAAAATTTCTGGTTTTTTATACTACCTTCTCCCTTCTGTCTTCAACAGAGTATTTAGCCTAATTTCAGACAACATATAATTTTATCTGTAAATAGCACATATTTATAAAAAGGCAAGAAGCTTTTGCATTGAAAATTACATCTGCAAACCGATTATCATACCACATGCAAAATATTAAAATAAATTAGTTGATAATATCAAGTATCAACTAAGTGTTGAAATGACTACAATTCTCTTCCCCACCCCTTCCTCCTTTTTATGTCTCCTTTATTTCACACTGCTCTTCACTTCACTATTTCAAATCAGAATCCAAATAAAATTGACACATAGCATTTTTTGATGTCAACAAAAATCTCTTATAATCTATTGTTTCCTCCTTTTTTATTTTGCAATTCACTCTTAAAGTCTTTGTGTCCATTATTCTTGCCTGTCTTCCCTATAAGTAGTGCACAGCATCATCTTATATGAAAGACATTGACAGAACTTAAATTCGTCTTATACACAGGCAAATTTCCACTGCCTCAGTGAGGAAATCAGAGTTTTATTGAGAAGGCTACTTTGCCCAAGAATGCATCTCCTAATATCTGCAAGGATGTTCCACATCTCAAAAGTAGACCTTCATTCTCTCTGATTCGAAAGGGTCTCAGACAAAGCAAAATTGGGGAATGGGCAACAGAATCTCAAGAATAGAGGATAATGTTCTAGTACATCATCAGGGAGGTATGAAAGCTTACAAAGCTCTCCTCCTCCTGCTTTCAAATAACCTAAGTTTTTCTACTAGCATTATCCTATCTACTAAAAGAGAAACATGGTAATTAGCCATACCTCTGCTACACTTCCCATTGGCTAATCAGGGTGATATGCAAATTAACTGCCAGCCAAGATGGCGGCCGGCAGCCAGGCAGCTTGAAGCGAACATGAGGTTTGCTTGCTTCATTGATGGAGGAAGCCAACATTCCCTGTGCCGGCCTCTGAGCTTGCAGTTTGAAACATTGTTACAAATATAGAATCTAAACAAACTCCAGAAACCTGCTTTCAGCCAGCTGGGATCTCAGAGCTGGAGTTGAAACAGTTTTTCGATTATAGAACCCAAACAAACCAGATACCTGCTTTCAGCAGCCAAGGCCTCGGAGCTGGAGCCAAGTCTCAGAGCTAAAGCTGCCCCAGAATAAAAAAAAAAGAAAAAAAGGAGCGGTTGGGAGCTTCAGTCCCCCGCCAGCCTGAAAACATCACTCAGCCTCTCACCCAGACTGGCCAGGCACCCCAGTGGGGACTCGCACCCTGAAGGGTGTGTGACCAGCTGAAACTGCCATCATCCTCTCATCCAGGCTGGCTAGGCACCCAAGTGGGACCCCCACCCTGATTCAGGACAACCTTCAGGGCAAACCAGTGGGCCCCCACCCATGCACGAGGCCTCTATCCTAAATAGTAAAAGGGTAATATGCCTCCCAGCACCAGCATAGCATGACAGGGGGCAGCGCCCAAACCCCCTGATTGCTCTGAGGCTCTGTGTGTGACAGGGGGTGGAACCACAACCTCCCTATCCACCCTGCTCTGTTCGTGACAGGGGAAGGCGCCCCAACCCCCTGATCAGCCCTGCTCTGTGCCTGATAGGGGGGAGCTCCCCAACCCCCTGATGGCCCTGCGGCTCTGTGTGTGACAGGGTGCGGGACCCCAACCCCCCACCCCCCCACCACGGGCTCTGCTCTGTGTGTGATGGGGTAGAGCCATAACCTCCCCATCATCCCTGCCCTGAGTGTGACAGTGGCGGCACCCCAACTCCCTGATCGGCCGTGCTCTATGGGTGATAGAGGGTGGTGCCCCAACTGCCCCCCACGGCCCTGCTCTGTGTGTGACAGGTTAGAGCCATAACCTCCCCATTGGCCCTGCCCTGAGTGTGACAGGGTGTGGCGCCCCAAACCCTGATCTGCCCTGCTCTGTGTGTGACAGGGGGCGGTGCCCCAACTCCCCTATTGGCCCTACTCTGTGTGTGACAGGGGGGAGCTCCCCAACCCCTGATTGGCCCTGCTCTGTGCGTGGCAGGGTGTGGTGCCACAACCTGCCCATCAACCCTGCCTTGAGTGTGACAGGGGGCAGTGTCCCAACCCCCCAATTGGCCCTACCCTGAGCGTGACTGAGGGTGGCATCACAACCTCCCGATCTGCCCTGCTCTGTGCATGGCAGAGGGCGGCGCCCCAACTCCCCAATCAGCCCTGCTCTGAGCCCGACCAGGGGCTGCACCTAGGGATTGGGCCTGCCCTCTGCCACCCGGGAGAAGGCCTAAGTCAGCAGGTCGTTATCTCCCAAGGGTTCCCAGACTGCGAGAGGGCACAGGCCGGGCTGAGGGACTTCCAACTCCCCGCTCCCCCCCCCCCCCCCGCGAGTGCACAGATTTTTGTGCACCGGGCCTCTAGTTCTATATAATAAAACGCTTAGATGCCAATTGTCCCCTGGACTGAGAGTTTGACTGTTTGCTATAATATGCAGTGACCACCAGGTGGTGGCGCAGAACATGGCAGGTGTTGGCAATGTAGTGCTGGCAGCGGGTTGAAATGGAAGCACTGCCAGCCCCAATGGGCCCCGATGAGAGCAGGACTGGAGCAAGATGGTGGAGCAGGTGAGCGAGCAGTGCCAGGCCAAGGCGGGTGCGAGCAGGGCCCAATCTCCCTACCGATAACCCCACAGACATCGACCAGCAGTGGTGGCAGAGGGAAGGGCTGCTGCCCGGCTCCCAGATGCTGAGGGAGCTGGGAGTGGTCCCAATGACTCAGGCAGAGGGGGGCACACAGGGGCCCAGGGACCCAGGTGCTTCTCAGGGCCCAGAGGTCAACTGGGACCCCCCTTGCCCCACTTCCATGTCAGATGCTTGTGCTTTGATTACCAGCCAGGCCTAGAGACTACACCACCCATGTGCAATTTTCATGCACTGGGCTTCTAGTCTATATATATAAAAGCCGAAGTGACCAGCTGACCAGCCAGTAGCTATGATGTGCACTGACCACCAGGGGACAGATGCTCAATGCAGGAGCAGACACCACAGGAATGGAAACATGGAACATACTGAGGAATCTCAGAGGAGGGGGTAAAGGAGAAGGTGGGAAAAGATTAACCAAAGATCTTATATGCATACTAGAGGCCTAGTGAACAGATTCGTGCACCACTGGGGTCCCTCAGCCTGGCCTGCAGGGATTGGGCTGACACCGGCTCTCTGACATCCCTAAAGGTTGTCAGATTATGAGAGGGCACAGGCCAGGGCAAGGGACCCCACCAGTGCACGAATCTGTGCACTGGGCCTCTAGTAATTTTATAATGAGATTTTAACCTTAACAGTCTACAAATTCCCTCTGGAGAAATATACCATAAGATGCTATCTTTCATGCATATCTTATCACGAAGAAGGGTCCAAGCACTGGGTGTGTAGGTTTCCACTTTTTCTAACTACACTTGAATAACATCCACCCTGTAGAGATGAGGGCCACATCTTGTGGGGCTTGATTCTAGTCACTGGGGACCAGGGTTTATTATTAAGAGAGAGAGTAAATTATTGGAAAATTTTCAGTTGTGATGTGACATGATTGATTTCTATTTTAAAGGGATGATCTGGATGCTCTGAAGAGAATAGATATCAGGCGGGAATAGTAAAAGCAGGGAGATCCATGGGCAGTAATTCTAATAGTTGACTTGATTGTGAGCATTTGGGAGATTGATTGGAATCTCAGAATGAACCAAGAATGTGTCATTCTTGGAAAGAAAGCAAGTAAAGTGGCTTAATCTGTTCTTAAACATATAAAATAATACATATTTTAAAATTATTTGAAAAGAAAGACCCTGCCATTAATTTTCTGACTAAAATGGTGGATAAGATTGTCTTACTTCTCAGATTTAAATCCCTGGGTCTGCACATGCAGTATTAATTCCTCATTGAGAAATTAATTATTTTTAATGTTAAATGATCAATGCTAATACATGTTTATGGTTTAAGAGGATATGGATGTGGAGAAGCGAATGTGGCACTCCTCTTTGTGCTTCTCTCCACTAAACCCTTTCCCAGGAAGGATCCATCTACACAGGTCCTGGGGATTCACCCCCCATGGAAACTCCTAAACCTTACTGTGTGGATTTTGCATTAAAATTTGTTTCCTCAGTGTTGCCTTGTCCATATAAATGTTAAATTAATAAAATATTAGTTTTCCCTTAAGAGATAATAAAATTGAAGCTCAAGGAGGTAAAATGTTGCTAATAAATAATGGAATGAATTTTACAGAACATCCTTTGTGTAACTATTAAAATGAGCCAAATTACAGTGTCAATGTCCCCAAGTATTTGACCCCATTATACTATTGCTCTTAACTTGACTAGTTCAAGGATAATGTAAACCAAGTTGACATATTGCTTTGGTTGATATGCCATCAAGCTGTTTTATAATCTACTAGAGGCCTGGAACATGAAATTCGTGCACAGAGGGATGGGGGTCCCTCAGCCCAGCCTGTACCTTCTCCAATCCAGGACCTCTCAGGGGATGTCCAACTGCCTCTCGCAATCTGGGACCACTGGCTCCTAACTGCTAGTCTGCCTGCCTGCCTGATCACCCCTAACTGCCTCTACCTTGTCCTACACTCAGGATCAAGGATTCCCTCCTCTGGCCGGTTGCAGGCACCCAGGACCCGGCTTGGATTCGTCTGGGCCGGCTTTAGTAGCAGGGGACTATGGACGGGCGGCTTCACCTGGGCTGCAGTCTCAGGCGCCCAGGACTGCAGGATAGGTGTCTTGTCCCTCTCCTGGGCTGCAGACGCAGGCACTGGCACCCAGGACCACGGGGTGGGCAGCTTGTTCCTCTCCTGGGCCAGGCCACACTCGCAGGCACAGCTGCTGGCACCCAGGACCACGGGGTGGGCAGCTTGTCCCTCTCCTGGGCCACAGCCTGGCTGGTCCCCATTCCTCTCTCGTGGGCTCATTTGTGCCTGGCTGGTCCCCATTACTCTCTCCCCAGTGCTGAGTATCTGAGCCCTTATGGCACTATGGCATGAGGGCGTGATGACCATTTGCATATTAGCTCTTTATTACATACGATCATTTCTCCCTTTTTTATGTTGTAATTTATTCTTGAAGATGTTGAGTTTATCAGCTTTGCCCTTTCCATTTCTATGCAGTTTCATATGGTTTTGCTTATTGCATACTTCATGCTCTTTTCACTCCACTTTGGTAACCTTCTGGAAGTCAGGTGATGCCTTAAATGTCTTTCATTGTTACAACATCCATCATGTGTGGAGATACAGGTAGTCATTGATGTTACTGTGGAGTCTTTTATAATCTAGCATAGCCTTTATTAAAATGCAAATATCTGCCCTAGCTGGTTTGGATAGAGCTTCAGCCTGTGGACTAAAAGGTCCCAGGTTTGATTCTGGTCAAGGGCATATGCCTGGGTTGTGGGCTCAACCCCCATAGGAGGTGTGCAGGAGGCAGCTGATCAATGATTCTCTTTCATTATTGATGCTTCTATCTCTCTCTTTCTCTCCCTTCCTCTCTGAAATAAATATCTGTTAACATGTATATTTATTAGCCTTTAAACTACAATACCTCAAAGGCAGAGAAAGTCTTTTATTTTACTTCAATCATTATCAACCAGAATAATTACTGATTACTGGCCATAATTGATTTTCTATATAGCTTTGTTCAGAATAATATGAAAAGAATTAATGTGTCATATTCTCTTAATAATCACATGGGAAGCAGTAATGAGAGCAATTTTGACAATAGGCACTAAAGTTAGACTCCCTGGGTCTAAATCTAGATTCAACATTTACATTCTATGTAAATTTGGACAACTTATAGTGCCTCAGCTCCCTCATATGTGAGAAACACAGTACTTATGCATAAGAATGTAATAATTTAATAAATTATTCCTTAGAACAGTGACTGGAGTGTAATTAAATTGTAATATAAGTGGTATATGTGTTCATGACTGGCATGTAATAATTGCTATTTGGTGTTATATGGTATTTTTAATAATTATTTGCTGAATTCAGATGCAGTCAGTGTGTGTGTGTGTGTGTGTGTGTGTGTGTGTGTGTGTGTGTGTGTTTAGTGATAATGATAGGAGGTATTTTTAGCTAGAATTCTTCAGCACAGATATGCCAGCCTGTTTCCTGGCGAGTATGACTTATTGTTGAATGAACATGTCATTATTTTATGGTTGTTGTTTTTGCTACCTTATGAAATGTTTCCAACATCTACAGTAAGTGCTACCAAATAAAGCATTTGGAAATGAGTAAGAGTTGCAAACACACTGAAATAACAACACTGAAGAAAGGCAAAGGATACTCATTATCTTTGAGATCCCATAGGGGGGTATTGATACCCTGTGCACACTCTTTACTGAGGCCTGAGAACTAAGCAGGGGACCATCTGCAGGCTCTGTGTGCTTCTGTTTCATGGGGGCTCTTGGGCGGGATCCTGTGGCAGGAGCCAATAGAGCCTGCTGGCGGACCCAGGCCTGAGCCCACGTCCTCAACTCTGCCACAGCCTTTTCTTGATTCCATTGTGCCGAGAATTGCCTGTGCCTGGACACCAGGCCAGGAGTTGATCTGGGGGGTCTGTGTCCGTTTGCCGTCAGTGCAGATGATGCTCAAGGGAGGAAGCAAGTCAGTCCGTGAAGAGCCACAGCAGATTGCAGTGCAGGCGCGAGGGCATCCATGCGCAATGAGGGACGAGGGCATGGCTGTGGTGGCCTGTGGTGGAGCAGGCAGGGAATGTAGAGCAAAGGAGCAGGGTGCAGTGGAGTCTGTGAGCACAGAAAGCGTCTGAGACCAGAATGGTCTTGTTTACTGCTGTGGCCTCAGTGCCTGGCACAGACACAGTAAACACCTTCAACATTAATTATGAATAAAGTACCGAAGGGAGATTGCACTGCCCAGTCTGTCACGTGTATAGATCTTGGCAGAGTGATACAGTATTGCAGATACACCATCAAAAAGGATGGAGAAGCTGGAGAATACATGGGATCACCAGGTAGCTCTATCCTTGAAATAATCTCCAAGCCAAAGCCAATTATCTTATTGCATTATCTTTTTTTCCTGAAGGCTTAGGAATAGAATATCTATCCCAGTGGTTCTCAACCTTCCTAGTGCCGTGACCCTTTAATACAGTTCCTCATTAATACAGTTCCTGTGGTGACCTTCAATTTCATTGTTACAAATTGGACATAATTAAAGCATAGTGATTAATCACAGAAACAATATGTAATTATATGTGTGTTTTCCAATGGTCTTAGGCGACCCCTGTGAAAGGGTTGTTCCATCCCCAAAGGGGTCGCGACCCACAAGTTGAGAACTGCTGATCTAGCCCCTTATTCCTGATATTCATGGAGGCTATGATTCAATGAGGAGTATAAGCCTCATACAAAGAGGATCTGACAAAGCTGAAGAGTGAGAATCTCAGGCAGAAGGTACAGTTGTTAAAGTGCAGATGGTGGCAGTGAAGCTCAGATTATAAAGAAAAAGCTCACACATGTACACAAGACTTTATTTGTGGCCACCAGCAAGAATGTTGTCCTGTCCAGCCAGTGTAGCTCAGTGGTTGAGTGTGACCTATAAACCAGGAGGTCACAGTTCAATTCCTTGTCAGGGCACATGCCTGGGTTGTGGGCTCAATCCCCAGTATGGGGTGTGCAGGAGGCAGCTGATAAATGATTCTCTCTCATCATTGATGTTTCTCTCTCTATCTCATCAATAAAAATATATTTTTTAAAGAAAAAGAATGTTGTCCCAACCTGAACCTCAGGGCACTCAAATGTTTCTGATCAAGTCAGAAAGTCAGAATATTGTACTGCAAGTAAATACTAGTATTTTTGTCAGTTTTCCCTGTTATGAAAAAGTACCATAGTCTAGTGGGTTATAGACCAGATAAATTTATTTCTCATAGTCCTGGAGGCTGGAAGTCTGAGTTGAGGGTGCCTGCATGGTTGAGGTCCGGAGGCCCCTTTCTGCGTATTTACTTGGCAGGAACAGCAGGGAGCTCTCTAGAGTCTCTCTTATAAGACATTGATCCACAGATCCCACTCCCTAATGTCATCACATTGGGGTTACCATTTCAGCACATGAATCTTGGGGAGACACTATAATTTAGTCCATGGCACTCAGCTTTGATAAAGGCCAAGTAAGTGGGAACACAATTGTGAGGTTATAGACCCACATTCTTTCCCCTTCCTTAGGGAAACCAACATTGTTTACAGTCAGGACGGAACTGAATAACACTCTGATCCAAGCGAATACACCTTGTGACCCTCCGCTTTCTCGTGAAGAAAACACAGTGCTGCAGCCTTTTTCAAATTAGGAAAAAGAGAAGCATGGGTTTGGTTCACCACTGCTTCCAGGCAGAGGAGCTGAGCGGAGAGCAGCGACACTGACTGGGTGTCGGCAGGTCCGTGTTGACGCAGCGGCACCAGTCCGAAGGGGAGGCTGCAGATTTCAACAGACCATCACCTCTTTGCTGCAGAGTTTCCTTACTGGCTCCCTCTAGAAGTTGGCAAAAATAATCTTCTTTGTAATTAACATGTTTCTGCTTTCAGAAATGACGGGCTAATGGTCTGCTGACCCCCGTGGAAGCAATCTCATTGTTGGCTTCTCTCCTTAAGCAGCAGCCAATATAGCCCTGGATTTCTGGTTGAAATTCTAGTGCAAAGATTCTCAAGCCACCAGCTGGAAGGCAAAACACTCAGCATCTATCCTATTGGTGCCAATCAGGAAGAAAAGTTAATAAATATTAAAAATATATTTGCATATTTGAATATTTACAGACCAATTCAGAGAGATTATTTGATAGGAGCTGCATTTATAAAAATAATTACATAATTTTTACTATATGACATGAACCTCCCTTCTCTCCTCTCTCTCACTCACATGAAAACTGTGTGTGTGTGTGTGTGTGTGTGTGTGAGAAAGAGAGAGAGAGAGAGAGAGAAGAGTATCATTGACTAATAAAATCAAGTGCATCTGAGTGAGAAAAGATACCTGCTTTCTTAAAACAATAACTCAATAATTAGTCAGAGTTGAAATTAGTATATAAAATTTTTGTTTTACATAAAACTTTATATTTTTCTTAAGTTGTTTAAAGAGTAGCAGTTTGATTTTAGATAAATGTGGAAATATATATTTTTCACAACTATGTACCATGATTCTGGCAAAGTAAATGCCTCTGAGAGAAACTGCAAAATAACATCACCTTAGCACTGTGTTCTCTACTGGGAAAAGCAGGGTTATTCTTAGTTGAGAGCAGTCTTTGCAGAAGGTAAAAAAAAAAAAAAATAGCAGGTGGAATTCACACTGTGGTTCATTACAAAATATAAGTCATCCTGAAATACAAATGTATGGGGAGTTTGAATAGCAAAAAGTATAACCCAGAAAGTAAGTATCTCATAGGACTGAGAAGGGGTTCAGAGATTACCCAAAATTCAAGACTGGCAGTGAAAGGATGTATGAAATAATACACTTTTCAGGGGAAAGGCAGAAGAAGGGAAGTGATTTTTACTAATTCTACTGTAGTGCATTTAACAAACATCATCTCAATGAACACACACGATTGCCTTCTGCAGTGTTATTATCCATGTGTCACACACGGGAACGTGGAGTTAGGATGGGTAAATTGTCCATGCCACAAAGCTACTAATGACTGTGGCCAGAATGCAATGCTAGGCTGCCATCCAAGACTTAGTTTCAGAAAAGGGGCCTGTATTTCTCTTAAATGTATTAGACTGATAATCTGGAAAGAAAGTTAAATGTTTGGAACATAGAAAACTCCTTCATCTCTACACAACACTTTTCAGTTCATTCACATTATTTGTGAAGACAAAAATGATGTTTTATCCCTAGATAATAAAGAATAAACATGAATATGTTTACCAAAATTTATATGCTCTAAATCAGTAGTTCTTGAATAAATTTATTACTCTATGCTAGAAGGCCTCAGGGTAGGTTATACAATGCATTTTCATAGGTATATATTTAAATAGCACTAACCTATTCATATCTGTGTACACGGGGTATAGAAAATGTTTTCAGCAAAGATAGGCATAATGGAGTTGGCAGTTATTTACTTTTTCTCTAATGAATTATTTGTTTTGATTATCTTGAAATTTTAAGAAATTGTCCTTTTGGAGAGAACTTCAGATGCTTTCTCAAACTGGCTTTTCTGGAAAGTCCTGATATTAATCCACAAAACAAAACAACAGAACCCCAGGGTGTTTTGAGAAAATGGTGCATTTCAGGTGTTCATGAATGCAGACTATCACTAACTTTGTCATCATTATTTGTTCAGACATTTCTTTCCTAACATTTTTGGAAGTGCAAGCCCAAGCAAGGAAACCCTGTGCAGAATTTTAAGTGAAAAGACATGGCCCATAATAAAGGCAAAGATTAAGAGTAGAATTGGATTTAGAAGTTCAGATCCACGAGTAAATGACAAGACACAAAAACTAGAGACGGTAAACAAACTGGACCAAAACAGGGCGAGGGCAGCAACAGGGACCCTGGCAGAGTAGACCCTGCAAATAGGGTCCCATGGTTGAAAGGATAAGCCCTGCCAAGCTCACTCTGGAGCTTTAGGAAGCCTGAGTCTAAAGGCGTCGCAGTAGAGGTTGACCCTGAGTGGCGTTTATCATTCTCATTCCCTCACATAAATCTTTTTAAGTCTCTACTAAAGACGTTTTTCTGTTTCAAAGCTGAACAACATATTGTCTGACTCTGACTCTTCTCTAAATATCGTAAATATTTAATTTCTGTCCTTCTAAATATTTTTTGAGAGCTAATTAGGTTGAGAGTCATTTTCTAACTGCGACTTTGGAAGATCAGATACATGCCTGCCCACTGTTGTGCACTTACTGCTGTGCACTTACTTGCTCCATATCAGTCAGAAGGGCAAAGAGGGTTATAAACAAAGTTATGTGCTGCTAATTGGCCTTTGGTCATGCAGATACAGCTTGGACTGCAGTTGAAAATATATTATAACAGAATAAGATATATTATCTTTTACTTTTGCAAATACTCTACTTCTGCACCAACACTCACAGGATAATATAATTGGAATGAATTCTATCTTAAAATGTTTGTAATAGTTAAGTAAATTTTTGAAATGCATAGTATGCCAATATGAAATGGAAATCCATTTACATTGTCAAGAAAATAGCTTAGTAGACATATCTGCCAATTTTGAAACGCTTGGCATGTGAAGGAAAAAAACAAAACAAGCATAAATAAACAAACAAAAAATACCAAATCTTTACTGGAACTATGGCATTTGGAGGTTTTAAGGTAGAAAAAAACAAGCCAACTTTTTTTCCCCCTGTCTGTCAGAAGCACAGCTTGTCTTTCTTTTTTCCCTACCACGTTCTATTTTATACTTTCAGACTTAAGCTCCTGGAATCTGAGAACATCTGTGCATAGGGGAAAAGGAGTGCCTTGAGAAAGCATGTGCTTATGAATCTTATCAGAGTAGAAATGACCCAACTGCTTCCCCAAGAAGAATCAGACAACATACAGCCAATGGTAGGCAACCAGGTTGAAGAAATTGACAGCTTTTATTCCTTATTGAAATCGATCCTCAATGTTTTTAAGATGAGAAGAAGGTGCTACACTGTAGCAAGAAGCATCTAGAGATTTAAGCTAAAGGAAGCCCCGCAGTGTATTTGAACTCTCTGCAGTAAGCATAATGAAGAAAAGGAAAGAGGTTAGAATAGTGTTAGGGTCACTAAAAGAGGAACACATGAGGCCAAAGAGGTAAAGAATTATACATTTACTAGAGGCCCAGTGCACGAATTTGTGCACAGGTGAGGTTTCTCGGTCTGGCCGGTGATTGAGGCCTATTGGGAGGCCGGTCAGCTGGTGGGAGGGTGGCCTGCTGGCCTCCCCATTGAGGCCCAATGGGGGGCGAGGAACTGTGAGAGGTTGGCCGACTGGCTCCCCCATCAGTGCTGATCAGGAGAGCTGGACAGGAGGGGGGCAGAAGAGACATGGGAGGTTGGCTGTGGGAGCACACTGACCATCAGGAGCCAGCTCCCGCATTCAGTACCTGTTCCCTGGTGGTCAGTGCACATCGTACCAACTGGTCCACCAGTCGTTCCTGTCGTCTGGTCATAACAGTCACTTGGGCTTTTAAATATATACTAGGGCCCGGTGCACGAAATTCGTGCACTGGGTGTGTGTGTGTGGGGGAGTGTCCCTCAGCCCAGCCTGCCCCCTCTCACATACTGGGAGCCCTCAGGCGTTGACCCCCATCACCCTCAGATCGCCTGATCAGCCCCTTGCCCAGGCCTGACGCCAACGCCAGAGGTGTCAGGCTTGGACAGGGGACCCCCATCTTCCCCATGATCACTGGCTCTGGCCCCAGCCCAGGCCTGAGGCCTCTGGCCCAGGAATCATGCCTGGGCAGGGGACCCCCATCTCCCTCTGATCGCTTGCTCCACCCCCCGCCCAAGCCTGACGCCTCTGACCCAGGCTTTAGGCCTGGGCAAGGGGACCATCATATCCCCCCAATCCCCGGCTCCGCCCCCCACCCAGGCCTGATGCCTCGGACAGAGGAGTTGACCCTCATCACCCTCCGATCACCAATCACCGGATCGGCCCCTTGACCAGGCCTGAGGCCTCCGGCAGAGGTGTCAGGCCTGGGCAGGGGACCCCCAGCTCCCCACGGTTGCAGGCTCTGCCCCTGCCCAGGCCTAACGCCTCTGGCCTAGGCGTCCGGCCCAGGCAGTGGGGACCTGCAGTGGCAGTGGGGGGCACCGCTATCATGGGCTTCGCTTTAGGCCCAGGCAAGGGACCCCTAGCTCCTGGGACTGCCAGCTTCGACCCTGCCCAGCTCCCATCGCTGGCTCCACCCCTACTTCCTGCTATCACTGGCCAGGGCGGCAAAGGCACCTGATTCTCCGATCATGGCTGGGGGGCAGGGCAAAGGCAGCCGCCTTTGCCCTGCCCCTCAGCTCTTAGCTCCCCCCTGGGTTTCAGATCACTGTCAGTGGCAGGGGGCTTCTTCCTGCTTTCCCTTTCGCCTCCCTGCATTGTGCCTACATATTCAAATTAGCCGCCATCTTGTTGGCAGTTAACTGCCAATCTTAGTTGGCAGTTAATTTGCATATAGCCCTGATTAGCCAATAAAAACGGTATCGCTGTACGCCAATTACCATTTTTCTCTTTTATTAGTGTAGATACTTGAGGCTTGGTGCACAAAAATGTGTGCACTCGGGGGGAGGAGGGGTCCCTCAGCCCAGCCTGTGCCTTCTCGCAGTCTGGGACCCCTTGGGAGATAACCACCTGCTGGCTTAGGCCTTCTCCCGGGTGGCAGAGGGCAGGCCCAATCCCTAGGTGCAGCCCCTGGTTGGGCTCAGAGCAGGGCCGATTGGGGAGTGGGGCGCCGCCCCCTGTCATGCACAGAGCAGGGCAGATTGGGAGGTTGTGATGCCACCCTCAGTCACACTCAGGGTAGAGCCGATTGGGGGGTTGGGGCACCACCACCTGTCACACTCAAGGCAGGGTCGATGGGGAGGTTGCGGTGCCACCCCCTGTCAAGCACCGAGCAGGGCCCATCAGGGGGTTGGGGAGCTCCCCCCTGTCACTCACAGAGTAGGGCCGATAGGGGAGTTGGGGCACCACCCCCTGTCACACACAGAGCAGGGCGGATCAGGGGGTTGGGGTGCCACCTTCTATCACCCACAAGCAGGGCCGATGAGGGGGTTGGGGCGCCGCCACTCTCACACTCAGGGCAGGGCCGATGGGGAGGTTATGGCTGTACCCCGTCACGCACAGAGCAGGGACGATCAGGGGGTTGGGGCGCCGCACCCTGTCACGAACAGAGCCACAGGGCGATCAGGAGGTTTGGGCGCTGCCCCCTGTCACACTGATCCCAGTGACAGGAGGCCTCTTGGCTCCACTGCTCCCGGTGCTGGGAGGCATATTACCCTTTTTCTATATAGGATAGAGGCCTGGTGCATGGGTAGGGGCCGGCTGGTTTGCCCTGAAGGGTGTCCTGGATCAGGGTGGGGGTCCCCACTGGGGTGCCTGGCCAGTCTGGCTGAGGGGCTGAGGGCCGTTTTCAGGCTGGAGGGTGACTGAAGCTCCCAACCACTCCTTTTTTTCTTTTTTTTATTCTGGGCCAGCTTTAGCTTTGAGGCTTGGCTCCAGCTCTTAGGCCTCCGCTGCTGAAAGCAGGTTTCTGGCCTTTGTTTACCTTCTTTATTTGAAACAATGTTGTGATCCTGCTGGCTGAAGCCCGGCAGACTAAAGCAGGTTTCTGGGGTTTTGTTTAGCTCAGGGGTGGGCAAAATTTTTGACTCAAGGGCCACAATTGATTTTTAAACTGGACCGGAGGGCCGGAAGAAAAGCATGGATGGAGTGTTTGTGTGAACTATTATAAATTCAAAGTAAACATCATTACATAAAAGGGTACGGTCTTTTTTTTTTTAGTTTTATTCATTTCAAACAGGCCATATACGGCCCACGGGCCGTAGTTCGCCCACGGCTGTTTTAGCTTCTATATTTGTAACATAGTTGCTTAGAGTTGCAGCTCAGAGACCGGCAGCGGCAGGCGAGGAACTTTGGAGTTCTCTGTCACTGAAGCAAGCAAGCCTCATGTTTGCTTTAAGCTGCCTGGCTGCCGGCCGCCATCTTGACTGGCAGTTAATTTGCATATTGCCCTGATTAGCCAATGGGAAGGGTAGCGGTCGTACACTAATTACCATGTTTCTCCTTTATTAGATAGGACTAGAGGCCTAAACCGACAGTCGGACAACCCTTTCACAATCTGAGACCGCTGTCTCCTAACCCTTCACCTGCCTGCTGGCCTGATCCCCCTAACTGCTCTGCCCTGCCAGCCTGATCCCCCTAACTGCTCTCTCCTGCTGGCCTGATCACCCCTAACTGCCTCTGCCTTGGCCCCGCCACCATGGCTTTTTCCAGAAGGATGTCCAGTCTAATTAGCATATTACCATTTTATTAGTATAGGTAGAGGCCTTGTGCATGGGTGGGGGCCAGTTGGTCTGCCTTGAAGGGGGTCCCAGATCAGAATGGGGGGTCCCCTTGGGAATGTAGCTGGCCTGGGCAATGGTCCTGGGGAAGTTTGCAGGCCAGCCACTTTCCCCATAGGGTTGGGGGGGTGCCTTTCCTGGGGGTGGCCAGCCTGAGCGAGGGGCTGAGGGAGGTTTGCAGGCTGGCCACGCTCCCATTGGGGTGGGGGTCCCCGCTGGGGGCATGGTTGGCCTGGTCTAAGAGCTAAGGGCCATTTGGGAGTGGTTTGCAGGCCCGCCAAGCCCCCATATTTGTCCGGAAGGATGTCCTTAAGGTCTCCCAGTCTAATTAACATATTACTCTTTTATTAGTATAGATCAGCCGTGGGCAAACTACGGCCCACGGGCTGGATCCGGCCCATTTGGCTGTTCTATCCAGCCCGTGGAGCCGAAAGAGTGGAGGGTTCTCTTGCTCTCCCCTCCACTCCTTCACCAGCAGCAGTGTTAACATGTATTAGTTCACACAAACACTCCATCCATGCTTTTGTTCCGGCCCTCCGGTCCAGTTTAAGAACCCATTGTGGCCCTCAAGTCAAAAAGTTTGCCCACCCCTGGTATAGATAGACTAGAGGCTTGGTGCATGAAATGTGCACAGGGGTGGTCCCTCAGCCCAGCCTGCACCCTCTTGCAATCTGGGACCACTGGCTCCTAACTGCTCACCTGCCTACCTGCCTGATCACTCCTAACCACTCTGCCTGCCTACCTGATCACCAACGGCCACTCTGTCTGCCTGCCTGATTGCCCCTAACCCCTCTGCCTGACTGTCTGATCACCCCTAACCTCCTCTGCCTCAGCCCCCACAGCTGTGGCTTCATCCAGAAGGACGTTTGGAATGACGTCTACAAGGTCGTTCAGCTGTCTGGTCTTATTAGCATATTATGCTTTTATTATTATAGATTGTTACATCTGCTAGCAGAAGGGCTGAGACCAGAATGGCATCAGTGGGGCAGAGCATGGAGAGTGGAATATTTATGTCTCCGGTAAAGGTCAGAGTAACCAGTCGGACCAGGTGCAGAGGGGCGGGGTGTAGGAAACTGAGTGAGGTGCTTTACTGGAAGGCCCTTAATAATGTCTTGCAAAACCTATAATGAGGAAACAGGAAAACCACCAGGAGGGGTGAGAGCAACCAGCGGGGCATAATGGAGCACAAGAATCTGCCTAACAAATAGAAACTTATACATCCTGATTGCCCTCTACTGGCCCTGTGCTTTATCTAACTAATTTAATTTAAATTGTTATAAATGTAATAAATGTGGTACAGACAGAAGTCACCCCAGTATGGTAGACAGGAGAGTGAATAGAGAGGTGACATAAAAGAATAACGAAGTAAAAGAAGAAGCAGTATGTAGTCCTACTAGGTTTGAGACTTTAGGGTCGAGTTTGCCAAACATTTTCTGTCAAGGGTGAGGTCCTACATGTCATAGCCTTAGCACCTATTCAATTTGCCATTGTTAGGATAGCTGCCATAGATAATATGTCAACAAACGATCCTGCTTGTATTCCAATAACACTTTATTTATGGAGACAAATTTGAATTGCATATACTTTTTATATATCACCAAAGATCCTTCTTTTTCCCCCGACCCTGAACACATATGAAACTACTTTGGATGTGTGGGCCATTCAGAAGCAGGCACTGGGTTGAATTTTGCCCATGGCCATAGTTTGATGATCCTTCCATTAGAATCTTATGCTTACAGCATGATCACACACCCACATGTATGTGAGGGTATGAGGACGCTCATTGCAGGCCCCTTAAGTTTTCTCTGACCTCTGTGATTTTTAAAACACACTCAAATATTCTTAAAATTTCTTTTCAATTATAGTTTACATTAAATATTAAAATACTCCATTTGAGTGATATTTCATTTTTCTTTAATTTACTATTTATTGCATTTTTGGGGTGACACTGGTTAAAAAATTACACAGGATTCAGGTGCACAATTCTATATCATCTGTGTACTGTATTGTTTGTTCACCACCCCAAGTCAAGTCTCTACATCACCATTTATTCTCCCATACCCTTCTGCACCTCACCCCAACAGCCCTCCCCCGAGCAGTCATCACACTATTGTCCATGGCCATGAGGTCTTTCTCTTCTTTTCTTTTTTGCTCAGTCCCTCCACCCTGCCTTACATAGCCTCCCACCCAGCTGGTGTCAGCCTACTCTCTATCTGTGTGTCTGTCTCTGTTTTGCTTGTTAGTTCATTTTGTTCAATAGATTCCACATCTAAGTGAAACCATGGTACTTGTCTTTCACTCTGGCTTATTTCACTTAATATAATGCTCTCCAGGTCCATTCATGCTGTTGCAAAGAGTAAGACTTCCTTTTATTTTTTTTAATGACCACATAGTAGTCCCTTGTGTAAATGTGCCACAGCTTTTTAATTCACTCAGCTACTGATAAGCAGTAGGGCTGACTCCAAATCTTGGCTATTATAAATAACACTGCAATCAACATACAGGTGCATATATATATTTTTTTTCAAACTAGTGTATTCAGGTTTTTACAAATAAATTTCCAGGATGGAATCAGTGGGCCATAAGGCAGTTCCATTTTTAATTTTTTAGGAAACTCAATACTGTTTTCCATAATGGCTGCACCAATTACAATCCCTCCAACAGTGCACAAAGGTTCCTTTTATCCATATCCTCAACAACACTTGCTGTTTGCTGATTTATTGATGGAAGCCATTCTGAAGATATAATCTGCAAATTTAGAAACACAAACATTGGAAGATTTGGCAGATGAAATTATGGATTACTTTTCATTGAATATTTTAAAAATAAATAAAAACAGTTTTGGTTGGAATCGGTGAACAGAGCAAGGTTTATTTCCAGCAGATTAAAAAGCCAAGTGCTATTTTCTACAAAATGAAAGAGACTAACACGTATATCAGATTCACGTGGCATTTTTTATATGGAAAATAACAACAACAAAGACGTCAGTGAGACCAATTAATTTCTCTTTAGCTTTGTGGAAAGGCACCTAACTCATCTGTCTGTGTGCAAGCAAATGTATTTTCCATTGTTCTGTGCCAGGATGCTATTAAACATTTCCACCCTGTTAGTTACTCTTCATTAGACTGACAAGAAAACAATACAGCACAAAAGCTAAATAAAAGTCATTTCTCTAATGAAACTGTACAATGGTGGTTCATTTACAATTTAGTGGTCCTGAAAATAAAGGGATATTTTTTGTTTTTCACCTAGTTTTTTATAAATAATTTTCTTTAGTATTAGTTATAAATATAATGAATATATCTATATAAGAATGTTTGTAGGTCTTACAGTGTCTATTCCGCCTGGTTGAATAATGGGAAGCACCCTTGTCATCTGTAATACCCTTCAAATAAAAAGATGAATAATGAGTAATCTTCAATAAAATAATAGCAAAGTGAATCAAGCAATATATAAAATATAATTATGTTGCTAACACATGCCTGATAAAGAATTAATATTCAAAATATACAAGGAAGTCATACAAATAACCAAATTGAAAAAGTATACTATGAATACTCTATTCTGACACACTTATCAGTAAATTGTTAAGTTCCATATTCTTCCAATTCTCTTCCTTTTTCTCTGCTGTTCATTCTCTCTCACCTTTGTTTCTTCTTCCCCATCTCTTTGACAGGTCAAGTTAGCATGAGCAAGAACTCAGACTTCAGGCTTATCAGCTCTCCTACATTTTCCCCTTTGACTTAACTTAAATAATTTTATTTCTCTATAGCACACCACTGCCTTACCTTTGTGCATGTATATCCAATAGCATCCTCAACAACTTCACTTTTATCATTACTAAATGCAATGTCTTCTGTTTTTCCTCTCAATTAAAGAAAAGTTGAGCTGTTATAACCAAAACTGTGGAGTCATCCTTGTTTCCAATCTTTCTCTCAAATTCTACATTAAATCTGTAACAAATCCTGTGAGCATTAGCTTCAAAATATGCTCATAATATGAATACTTTTCACCCCTTGTACTTCTATGACTCATGTCCAAGCCATCATCCTGTCTCTTCCGAATTACTATTAAGACTTTTTCATCTTCCTAATTTTGTCCTTGGCCTCATTCATTCGATGCACAATTTATCACAGTAGCCAAAGTATTTTTTATTAAAACAAAAATGAAATTACATCAGTTATTCCTCTGATCAAAAATCTACATTGCCTCCCAATCTTACCCAAAATAACATTTTATGACGCCCTACAAAGCTATATAAAATCTGGTCCTATCATCTCTGTAACCTCACTTTCTAATCCTCTCTTGTTGTTCACTTTGCTCTAGTCCCCTACTCTGTATTGGTTTCAATTCTTTGTCTCAAGTTCCTAGTGTTTCCTGGGGTTACATTCCAAATAAACTAACTGCACTGGAATTCATATCCAAACAGTTAATTTAAGAGAAATTAAGCTAAGACTTTTGTTAGGAAGCAAACCTTAGGACTACCTTCTGATTGGATCATCTGTTACCCAAAGTGACCAGGATGACCTTATTGCTGCTGGTAAGATGAATGTGAACAATCCTGACATGTTATGTCATCAAAATTGCTAAGATTTTACCTATAGTGAATTGGGGTGATATAGCAGTAGAAGCCGACTTTAGTTCATACAGAGGTTTAATGGTGGTTTTGTTGACTACTGTTAATTGTCACTGAAACTCTGAAAGAGCAAAATTATAGGCTCAGGTTAGCCGACTCTCAACTCTTGTATAAAAGTGTGAATTTAAGATATACATTTCCTGCAACTGGATGGTAGCTTGCACTGAAAACCAAGTGCAGGATGGGATAGTTGCAGGGTTACACAAAGATAGCTGAATGCACAGTCCCAAGAAGCTTCTGATGTGGGAGTCAGGACCTGCTCAGGAAGGAAGGGACCCTGAGGGATGGAAATAGGGGGGAATGTGCTTGAGAACTAGAGGCATCCAGCTTCTCCTGAACTCTCTGAGATGGCAGGGATGGCTCCTCTTGCTGGCTCAGGGTTAGCAGCCTTCTCGTGCCTGGAGATCCTGGAGTCCTTACCTGTGGTGCTTCCTCTCAATGTCATGCTTGCCATCATCAAAGCTTTCTACTTGCATTTTTAATGCAATAATTGAGGTCAAGTCTCAGTATGTCTTGGTCTGAAAGCTCTATTCCTGCTACAGGAAGGGCATTATTTCCTAAACTACTAAAGGAATTGGCTAATATGAATGGATAGAATTAGGAGAAGAGCTTCAGAATTACTCTAGAGTTTGCAGAAGCTGGTGGTAGGATTAATAATAGGGATTTGATTGACAGGGGGACGCTTCTGTAACTTGGATTTTGATGTCCTGACAAGTGCCAGTACACTGCAGAAATGGATCATTAAAGCTTAAAGGAAATGATAGAATATTAAAAATGAAGTGGAGATGACAGAACTGCCTGAGAAGAATATTGACAAATGGATAAAAAGTTGCAGACTTAAGCATGTTAAAATTAGTTACATAACAACAGAGAACCCTCAGCTGACCTTGTTTCCTGGGAGGCTCAGAGATTCTGTATTCACTAGCAACGAGGAATGTGTTAGAGAAAAGGCTCCTGGAATTGCTGAGTATCTCAGTGTAGGCCTCCATAGGCCTAGGTGGAAAGTGGCAAAGTCTGCTATGGGAATAGTTTCTTTGTATCACTAAGAATGCCAGTCGATGTCACTAAACTGTTAGATACCAGGTGAATCTAATCAATGTGCTGTGCCAAAAAAGACCAAATATTAATCAAGAGACCCTGACTCACAGATCAGGCCATTACTAGAGACTCAAAAAGCAGCCATTGGTGAAATGGCTTTACTTATGCCAACAGATCAAGAGCAGAGGAAGAGATTACTGATATCACCGGTTACAAAAGAAAATTGTGGCTGTTACTGTTTCCATATCTGAGACAGATCTCAGGTCCAGGGCCCATTAATTGGAGGCCACAGCAAGCACCTCAAATAAAAATCTCCCAAATTTGACTCAAGGAAGCAACAGCTATGTGCCATAATAAATATACACTGGGCAAAGGGATTCACATGCCCACAGCCCAAATGGCAGACCATAGTAGAAGAGGGATAGTGAATTATAGGCATGTGTGTGTGTGTGTGTGTGTTTGCCTTAATAAAACTAAGATAAATACAAAAATTAAAATTATTTTGTCTCTATTTTGTTAACTATAAAGTTATTTCTAAGTGTCCATTAAAAGATTAGTTTAATTTTAAA
Source organism: Myotis nattereri (assembly GCF_964212035.1). Lineage (NCBI taxonomy): Eukaryota > Metazoa > Chordata > Mammalia > Chiroptera > Vespertilionidae > Myotis > Myotis nattereri. Next base: position 91,213,783 of record NC_138082.1, on the reverse strand, counting down.
GAGATGTTTAATGTCATGTAGAGATAGCTTCTGGCAAGGTTTTTCAGTTGGACTCTGTGGAAGTACCACTAATCCCCAATTAGAATTTCCTTTTTGCATCAAATTCTGACATCAGTACCATATGGGAGGGGTTCTGATTTTGGTTCTATCTATTTTCTTTTCATTTTCACTGGGAGCAATAGATCCTGGCCCCTGGCCTGTTCATTCCTTCTGCTCCCAGCCCAGTCTCCCGGGTTTCTCACTCTCCTGTGACAGCTCACTGTGGGCTGCCTTGGGCACGGGCCTCAGACAAGGCAGCTCAGCCACTGTCCGTGAGGCATTCAGGCTCCATTGGATCATTCATGGCTGAATTAGCATTTTAGGAAACATTATTTGGGTAGAAAAGAAAATTTCAAGGGTAGAAGTAAAAGATTTTCTAGACAACCAATGACCCTTGTATATTAGGACTCAATACATATTTTATTAACCTTGTAAATCTACAGAGAAAGAGAAAATGTGCCTAATAAAATAGCACCTGGAATATAGAGTTCAAAATATCCTATCTAATAATAGACAAACATGGTAATTAACCGTACCTTCGACATGCTTCCCATTAGCTAATCAGGGCAATAAGCAAATTAACTGCCAACCAAGATGGTGGCCAGCAGCCAGCCAGGCAGCTGAAGTGAACAGGAGGCTTGCTTGCTTGCTCCAGTGACGGAAGAAGCCAAGGTTCCCCGCCTGCCACTGTCGGCCTCTGAGCTTGCACTCTAAGAATCAATGTTGCAATTATAGAAGCTAAACAAAACCCAGAAACCTGCTTTTGGCTGTCAGAGCTAAAGCCGGCTCTCAGCTCCAGTGACAGCCATAGAAGGTAAATAAATACCAGAATAAAAAGAAAAAAGAAAAAAAGGAGAGGTTGGGAGCTTCAATCACCTGCCAGCCTAAAAACGGCCCTCAGGCCCTCACCCAGACTGGCCAGGCACACCAGTGGGGACCCCCACCCTGAAGGAGGTGTGACCAGCTGCAAACAGCCATCATCCCCTCATCCAGACTGGCCAGGCAGCCCAGTGGGAACCCCCACCCTGAAGCAACAAGATGGTGGCTAAATTGCATACTGAAGGCGGGCAGCAGCGGGCAAGGGTGTCCACTGTCCCAGGACCTGGATCTGTGACCCTGCCGGGTGGGGGCAGTGCTTGAAGCTGTCCACGGTCTGGGACCCGGATCTGTGACCCTGCTGGCTGGGGGGCAGTGTTTGAGGCTGTCCACTGTCTGGGACCCGGATCCGTGATCCTGCCGGGTGGGGGGCAGTGCTTGAGGCTGTCCATGGTCTGGGACCCGGATCCGTGATCCTGCTGGGTGGGGGGCAGTGCTTGAGGCTGTCCACTGTCTGGGACCCAGATCCGTGATCCTGCCAGGTGGGGGGCAATGCTTGAGGCTGTCCACGGTCTGGGACCCGGATCCGTGATCCTGCCAGGTGGGGGGCAGCGCTTGAGGCTGTCCGTGGTCTGGGACCCGGATCCGTGACCTGGCGCGTGGGGGACAATGCTTGAAGCTGTCCACTGTCTGGGACCCGGATCTGTGACCCTGCCGGGCGGGGGGCAGTGCTTGAGACTTTCCATGGTCTCGGACCTGGATCTGTGACCTGCTGGGCGGGGGGCAGCGCTTAAGGCTGTCCGCAGTCCCGGGACCCGGATCTGTGACCCTTCCCGGCGGGGCGGCAGCTCGCACAGGGAGGATCGGCTGGGGTTGGGCAGGGCAGGACGCCTGACTTCCGCCCAGCCCCAGTCACTCTGGGCAGGTGAGCAGCGCAGAGAGCCTCTGGACAGGGGAGGCAGGCCAGCAGAGGGCGGCCTGTACTCCCCACATGGCAGTGGTGACAGCTGTGAGTGTGCCAAGAGGAGCCTGCAGGCTGAGCTGAAGTAGCTCCTGCAGGCCATCAGCGCCCAGGAGTGGCTGCGCAAGATCTGCCTCCTGGCCCAGAAGGTGCAGGATTGCAGTGACAGCCACCGTGGCGGGCCAGACTGATGTCCTCCTGGCCACACCAGGGGTGTTTGCAGATCTGCAAAGCCAGAGGCCTCCTGTGTGCACATCCCCCCCTGGTGTGCGAACATCCCCCAGCACACTGTCACCCTCCCACGCCTGCAACAGTTGCAAACCAAGGCGTGCACAAGTTCCCCCCGCCTCTCCACCGCACTTCCATCAACCCAGCATGCCTAACACCCCCACAGGATGTGCACACATCCCCTCTGATGCATTCACGTCCTTTGGAGAGTGTCTGGGTGTTCTGGGTGCTGAGGGTGGGCGCCTGTGAGATGACAGTGAGAGGGCAGAGTGGTGATGCCCTGTTCCCACAGAGGCCAGTGCAGCTATGAGATCACCTCTGGGGCATTAATGCAGGTGCTGAGGCAGGAGCAGATGCAGACAGACACACCTAGTGGGCGCGGGCGCCCCCCCCCCCCCCCGAGGTGCCTTTGGTCAGTGTTCAAGATCAAGAACCCAGAGGCGGAGAGGAATTCCGTCCTCTCAGTGAAACAGTGGGATAGTCGGGGCGACTGTAGAGGAGGAATGTGCACTTTGGGTGCCAGCACCCATGAGCGAAGGCTGCCCTGACTGAGCCTCACTTGCTTGGGGCCTAGTGCACTCCTGCTGGGCAGCGGGTGACAGGACGTGCTTTTCCGAATTAATGAGAGAAAACGTTGATTCTCCTGCTGCCCACGAAGGTGTAAAGTGAAGTGGGGAGACATGTGGGGAGTGAGCGAGGTTCCCTGTCTGGGGGTTCCAAATCTGCTGTTGGTTTCTTTCACCGCTGACTAGAGATATACAGGGTGTCACCCCAAAATGTATACACACTTTGAATACCTACTAATTCCAATGGTTTTAAGCATAAGAAAGAAACAACAATGGAGCTGTTATCTGTTAAAAGTGTGGGCACAAAGAGGTACTTGGACATTCCCTGAGGGATCTCAGATTGGAGAGGGTGAGGGCCAGACTGAGGGGCCCCTCCCCCCCCCTACCCCAGTGCACGAATTTCGTGCACTGGGCTACTAGTCCTATATAATAAAGAGGTAATATGCAAATCAACCATCACTCCAACATACAAGATGGCCACCCCTATGTGGTCAAAGATGGCCAGCAGGGGAGGGCAGTTGTGGGCGGCCAGGCCAGCAGAGAGAGCAATTAGGGTCAACTAGGCTGGCAGGGGAGGGCAATTGGGGGCCATGAGGCCAGCAGGGGAGGGTAGTTGGGGGCCATGATGCAATCAGGGTAGGGTAGTTGGGGGCCATAAGGCTGGCAGGAGGGGTCAGTTGGGAGTGATCAGGGCAGCAAAGGGGGACAGTTGGGTGTGTGAAGGCTGGTGGGTAGAGCAGTTGGGAGCAGGCAGGCTGGCAGTCAGAAGCAGTTAGGTGCAATCAGGCAGGCAGGCAGGCAAGGGGTTGGGATCCAGCTATCCCAGATTGTGAGAGGAATCCCAGATTGGAGAGGGTGCAGGGCAGGCTGAAGGACACCCCCCATGCATGAATTTCATGCACCGGGCCACTAGTTATGAAATAAACGTTTAAAGCATCCAAACCATCGAGTCATTATCCCTTATGAAAACTGGAGCACATGTATGCTAATAAAAGGGTAATATGCTAATTAGAGCAGATGTCTTCCAGATGTCCTTCCAGACAGAGCTGCAGTAGCTGCAAGGGTCAAAGGCAGGCAGTCATGGCAGCAGCTGCGAGGCCCAGGGCTCAGGCAGTCATGGGCTCAGTCAGCTGTGAGCCCTGGCAGCTGTGAGGCCTGGGGCTCAGGCCTCATAGCTGTGGCAGCAGGCAGTGGCAGCAGCAGTGGGGTGATGGGGGTGGCACCTTTCCCTGATTGACCTAGTTGCCTCCTGCAGAGGGAAGCAGAGGCAGCAGCACTGAGGGGGTAATGAGAGTGGCGCCTTTCCCAGATCAGCTGCTCACTTCCCACAGATGTCCCATCAGTAGGACATCCCCTGAGGGTTCCCAGACTATGAGAGGGGGAAGGCCGGGCTGAGGGACCCCCCCTCCAGTGCATGAATTTTCATGCACCGGGCCTCTAGTCTATACTAATAAAAGGGTAATATGCTAATTAGGGTGGACGTCTTCCGGACGACCTTCCAGACATCCTTCTGGACAAAGACACAGTGGCTGTGAAGGGCCCAGACTCAGGCAGGCAGGAGTGGCTGCGAAAGGCTGAGGTGCAGCTGTGAAGGCCTGATTTGCGGCTGCGAAGGGCCCAGGCTCAGCCAACCATGAGTGGCTGTGTAGGACTCAAGCTCAGGCCTGCAGTGGCAGCAGCATCAGGGTAATGAGGGGGGTTAATGGGGGCGGTACCTTCCCCTGATCCACCAAGTAGCCTCCCACAGAGGGAGACCAGACTGTGGCTTAGGCCAGGAGCTGAAGCAGAGGCAGTTAGGGGTGACTAGGTCAGTAAGGGAGCAAGTTAGGAGCAATCAGGCCAGCAAGGGAGCAAATTAAGATCAATCAGGCTGGCAGGGGTACATGTTACGGTAGATCAGGCCTGCAGGGGGGCAAGGTAGGGGTGATCAGGCTGGCAGGCAGAAGGATTAGGGACAATTAGACAGGCAGGCAGAGGTGGTTAGGGGCAATCAGGCAGGCAGGCAGGCAAGTGGTTAGGAGCCAGCGGTCCTGGATTCCGAGAGGAATGTCTGACTGCCGGTTTAGGCCTGATCCCTGTGAATCAGGCCTAAACCAACAGTCGGACATCCCCCAAGGGGTCCTCGATTGGAGAAGGTGCAGGCCGTGCTGAGGGACTCCTCCTACTTCATGCAGGAATTTCATGCACTGAGCCTCTAGTCTATAATAACAAAAGCATAATATGCTAATTAAACCAGACAGCTGAACAACCTTCCAGATGTCCTTCTAGATCAGTGGTTCTCAACCTTGGCTGCACATTAGGATCACCTGGGAATCTTTTTAAAATCCTGATATCTGGGCCTCATCCTCCGGAAATTCTGTTTCTTTGTTACTAATGTTGTGGCCCCACCCCATAACAAAGAAACAGAATTTCTGGAGGATGGGGCCCAGATATCAGGATTTTGAAAAGATTCCTAGGTGATTCTAATGTGCCAAGGTTGAGAACCACTGTTTTCTAGATGAAGCCACAGCAGCAGAGACCAATGCAGAAGCGGCTAGGGAAGATCAGGCAGGCAGACAGAGTGGTTAGAGGAGATCAGGCAGGCAGGCGAGTGGTTATGGGAGATCAGGCAGGCAGGTGAATGGTTAGGGGCAATCGGGCAGGCAGACAGGTAGACAGGCGAGCGGTTAGGAGCCAGTGGTCCTGGATTTTGAGAGGGATGTCCGACTGCTGTGGGATCAGGCCTAAACCTGCAGTCGGACATCCCCTGAGGGGCCTTGGATTAAGAGAGGGTGCAGGCTGGGCAAGGGAACCTCCTCCATGCATAAATTTCATGCACCAGTCCTCTAGTTTATTCATAAGAAGAAAAGCATGAAACACAAATCACAAGTGGATTAATAATTTAAATTCAGTCTACACTAAAAGAAAATGTAATAGCAATTTTAGAAATTAAATAAGTCACTTAATTGCAATTTTAAAGACTGAAAAACTATAGTGTGGGAAGCTAGGCATTAACTAGAATACATTTCAAATGGTTTTTGTTTATTTATATTTTTGTTAAAGGTCATGGGCTCCTTGGTGAACCTGATGAGAACTATGGCGCCCTCTCTAGGAAAATGTCGGTACTCATCAAATGGTTTTTATATGATTAGTTAGAATGGGCCAATTTCAGGGCTGGCTGTTAACTGTTTTAATCATTTAAATTTATTGTTTTTTCTCATGTCTCTAATATTCATCGTTATTCTTCTTATGATCAAAAAATCTATAGTAGCCCTGGCCAATTTTTCTCAGTGGTTAGCATGTCGGCCCTTGGACTGAAGGGTGTCAGTTTTGATTCTAGTCAAAGGCATGTACCTCACTCGGTTGCAGGCTTGGAGCCTGGTGCCATTCATGGTGCCTTCAGGAGGCAATCAATCGATGTGTCTCTCTCACATCGATGTTTTCCTCTCTCTGTCTCCCCACCTCCCTTCCACTTTCTCTAAAAATCAATGGAAAAAATATCTTTAGGTAAGAATTAACACAAAAAAATCTATAGTATTTCTGTTTATCAAAGAGTATGGAAAATATTATTTCTTTCACTGTCTCTGGTTCCTGTATATCTCTTCTGGCAGTATATTGAGGAAGAAGTAACTCTGCATTTCAAGTTTAGTAATCTGAATTCTATGGTGTTATTATATACAGAAATTAAAGTTACTTGCCTTTCCCCTGTGCCTCAGTAGCCTAGTTTTTCTAGTGAGGGCAAGGACGAGAAAACCAGATCCACTGAGGCAATACTGTCTCAGCCATCCATTCCCGAGAATCACCCTATGCTCCCTGTTTCTCTTCTGTCCATCACATTCAGTCAACTTGAGTTCTTTCAGAAAATGAAATGAGGGGAAATGATTAATTCATGCCTGACTGAATTAATCATTTATTTATTCAGGAAATACTTTTTGTTTATGCCAACATTTTTTACAGTCACTTTTTGTTTCCATAATGATTGATAGCATCCTATTTAAATAATCTTCCTTTAATTTTGATAAAATCTATTAACTTTCAAACAATATCCCTGAATATAATATATCTTATACGGACACCTAAATTACACAATTTCATCATATTTATCTTGCGATACACTTCATTATGGCTGTGCTCAAAACAACTTTCTAATAGTTCTCTATTGTCTAATACAGAAATATGGAGTCATTTGCTTGACCTTGAGTGTTCTCCAAGACCACACCAATATAACCTTTTGGGCTTTTTTTCCAAATACTCTCGCGAGGCAAGATATGTCTCCAAAGTAGGTTAATAGACTTCCTCTGTCCAAAATAACATTTGAGGTCTCATGGGCAGCTTGGACATGACTTAGACAGAGGAAATAAATATAAAAGATGCTATCTACTCTTAAAGAGAGTGCCCAACATTGAAAGACCTAATCCTTAGAAAAATATTGATTCCTATCTATGCTGAGTAATAGAGAGTTAAAGAAAAAATGTGCCAGAGATGGATGTTAGAAATCGAGCTACACACCTGCTGTGAATGGATACAAGAACAGTGTTTGAGCTAGATTTGAGCTGTCATGTCTAGAGGGAGCTATAAGACAAGAGAAATTCAGATGCTTGAATTTGGGAACTGATAGGTAATCACCATTTATAGTGATTATTAATAATTAGGCACACTATAGTTCTCACTAAATATAGATTAATTAATATGTGCATGTCTTAATTAGTGCTTCTTGTCAATTGCCTTAGGTATCAGGTTATCCCTTCAGCCTATCCAGAAGCCACATGTGAATGGCTGGGTGTTTGGGAAATGGTCAGTCTGGAGACATCAGGCAACTCTAGGTGGGAGAGTGAGGGTATCTACTGCCTAAGGACTGTAAACAGTGCCTGAAAGTTAGGTAATCCTATGATTTTAGTGCAATCTGCAGTCAAATATGATTCACCATAAAGGGGAAGATTTGTCAATAACATGTAAATGTAATAGAAGGATTTAAGAAGCCATCTTTGATCACATGTCCAATGCCAGGCAGGACAGAGAAACAATGACATAACAATGTAATAAGTTAGTAATCAAGCCTTGTTCATATATATTTCAAGACTACTTTCCTCTCCTGCTCAAAGTTTAGGCCCAGCCAGCACATATTTCATGACTGAAATTCTGGTGAGAAAATCTGCTGCCGGAAGGAGGATGTCAGGCAGGAAGGGACATACACAAAAGTATTTACCATTGCAAAGAGAACATGGTTAGCATTTTAGGAATAGTTTCATTTATCTGGGTCTGTTCATATTATTTCCTGGATTTAATTCTGGATCTGCAAGTTTCACTTAAAGACACAGGACACCTCCTGGCAAGTCAGAGGCTCTGGGATTCACAGAAGCCTCTCAGCAACCCGCTCCTGCCTCCCCCTCCCCATCTCCTCCCTGTGCCTCTCATACCACAGCTCCAAAGGAGAAATTTCTCTGTTTTCCACCACCCCTGCCTTATTTCATACAATATTAAAGATGACAACTGCTCATTAGGTCCAATTTAAAGAGGCTTCTTTCTAAGGTGAGTAATGAGCAGCGAAAAGAAAATAAATCTTTAGTGCACGTCACCTCAGGAGGGTCTGAAAAGAAGAATATAGCCATTTCAGATGGGAATCTTAGCTGGGCCGGGGCCGCTGCTGCACCGGTGCAGGATGGCCAGCTTAGCTTTCTGTTGTCCAACACTCTGTTAGCAAAATCTTATAGGACCTGGGCAAAAATCCGAGATGTTAATCCTCTGTTAGTTATACAGTCTCGGTATGCATTTTGCGGTTTGTTTTATTAAAGGTAAGGTTCTTGAATTGCTCTCTCTAAGGGGCTTGTTACATTTTAATGCTGGGCTAAGACATATTACTACTGCCTTCAGATGTTTTGTCTCATCAGAAATGGGAAGCAAGCAATTTTGCACCCAAAGAGAAGCTGGGGCTACTTCAAAGCACTGGCAAATCTAAATATCAAAGCTACCACCATGTGGAGTGCTATCCTCACATCTCAGAGAGGGGTCCATCACAGAAAACATTAACCTTACCTTTCTGTAGAGTTTTTGCTGAATTTTGTGACTTGAGGAAATTACTATTGAAAACATGCCTGGGTTTTTTGGGGTGAATGTAGGTTTAGGCTGGCATAATACAGATTATTCTGCTGGAGCAGGAATGAGCTTACATAGAGATTACTAAATTACATGACACTTTACTTTTGTTCCTCAGGGTTTCTCTGCCCTGTGCTACATACAGGGCCAGATGTAACTTTTGTTCACTATATTCTAATTATGAGTGATATTGTAAAATGTGAACGGAAGATAAGGTTGAGGGAGAGAGCCTGTTGCTGGTGGCTGTGGAAATGGAAAAAAGACATGTGATCAGACAAGAATGGCCAGGGACAGAGATATTATCATTCCATTAAAACATCTCATGGGTCAGTATAGCTGGGGAAAGAAATCTACAGATTCAGTGTAATCCTAAAAAAAATTCTGGCAAAATTTTACACGGGATGGGGAAATTGACAGTTGGCACTGGGGATAACACAGGTTTGAATGGCACAGTTCCACTTATATGTTGATTTTTTAAATAAATATCCAATTGACCTTTTGTAAATTTGCAGATTTAACCAACTGCAGATGATAAACAGTATCTTCAACCCATAACTGGTAGTCCACGGATGCAGAGCCAACTCTATGCATTTTTCTATACCATCTATATATATAAAAGCCTAAGCGACCATTCAACTGTTTGACCATTCGACCAGTAGCTATGACACACAGTGACCACCAGGGGGCAGACGCTCAATGCACAGGCATGGAAACATGGAACAGACTGATGAATCTCAGAGGGAAGGAGGGAGGGTGGAGGGGGGAGGGTGTAAAGAGATTAATAAAAGTTACTATATTCATACTAGAGGCCCAGTGCACGGATTCATGCACTGGTGGGGTCCCTTGGCCTGGCTTGCGGGGACTGGGCTGAAACCAGTAGTCCGACATCCCTGGTGGGGTCCCTGATTGTGAGAGTGTGCAGGCCAGCCTGAGGGGCCTCTGGTTTAATGTAAGGGACTTGAGCATCCATGGACTGTGGTATCTGCAAGGATCCTGAAACGAATCTCTGGTAGATATGAAGGGACTGCTGTAGTTAATTGATTTTGACTGTGTGGGGTTGGCATCCTTAACCTCCAAGTTGTTAAAAAAATATCAAAATTAGAGTAATTAAGATGGAATGGAATAAGTGAAAGAATAGACACAAAACCACTAATTCAAAACAACACATGCATCCCTATGTCCATTGTGTCATTATTTAAAATAGCCAAGATATGTAAGCAACTTAGGTGTTCATTGATATATGAATGGATAAGGAAGATGTGGTACATATATACAATGGAATATTTCACAGCAATAAAAAATGAAATCTTACAATTTGTGACAACCTGAATTGACCTAGAGGCTATTAAGTGAAATAAGTCAGAGTAAAATACATAATGTATGATTTCAGTTTTATTTTTAATGTAAAAAAGCGAAGCAAATGAACAAACAAAACTAAGATAAAGCAGACTTATAGAAAGAGAGATCAAGCTGATGGTTGCCAGAGGGGAGAGAGGAAGGACATGGGTGATAAAGGTGAAGGGAACTATAGCCAATAATATTGTGATGATGTCACACAATGACAAACTGTTACCAGACTAGTGTGATGATCATGTCATAGCAATATAAACATGTTGCATTACTATATTGTATACCTGAAACTAATATAATATTGTATACCAAATATATTTTTTAAACGAATAGATGCAAATACCAATGAAACAGATTAGAGAATCCAGAAATATGTCCACATTAATAGAGTCTATTTATTTTTGACAAAAATGCAAAAGCAATTCAATAAAAATAATAGTCTATTTAACAAATGATGCTGGAAAAATAAGACATTATTTAAGAAAAAGTACTTCAACCTATTCCTTATGTTTTATATAAAATTAACTCAAAATAAATTATAAACACACTAGAGGCCCGGTGCACGAAACCATGCATGGGTAGGGTCCCTAGGCCTGGCCGGAGATCAGGGCCGATCGGGGTCTTCCGGCTGCCAACTGGGGCCTTCCTTCAATCTGTGCTGCCCCTTGGTGATCAGCACACGTCATAGCGAGCAGTCAAACTCCCAGTCAGTCAAACTCCAGATGGGACAATTTGCATATTAGCCTTTTATTATATAGGATATAAAAGCTATAAAACTTCTAGAAAAAGAAGAGGATGAAATATCTGTAACTAGATTTAAGCAAAATTTCTTGTATATCATCCCAAAGCATGATCCATATGAGTTTTTAATAATAATAAGTTTGGCTTTTTACAAATGTTCTTTTTTAAATTCTCAACTGTGGATATTTTTTTCCATTGATTTTTAGAGGAGAAAGGGAGGAAGGAATAGAGAAAAACATTCATGTGAGATACACATTGATTGGTTGCCTCCCGCATGTGCCCTGACTGGGCTACAGATTGAACCTGCAACCCAGGTACGTTGAACAGAAATCAAACCCATGACCTTACTGTGTGCAGGCCCACACTCTAACAACTGGGAAACATTGGCCAGTGTGCTTTTACAAATTTTATATTTGCTAAGCTAACAACTGTTTTCTGAAAACAAATAGACAAGCAACAGACTGGGAGAAAATATTTGCAAATGGCAATTACCAAAGGATGCATATGCAAAATATATAGAGGACTTTTAAAAACCCAACAATAGTATTAAAATTTAAAAATAGGAAAAACACTTCAACAGACACTTTACCAAAGAAGATAAATACAAGGCAAACAAATACACAAAATGATGCTCAAGACTATTAGGTAAATGCAAATTAAAACCACAATGAGATTACACTAGACACACATGAGAGTAGCTGAAATTACCCTTACCACATACATAGATCTGACATCACACAATATTGATAAGCATGCAGAGAACTGTAGTCTCATACATTGCTGGTAAGATTGAAAAATTGAGCAACCACTTTGTTAAAGAAAATCTGCAGTTTTGTATAAAAGTAAAGATGCATTGACCACATGATCCAGCAACCTCCCTCCAAGTAATTATAGAAGATAAACAAAAAATGTTTGTATATCATTTATATGAAATTCTGGCAAAGACAATCTAATGGGAATGGAGAACAAATCAGTGGTTGTCCAGATCTGGGGCTGGAGAGCATCTGACCACAGATACAGCGTGAAGGAATTATTTGAAGTAAGGAACTCACCTTGCTTGTGGTGGTGAATATATGATGCTGTGAAAATACGTTGAGCTGCCTACCACAAAGAACTATATTTGCCCTATATAAATTAAATAATAAAACAAATAATGGGTTGGTTTGGGGAAAGCCAATGTCAATTTTAGTTTGTTTTAACTATGAATGCCTATAATTATGACATTTGGATTAACTGATGGTCCTTCGGACAAAGTGTTATTAAAAGTTTATATGGTCCCTGAAATTGCTGAGAGCAAAGAAAGGGTAAAAAACAAAGCAAAACAACACACACACACACACACACACACACACACACACACACACACACACAATGAGATTGATATATGTTGACCACTAGTATGACGCGGTTCTTTTCTTGTTAACATATGATTTACCTTCACAACTATCACTACTCTCATTTGATGGATAATTAAATTGATGCTTGTCTAGAAGGGAAAAAAAAGAAAATTTTTGAAGACTTCCTGCTTCTATACACAAAATCCATTGCACTAAGCCGGGCCTACAGGTCAAGGGCATGACAATGAAGAATACATAAACAGACACTAAACACAATTTTGCTTAAAATTTAGCACTTTTCTTTGTTTTCCAATGATGACTCCAAACATTCTTGAGGACAGGATGGAGAAACACTGGCTGGCTGATAATACAAATACATGGAGATATAGATATCAAAACAGCCACACCCAAGGAGTGTTTCACTTGTTAGTAGGAAGGAGTGCCCTGATGATATGACAACTTGAGTGAAGGCATATTGAATGTGCTTATCAAATTCATACATAACGCAGAGGCTCACCAAAGCCTTAGATGTTGGATGATATATTCAAAGTATCCCCCCAGTCTAGAGATAGAGGTACAAGTAAACACCTGTATGTGCATGCACATGTGTGTGACTGTGTGTAGGCAGCAGTTGTGATCTAGTGGATAATAGCAGCAATCCTGTTGGACATGAGGAATTACTAGTGAAATAGAGAATTTCAGTTTTCTCACCTGTTAAATAATTAACTCAATTAATATTTGCTCAGGGTGTACCACACATGCCAGATACCATCCTCAGGGCTAGAGTTACAGCGGAGAATAAAAAGTGAAGATGAGGTGATCTGCCATTTTGCACTTTTGTCAGGATTCAGGACCCCCCTGGTTATGATAAGTGTTCAGCCATTGACAAGCGTGCCAGTCAGTGACAGAGGGGACAAGTTAAGGTAAATATACATGTTGTATCCTGATGACTTTCAGAAACTTCATAAAAAGCTGTTGTTTTGCCAAGACAGACTTAAACAACTTGACTGGTCTAGGTTGTTACTTCAAAGATCACTTTGGGCATTTTAGTGAAAACCCATTAAAATGTCTTGTTCTGATCAGTGATTCATTCTAACTGCATTGCATGCCTGGAAAATTTGATATTTTAGGCTGTTAGGAACTGACATAAAATAAGGGCATTTCTAAAAAGGGGCTGTTGGATTGTCAGGTCTCTTTGGAAAGCTGTGTTCTATGGTGTGGGAAAGAGCCTTACCAATGACCAGCAGCAACTGAGCACCAAAGCAAGGGCCTCTGGAAAGTTGGTACAGCCAGACACACAGCCAACATAGGGGCCACACAGGGGTAACTAGAATCCTATATTTGACCAGACTAAGAAGTCATAAAAGCTTACCTACCAGTGGACCATGCTCAAATACTGGCCAGAACAGAATAACTTACAAAGGTAAGTAAGAAAGATGAGTGCAGCCCATCTAGAAAGAATAAGAAGGGCTCATATTTAACCTACCTCCAATTAAAAAGGTAGACAAAGAACCACTTTTTGAGGAGGAAAAGGCAAATTGAAATTCTACTTTTGTAATTTTTACACAAGGGGAACAATGTGATTCCGCATTGTTTCTATGCAATGTCAAGTTGCTCCTCTTGGCCTGCTTGCTAGCTAGACATCAATCAGGTGACATTTCAGGGTGTTTGCCTCTCATTAATGTTTATTTTCAACTAGAGTTCTGGTGTACCAGTGGGGTCTCTCGGCCTGGCCTGCGGGGATCAGACAAAACCGGTTCTCCAACATCCCCCAAGAGGTCCCAGATTATGAGAGGGCAGTTCTCAGGTGATGCACCCCGGAATCGGGCTCCCTCCTCTTTGGTTCCAGGTGCGTCACCTGAGAACCACAGCTGCTAAGTCACCCCAGCTCTGCAGCTCCTGCGTTGAGCGTCTGCCCTCCGATGGTCAGTGTGTGTCATAGCTACTGGACAAACAGTTGAACGGTCAGATGGTCACTTAGGCTTTTATATATATAGACTAGAGGCCCAATGCATGAACATTCATGCAAGAGTAGGCCTTCCTTCCCCTGGATGCTGGCAGCAGCTTCCCTCTGGCACCTGGGACCTGGGCTTCCCTCCTCTGGCTGCTGACAGGCACCTGGGACCTGGGCTGGCTTCCCTCGGGCCACCCGCAGGCACCAGGGACTGGGCTGGCTTCCCTCCAGCCCTGGCTTCGTCAGGAAGGATGTCTGGAATGATGTCCTGAAGATGCCTGGTCTAATTAGCATATCACCATTTTATTAATTATATATGTGCCTAGGGAAATGTTACCATATTTATCTTAGAATCACAAAATCAGACCATGTATTCTAGCTAGGATTAAATAAGAATGAGGCAATTGAGCCAGGTATTCTTATTCTGCTATAATTGTCTCACTACATCTGGTTTGGCTTGCAGATACTATTCTCATACATCTAGGCCCACAGCCTGAGCACACTTGAACCACATCTTGGAAAAGTCTCTGAGTCACCATCACTAGCTATGAATGTTAGACCTGTTTTTCCATTTATCAAAAATTCACTGAGTAGCTACCATTTGATAAACACTGCAAATCCCTACTTGTTGAGATTATATCACAGCTTCTTTCAAACTAATCATTCATTAATGGAAGAGAAAGAGAAATCTACAAATAATTACAATTACTCTGGTAAATTATAAATTTTATGGTAAATTTTATCTCAGACTAGGTAATGGCAGTTGGGAGTTATCAGAGGACCTCGGAGATTGAGCTTAGAATAAAAACTCCAAGAACAAGTATATCTTACTGAAAACCAAAATTAACTTTTGATGAAAAGAGAATGAAAACCACTTATGTGAGCAAAAAGGAGCTGCAGCCACTGCAGCCAGGAGACACAGATTAAGGCAACAACCTAAATTGTTTTCTACAAAGGAGAGGCCGTCTTTCTTTATAATCCTCACCCAAGAATACGTTTTTATAGATTTTTGAGGGAGAAGAACTATAATTCTATCCCTGAGGATGGTATCTGCCATGTGTGGTATACCAGGATCAAACCGGATACGTAGGTATGTGCCCTGACTGAGTATCGAACCCACAACTTTTTGGTGTACAGGATGACATTCCAACAACCTGAGCCACCTGGCCAGGGCAAGGCCACCTGCTATAGCTCAAGTTCCCACCTGGTTCCCAGGTAGGTCTATTTTATGTAAATGAGGTACCAATTGTGCCCTTCTAACTGCACAGGGTAGGTCTCAGTCCATTGGTAGAAAGATGAAATTAGAGGTTCCCTACGATGGGGTAATTAATGGAACATAGTGTGGGAAGCTGATGGGATGGTTTCACTAAGGTTCACTAAGGAACCTAATCTTGACGGCAAGAATGGATTTCAGTGAACCAGGGCGCTCCCTGTTTTCCAGGTCTGGTTGGATTACAGAGACTCTAGCCCAGAGATAGGTGCTGATCAGTGGAGAACATTCTGCAGGACGTCTGCTGCTAGGAGGGGTACCAAAAGGTGACATCTGATACCAGGGAAGGACTACCCCTAATCAATCTCTGTATGGGGACAATTCAAAGCAACAAACCCATGATTGACTATGGAAAAGAGTTTTTACCTTAATTGCCATATTTGTACAAGGTTTCAAGAGTCGGATATGTTGAAAAGTTAGGACGTTATCTAGAATTGGTCATAAAAATAGAATAATTATAACATAAGTGATTGAATCATACCATTTTTTGTGATTTTGGTAATTCTGCAGAGTAGACTTAGCTCTTAAATCAGAGGCCTTACAGGTCTGGGGCAGGTAAGCCTGTTGGCACATGTTTCATATACAGGTGTAGTCTGGCTTTTGTGGGCTGGTAGGAAGCTTCTGGGATGTTGGCTTAAAGGATTTAAAAAGAGTTCTCTAGGAGAATGGGCTCACATTCTTGGAAGGCTTTTCACATTTGTAAGTAAAAGTCAATTGCACTTGAAGTCATCAGAATCTCTGAGAGGAAAGTTCTGGGGTTTATAAACCACATCTGGCCCTTTTGCAGGAGCAAACTTTCCAGTCCTGCCCACTCATGGCCCTATAGTCTCCAAAACTACCTGCCCCGCACATTCCTCTTAACTAGCCTGTTGTATGTGCTCTTCCAGGATTCCACAGGGGAAGTCATCTGTGGAATTGCTGCTTCACTGTTTCCACTTCCAGTGGAAGGGACCCCAGTCAAACTTAATGTAAACATTTCTTTGTTGTAGCCTTGTAGAAATATCCACCTCTTTTCTGGAAGCAGGCTGTTTTTATAAACAAAGTTGATCCCTTAAAATAGGATTTTACAGGCTTCCAAAGGATTCTGATCTAAAATGCATTTCTAATTGACCTATCAAAACTTCTGCATTTGAAAGACAAATTAACCAAGGGCCTCCCACATTTTGGTCATTACTGTATCATTCTCACAATTTTTGGCACTCACACCAATTTTTACTTAATATGTTTCCCTTGTATTTTTATTTATTTATTCAAATACATTTATTTATTTGAAAAGAAATTTATCATTACTAGCAAATAAAAATAAAGAGTATAATAAGACAAGGATGATAAACATTTTCCCAAATGAATATATGGAAAACATAACAATTAAAATAAATTATATCCATCTATGTGAACTGCTAAATCATTTATAAACACTGAGCTAAAACACAGCACTACTAGTATTTAATCCCATACAGTGTGCTAATGATTAGGGGAACAATAATAAATAGGCATAATTCCTATTGTCAGGGAATTCAGAATATAGTAAGGGGGAGAGACATAGATACATCATTGTAACTTGCTGTCAGCATTTCTGTGATGCAGATAAGCCCAGAGTATTTTATAGACACAAAAGGAAAGCACTCACCACTCAAGCCTGTGTCAGAGCAGAACTTGCCAGGGCTGGTGATGTCAGAGCCACATGCTCAGGAAGGTAGATGCAGAGGCAATGGCCAGATGACAAAGGAAGAGTCTTCCAGGCAGAGGGACAACGTGAATAGTCCAGATTCCAGAAAAAAGCATGGATGAGTGGAAGTTAGCATTTATGTCATGGAAGTTAACAGTGAAATCAAGGAATGATGGGGAGGAGTCGAGGTTAGATGTTAGGCAGCTTGCACTTCATTTTGTCAGTAAAGGGTGAGAGGGATGGATTCTCCCTGTGATGCGGGAAGTTTGTAAGAGAGTTAGATTTGCAGTCCAGCAAGTAATACCACTTTCTGAAAGAACCCCAAGGGGAGAGGGAAATGGAAAGAAATGGAGAGAAGTGACAATATGTGGAGGCCTTCAGAGAAGAAGAATCAAAGAGCAGAGCATCACATTGTTAGGGATGATAGGACCTCCTGCTCCGGACCCCCTGCTCCAAGAGTACAGTGTACCCTGGGCTGCATGTTGAGGTCGAGAGGATTGGTAGCACCGATTTTATGTGTTCCTGGACAGCGGGCCTGATGTTTGGCCTCCTTGAGATTGAGCCTGTTTCTCTACTAGCTAATCCTTCTGAGAGACTCCTGTAATATTTCTTAATGTCTCTAGGCAAGAATTTCTTCCAGGGCCAGGATTATGTCTTTGTGCTCTTCCTTATCATCTGGGGTAAGTCCCTTTCTTTTCAAAGGCTTAATTTTATTGTCTCTAAAATGGCTCTTATATTGCCGAAACCGGTTTGGCTCAGTGGATAGAGTGTTGGCCTGCGGACTGAAGGGTCCCAGGTTCAATTCCAGTCAAGAGCATGTACCTTGGTTGCGGGCACATCCCCAGTGGGAGTTGTGCAGGAGGCAGCCGATCAGTTTCTCTCTCATTGATATTTCTAACTCTCTATCTCTCTCCCTTCCTCTCTGTAAAAATCAATAAAATATATTTAAAAAAAATAAAATAAAATAAAATAAAATGACTCTTATAAAAGTCACCTTGAATGGTTGCTTTGATGATCATTAGGTACAAAGCGTATGAAAATACCTGGCTCTGTGATATATGCTCACTGCATGTAGTCAGCATTTGTTAGCTTTCTATTGCATTTTCTGTATAACAGTAAGCAGTGGAGGAATCCTAAATAAAGAGCTAACATGCTAATTAGACCGAACAGCAGAATGACTGTCTGGACAACCTTCCGGAAGAGGTTGTGAGGGGCTGCGAGGGCTGAGTCCCTTGCACGAATGTCATGCATCGGGACTCTAGTGTTTGATGATGATGGTGACTTCAGAAAGGACTGATTGGTCAGCACATGTTTTTGTAGATTGGAATGAGATAAGGAAAGCAATCTAAATGAGCTCCAGAGTTTTATTTTGATGACAGTGTCAAATAATTTTGTGTTTGGACCTTCATTATATTTGAAGTTATTATAGACTGTTTTATGCTCTAATTCAATAAACTGACAAAGGGAAACCCAGTCTAAGAGTATGGTTGATTCTCCATTAACCCTAATACCGGCCATAATTACTCCAGAGTTGACACTATTCATCTCTTAGTCAGCACTCCTATTATAAGGCCTGGGCCAGGAAACACGTAACAAGATTCTCACTTACTTTTAACCCATTGCAGAAGAATCCAAAAGCTGCACTGACCACTAAGCTGCATCCCTGTGGTTTTGGAAGACACATCCTCACACTGATTTGGAGGGAAAATGAACAGCTTGTGAAGAGCTTATATCTAAGATAGTTCACATACCTTTGCAGTGCCTACTTTATAGCAATTTGAGTGTAAAATCAGATGAAGGGAAGGACTCAAGAATGGAATGGAGTGCAAAGTAAAATCTGTTCCTCAAAAATCCGGGATTCCTCACAGTAGTGATGTTGATCTTACATTTATAAAACTTATCAGAGGTGTCAGTAATAGTGTTAAGTGCTTTGCATACATAATTTCAGTTAATATTTCCAGCAAACTTATGATATATAGAATTAGTGTCCTTTTTAGAGATTAAACAAACTGGGCAGAGACAAGTTAAATAAATTGCCTAAGACTACACTGCCAGTTAAGAAGCAAACTGAATATCCACTTTCTGGTCTACCTATAGCCCATATACAGGGAGGTGCCACATCCTCTTTAAAATATTATATATTTTTCTAATGTGAAACTCACAGGAAGATGTGGAAATCAGGTAAGTGAATATACGTGAAGATTTTAAAAATCCAAATTGCTTAGCATGAGAACCACAGCGAACGCATGTCTATCGCACCCACAGCATCCATCCTACAAAGGACACATCAAATTAACACGTGTGCATGAAGTGGGCCTGTGTGTTTGCCGTAGACGGGTTCTATTAGAAATTGACAAGAGGAGAAAGTAGTTGGGGGACAGGTGTGGTTTCTGACTTATGTCATATCCAGTTGCCATGGCCTGTATGTGGATTACCCATTTCCCAAATTTAGGAGGTCGGAAATGCTTCCAGCCCCACCCCACCCACAGCCTGAACAGGATGGCATCTTCTGTCCATGATTCCTGCAGAGTGTCTGAACTTTCTTCTCACCCCCCAGAGGTCCCTGGAAATCTTTCCAGATGTCCCTAGAGATATTATTTTCCCTTTTTTTGAGAAATAAAACAATAACTTAATAACTTTAGAAGACATCATATCTGACCTTTTTGATTTAAATATATTTTTGATATATATATATATATATATATATATATATATATATATATTCCTTATAATCAGTGTTTACCAGAAACAAACTTTTTACTGAATTTAATTAAATTGCTATAAATTCAATTATGTTTATCTGATAGAGATGCATAGATACTTACTGAATGTAAAGTAACAATTGATATTTCCCCCTTTTCCAGCGCACAAAAATTCACTGTGGTCTGTGCCTTTCAGAGGCAGCTCACCTGCTCTCACGGTTATTGCACTTCTGGAATGAAATTTCCAGGCAGACAAATACCCACTAGCAAGGAAAGATATGTTTAGGGAGTCTTGAAATTTATGAAACTTTGTGCACCTGCTTTAAGAAAATACAGGGTGACAAAAATAAAATTAGTTCCATGGAGACCTAGAGATGACAATCCTCTGATGGATTCTGTTGGAAAGGGAGACAATTGCCTTTCCCAACTCTGGAGACATTTTTTAAAAGAAGGATGAAATAGAAGTTATTTACAAATTAAACATTTTTGTAAAGGTTTCATAACTTTTATTTCCAGCCCCTGTTGTTATCATCATAGGCCTAGGTCTAGATGTGAACTGGACAGGGATAGAGCAGAAACACCAATATGAGATTCTGAAAATATGCTGTGATCATACTTGTTAACGTAAAAAAAAACATTGAAACCTGTAAAGAATTTTTTGTGAGTTTATTTGAGCCAAACTGTCCACATATGCCAGGAAGCAGAACTTCAACGAATTGAGGTAGTGTTCCGGAGAATGGCGGGGTTACATTTGTATTTATACATTTGCAATCAAAGGAGGGACATAGGTGGGTTACATGAAATTCATTGGTTATAAATTAAGGAGGAGGGATAAAGCAAAGCAGGGAAACCCCTGGGATTGGATAAAAAGTAAAATGAAGGACACATACTTAGGTGGGTGCAGGATTAATTAACATGATAATGAAGGAATTTGTAGTATCTGTCCTGCCACCCAGCACATTTGGTTGTGCCCCAGGGGCTCCAGAAAAAAAGGAAGTTACAAGTTACCCAGACATTTCAAGGTTATGTTATCTTAGAGGCAAAAAGGCAAATGGGCTCAGTAAGGATCAAAGTTGACCTTGTCAGTGAAGATACTGGCCTAGGACATAACTGCCCACCATAACTGCTTTTAGTCAAAGTTTAATTTCAGACCATCCTTTGTGGTGACTTTAGGTCTCTGAGTTTGCAAGACTGCCATGCAGGCCTCCCCTGAACTTGTCAAGTCAGCGTGTGGCCCCTTTCGTCCACATATTTATCTAAACTGTACTTACATCAAACTAGTTATGCCTGATAATCTTGTTCTTATTAAAGGATATAAAACTCAAGATGTTAATCAAATATATCCAGCACTTGATACTAACTAAACTTCTTGTATTTGAGTGTGTCTCTAAGATCAGTTCTGGCCAATTATTTGTGATCAAAATTGATGAATATCACTTCTGAACACGAGCCCTTACTAGGACAACAGTGTAGCATCTGCCCCAGAGCTCCCTTTCCCTTTGTAAAGCTTACCGATGCCAGTAGAATGTGGCTGCGTTATCATCCCGGCGGCAGTGAGGAGGTGTGTGGGCTAAAACAAAAATTAATACTTTCCCTCCCATCTTCTAGGTTCTTCTGGCTGTGTCAATAACCACATTTTCAGAGACAGATTAACAGGGGAAAATCAAATGTTTTAATTCATGTGCATTGGGGAATTCACATGGCCATAATAAATCCATAACAATTCCAAAGAGAATGAGGAAACATATACCAGTAAGACATTAGGAACAAAGGAGAAAGAGAGGAGAGTGGGGTCAAGTTTTCAGGCTTGAGAATGAGTGATTTACAGGTAGTTGTGGGAGAATAGACAGGAAAAGAGAAGTCAGGAAAACTCTTGCTGTGCAACTCAGGAACAATGGGGCACAGCTGGTGTGGAGCTAAGAGGCACCTGCCTGAAGCCCTCCTGTTTACCACACTTAATTCAAATTAGGGAATACCCTCATCCTAAAATTTCCCTCCTGACCTGACACAGCTGTCTCTGTCGGAATCTCTTGGGCAGGGAAGGAGGGGAGTGTCAAAGGTTCTTTCTGAGTCTTCTTTCTGAATAAACAACTAAAATCAGTATCCCAAAATGCAGCTTCAGGGTGACAGAATTTTTGTCCTTCGACATGAAAAGGTTAATAAGAGGTAGAGAAATACATTAATCCAGCAAAATTGTATTACATTCCTATTCTGTGCCAAGTATCTTATAAAATCTTTCCCTGAAGACAAGAATAATTAATAAGTTTAGCAGATGTGAAGTTGGCAGTACTTGGGGGCAGTTTTGATAGTGACAAGGAAGACATGGTCTCACCTTTTTTCTTCTCCTCTGGATGGAGTTGGGCTGAGCATGCCATGTGTTTCTGGAGAACTTTGGGTTAGGGCAGTGGTCAGCAAACTGTGGTTGTTGAGCCACATGCGGCTCTTTGGTTCCTTGAGTGTGGCTCTTCCACAAAATACCGACTTCTGCGCATGGGCCACAAAGTTTCAATTGCACTGTACATACACACCCGCACATGGTATTTTATGGAAGAGCCACACTGAAGGGGCCAAAGAGCCGCATGTGGCTCAAGAGCCACAGTTTGCTGACCACTGGGTTAGGGGAAATGAAAGGACCCTCGGTGTGCCAGGTAAACAAGGGTAAAAGGGCATATTTACTGAGCTCCTATCGGCGAATTGCACAGGTGGGATCCCTCCTTTGCTCTTAGGAGTGGGGTATCCTTTTCCCCATCAGGAGCTGGGGGGCTGGTTTCTGCAATATCTGGAGAAAAAGAATATTCTGACTTGCACAGAAGAGTGAGTGCTTTTATTCACATGAAGTTATACCCGTTGGTTTCCAAAGTCTCATTTTCCTGGAAAAGGTGCAGCTCGGGGTGCGTCCGAAGTTTCCTTTCCTGATGCAGCTGGGTCCCCTGTAGCAGCAGGCTAGTTGTGTCCATCAGTCCACTGTGTGGGGTCCACATGGCTGTGGGCCACATGGCCGAGTGCAGGGGGGGCATGCCCTCTGCAATAGAAGAGCCAGAAGTGCAAGAGACCTCAGAAAGGGAATTCCCTTTGTTCAGGAGTCTAAATATCAAATTTTTCTACCCTTGCAGTGGCCATGCCTACACGCCCACTCTAGCCAATGCCCTGGTCCCGGGGATGACTGACAAGCACCTTCCCATGTCACCCAGACCTTGCCAGGCATGTGTCTATTGTCTAGTCCAGTGGCTGGCAAACTGCGGCTCGTGAGCCACATGCGGCTCTTTGGCCCCTTGAGTGTGGCTCTTCCACAAAATACTGACTTCTGCGCATGGGCCATGAAGTTTCAATCACACTGTACATGCGTGCCTGCATGTGGTATTTTGTGGAAGAGCCACAGTCAAGGGGCCAAAGAGCCGCATGTGGCTCACAAGCCATAGTTTGCCAACCACTGGTGTAGTCCCTTCCCGCAGTGATCTTCGGGGAACAGACCTGCAGGGTGTTAAACTGCAGCTTCCTGGCACAGCTGTAAAAATGGCATGCCTATTACCTGGTCTTCCTTTATTTCTTTCCTGTTAATTAATAACAAGATTATTACAATGGTATCAGCTCTAGGCTGTCATAGAGAGAAGTTAAAAAGACTGAGTTTGGTTTATAGCTCAGCCATGCCTACCAGATTAAGACAATGCATAGGAATTTAGGATTTTAGACTTTCGTTTGATTAAGTATCTTCAGCTTTGCATCTTTTAGAAATACAACCTAAAGGGGTTCTGGTCCAGGGAAGGAAACTGAATTATGGCCCAAAACAGGGGGTATTTAGAGTAGCAGTGAAGCAGAATAATTAGACAAGAAAATTTTGGGCAAGTAGCACAGGGGAACTGAGACAGATAGCTGATTGAAACTGCACCCTGACTCACCTGCCTACTTCTCCCTTACACAATCACCCCCTTAATCATTAAGCCCTCAGGACAATGAGGTTCTGATCATATCAAGGAATCTTCGGAACCAAACCTAGGGTCCGTGGACCACAGAGGCAGAGTTTTGGTCAAACTAGAGATAACATCTAGGCCTCAGGTTTGTTTCAGCTCCAGGAACAGAAAAGCAGCAAAACCAGATGAAGCTTCCCTATGGCATGGGAACTAGCACTTAACAACCAGTGGAGACCAGGGCACAGAAAGGACACACCTGGAAAGCTGAAGAATATTCTATTGAGTTCCTCTCCTGAGACTTCCCTTAAAATCCTGCTTTTAGAAAACAGATAAAACCCTTTAAGGCAAAGGACACACTGCATGCTCGCTCTCTCATGCCCAGGCCTTTCCCCTTCTTTCCTTAGGTGCCTATGCTTTGCTTCCTTTCTCCTAAGCTCTAAGGACCCTTGGTGTGCATGCATACTTGTTCTCTGAGTGCACACAGCCATCTGGGCTCCCTTCGCTGCCTCTGTGACTTTCCTCTCACAAGGCCAAGGCAGCCATTTGAGCAGCGCAGTCTCTTCTTTCTTTAATGTACTTGCATCTCACTCCCTAATGAACTTCATCTTGAACTAGAGTTCTTGGCTCTGAATTCTTCCTTAGCCCAACTCAAGAACTGAGGTTGCCAACCAAGAGCCCACATCATCAGTATTTTCTGGGAAAGGGTCTATAGTTCTGATATGACATGTGTTTTATATAAAGCCAAGGTGATTTTTTCTGGCAATTTTCTTTTTTTTTTTTTTTTTTTTTGGAAATTCACATTTTATTTACATCAAAATAAACTGTACAAAATTGACTTTCTTGTAAAGCTTACTGATGATAGCAATATTTTCTGTATTATTCCTAGATAAACCACAAAACAGATTTTTGTAGGTTGTCTAGGTTTTGCTTATAAATCAAGATGAGGCAGTAGATATAATCATGGAAAAAGACAGAATAAAACAGACCAATCTGTTGTCAGTATCCATGGCCTCTGATCCTGTCTTGACCATGAAACAGAAGTGTTCGACATATACTTGCTAAAAAGCTTATAAAGATATAGGCTCAACAAAGGAATGTCAACAGCAACACCCAGATGTGGGTGGAACAACGGTAGGTTCTTCCTTCAATGTTTAACAGTAACTTCTTTAAGATCATTGAATACAGACAAAATCTACACTGAAATCCTTGTTTGGCAAGCTCATGTTTCTTTCACTATCTGGTAGTTTAACCGTCCATTACAGATTTTTAATAATATACTTAAAACTCCTGCTATTCAAAGGTTAGTCATGAGCTTCGTTGTAAAGTTTTATTAAACATATTCCTCCCACACCTTCTCAAAATTCATTTCTTTGAAAAAGATAACTCAATACCCAACAACTGGATCCACAGTGATAATAAATGCTATATCTACAATGACTTTAGCAGAGACCACGCAGAAGTGCAATGTGGCCCATCCAATGCCACCCTCTGGAACAACGGTTAGTCCTCCAAGCAGGAGAGTTCATACAGGGGCCATTTAAACATGTATAACCAATGGCTAATGTACTCGAGATAGCGAGTGACTAAACGGCCCACATATACCTAATATCTTTTCTATGTTTTCAAATTTCTTAGATTTTTTTCAATATCTTATCTAATAAAGTGTGAACATGCAAATTGACTATCATGCTATAATGGTCAAGATGGCTGTGCCCGCAGTGGAGGCAGGGATTCCTTAACACAAGGTGGCTGCACCCACACTGGAGGACAAGTTCCCACAAGGAGCCTTAATGAGCAATCAGCAGGGACCTGAGGCTGCCTGGCACTGTGCAGGGGCAGGAGACCTGAGGCTGTGCCTCCCCCAGTGGAGCTTGAGAGGGGTCCTCAGGCCACACCCCCCACCCAGCAGAGCTTGACGGGGGACCTCAGGCTGCGTCCCCTGCCTGGCGGAGCTTGATGGGGGATGTCAGGCCGTGCCCCCCACCTGGCAGGGTTTGAAGGGGGACCTCACCAACACAGGCAGGTGCTCTTCCCCCGCTATGTCGTCAGTGGTAATCAACGTCCCTGAGCGTTCCTTCCCAAATGCGGCTCTCACAGATCTCCAGCGCCTGCTTCTGCTTGGGCTTTTGAACAGAACAGTGTCTTGGCTGTTGTCTCAAAGTGCTTTCTCAGAACCTCTTCCTCAGGATTTATCCGGCACTCCAACAGTGCCTGCCTGAAAGTTATCAGGAGCAAAGAGACCTTCTGGGATTTCATCAGCTTCATGTACATCCAGAGGTATGTTTTGTTTTCCCATAAGAATCAAAATTTCAAATAAAGATTTTAAGTATTCTTTGTTTTCCTTCTCTTCAAGGGGTAAAGGTAAAATGTCTTCGTCCTGTTCTTCACCCTCTTCTGTACTGGAGTTCTGAACATTGCTGTTGTTGATTTCTTTATGTTTTTGTTCCTGTTCAGAAGTTTCATCATTTTCTTTTTCTGGTTCAGTGTCCTGATTTCATCTTCACTAAAATTTTTTATTTGTTTTCTGTGTCTACTATGTGGATTGTTCACATGACTGGTAAGACCAAATATTGTTAGTAGTGCATTACCTGGAAGAGCTGTCCTATAAGGACTCTCCCAATGACTTTACAAGTAACTGCTTTAAATAATTTTGAGAAATAAATAACCCAATCATTCTTTAGTTTTCTGGTGCCTCTGCAAAATGTACAGTTCTACAGATCATAGAGGTCTCAAAGTGTTTGGCACATAATCAACAATGTTTATTTAATTGATCAGGTGTTTTATCTTCTAAGTCTGCTCTCCTACAATTTTCCACCCACTTCTGGCATCTGGCCGGATCCCTCAGGAACCTGAACAAGGCCAAATCTGACTGTGTGCTCTACCGCGTGCAGTTGGGGGGCCTCGCAGAAGTTCAGCATTGTCTCCCACCTGCCCACGAGTCTGCCCAGCGCTCCCCTTCCTGCCTCCTCCTGGCAGCCCTCCTACCCTTCTGGGCTGGGAGGGGAGCCCGGCCGGCCAGCTGGCTCATCAAAGCCAGCAGATCTCATAAATCTTTCGCCTTTTATGGCAATTTTCAAAGCCCCTAAATGAAATGATGTAACTTTATTCTGTAGCAAACTTTATTTTTTTTAATGTACACTGTCCTTTTGGTTTGCTAATAACAAGAAACGAGTCCTCTCCCTTTAAATCCATTCTTTGAGTTAATTATTCTATTCATCAGAATGTATGTTTCCACATGATTACAATGCCAGCCACACCAAAGCCCTCTAAACTGTTCACTCATCATATCTGGGGGACACTGTCTGGAAAATTATTTCTATTGCAACACCCTGAATAAAGCACCCAATTCCCTGAAGTGTGGGTCCGGCAGAACTGTGTAAAGTGTGACAGAGTCTAAGAAATGTAACTTCCTAGCACTCTTGAAAAAGAATACTTAAAATAAAAACATGATCAGGCCAGGGGGTCTGGTAAGAATGTGGGGGAGGCGGCCTTTCAGAATAGCTGAGTGACTCAGAAAGGTTCTGCTAACTATAATGAAGTTACTACACCTTTTACACAACACAGAAATGTATTAGAGTTCAATTAATTAAGAGAAATGAAAACAGATTTTCTGTATATCTTTCAAATATAACAATGATTTTAGGTTGTATTACTGACACATAAAATAATTACTTGAATACATAAAAATTATCTAGAATTATGCATGAACATGAGAAAAAAATTGTATTAGCTTTTTTTAAAAATTATTACTGTATAACAAATTACCAAAACGTTAGCAGCTTAAATAAGACCTCTGTGATGTGCTTCTGTAGGTCAGTCCAGAGCCCACTGGCCTCTGTTCGGCTTAAACACAGCAGGAATCAGGCGTGCGCAGGCTGAGCACTCTTTGGAGAGCTGGGGGTCCATTTCCCAGCGGCAGCCCAGCCGGCTGCTGACAGCTGCATTGCTTTGTGGTTGTAGGACCGAGATCCTCACTTTCTTGCTGGAAGGGTCACTCTCTGCTCCTGGAGGACACCTGCATCGCCCCCTCCACGTTTAAAGCAGCAATGACACTGAGTTCTTGTGATTCTATTTTCTCTGACTTCACCTTCTGCTGCTGCCTTCTGCCTTTTAAACGGCTTATGTAACTGTTAGGTCTGATCAAATGATTGAGTCCACACCCTCTCACCTGGAACTGACCTTTAGGCCACTTCAGAAGGGACGCTCCCTTTCACTTAGACCACATTCCACTTGCTAAGACAATCATCTTCCCCCTCTGGGTATTTCCAGGATCAGACCTGCCCAGAGAATTATCCGCTCAGAAAAAGCCCACCTAGAGTTCTTTAAAACCTCTGACTCCCCATCCCTAGGCGCTGGCGCCATTTGGGGCTCAGGCCACCTGGTTTCCCAGGTGACCTAATAAATCCATAATTCGTCACCCCTTTGGGCCTCATATGTTCCTCTTTCAGTGACGCTAACAGTGACTAGCTCAGGTTTACCTGCCTAATCTACAAATTTTTAAGATAACTGATTTGAGTCTTAATTACAGCTTCGAAGTTCCCTCACGGCAATGCCTAGATATTTTTGTTGAATAACAGGACAGGGGCAGGGAATGGTAATTCTTAAAATTCTGCCTACCTCATAGTTGTGAA